>NC_089981.1:25089188-25694642 GCF_036417845.1 Apteryx mantelli
GTCTCTCTCGTGCCCAGCATAGCTGCTGCCCCGGTACTCACTCCTCCCAGCATATGATCACAGGCTTGGCTGAATCTTTGGTGTCCCACCACATTGCCAAAAGCAATTTCTGCATAACATGTTTAGGTTTTATGTCTCTTTCTGCAAATCCCTGGGAGGTGTTACTAGTAGCGTTAACACTTTTGGAAACATTATTCAAAGGGCCTACATTTTAAAAAATTATTTGTTAAAAGTCTTCATTTTAATATTGCAGTGCAGAAGCACAAAGCTTTCAAAGAATTTTCATTAGAGAAACACACTGTGCATTAGCAGTCAACATTACTTCTGCCCCACAAAGCACAGGAATGGCATCAGGGTATGGCCCTGTAGTTGTTTCTAACAAAAAGTAAATTCAAGGGACGCAGAGCAGTACAAAAGCTAAGACACAGGCCTTCAGCCATCAGGTGGTGCTGTGAATCCAAACAAATATATGCCACAGAAACAGACATAACATATGGCATTTCCTCTGCAAATGAAAAGGTTACATTCTCTGCAAGTCAACAATGTGTTAATTGCACCACAACACCAAAAAATTATGCCCTCCGAGTTTCGAGGCTTGCACACAAGATAAACCTGTTTCATTGCTACAGGCCTACATGAAATGTTTTTATGTTTGAGTGATCTTGCTGTTGAGTAATATTCATCCTTATTGTGAAAAGGATAGGAGAATTCTGGCATTTGGATTACTTAATTGCTTATATAATGAGTCTACTCACTCCCTCAGGAATTGCAGAAGAGGAAAAAAGTATGCGGTCACGTAATTAAAGGCTGTCATCTATAGTTACAGTAGTCCGCATGAAGGCTTCATTGGTTACCTTAATTCTCACATTTCCACACTTTGAGTGGTTGACTCCAGTCATTTTTGTATGCAAGTTAATTAGATCAGAGAAGCAGAATCCGGGTTCCTTAAGAGAGGAACAGCAGCACAATATGATTAATATAAAGGAAGCAAAAAAGAGCTGGGAAGGAGTTACAACTGCATTTGTTTAGAAGGTTTGAGGTTTTTAAAACTGTAATGTAAAACACTACAGTCAATTACCAGATTTTTATCATAATCTTCTACAGACTGTGCCCTAAAACAAGCATATATTTAAATCCTGAAGGAAAATCCAAGAACATACTATCAGCCTATGGCAGAATCCCCCCACAGGCTTTTAAGCACTTATTATACCAAATGGTATGATACTCTATCCGCCTCAGCGACTATTTTAGGAGAATTTTTGCATAAAGTCTGTTGCCTCAATAAGATCTATATTACCTCCTTTTGCCTGGGAGCAAGGAACAAAGTGTTCCCTTAACCAGGCAGTCTCGGAGCTTGATCCCTTCTCCTTTGCATGTGGCATTTTGCACTGACCTCCAAGGGCAGGGCCCCCGGGGGGAGCTGCGACTCTTGCATTGGGTGAGGATGGCCAGGGATGAGACAGAAAGATGGTAAATAGTCCATCTACACAGACCCCTCCCATCTGGCTCAAAAACCACGCTCACAGCCATCACAGGGAGAGATGAGTTTATAAAAAGCAGCAAAGCAAGCCGAACACACATCCCACAGATGTCCCACACCTTTTCTAGGTTGCCTGGCCCAATGGGCTGGACTAGGTCTTGGTAGCCCTTTGAGAGGCACCCTGGCACCGCTGGCCAGTGGGAATCATGTAGGAGCCTCCTACTCCTCAGGGATGCCCCTGGCCACCTCCACAGGGTGCTGCTGGTACCTGGCGCCCGGCCGAAACTTGAAGCCTGCAACTCAAACCAACACTTTTGTCACAGACAAAAGGGAACCACTAAAAACAAACAAATGACACAAAACGCTTCTCCTCCTCCCCCTTGGAAAAACACAACCAAAAGGTTGCTTATGCTGCTGAACCATGGTTAGTTCAAGGAATTCCTTCAAGAAATACTTGGAGTATGGCTTAGTCCTCGAGCAGCTCTCAAATTACAACAATATCCCACAGAAAAAACAGGTAGCGCTGAAAGCTCTTCACTTTTGAAATTCTTTACAGTCACCATCATCTCACCTAGGAATACTCATAATTTGATGTGCCAAGTCTATCTGCCACATTTTGCAATGGATGATCAAAAGAGCCAGCCAACCTTCTCTCAGCACTCACCAAGAAAACAAAAATCTGCTCGAGGTGCAATCACGATGTTGCACACCGAAACTCATCCTGGGACTATACTTTTTGTCATTGAATACTTGTAGCTACGGAACAGCTGGGATCAATCTCTTTCCAATTAAGACTTCAAAAGTTTCACACCTAGTAACCATACATTCCTCCAGACAGGCATCCCTAGGGGAGCATTATTCTTCTTGAATTATTAAAGGCATCCAGCTTTCGGCCTCCTGCCTTACACCTACAAGATAGATGCTTTTAAGAATCAGCCTGAGGTAGACTGCCACCTGGAAACGATGAATTCTTGCTCAAGTGCACACAAATCACAAATGATGAGGAAGACACTGATTTGGTTCAGTCACTGAACATTAAGGTCATCGTATTCGGCTGACTGCTTCTCATTTTGCTGTACCACTTGGGTGTCTACATGCATGATTCGTTACATTTTGGCTGTCAAGCTGCAAGGATGTGATCCTTCAATTAGCTGCCAGTGCAGTTTATGCACCAAGCTATATAAAATCTGGTTGCAAATGCCTGGATTCTAAATTGCTGTGAAAGGGATAAGAGGGGCAGACATAAGGCTAAGAAGAAGATAGCTTTAATTTTTTTCCAGCACCCCCAGGATCTGATGATGTATTTCAGTGTGAACTGTGTTTTGAATTGCAGTCTTCCTCCTGGTTTGTTGCTCCTGTGCATGACCCTCATTGCAATAATGTAATTTTCTCCCTGGATCAGAGCATCCATTTTGTGGGAAAGGTCTGGTGACTACTAATGACTAAAGAAACAATAACACAGTAAGAGAGACCATCAGTTTTTCCACATAATTCCATCCACATCAGGCAATGGAGCCTATCTAAGGCATGCCTGGAGGAGTGGACACACATAAGGAACAAAATGTAAGTGTGGTTTATGTTTCCTTTATTTAGCCTTGCTTATCTGCCACAGAGTTCCCCCAATAACCCCTTTGGTGGCAGTGCCCATGGGACAAGTTTCAGCAACTAACTCAAACACCCTCATCAGCACAAAAGTGAACTGCAGACACAGTCACTGGTTTGGAAAAATAAATTTTCTTTACTGAAACTAGTAAGAGAGAAAGACCCTGTGTTTGTACCGGTTGAGCCTTGTAGGCTGATTTGACCTTCCAGATGTCTTTAAAACACATCACAGAGCAGACTGCTGTAGGGGGTCTGTGAATGTGAAATTTACTGTAGCTTGGCGGTGGTTCAGCAGGCTGTCCAGAAGTCAGGACCTCAAATCCTGCCAACAGGCTGTCACAGATGGCACAGCAGAGAGGGAAAAGGGGATTCTGAAATGTAGAGAGAAAAAAGTAGGCCACGTAGCTGCTGATCATGATATAGCTGCCTGGATAGCAGAACTGTACATCTAACATATGCTGTAACTCGGTATTTCCCAGCAAGTCAGAGGCCTCCATGAATTACTGTTAAATTCACCAAATGTTCTGCAGTTCACTTTTTCACTAACTATTAACATGGGAGGCTGCATTAAGAAGAATATGGCCAGGACACCTCCTCAGAGATGCTGCAGATTCACACAATATCGCATCTCCAGAGGAGATGTGAACATACTACAAATATATGCTAACATTATGCAAGGGAACAGATCCCACCTGGCCCATTTGTGTCAACCAGCTTAGCTCTTTACATCTTAAGTCCCTGTCTCTCTTGACCATAATTGCATCCTGTATGGCTGTCCAGTGCATAAAAGAAATGAAACAAACTCACATATACTCTCTAGGAGATGCCTGTTCACAACAGATAAATCTTTATAATAGTCTACAACCATTTGAGTAGCATCTTCTGGGCTTCCTTAATTTGCTGCAGTTTGTCCAGATTTCTTTAAAAGTAACAGCTTCCGTTCTTTGTGTCCTTGTCTGCATAAGTTTTACACCATCTATTGATGCGAATACCATTTGCAAGTCACTGATCCCAGAGTGCGACACTCAGGCGTTTGGCTACTTGTCAGCATGTCTACACCGCTCCATGGAGCAGAGATGCCCAAACTACTCCCATGCTAACAACAGCAAAAGCTCAGTAACCCTGCCAGGACAGCTCTTGCTCATGGGACACAGGTGAGTTTGGATGTACAAGCTGTACTTCACGCTCATCTGCAGCTCCACCTCCTCTTCCTGCTCAAGGTACTCCTACTTCTCACAGCTCACTGACCTCAGCTGTGAAGTCAAATACTTTTTATTCAGCTGAAAATTTCACCACCTTTCATGCTAGCATTTCTAGTGAGATATTATATCAAAAGCTTTTGCAAAATCCAAAGCCAAAGGGACAGTTCTCAAAGCTTCATTTCTGTCAGCTGTCACTGTCACCTCTTGAGACTAACTGATGGAACCTATTAGGCATAATTTACTCACTCCAGATCGGTGCAGGTGGCTCTTGAGCATTGCTAGCGCCATTCAAGAGCTATTTCATCCTTAACCAAAGGTCCTAGCTACATTCTAGATATAGATTTATGATATTTGATTTAGAGGGTTCTCAGTTCCTGCTTCTTCCCTTGATCACATTAGCTTTCTATGTAACCATAAGACCCTACTGTAGAGAAGAGGCAAAATAAATAAAAATTATGCTAAGTTCTCAAGTGATTCTACTTTGAGCTACCTGGCCTTGGCACACTTCCCAAGATTCTTGGTAAACATCTTGGCCATAGAAATACGTTCAAGTAACTCACTGTTTGAAGCTCTTATGATACCACAGATGTATAATAATTCACTGGGCAGAAACCTTCCCACAGGCCTTTAAATATTGAAAGTTCTCATGCACCAGATTTGGTCCCTTTTGTGTTTTTTCAGCATTATGGTGCATGACCCAGACAGAGAGATCACAGCTAGAGATGTCTTACCTCTGATGATCTCCTGGGGGCTACTGCTAGCTTGAGAGCCTTTATGGGTAAGGCTAGTTAAAACAAAACTAAAGCTTTCTACTCCACATAACCAGCCTATAACAGTCTGCAAAAAAGAGGGAGTACAAGTTCAGCCATAGGCCTCTTTGCCAGGCTGGCTTTAAGGTTTAATCATTTGGCTTCTACTAGAATGAAAATTTTCATTTAGAAGACAACTGAGATGCTAAGAGAAAGAAGTACTTTATCAGGCAGCAGTTTGTCTTAGATGCACGCTGTGACCACACTGCTCCTTTTGCACGCTTTCTAACTAAGTTAACAGAAAGGCAAGTTACATGGATCTCTAAGGAAATAATAATTTAGAAGATCTGGATTGACAGACAGTTATTGAAGTTATTCAATTGCCCAGGAACTCTGTGGGATTGTTCTGTATATCTATTCTGTGGGCTGTCTGTCTAACCAGGGTTTGAAATGCCTGTAATTTAGCAAGTCTAGCTCAAAGGCACTTTTTTTCCAAGAGACTATTACATCAATCTACATCTTTCTACCTAGGTGACACTTGGGGTGGAATCCTGTATTCCTTTACACAAATAAGCTGTAGAAGTGGTGTTGTTCCCTGAGGTACAAAAGTGTCATGTTCAAAGAAATAAATGTGCTTCTATGGCTCTATACAAGTTCCACTTATTTTCATATGATTTCACTGCACTGGCATACTAGATGGTATATGTCACTGTGAACAGCCCGCTTTGCATAGGGGCAAGATGAATAGCACACCAAGCCTGTAAGTAAAGAAAGTTTCCTTTTATTCTAAATGCTATGTCAAAGAATCATTTGCCATCTTTAGTGTCCCCTTTCCAGCTGTTAGAAGTAAGTGAGATTTAATCATTGGGCCAGAAGGACTCTGGTTCCAAAGCCCCCTGGGCTCCATAAAATGTTTGTGCATTCTTGAAGTTATTCTAGATAAGACCCAAACAAGCTGCCTCGGCATTCTTTGTGGGCTAGGTGAAAAATGTTCCTAAAATGAACAGTCTGGTTTAATTTGCAGCAGCAAAAAACCCCCCAAAAAACAAAAAACCACATAGTCTGAAGGTCAGCTGGAATGCAAACATGATTTTAATCTAATCTACTTATAAATCACTGATATCTCAGGCCTTCTAAAGTCATTTAGAGAGATTTTCACATAGCAAGCTGGCATGTTTGTTATATACTGACCTAAATTTACCTTCCATAATTTTGTGAATTCCCAGAACAGTATTTTACAGGGGCCATCTGTGCCTGCTATAGCGTAATCCACAGTACAGTAAGTTCACAAGAGATTTCTGGTAGCAGAGAGACATCTATCAACAGGCATTCAATATTACTATGTCATTTTTCTCCGGCAGATCCCTCCCTAGTGAAAGACTTAGTCAGATAAGCTATTAAAATCTCTCTCCAGCTGAGGGTACAGGTAAACCCCTTCTCATCCCGATTTTGGGAGCAGCTCCTTTCATCTTCTAGTATTTACTGATTTAGTGGTTTTTCTCCAGCTACAAGCCTAGGTCCTTCATCCATGCACATGGCCAGCAAGGCCAGAAAGGTGGCTGTTCAGTGAGGAATATGAAACATGCCTGTGATCTGCTCAAACTGTTCAGATGCTTGCTAATGAAAGGCATCTCGAGTTGAGTCAGCTGCCATTTTTGCCTTTATGCATCAATTTATTGCATCAATCTGTTTTCTTAACTAGCACGGAGTGTGCAGCCTTGAAGTCCACATCAACCAACCTTGAAGTCCAACCAAAGCAAATAAAGACCAGAACTCACCGTCCGATTCGGAGGCTGCTCTGAAGATCAAGTAGCTGCTGGGAAGTGGCTGAGTGATAGAACCAACGTTTTCTCCCTTTGGGCCCTAGAAATGGCAGAGACAAAAACCAAGTAAGGCACAGCAGATGCAGTAAGCATTTAGTGTGTTTCTACCCTTTGTGGGCAGAGTGTGCATGTCTGGGATAGGAAAGAAGGAAGGAATAGATGGAGTAATTTAAGAGAAACTCATTAATAACTGGGATATTGCTGCTGCAGCTCCAAAGCAGTGACATGCTGTGACATAAATCTGGCTCCGTCTAACCTATGCTCAACCTCAAAACTATTTTGTTTATCCAGATCCCCAGAAATGGAGGAATCTCGCTCCTGTAGCTTGGGAACAGAAGTCAAATATTTGCAATTAGTCCTCTCTGTGCAACACCTAAAGGGATTTGTCCATGTGTCACACACTGTGTGTGTCTGCAGCCTGACCTGCTAACAGTGAAACCCCCCTTGCTTTATGTATCACCGTAAAAGCGGTGGCCCACACCTCGTGCCGTGGGCACTTCCAGCAGAGAGGTCTACTGCACTGGCAGTTTTTCTGGAAGGAGGCAAGGGGAAGCTCCCTCCTGTAAATGCATCTGCAGGGACGAGGCGCTGCCCCAGGGAAGGAGGAGGCTGCAGACTGAAGGTATCCCCACACGGACACATGTTGCTGGACTGCAGCCCATCACCACTGTATCTGGGCCCACTGGGAGCCTGCATGATGGCCACCTGGCCCAGATCAAGGGGAGTCCTTCCTCTAGTTTCTAGAGAACAGTAAACACAATGCTTAAAATCTGCCAGGAAATTTTTGCAGTTTGAGTATGACTCTCCTTTCTAGCATGAGCCGCTACAATATGCCATCTTGCTCCTCGAAGGAAGGACTTCTCCCTCAAATTTCTAAGCAGGGAAATTGCAAAATATTTTTCAATAACAGAGTAGAACCTGTAAACCTTTCACATAAGAATTCACTCTCTGACTGCCACTGAAAACTGCTCCCATATGCAAGTGTCTGATAGTTAAATTGTGGTTTTATATGGATTTTTGTTTTGGAGTTCCACACAGGAAGCCAAAATTTGTAAAGAATGAAGAGTGCAAGCATAGGACAAGCATGAAATTGCATCTGTGCCAACAGCATGAAGATGTACTGCTGAGAATACAGCAGTCTCCAGTCCGGCTTCTTGTCTCTGCAATCTTCCACTGTCAGGAGAAACAGGGATCCTTGTTACTCACTTGTTTCTCTCCTCTCCTCTCCCACAAGAGGCTCAGGATTCATGAAATTAAGATTGTTTACAGGCTTAATAGTCAGGACTGGCAAAGTTGGGATTTGATTAGTGATCCAGATCAGAACAGCTCAAGACGTTACCAGTGACATTAATGCAATCAGGCAGCATTCCCGGTGGCATTCTTCCATGCCCGAGCTTGCAGCTGAGCAGGCACTCAAGAATTGTTGATAACACCGTTACATGATGGGGTTTTCAGTGCACAGATTGATATTTTCTCTCTTGGAGGAAAAAAACCACAACCAAATAGTACAGATACAAAGATCTGATATAAAAACCAATAAAATAAAAAGGAAGCAGAGATTGGCACAAGGTTTTAGGAGGTATTTGGGCATGTGGACAAACACAGGAGTGGCCAAGTCACTCCGTCAAGGAAACGTATTTAATGGTAAGACATGCTCGCACAGGGAGGTGGCTGTTTCCCACAGAGGACCATAAAACAAAGCAGGCCATAAAAATAAAGTCAGCATCTCTGCAAAATAAATGAGGTTCTGTATCTGCACAGTGGAGATAATAATGCTTTCTGCCTCCCAGCCTTTAAGCATCGTGCCTGTTTCGAGTCTAAGATCTTCAAGACAATGACTGTCTCTTACTAAAAGCGAATGTTATCCCTGCTGCATTGGGACCCTGAGCTCAGCTGCAGCCTCTAGACAGTACAGCTAACAAAGAAGCATCTTCAGATCATTCCTGTCTTTAAATTTGATTTGAGACTCAAAGGCGTTATCAAAAAGGGGGTGTTTATGCTTTGAAAAATGGAGCTGACTCCATTGGAGAGTCCTGGAGAGTCATAAAACAAAGCTTACAAAGGGGAAAAAAAAATCCCTTTCATTAACAGTACTGGGGATAACTGTAAGCATGAAGACGAAACTAACTGGGTTGTATTATGGAGTAGAACAAACATCCCTAAAAGAAGTGGCACAAGTCCCATAGCCAGAACTTTGTTTTCTTTAAAGGCATGACTCAAAACACTGAAATCAATAAAATTAAAATCATATATATTTCCAGACTCATTCCAGACCAGTGGTCTGACCCTGGCTCATTTACTGCTCTAAATCTGTGACAGCATGAACTGCAGTTAATAACGAGCATTCCCACACCACAGCGTTCAGCTCCAACAGAAATATGAACTATTCCAGGACGTTTATTTGGGACAGCTGGGCAAGCGAAGCCATCCAACAACTGTACACTCCCTCCGCAAAGCAAGAGGGTGGACGTCCACACCCTCACAATAATTACTGGGTTGGCATTCGCTGGTCTCCTGCCGTCATCCCCGCAAAAAGTTTCTTCCCCGAAGCAGCGTGGAAACAAGTTGCCATCACACGATGGACAGGGTGTCTCCGCAGCAGCATTTAGAGTGTGCAGGGAAGCTTTTCTTATGGCTGCTTGTGCTGATGACCGATTTTGAGATTTTGGTGGGTTTGGCCTTATGTTTTCAAAGGCCTAGGCAGAGCAAAAAGGTAAAAGGTCTAATTCATATGCATTGTGAAGCAGGAGCTTCAGGCTAAAAACCTAACTCTCAAGAAGCCAAGGGCACTGTGTAGAATAAAGTATTCCCTCCTCCCAGGGAAATGCTTCTAAGACAGCTCTAGAAAGCAGAGAGCTTTATAAGAGAAAAAGCTACTTGGTGCTTATGTCTAGCTATTAACTATAAGAAATGGTCTTTCACCCTACGTACCTACCATTTGACAGGTACCCCAAAATTTCATCCTGCTCTAACTCAAGTTAAATGATTGCACATTAAATTTAACTGGCTAGCACAATTATAAATGTCTAGGACAGTGCTTGAAGCAGACAACGTTTGTTCCAGGGTATGTGGCTGAACCTGGCAGTTACCTCCAGACATTGCATCTGGGCTAAAACTGACAGGGTGCTCATGAGCTTGAGTCAGCTGGAAGTCCTCTAATGCGAGTCCAAATCAGACCATCAGCTCTAGGCTAGACAATCCTTGGAAATTTCAGAAGCCACTTTAGCCAGAAGTGAAAATTATTTAGTCAGATCTTACTTCTATCATGATGGACAGTAACTTGGGCTTATTGTTTGAGTTCAGGCCAATCTATATTTCATGAGAAACTAGCCTTCTTTGCAGAGTTATACAAAAGTTTAGACTAGTCAGTCAACTCTGCTTCAGCTGCTTTAAAAGAAGGTCATGAAATGACATAAAATGAATCAGTATTTTTAGCAGCTTCAGCCTTAAACTGTTGTCAGAGTGCTGACAGCTTCTTTGACACCAAGCCATTTGCTGGTGGATTTCTTGATGTGTATTTTGGTGTTCACCTTGGGGCTGAAAGCATCTATCATGCACAACATTCCAACCTGAACTCAAGTTTCAGGAAATATCCTGAAACTCATGTTGCTCAAATGCTGCTTTCCAAATATCTGTCTCAAAAGACTCAGAAAAATACTTTGACTTTAAAACTCAAATCTCTTGGGACCTTCTCTAGTACACAAACACTTTCAGAGATATATTCCCTTCATAGTTAATACATTAAATCCTGTTTCTGTCATGTACTTTCTCAAGAGACACAGGAATTAGATACACACACATGTATATGCATATTGATAAAAACTCTTTCTTTTGGATGACTCATACCAAGTTCTGGCATCTCGCGACACTTCAGATCTCTAAATGATACTACTTTTTCACTATCCTTTCTACTGTGCTTTTGAGAAGAATTCAGTTGACCCGTCATGTCAGAACCAATTTTTTGGTTGTTGGATAGCAAATGATTGACAACTTTCTTGGGCGTAGGCTCTGAGTAAGACAAGCATCACAACTCTTAAAATTGAATAAGAAGCAAAGTGGCAGCCAGACCTTCGGGACATAAAGCAAAAGCGATGAGCCTAGGCACAGACTAGAGCTAAGCTACCGTCAGAAAACAGCAGCTCTTACTCTGGATTGTTGAGGTTTATTTTAATTCTCTCCTTTTACCGTACTCAAAATCAAGACTTTGTATACCATTTCAGCAGGATGAGCAGGAGTGAGGCTGCTTGATCTGCTCCCATAAGGCTTCCCCTCCATTTCATTAGACTTTTTGGTACCAGTGACAAATGCCATCATCCCTCTCACATGAATCTTTCCAGGCACGCTTATTCTGCTGACCACCTTGCAGCAAGGCAATAACCTGCAATGCCTTGTTTACTCTGGTGATATTTCTTAGAGAATTTATATCTGCAATAACTCTGCAGAGCTGCTGTTTTTAATGGGGAAACAAAGTTCAAGAACAGTTAAGTACTGTCTCTTCAGGGCATCCAACAGAAGTTGCATTCAGTACTTGTCAAGAGGTACTGAGGTCTTTCTCTTCACTCATAGACATTAGGTAACTTTTTCCTTTTTGCCTATTCTTTAAGGAAAAAAGAAACACAACTCTTTAAAACTTTAGGGAGTTATTTTAAGAGGTGTGAGAAATTACTAATAATTCGTGCTACAGGGAGATCCAGAGGCCACTGTTGGAGCTACTGTGCATAAAGCAAGAGACTGTCTCAGCCTCTGAGCAACAACAGACAGAACAAGGACTACAAATGAGGGACAGAAAGCCTTGTTATTTCCATTTCAAAGAAGAGAAAATTAAGGCAAGATAGATTAGATAACCTATCCAAAGTCACACCTTCGTGGCACAGCTGAGGCTTGGGCAGATCAGTGGATTCCAGTCCATCACAGACAAACCCAAACCTCGGAGACACTAACAAAAACAAGCCTTGGTCAAATCATTCATCTGATTTTTGTCGCTTTGCCAATCCTCTTCCAGTGCTGTCAAAAGCATTTAGTGCTTTGCACATCCTTGTTTTTGGAAAGTCAGTTAATTGCATCAACTCCTCATCTCCTATTAACAGATCTAGGCCAGGGCTTGATATAGCTCCTAGATGTGGATCATTCTTTCTGCACTAACATGTTTTCCCTTTCCTCAATTTATGCATGCATCTATACACCAAGAACGATACATGTATATAACTAAACACAATGCACCATGTTCCTTTGATGTCACACCATGACCAAACTTCAGTGTCCCCAATCTTTTCATGCAGTCAATTCACCATCACTAAGAACATCTGAAAACCTAGATAGTACAAACATCCTCAAAAATCTCTACACCACTTCCCCAACCCTCTAGTCCTACAAGATCCCATCAGTTTAGGCTCTCTGCTGAGTCAAGGGATGACACCAGTTCACTGCAGAGCAGCAAAGCAGTATAGCAGTGTTTGTGAGGCGTTGCACTGAAGTTAACAATCTTTGCCAGACAAAATCCAGCTCACACAGAGCCACACAAGACAAATTGCCCTTTGCAGCCTGTTTGGAAAGCTGCTTCTTCCTACCCAGATTTCTCATTGTGCGGAGACTTTGGTGACCAAGGAGAAGTTGTTCAGCTCATCAGGGTTGTTACCTTTACAGCCCAGATTGATTGATCCAAAGGATGAAACAGCTTAAAACAGAAGCCGTCCTTTTTGGAGGGTCTCTCGATCAGCTCACAAGAATGGAGCAAGATTGTCCCAACCCACTGTCCGATCTTTGGCGTTTTATAAATCAGCAGCACTCCTGGTTTCAGAACGCACCACAGCTTGGTCCAGCTCTTCAGAGTCCCACGGATCTGGAGCGGGGGTGAGGAGAGAACAGAAAGTTGCTTTTAGGTTGCTCCTTAAAAGAAAAAACAGCATTTATCCAGTATTTATTCAGTATTCATACTTCCAGGATGCACTGCTCCCAGGGCCAGACCAAGATAAACTTTCTGTGATGGATATACTGCATCGTGCAGACAGTCTCAGGGATCTCATAGCAAAATCCCAGACCATGCAAATCCAGCTATCAGAATCTACCCTTCTATTACTGACTTGGTGTTTCCAGCTTTCTTGATATTTTAGGCAAGCAGCACCACTAGCCACATGAGAGTGATTTGTTAATAATAATGGAAAGCATGCCAATTAGGGCATCACGGGGAGAAATGCTATAGCTAGTCTAACTGACCTTAGAAGTCATTTTAATAGTGCTCTGCCAAACAGAGCTATTAATGGGTTCTGTCAAATATCACAATTTTAAAGCACCTTCTCTAGCTGGTTGACTTCTCTGTCAAGCTCAATGCACATTCTCTCTTATAGAGGAAATATTAAAACTGATAGCACGTATTATAGTTAATAGCTTTAAGAATGGGGACGTTTCTCTGTAAGGTTAGATTTCGCCTAAGGTTCTTGTCTTCAGTGTGTAGGCTGACCCTCATCTCTTGCGCTGGTGTTCTGCTTTGATAGTCCAGCATCATTTGTTGTTGAGCTAGAAATTTCCAGACGCAGCAAACACAACATAGGTGTTTTGTATAAAAATCTCAATATTTAGCTATCACCAACACTGAACACTATGAAAGTATTTTGTTACCCATCTTATTTCTCAAGTAAACAATACATTTCTCACTGCCTAGATTCCAACACCGACCGCAGAACGGCATTAGCAGTTTTTCAAAGTGATCATAAATGCAATTGCATTGTTTCATGAAATCCCTAATTTACCTTTTTTTAAAAGAAAAAAAGAAAAAAAGCTATTTGTTTGGAAATGTTTGAAAAATTAAGTTTTACCACTATGAAGGGGGCAACCAATTCATGATTAATCAAGACGACTAAATGCTCTAATGAAGAAAAAAATAGTCATCAGAGACAACATCTCTCAATGTCAGTCCAAATTTGTTTCGTCATGTACAAAGTTTCAGGGCTTCAGTGGGAAGCTGTCGCTCTTCGAGTCCTTGCACAAGGAGAAATTACAGTTGTCATTAAGCCCACTATGTTTCATTCTGGGCTGCGACAACATAAAATCCAACTGTCAATACAACAAGCTGTATCTGCCCATTTCTGAGCTATTACTCTGTCTGTTCCCTCTTCAGTAGGAAAACGCATCTATGGGAAAAGGCCAGCAGACTCCTTAAAAGAGGAAGAAAGAGCAGAGGAACATCATCAGTTGCTTTTGTACTATGTTCTTTTTGAGACCTTGTTCCTATTAAGGACAAGGAACAGATGGACTGAATTAGGTTAAGATGGAACATAAACATTCCCCATAGCTTTTATAGCAGTTATTTAAGCAGGAGCTTCACAGCAACACCAACTGAAAATTACTCAGTCTTCCCTCACTCAAGGAAGCGCTAGTGCACACGTCTCAGACACAGCAGGTGTTTCTCACTTGCTTTTTCTGACAGCCTCAGAAGCAATGGCTTGTACTAAATACCTTCAGCCAGTCCGCTGTGATCACCACACTGGGGTCCTTTAGAGCGCTGAAGAGTTGCTTGGTAGCTCTTTTCTTCTCCTGTCTGTAATTTTTTTTTTGTACCTGGTTCAGAACAGAGGAAAACAGCAGCTGTAATCACGTCCTCTTCAGGGGAGGAAGGAACAAAATGCATTAAAGACAGCTATGTATAGCACAGCTAGAGCCTGACCCAGCACAGGTTCCTCAGAAAGGAGCACAAGGGGGAACAACGTAACGAGATAGCAGATATTTCCTTTGCTTCTGAAGTTCCACTAAACACCATCAATTTTTGCAGCTTACATGTTTTTCTTTGAGGGGAAAGGGGAGAGGCTGAATACCCAATCGTCCCCACCCCTCAAATTAAAGATATTAAAAGTAATTTCATCCAAAAGCAAATTAATTGTACTTTGGTTTTGGTAGACAAATAAACATTCAAGCAATTATTTGCCCAGATTGCCTAGAAACAGCCCTCCTAACCAGAGCAATGAAGGGTTGCAATCCTCCTCACGTGCCTAACGGCTCTGTAACACATGAACAGAGCACAATAATTACACTGATTTTTTTCTGTTTGCAATATATAATCTAATACTGTATACGAAGCCTGATAATACCCTTGGCTGATAACGACTCCTAGAAGAGTCAGTCTTTTCTGGGTCTTGGGAAATGACTCACAGTAGTTCCCAACGGTTAGTTAGGAAGGTACTACTTGTTTTGTAAAAGAGGGTCAGCTGATGCTAACTTGGCAGCTGCGCACATACCTTCAGTGTTTCCTTCTTCGTGAATTTGGCCGTGGGAGACACACACTCTTTGTCAGACCCATTGCAAAGCTTATATTCATTCTAAAAAAACAGGGAGAGAGGAAGTAGAAATGTGTCAACATAAAGAAGTTTGAGTTGTGCTTTAATGAAGGGTTGTTTATATTTTCCAGGAATCCATGAAAGAGCCGATTGCAGGCTTCGTCAGCAGACACAGGGCACCCTTGAGAAAGGCGTACTGGCACTGTGCTCTGAACTCCCTTCTTACACGCAGGGTTACCTGGAAAACTCCCCACCACATTTTCTTTGTATTTCTCCCACACAGACACTAATCCTGCTAGAAACAACAAAAAATCTATTCTTATTCCTAACTTTGAAAATTACCCATCTCTCTTCAGATTCTAGAACATTTCAATTACTCCAATAAAAATTACAGGGAAGCTGGTAGAGGTCTTTCAAAACTACACTCGATATTGGCAATGACTGTTGCCCTAGCTGAAATGTCCAGAAACATGAGTGGGCAAGAAATAACCTAATCGTGTTACAGATAATATAGAAAATTATCATCATCTTGGCCTTGGGAAGCCAGGCACGAAATATACAGTCACTTTAAAACATGTTTAACAGTGTCAGTGCTGTTTAAATTCATTTTCAGAGACTGCAGACTGATCTCATGATTGTGCTGATAGGCTGAAAAAATGATTTACTTGCATTAGACATGGACACAACATTACCGTTCCCCAAAATATGGTGCACTTAGAGAGCATAGCCCTCTGGAGCCAGCTTCCAACCAGGACCCTCCTTGGACAGGCATCACCAGCAAGGTGTCCAAGCCTTGGGAAGGGCACGTGCGGTGGTCTGGGCCCTGCTGCTCGTTATGTGGCCCTGGGGAAGTTACTTCTTCTCTCTGGGCCTGTTTTCCTTCCAACCTTTCATCTCTCTTATGCACTTAGACTGTGATCTTTTGGGGTAAGGCATTATCTCTCCTTCTTAGGCATGACAATTTTGTAAAAAAGCTCAGCCCTTGGCCATGTTGATTTAATGGTTATGATGCAAAAATGACCTGCATTAAGGAGAATACACATCAGACGCGGTTCCCATTTATCAGCTTGCTGCTATGATGTGAAACACATCCAGCGGGCTCCCAAACTCTTACGTGTGCGTCAAGAGTTAGTGTAATCATTTTACAGTGCCTTCAGTTTTGAGAGACCCACTTTTTTTTCCCCTCCCAGTGACACAGAAACCTCTCCAGCTACTACAGCCACGAGTCACACTGAACATTAGTAGGGAAGGATTTAATGACAGCTGGATCAGTCCTTTCCACTTTCTGGATGATGCAGGGTTAGAAATTAGGGGCAAAAAGGGCAATTTGCAACAGGGACAGATTCACTATAGAAACTAGTACTCGCTCTTACATACCATGAGTCTACTAAAAACAAAACTACACAGGACACTGGAGAATAGATAGAGAAATAAAAACTTCATTCTGTGAAGGCACATAGAGACCAGTGAAGTCCCTGATCTGACCATCCAGATTACAAGTGGAGTCAGCTTTAGCACTGCTCAAAGAAAACGCCAGCTCTGGACTCCTGCAATCTATTCAGCGTTTGCCATCTTTGTTTCAGCAGAAAGAAAACCCTCCTCCTCTACCTGCGATGCAGTCTCTGATGCATATTTTATGTATCTTCTGCACATGGGACATCACTGTAAAAACCCAGGATTTACAATGGGGACCATGGCACTGACACGTCGATGACATCTGAGCAGCGAATCCTGCCTGCGGGGTCTTTGCCACACTTCCAACGGCAGGGTTGCACATTTGAGAAGTACGCTATTAGCTCCTCTTTACGAGGAAATGCTTCTAAGTGCTTAAACGACTCTGAGAAAGAATCTCCCAGAATGATAAAGAGATTATGCTTTCATAATTCAAGACGCATATCCTCAGAAATTGGTCAGATTTCTCCCCCCTTCTCCCTATTAGCAGGGAGAGTGTCCTGTCCTTGAGACACAATTAGGAGCTGACTCTTTACAGGCCATTTTACCCCCTCCAGTCCGGGAGAGCAGGCACCAGAGGAAATGCTGCACACCGCTCCTCATCAGCCAGCACGGAGAAGCAGCAAAAGCACAGGCGTTCATGAGGCTCCTGCTCAGGTGTTGGCAAAGCATCGGAATACAAAGAGTGCTTTTTACTTAATTAACTAAAATACACTGAAGTCGCTTGCTGCCTGGAGAATTACATCTTGGCATTTACATCAAGGATAAAAATTCAGCCCCTGTGCTGAATTAATATTGGGGACCAATATTAACACAAATGGAGGCACTGTCGCAGGTCTGCCAGCCTCCCTGCCCTGCTAGCTTTCCTGGGGGGTCCCTGGCTTGTGCTAAAAATAAGCAACCGCAAAACTTCAAATCGGGACAGAGGATGAAGAGGTGAACTTCCCTTATAACCACTGCAGCCTTTAGCTGTTCATCAAATACAGTGAAATTTGCCTGAAATCACTAGGTCAAAGCAGCTGCATGAACAGCCTCAGAGGTTGCTGCCATGGGCACGCGAAACAGCGTGTGGATTCCTTTACCCCCCAAGAGTTGGCCAGACGTGCTGTATTTGCTAACCTTGCATGTAAATGGGAACGTGGCCACGGGGATGGCACGCATTAACGCAGGCTTGAGGGTGGATGAGAAAGAAGCAGTTGCTTGAGTCTCTCCCCGCCTGCATAAGGACTTCTAGGGATCAGAAAATATCCGTGCTGCAACATGGTGAATATTGCAGCACCCCAAGGTGGTTATAAAAGGGCCAAGCTTTATAAAAAGAAAATCTCACTAAAACCAAGTGACGTTACTAGGAGAAACACAGAAGCTTTCAGACCTGCCTGACCTAGGACTTCTGTTTCCAGAAACTTGACCCCTTTCCCCAGTTACTTTTTTTATTAGGCAGACTAAGGGCTTCTCTCTGCCAACTTTGCCTCTTGTGCTTACGAGGATGCACAGATCCTAAGCAGCACTTTGCTCACAGGCGATCTCCAGGTTTCCAGCATGAAAAGCACTGCATTTCTGTTTAGACAGTTCCTCCCTTTTGATAGGGAGGGTGGGATTTCAGGCCCAGGACTGCCCACCGTAGGCCCCCTCTGTTTGCACTCTCCATGCTGTGGAGGACAAGGTACAGTTCTCTCCAGGTTTAAGCTGCTGAATGATTTGAAGTAATATGATTTCATATTTTTACATGAATCTGTCATAATAGTTTTGATGTTTCTCATGATAGGTGTGAGGTTCAATAAATCCACGCCATCAGCTGTAAAGATCCCTAAGACACAGCAAGGCTTTACAGCACTAAGACACATTAAGAGCATTTAATGATGTTCTTCTGTTGACCTTCCTTGCTCCGCCTGGTAGAAAACGAGGAGAAGCCTTTTGTCATCACAGCAATTTCTTTGAAGAAACTAGGATATGCCAAAGATAGCAGAGTCTGGCCCTCTCCCTTTGCCACACCGCGGGAACAGTGCTAACCAGAGATAGGACTTCATACAACAGGGAGCGTAGGGAATTTGTGTCCTTTTTAAAATAAATAAATAAAAAAATGACAGGGGTATTCTAACAAGGCAAGCAATAGATATGTTTCATATACTGCTTCTCATAATGATAAGGCTAGAAGACAGTTAATTTGCCAAAAACCTTTTCAGGCCACACCTCACCACTTACAAGGGTGGGAAAGTGTCGCCCCTCGTTGTACTCTAACCAGATCCATCCTTTCCATGCTGGGCTGGTGGCATTGCTGGGCGATGCCTGGCTGTACTATACACTGAGATGCACTTTTTATCCCCAGTAGATCTCTGTCCCCTTTCATCTCAGTCATGTAGGGATCCGCTGATGATGGTCAGCAGGTATCACAAGACCCTGTCGTTTCTTCAAGGCCTCTGCAAGACAACGCTGCAGTGCTCTGACCATAAAGTTATTCTAATTTCGGGTCTTTTGGTAAGAGGATTCATTTCCAATAGGAACCAAATCACTTTATAGGGAAACAGGCTGCGATCAGCTCTGGTGTGGGGGATGCCAGCCCCCGAGCATGCCACATCTTGGGCAACAGCAAGAGGAATATTTTATTCTGTTTAGCAAAAGCAACTCTTGCTACACAGGATAGACATACAGAAGCATGTAATGAGAGACAAATAGACAGAACAGACAGAACCAAGTCAGAAATATTTAAACAAAGTCATTCTCAAAATGTGGTCTACAAATTAATGGTGGTGAGGGCTTACAAGTTGTTCTTTTCTTTTCTTTGTATCCAAGCAAAAGAAAGATGAAATCAGAAGGGAATTTGAAGACAGAAAAAAAGTAGCTGGGGTCATAAGTTTTGTTTCATAAAAGTAAAAATAGTCATCACATAGGAGACATCTCCTTGCTCAGATGTAATGTCTCTAGTACCTTTTCTACATAATTGCTACAAACCTGCAGCACTGCAGAAATAAAACGAATGAAATAAAAGCTCTTCAAGCAGTATCAATGCTATGGAAAAGCTCAGTCTAATATTGCAAGTGAAGTGCTTCTTAAGTGTTATTCATGTGATTATTCACAGGTGTCTCAACAGTATTCAAATAACTTTGTCTTCAATTTACTATAGGCAGTAAAATGGTAGATAACAGCACATTCAAAGCACAGTAGAGTCAAGGAAATGATTCCCATTAATAAACAAACTTTGGATTAGGAAAGATTATCTTGCAATTAATATGCTGTTTTAGAGGAAGTTGATTATTTTTCACCTCAAACTTTTTAGTTTGCAAAAAGATCCCCCTTATTTCAATGATGTTACAAAAATGCAATAAGGATGTTTACAAGTCTGAAATAGTGCAGTGATGAGCACTAATTAAAAAGAATGTACAAATAATAGCTGAAGTGACAGCAATATCTAGGGAAAATCGTTGCTGAAAGTCAGAAGAGCTATCCAAGCAACTCTAAATACCAAGTTACACTGCTTTTTAGTGGAATGCTTTGCTCCGTTGCATCACATTATAGTAATTAAAGAAAAAAGTCACAGACCTCATGGGATTGCTATAGGACCATTTAAGTGTGTCTTTCATGGGAAGAATGTTCTACAAGTTTAGAATATTTAAGAAATATTTTAGGCAAGATGTAGAAGTTGCACACTGAGAATGATGCTGCTTCATATACAGCTGTAATTCTGAACAGAATTCTCCAGCAAAGCTTTGCTTTCCCCACTAGCAAATGCTAGATGTAGCTTTTGTTCCCAGGCTAAAGTTTAAACAAATCAAGAAAATGAGTGATGAAAAACTATTGGACTTGCAGCTTAAAATCATGCTTTGCCAAATCATTTCACAAATCTTTTTGATTTTAGCACCTCCATTTACCCTCCCTTACTCCCCCAGGAACGCTAGAGTAAGAGGTTGTGATAACCACTGACCCAAGATGACACAATAGGACTGCTGTGGCTTACCCAAAGTCAGCAACCCTGAGACCTTGTTTGTGCAAGTGACCAGCTACTACTGCCTACATCCCACCCTGTGAGGTGCCCGGGAGTTTCAGGGGTTGCATGTGCCTACCTAACTTACGGATCTCCATTTTTCTTTCTTCTCAGTGCAAAATCCCACCCCTCTGCTATGCAATTTTCCTGCGCTACTCCAGGATAAATCTCTCTCTACCTGAAATTAGCTGCAAAACCCTCTGCAGACAATAGCGATTACCTGGAATGCTACGCATGGAAGTAAAGAAACAACGCATTGCTGTGCCTCGGCCCAGGAACTGAGCATACGTATGCTGATGAGAACAGAAATCATCATGGTTAATGTGTTTTCCCCGGGGCTTTGCTGTATTTACGTGCCTTCTGCCTTTGGTGCTTTCTGTGGTATATGTTATCTTTGTTGTCTTTTCCACTGAAATGAGGGAATCTACAGTGACCTCCAGCAGCATCTCTGTGAAAAATGACTTCTTCGGCTACTTGGCACTGTTCTGCTGAGGCTGGGACATTTTGCCACAGTAGATGACTATGGCAGCAGAAAGAAATAACTTGCTTAAATCTTGATGGAGCCGACTATCTCCAAAATAACTGCATCTACAATACCTACAGCATGAAGCACGGTAATCAAACATCAGCACGGGTTCCGGCTTGGCAGCACCACCATCTGGGGTGGCCAGGCTCTCCCCTAAAGCTGTGCTTAGCATGCACCAAGGGCCAGTTCACTCCTGAGCCTCACCGAGCCGCTTCCCCCTGCTGCCAGAGCTGACATGGGACTCCTCGGTTTGCTGCTACAGGAGAAGCAGGAGGAGAGCTGCCCTTGCAGGTTTCCAGCGCCATGAATCGCTTTTTATGATAGTCTCAAATGTAACCGTGGCTATAACTAACTTGAGTTAAATGCATGAGAACGAAGGATCAGTTTAAGAGCGCATGGGCTTTGCAGCTACTTTATTAAGGAGCAATCAAGTGATCGCTACATCTAGGCAAGTGATAGATACAAACTGCTTATAATTCCTTTGCAGCTAAAATAAGTTCTAGCAACCACTTAGATTTGTATTTCAGATTACCAAAGTCTTGAACAATTCAGGCATGTGGAAAAACTCATTCATGAGGAACCAGGCAATCTCAGCTTTGCCCTTCTGTACATCATATAACCGTGCACACAACAGCCAGACTCCCACAGCGTGATAATTTTAGACTTCATTGTGGCGCCAGCGTGGGACTGAAAAGAGTGAAGCATCACTGAGCTCTAGCTTTAATATTTTCCTGACTAGTCCCTTAAAATAAACTTCAACTCTGTGTGGGCTCTGCATGCATATCAAAAGATCACAACAGGTTTCCGGACACTAGAATAAATAGGTAAACATTGAATAGGAAAGAGATAATACAACACTGCAGACTGCAATAAAAGGTGTCTTAAAGGATGCTAACAGTGCCAAATAAAGCACATGAGGAGAGAAAAGCATCTTCTGTTGCTATCAGGCATGGGATAACTGTGCTACCTGGCTGCAGAGAGGAGTCTGAGGCTCAGAGACAGTTCAGTGATACTTTCACACCTCACTGTGAGCACTGGTCCCAGAAAACAAGGTTAAAGGGCTCTTGAAAAAGAAACTAAGATGAGAATAAGTAAGCTAACATTGTTTGTTTTTGTTTTGTTTTTCCCCAAAAGGAGATGAAAGCTCAGACAGTGTGATGTGATGACAATTAGATGGCTTCAACCTGGAACACCTGTAGCCTGCTCCATCATGCAGGGGGGCCGTGCCCTGAGTGCATGAGATGCAGAACCATCCCCAGGCCACCAACGGAGTGAAACAGAAATGCAATTCATCCACCTGGGGTAAAGCAGAGACGCGTGGCCAAGCTGGGAATTCAAGGTCTCCAAGCCCCAGCACAGGGTCTGACTGCTCGGCCATCTCTCCTACCCTTTGCGTTGCTGGGTGAATAGCTGGTGCGTCGTGGGACAGCAGACATCGCAACGCAGCAATGCTGAAGGCAAGCTAGTTTACAAGGGCAGCTACACCCCCTGGGGCAAATACAGAGTAAGTGTTCATGGCATAGATCTCTCTCTTCATGGGAAACCTAAAAATCTTCCCTTTCTGCCAGAGCTGGGCTAGCTGCTTGAAATTATCCTGGCTCAGCATTACCTGGTATCACGCTCGACACTGAACTATAGGGGAGAAATACTGTAGGGGCAAACTCAGTATCTCAGTGAGGATAAACAGATCTTCACAGGTAGCTTCCTCATAGCTCAGCCATCTCACAAACTGCTGCTGGCCTGGCCAGCACACATCTGGGCCTCCAGCACCCTCCAGGCAGGCAGTCGCTGTCGTCGCCGCATTTAGCTACTTCTCTGAACTTCTTCTGCCATGTTTTCCCTGCGTTCAGCCTGCAGGATAGGCTGAAGAAATTCTCTGAAGAGTCAGGCAGATGCAGGTGCTTTTATTTTGTGGTATCTGCAAATCCACAATTTGAAAGCGCCTCTCCCACTTCTACAAACGAGACCAAATTAGGCTCCAATATTCAGCAGACTTACCCAAGGAATAATTTTGTCTCTGTTCTTTTTGCTGAATGGGTGCTTTTACCTAGTACCTTTACTTTTGAATCCATTAAACCTGTACACCCTACAATGTGGTTTCTAAAAATTATTTCCCCTCTGCTTCTAGCAATCTAAACATGACCCAATTAGTACACAGTCTTTCCTTCAGTTCAAGCTGGTGAAATCACTATTTATTTTTAAACTGAAATACTCAGATTGCTACCTATAGTCCTGGACAACTCATAATAAGGTTTCATTATATAATCTTAGAGTCAAATAGACATGAAAAATTCAATATTAATTGACTATCAGTTTGCCAAAATCTGTACAGTAAGACACGGCACACAGTGGGGACTCCCTCCTATCGCTGATTCGGCAAAGCAAGACAGAAGAACTGCTGGGCTGCAGAAGAACAAGGCAGTGTGCAATATGGCACAGTGAACTGGAGCGAAGCGAGACAGACAGGCATCCAGCACAGGCCCAGTGAGCTGCAAAGTCACTGCTGGCGGTCTCCAAATCCAATGCCATGTATCTAAGCAAACTGGTCAAGCAGGAAAAAAAAAAACCTAGCTCTGGCCCATTCAGTTGCCAAATTGCTTGCAATACCAGAAGTGAGTAGTAAAGTTGAATTTGAGGGATGTGAGGCCCTAATATCTGCTTTTTAGGCCAGAGGAATTTTGACTGTTGCAAAATCAGAGTCTGGGCTGTGCTCTCTCTCAGAAACGCACTCCTACTCTTGTGTTTGCCATGTACCTGAGAAATCATGCTCCAGCTAGGACAGCATTTCCGTGCTCTGCACTGTCCTGTGGCCACCCTGACCGGCTCCACCAGAGATTAAAGAAAAAGTCCCTCCTCTTTATATTCCTGAGTCACTGTGATATTAACGCCACCTTTGAAACACCGGGCTTTGAAACAAGCCATGGACGCAGTTGCCTAGGCCTTTGACTTTTCCACAGCTCTGTTTCTGGCACCGCCAGGCTAAGTAGGAGGCTGGGTTCCTGTGACGAACCAACTTGCCTGAAAAAGCAAAACCAAGGTTGGCCTGCAGCTGGCCAGGCTCCAGCAGAAGCAGAGGACACATGAACACGAGCCATTTTTGCGTGCTCACCGCTTCTCTGGTCGTCACCTCCCCATGCTGGCCTCTGCCAGGGCAACCCTGCACAATGGTCTGCAAGCTCCCAGGAAGCACAGCCAAATGTATTTGAAGATGCAGAGCCACTGTCGTATATTATAAGAAATCATTTGTCTCCAGCTGTTTCATTTGTGTTATATTTTCATGTCAGCTGGTGCCATTTGCATTTTATAACTTCATAGTTGAATAAATTTAGTTAAAAATTTATTAACAGGCTTTGGTTCTATTTCTAGTTATCCTCCAGAAACATGTTAGGGACCTGCAGCCAAAAACCCTGTACATGAGTCTCAAAGCCAGACCTAGATTAAAATGTTGATTCCATATCTGCAGAAAATCAAACTCAGGCACTCAGTAACTCTAGATTTACAGCCAGGTTTTGAACACCCAGATCCAGAGTCTTTAGATCCAGTTTTACCTCTCCATAATGGGCTGGATGAAAATGGTGGGTTCAGGAAAGTTTGGTTAGTTTGCATTCCTTTTCTGCTGCACTGAGTCCCAGAGCCCTCCCCTTGGATCTGGACTCATGGTTTCGGATGATATGCAATACATTAAATACTAAATAAAGCTTTCTCTTCCAAAACAATCAAGCTTTGCGATTGCCTTGCTGATCAGAAACAGCAGGAGACACCTCTGCTGACAAAATCAACCTTATATCCGTAATTGTTCACACCTAACGCATGGCCACAGGAGACCCAGATAAACACGGCTCTGGCGCGGTAGATGCTGTCAAGACTGAGGAAAGCATGGACTTGTCCATGTCAACCCAGCCTTCATTTTCCTTCTCTCAAAATATGTGTGCACAGTTCCCGCAGGAACAGAGGGAAATGCTTTCTCAATGACTTTAAAATAAGAGAGTAAGAACTGATTAATAAGTCGGCCTGAGGAGAAATGAAAGCATGAGCGGGGTCACGTCCCTCTCCCCCAGTACCTTACTGATGGAGTTTGGCGTCTGCGGTGTCTCATCTTTCAGCGTTGATGGGCTGTTCCCTTCCACGTCCTTCCCTGCAACAAAGCAGCATGATTCAGAAATGGAGGATTTCTGTAGAAAAATCATGGCTAACTTAGGGCCCTTGGAGGGCCACGGCTAACAGAAAGCAAGAGCAGGTGTCACGAGCAACATCAGGCACACTGACACCACACGCACGGACCTCAGAGAGCTTGAAATAACCCAGGCCTACGTGGTAGGGCTATACAACAAGTACTGCTCAAAACTGATGTCTGAAAACACTATGGTAAACTAACGTGATGGTTGCAAAACAACGTGATGGTTGCAGAGTCCTGCAAGCAAAGGCTAGAAAACACCAGAAATCAGCTTGCTTATGCATCCTTAATCAGCCCCCTCGTGTGTCTGTACTATGATGCAATCTTTAATTACATTATCACAGTCTGTTTTTTTTCTTACACATCTCATGCCTCATTCAGAGCAAATAATAGACGGTATCCAGTTAATAAGAAGCTATTCAATACGTTAGCCTCCTTGGTCAGTATCTGGCAACTCTACATAGATGCGCTTGATAGCATGCTTTGTTTGACAAATAATAGCCATGATCATAAAGTGTTACAGAAGACAGAACTCTACCTAGACATAATTAAGAAAAAACATTGCAGATCAATGTCTTCCAACCAAATTATTTGTTACAATGAGAAACAGTTTCAGTTAATAAGTAGCATTTATGAAAACCACGACATTTTCCAATCATTGTAGGGAGATACATATTTTCCACTATCTAAATATACTAAACTCTCAGTATATTATACACATTATATACTAGCATTAACATATGTAGTCCTGGTCCAAGCAATAAAATGAAATGACAAATGCTGTTCTTTCTGCCAACTGTAATCATGCACTTACAGTAAAAGAAAGCGCAGAGCTTCTATTAAAAAAAAGCCAAAAAGTAGCATCTGATTAGACGAGCTTTTTAGTGCCAAGACAGTCATTGTTATCCAATTGCAATGTAGTTTTCCTTTCCAAATTGCTAGCAATTAGAGATTCAATACTGGCTGCGGTAAAGAACCACCAAGACAGTGGAATATAATCCATTTGCAGTACGCTGCAAACATGGGAACTGTGAGAGATGCACTTAAACCTTTGTGTGGAAAAGTCTTGGAAACAACACCAAATACAAAAGCAGCAAGGGAAACCCTGGCTCTCCCAAAGTCAGCAGGAGTTGCCACAGACAAGTCAGAAGCTGCAGTGTCTCCTGCAGCCTTCAGCAGAGCCACTGAAGAAGCCATGAGAACCATGAGAAAAGCTAGTGGCAGAAGCTCACTGAAAAATAAGTATGCTCATAGTCCCATTCTGCACTTCCACCATGGGACATGAGGGACAACAAGCTGATGCAGAAGGCGACTACCTCCAAGTGTGAGCACAGAGGGAAGCACGTGCATCATCCAGATGGGGAGCTGAGGCAGAGGCGGGTGGAAGAGCTGTGCGGTCACACAGGAAGGTGGCCCAGGAACTGGGAACCTGGATCTCAACCTAGTTTCTTACCTATCACTCCCCCCTTAGAACACCAGTCTCTAGCAAAAGTACTCAGAAACCTGATATCCTCAGGCAGACTGGCTAGGGGAAATTCCCAAGGGGTCGGATATTTGCCTGCCCCAGTGTGCCATCGTGACAAGTGTGATGGCCGTAAGAACTGCTGCGCACGGACTAGGACCTGAATTCCCATTCCTCTTCCTTCTCCGATGGCACTTTCCTCTCTACAGCCTCCTTTCTCCCAGATGCAGGCAGAGGAGGTTGGAATAAACTGGCAAAGCCGTATAGTTCTTGCACTTGTTTCCCATGAAGAGATTTTTTCCATGCTTGTATGGGAAAGTAACATATGGTCTAAAAGTTCAAGCAAAGTTAATCGGAGTCAGCTGCTGCCTGCTCTGAGGGAAAGGCATCTATTAGCATAACAGAATTCACATCCATTCTTCATTATGTTTCATTTCTTAAAGGAAGCTTTGCTCCAAGCTGATATCCATACCAAAGGCCTGGACATTAGAGATTTTTGCCTTCTCTCAGTCACACAGTTGAAAGCACTTGCACCTAAACAATGGGATTTTAGGTGTTTCCGAGGTTCTGGACCATTCCTCACAGGGTATTAGGAAGAACAAAAACATGCAGTTGTTCACTCCTATCCACACTGGTTACAGAGATTCATAAAACAGTTTTCTGGAGCGGCATATACTAGTTCCTTATGTGAAACACATTAAGCATATTGGCACTTGCAAGTGAAAGGCTACTTGCTGGAGGGGAGCTGTCTTAGCTGTCTCGAGCAGGCTTGTAGCCTTGCAGAGGGAGAGCGCCAGCCCTCGTCTGAAAAGCCAGCGACACTGAATCCCTTCTCTGTGAGTTTCTCGAACAGCCACGTGCATAATTAAGTGCATCGGAAGCCCAAAAGAGCCAGTCCCACCCAGAGCACAAGATACGTAGCCACCTCGAGAAAGTAAAGAGAAAAATCACATAAAAACATAAAAGGACCTAAATATTAACTTGCCTATGGAAGCAGAAGCTCTTATCTCCCTGACCAAAGAAAATACCCACACCAGAAGCAGACCTGAGGCGCTCTCAGGCTTAAAGGGCTGGCTACTAGCACAGCTTGCCAGTACAGGTCCTGCACAAAGTAGCCCAGAAGTATTGTGTCAAGTAATGGGCAGGATTTCAGGGAGGGGATCAATGGTGAATATGGAAAGAGGCTTCAACACAGCATGAAGAAAACTTCTCACACTCCAGTCTGGTGGTTGTAGCTGAATGACTGATACCTTCTTTTATCCTATTATATCCAGATCCTTTTCAGAAGACAGACTATTTCCTTCGCTTGGTTTTCTGCTGTGCATCAATCCTACAGGTGAATTTTCCTTTCCTCTTTATGAAGAATTATTGTAAAGAATAACACAGCAAGCGTGACTGATCAGCGGTAAGCAAAATTACTGGGTTATTGAAGGATTCACTATTAGCTCCACACAGCAAGAGCAATTCTTTTATAGATGTTTTGATAAAGTAGCTGGTCAACTACAAGAGAAAATGCAGGCTCTGATGTGTGGCAAATCTATCAGCAATAGACCTGACCCAATTCCATGAACATTACTGCAGTAAATATCAGCCACATGCTGTACACCAGACTGAAATTTAGTTCCATGCATCTATCACAGTGAAATTCTCATATTCATTAAAGTGCTTCTTTTAAGATGCAAATAGGCTAGTAAAAATTTTTATTTAAAGACACCATGTGACCTTACAGTCTAGTCAATTATTAAAAACAAAAAAAGGCTCCCTAAAACTTTTTAGCTACCCCTCCAATAAACTTCTGATGTCTTGCAAACATCCTACTGAAAGAAAGAAAAAAGAGCTTTTCTTTCCCCTCCTTGCTATGTGAAAAGACAACACGGGCAAGGGACATGAATTAATGTCTTTCTCTTTAAAGGAAGTTTACAAACCAGATAACATGTCTTCCTCAAACTTTTTAGTTATTATATAATACAAACTTACATATGCAAACAAGAGGAAAGAAGTCAAAGAAAGAGGAAGGAAGTTGCTTGTGAACAAAGTCTGCTGGGACCAGGAAGCAAAGTATGGTTGAGTGGAAAATACTCAAGAACTGAAAGTTCATGTAAAACAAGAAAAAAGTGGGGAACAGAGAGCTTGGAAGTAGCTTCGGGATCCACAGCTTATCCATAGTCGCATCCTTCACAAGGAATGGAGAAGGTGCAAGGGAAGCAGGGAAGCTCAGAGGAAAACAGGGCAGGAGAAGCAAAGAGAAAAAGAGGAGCAAGCCATAGCAAAGAGCGACTGAATGTGAAGAATGACAGATACTTCTTACAGGAAATCTGAGGCAAACAGAGACGACGCAGCACGGTGGAGAAGGAAGGAAAGGGAAAGGGAAATCCAGACACCTTCTGCACAGACATCCCCTAGCTGAAGCAGTAACTTTTGCTTATTAAAAAGGGCGTTCTCCCCTTTAAAAAGGTTTCTTTGGCCTATGTTCTTCTGGTATACGAAGAGGGCTGTGCCCCTTGTTCATGCCAGCACTGGAGGTTAATCTGGAGAACTACGTGGCGCTTGTCCTGCTAAGCCCTGCAAAGGTTGTTTGGTCAGGCTGTTACTTACTACATATCTGTACGGATTATACGTATTGGCAGCTAGCTTTTCAGAAGTCCCTACGGGTTTGAGGCATGTGAGATTTTAGGTGTCCTGTTTAAGTTGTCCTTGGTTTGATGATGAAAAGGTTGTTGAAGCTTCCAATGATCTCAGCTGCAGCCAGGACTGTTTGGCACTGCTGAAAACAGGTTCCTCATTGCCTTGAAGCAGGGACCCACAAATAGAGATACCTGCAAAGTCAGAGGCCCTTGAAATCTTTTCACTGAAAGATGATTAGCTCCTGAAACCCAAGCCTGGCTTTGCTTGACATCTGCAAAGCCCAGAGAGCCTGCTGAGCGTTACGCACAGATGAGCACTGAAGGCTTTTGACGCACGCTATATTCTTTCTCTACCTCTCAGCGTTTCAAGACCTCACCAAGGTGCTGCGAGGTTTGATGATTTAGCACTGACATGGCAACCACAAATGACAGCTCTGCAAACTTGCAACGGCTCCCTCAACCAAGCCTGAGGCGCTTGTTTACAGACTGGAGCTGAAGCCTTGTTCGTAGACTGCAATCAACGGAAGAGATTCAACTGACTGTTTATTGCAAGTAACAAGCACTGAAACAATAAAATGAGCTCTATTTCCTCTAGATTGGATGCTGTCTAACAGATTCAAAGCAAAAAAATGTAAAGAGAACACTTAAAGCCTGCAGTTCACTGCAAACTGACAACAGTACTGGGAAAAGTGCTTGTAGATATTTACAGACCATTAATCACAAAGTCTGCACTTGTAATATTTATCCTGGGCTCTGGACCTGAACAAGAAAAGCTGCTGTTAAGAGTTTGAAAAGCGTCCCAGGCAACAGCTTAAAAGAGCCTGACATTTCAGGCAAAACAGACCAAGTGCCTCAAAGCATAAGCGCCCCAAAACACTAATCATTTCTGAAACATGAGACCATGCAGTGTTCTAAGGGCTTTGAATCCCAACTCTGATGCCCTCAGTTATCACTTAGCACCATGGCAGTGGAAGACATAGCACTGGGTAAGCAGGACCGACTGGGACCCGGTGATACCCATGCCATAGGAAAAGCTTTCTCTCGCTTCCACATTAACTTATTTCTCTTTGATTCCTGGCAAAAAACAAATAAAACAAAAAACAAAACAAAAAAAACAAAACCCCCCACCCTATTTGCAGTCAAGCACCTGAGGGTCTACACCAAGTTTCGGGTATGCGAGAGAGGTGGTACAACTGCAGCAAGAAATGAGACGCTCGGCACCAGTGCAGCAGAAACCCACCTGGGCTAAGCGGGTAGATGTCGTTGTCAGCCCCGAAGAAGAGATTGCGCGTCAGCTTGCGAGGATCGACCTTCTGAGGGGTGGATGAGGCCGGGCAGAGGGAGAACCTGCGCCGAAGGAAGTTCTCCTCCTTCATGGCATGAGCTGTGGGGGTTTTCTGAAAAGGAAAGAGAGATAGTTCATTTCAAGACACAGGAAATCAAGGTTTAACATCCTGATGACTCTGCTGCTTCAAAGCCACCTCATCCTAAATACTGTGCCAGACCTTTTTATAGCATGCCAGAAGGCCATGTAGGGAAAAAAAGGAAAAAAGGAAAAAAAAAAAAAGTGGTATTAGTTGGAAGCTACAATTACTGATCTGCCATCTCCCAGTATTTGCAAACCAGAGGGAAGCAGGCCACTGCTCCTTGGTGAATCCTGCCACTAAAACAATCCTTCACTCCACAAGGATCTCTCTAGGAGAATAGCTACTTAGTGGGCCTATCCAGTGTACAACAGCTGAAATTCCTTTTTTTGCTTCTTTTTAAGGTTTTGGAGTCTTTCATAAACGTAACACCATTGGTGTCAGCAGAGTTACGCCATCTCCCCCAAGATTTAGTCCAAGCTGCCCGGAAGACCAGCTGCCAGGAACACAGAGCAGCAAGCGGGGATCTGCAGGGTACTAGGACAGAAAAGCCCATTGCACTCCTGCCCTTATTTCCTAGGAGAGCACATACAAGTAAGTAATTTTAATTTTCTTCAAAATGACAGTTAGATCAGCCTCACAGTTTGATCAATAAACAAGCGTTAAACAACAGCATGGGCCTCCCTGAAAGCTTCCCTACATCCCTGCACATGAGCCTGGTGGTACTGTGCTATTTACCACCACTTGGCTAAGGCATTAGATTACCCTGACTAAAATTAAAGACTTCTTTTATAGTTTTTATTTCTTTCACAACCAGCATTACAGACCATGAGGGCTGCTTGCTCTCTCAGGAGGGGGACGAGCATGCAAAGAGCATGTCCCTGTGTGAGGGTCTCCCCTCTTGTATTTTATCTGGTTTATCATAATTGTATTTCTTATCATAATTATATTTCATAACATTTTTATTATAATAATATTTTTTCCCTACAGAGGTGACTTATAGTTCTTCATTACTGTCCCTCATTGGAGGATCATCAGCCCCTCACACAAACCCTCCCCAGCCTGTTCCCACTAAACTGAGCTGGGTTGACAAAACCACACTAAATAGCAGCTCTTTCTGAACCACGGAAGGGTCAACCCACAGGTACAAGGGCTTGTCACCTCCAAGGGCTGGCCACCTCTGCAGGCAGTACCACTGCCGCGTGAGGGGAGCATGACCCCCACTGGCCCAGCGGAAGGAGGACAACTCCAGGTCTGCGCAGTGTTTTGAGGACATCTCTAAAAACACGACGTGTTATCACTCCCACCCCAGCAATGTGGGTGTAAGACGCTAACAAGTCATCGGCAGCATTTCACCACCACCACTTCACGTGACTCGCAATGCAACTGTCTGGTGAAAACCTCTGCAAACATGCGTCAGGGCTCCCAAAGTCCCCGTGTTCCCATTGTGGTCAATGGCATCCCCAGAGCACCAGGCAACTTATTTTCCTAATGTTTGGCATTATAAATAACCCCTTTTTTGCATAGATACTGTTTTGACAGCAGAGAGCTGCAGGGGGAGGAAAGGAAAGAGAAAAATTAAAGTTAACTTTAAAAAAAAATGCAGCTAGCTACATGTCTTGAAGCAGAATACTCAAAAATAATCTGGGTCTAAATAGCTGCTTTGGGAATGCTACACTGAGCTATTTTCTGCCCTTGTTCCCAGAAAGGCCATTGCAGCTCTCCCCCTCTGAAACTGCTCTTGAGCAGCTCCAAGCAAAAGCAGACCCAAGGGACCCTGGACAGCAGGGACCCGGTGAGGCAGAGCTGATGGTGCACAAAGCCACTCGGAGTCATAAGTCCAGCCAGTGGAAAGCTGGCTAGGGGCCAAGCTACCAATACTAGCACTTCTGTCCATCCTGCTCTCATGGTGAAGACCCTTCTTGACTTGGACACCAAAAAAAAGCTGTATTCAGCATCATTTTGCCACAGCAATAACACAAGACACCAGCTGGGAACTGCCACCAGGTCACATAGATGTTGGCGGCAAAGCTCCTGTAGGCACCAGAGCAAGAGCAGGTTGCCTGTCTAGTTGGACATACTACACTACATCTCCTTTCCACTGCTGCTATATGTATTATGCAGGGAAACCAATGCTTTACCATTCCCTCACCTATTATTTTACACCATTCAGCCACAGGATAATTGACAGAATTATTATGCTAATGCTCTCTCCTTCCCACGCTTATTTAAGCCACTAGCTTGACAGCAAGAAACTGAACAGCCAGTGGGTGATTGCAAAGGAAAAGACTTTTTTCAAGCCTGTAATAAGCTCTGGCTCTTCTCTTACAGATTTCATTATAAATCTACAGCAGCAGCTCATGTCTTTTTGACCATAAAGCTCAACTGTAGTAATTCCACTTGAAATAGGTTCTTTATGGCCAAACCTCTCCAGTGGCCGAAGCTCACTGAGATGCAGCAGCCACAGGTCTGTCCACTAGCTGCCCACACATGACCCTACACATGTGCCACGTCACCATCATCCCAGCCTATCTTCAAGGAGCGCCTGACATGGTGTTGCTCCAGCTGGTTTATGGAGATCTTATGGTAAAAGCTCCCTCCTAGGGCTGAGCCTCACTCAACAGGCTGTTTTATTGTCTGTGCTTTCGTGGGCTTCACTTCTGCTAAAAGTTGACGGCTCTTGGACCTTTTCTTCAGTGGGCTATATGGTGTATGTGCAGCTCGACTTATTTACCTTTATTTGGGGTAAAAGAGGAGACAGATGTTGGCCCACTGATCACTCTCTGAAAACCCCCAATCTTAGACTCTCCCAACATTTTTTCAGAGAAAGGCCGAGACAGACAGGCTTAACCTACAAGATTTTACCTTGTTATACAGGAAGTGCAGCACAAAATTGTAGGAAAGGACTTTTTAATATGTCGGGTTTTCTGTACATCAGACACTGATCCTTAGTGGGAGAAAATGTAGTTCACATTATAATTCTACAAAACACCTGAAATTTTTGGTTTGTTTTCCCAAAGATACCTGTCTGTGGGCATATGCACCTATGTCTACTGCACTTTGTCCTCCTCCATCTCCCAATGCCTTTTGTACCACTGGCAAAAGTCAAGGAAATTTATAGATCTGTATTTATAGGGATAGAAAACTTGAAGATACTAAATTCTTAAAAGCTACAAGCAAATCAATGGCCAGTAAAGGAGGGAAACTGTATCCTTGCCCTCTGAAAGACGGGCAGTATTATCAACTATTATTGGACACCAGAGAATCCAACATAAGCCGTGCATCCATAAGGGGGGGGGAAAGCAAGCTTCGTTAGCTCACTTACCCAGAGAGCTACTTATCATATCTGTCCTTAAGAGCGTGCCTGCCTAACCTGGCAAATTCCATAATGCTCTGCAGAGTGGTAGGTGATGCCGAGGATCAGAGGCAAGGGCAATTTTCAGAAGTGATTTAACAGGAAAGTGGGAGGAGTGTTCAGCATTTCTTACACCAGAGCTCTCTAGATGCCCAAATAATCCAGCCTCAGCCCAAAATCACCTGGGAGATGGGAGTGGGCATATGAGAGGGGTGCCAGGAGTATAGCCTTGTGCTAAATTGACTTTTATACCATTATTGCACAATATCTAGAAAACATACAAAAATTAATCAGTCATAAAATACCAGATAAAAAAGAAGCAACTGCAGAAGATACACTTCTAGACACGGGTGCTTTTGGTCTTGGACTCCAATCTTGCATGGTTGATTTGAGGACAACATGGTTGTTCTGAAACCGAAATCTACTTTAAATCAATATGTTAGAGGTTACTTCAGGATATGACAGATGCTTCACAGAAGCCAGTTCTGTGGGGGCTCGAGGAAGACAGAGATGGTAGAAAGCAAAACTGGGCAAGAATTCCAGAAGGCCGAAAAGGAAACTTGCTGCGATATAACCAAACCACTTGTGTAACACAGGGCACCAAACTTCATCCCCTACTCCTGCCTCCAATCCAAAGCTGGCAGATGAGACAGGAATTTGTCTAAAACATCACATCTTGATTTTGAGACTCCAAGTGATAAAGAATCCACAAGCTCTCTTAGAAAGTTAAGCTCATTGCTAAAAATCTACATCTTACCTCTTGTAGAAACATATCTAGTTGCTAGATCTTTTTGTGTTTTAGTACACTAAAGATCCCTTTACTGAAGTGTGCTGCTCAGGTCATTTCTGGCCTTCCAACATGTGGTCTTGATCATAAAAATGAAGGAAAGGTAATTCAGAGAGTATTGACAGAGCCACTAAACAGAGTATTTTTCAAGTTGCCCCTTGTGCGTTGACAGCTCTTTAAGTCATAATGTACTATTAAGCAGGAGCTGTTCGCCAGAGCTTAAAGAGGAATAAATAATTCAGTAGCAAGAAATAAAGTAGTCACAAAGACAAGGTTAGCAAGAAGTTTATCTTTTTAGAAAGGAAAAGTGTAGCGGATGGAGTTTGAGTCAAGCCATCATGAAACACAAAGCCTTGGAAGTGGGGAACTTAACAGGGTGCAAGTACCTAATAGTGACTTTTGCTCACAAACGGCTTCAGTAATAGCCAAAATAGAAACCTGGCAAGAATAGTAGGTTTTTTCAGAAAACCTCATAGCTGCCATTATAGTGGATGGGAGCTGCCAGCGCTCTCCACTTCTGACACCGGACCCATTTTGGGTGAAGGCAACGACTAGTACCTTTATAGCAGGGATGCCAGTGCAGAGATGCCTTTCAGTGAGGCTTCTCTGCATTTTGGGCCTTCTGTGCTTGCTGGGAAGATAGTAGCACTTTTCAGCATCTGGCCCAAGGCTTTGGGGAGTGGAATTTTCCTGGCTCCATCTCTAAGTTTTCTAGGTTTGTGACATATAATTACCACCGAGTTAAACACTGTGCAGGCATTTTGCTGCCCCTACCCTCTGCAAACTGGTGGGTAGGTTGGTTTGCTTACTGTCCTTTTCAGCATTTTAAAATAGACTGGAAATATGCACATCTCTATAAATAGTTCATTAAAGGTTTGGTATAGCCAAGAAGGCTGTGTTAGTTAAAGGGGGCTCTTAATTTATTCAAGGCTTGTTCCAAACAACCTTCTCTTTTTCTGGTCATTAAATATTTCCCAGAAACCAAATTAAACCATATTTTGTATTCACAATAGTAATTTACTCTAGAATCTGCATCAATAAGGAAAATTAAATCTAAAGATACTGACATTTCCTGATTCAATTAACCCCGAGGAGCTAAAATTTTCATGAATGAAAAGAGAAGGCAAATTGTTAGCAGATACATTTCCAGCTATTAAAGTCCCACCTACTCACAAGGAAAAACAGCAGCACATATCTTCCACAAGGGTAAATTATTAGTTCAGTGGTGCACTGGTGATTTACATCAGCTGACAAACTACCAGTCAATTCAGAAAGTCTGTGAAATTCATTTCTGGAAGCTTTTTCTAAAATACCTATTTTTAAGACAGTTAATTGGACAACCAACCCCCTGCTCACAGTTAAACAAAATATGATACAGTGAAAAGTGCCCCTGCAGGCACTTTTTCTTTAAGTAACCCATGGTTTTGGTTAGGGATGTGGCAAAACACACATATTAAAATCTACACTGAATGTTTGGGCCATCATGCTGTTTGTTGGAACCTGAAAAAGTGAAGTTATTCACTCAGCTTTGTGACGGGTCCAGAGTGGGGAATAAATAAGGCAGGTTACTGAAGAACACTGAACTGCAATCATGGAACAAGGCTGCAAAAAGACAAAGCCCTGGGTTGCACTATTAAGGTTATATGCCTCAGTAAAGATTTTTCTCAGCTGCTTCAGCAAGCTCAGGGGCTGGGCTGCTGAGTCCCTGCAGCACACGGGTGGCACTTGCATGCCCACTCTTCTCAGCAGGTTCACAACCAATCTCCCTCCGTGATGGGCAAAGACCATAAACAGCACAACTAAAGGCAAAAGCAGGAATCAAATGCCTACGCTGAGACAAAAAATTAACCCAGGTTACCAGCTTTGGGAGTCCCTGTTTGACTGTGGGTTAAAAGAGTTGAAGGTAGGAGCACAAACTGCAAAACATTTTGATTCGATGTGTAGGAAAACCTCATCTTACAAATCAGCTCTGATTTGGACAAATGTCTCCTGTGAGCAAACACGAGCCTGGCACTAAAGTCACGCTGTGTTTGGAAGAGGGAACACTACACTCTTACGGCTTAGAAATGGGCTTTGTGTATTGCAATAAGTACTAAATACACAATCTTCACGTGTTTTGTCTTAAAATACTTGCAATTTACTCTGTAAACATTATGCTACAGTTTTGTTCAGAGTAAGAATATCAATGAGTGGGTCTCCGAAATGAACGCTTAATAATTTTTACATCCATCTCCCCTGACCTTTAAACCATAAATTGATTGTTATGCAGGAGACTTAATTTAAACAAAGCATATTAAATTTTCCACTAGCACTAAGGGGCCTCTCCTGACTTAGCAATTTCCCTGGTCTCTCCCCTCGCTAACTACACAGATCATACCTCACTTGCTGTAATTACAACTAATACATCTGCTTTAATTACTGCCCTGGTAACGGTAGGCAGATGCAGAATTCAATGTTTTACCCATATCACCAGAGAGATGAGAGTCCCCAGCAGTCAGCAAAAGACAGCAGCGAACAGCTTTCCTACAGACCTTTGTCTTCCGCCCCTTGCTTTATCTGCAGTGAATCACACTCTGCATTCTCTCTTTTAGACCCTGATTCCTGAAGGCATCTCTACTGGCTAAACATCATGCTCAGGTGGTTTCTCAAAGCACCCATCTATGCAGGAAGATAAGGTGCTTTCTTTGAATCCTTTTCAGTCCTATAATCCTATGTGCTAATGCATTTAACTGAGGGCAACCAAAAAGTAAATCACAGCTGTTCAGCATACACCAAGGATCTGAATGCTCGTCCATCTTACTGAATTTTTATCTAGTGTCTTCCATTATTTGTTACTGATATCGGTAGTTGGCAGTCTCTCAAACAAGGAAAAAAGAAATAAGAGTGTAGATTATCAGACTGCCCCCCAAAATGAAACGCACCACCAAGCGCATGTGCAATGTATAGGAAGACACGTGCCCTCACTGATGCCCCTTGCTCTCCCAATGCCATTTTCATACCACACACTAGCCCAGAAGCTCCAGTAAGTGCCCGCTTGGAAACAAGCCCAGGAGCTGGACCTCTCCCTCCAAATTTCTGCTTGTCTAGAGTATTTGTGTACTTCTTTAAATTAAAATTTCAGTTAAATGACACAATGATTCACATGGATATCATAGCTGATTCTTGCAGGCAAATTTAGGAACAACTCCAGAGGCTGTCAGAGATACACTTGCATCGAAATTAAGGTATAAGCGCCACTCCTGCACATAAGCATAGCTTAGCTTTGACCCAGCTAGCTCAAGTATGGCTAGCAGGGCACTGCTCCGGGCCAGCCCACAGCCCTGAGCGAAAGGCAATGCTCCCTCCCCCTGACTTCAGCGGGTGCGAGGCACCAAAAAATAAAGTGACCCCAAGCGCTGAAAGCTTTGGTCTAGTGAAACAAACAAGCATTTGGTTATGAATTTCTGTACAAATAATATCAAGCCGAAAGGCGAAGGCACTGGACGTATGACTCAAAAACCATCCACCTGAAAAGCCAATATAAAGCGTTCTGATTCCTTTTTATTGCTGCTATTAATATTGATCGTTCATCCACCGGGGAATTTTGTTTGCTTGAGACGTGCTGTGAACACATCTCCAAGCCTTATCATTTCAGGAAGCAAGTCTCTGATTCCCGTGAACAGTATTAATGAGCCGTACAGATGTAAACTGCATCCACCTTCGACACGTTAACCTTCCGAACAACTATCCATAATTCAGCATACGCACTGACTGGGGAACGCTTCTCTCCCAGTGCCCTGCTCTTTTTTTTTTTTTTTTTTTTTTTTTTTTTTTTTAAAAACACGCACTGTTAGTAATATCACCCAATGACTTCCAACACAAGGTCAGTTTTTTGGTCTTGATATTTTTCTTTAAAAAGAGCATATTAAAGAGCATCATTACAGCCTTGTATTGCTATCTAAATCACATAATGAGATCATATTCCCTTTTAATGGAAGGATCCTACTTCAAGCTTTAATGACATTTAAAAAGAAAAAAACCCGGCTACTGCAAGCCTCGCTGATGACTTTCTATGATATCCACCTCTGCTTTTATATAATTAAATCTAGAAGAGATTGTGCCTTGGGGCTGCCCTCCCACCACACAATTACTAGGAAATACCAAGCTAATTTTAAGACTTGCTTATATGCTTGATAGTGTCCTCCTGACATTAGTCCCTCGTTTGTGAATACTGCTCCCTTGTAAGAAAACAGAACAAAAAACACAAACAAAAAAGAAAATCAGACCATCTGCATCCGAAGAACAGCCCAGAGATGGGGAAGTTACCGAGCGCTGTGGCACAGTGCTCCAAAAACGCTGAATTTTCCACTCTTCTGCTTTGCTGTTTCTCCTGTCAGACCCAAAGCAGCTCTGTAAACCTCAGGGGCCTGGACAAGGAGGGCAGAATAAACGAGACCAAATACATCTTAAGGAAGTGCATCTATTTTGAAAAGATCCTTATATGTCCCGTTTCGCTTTTCAGACTTTTGGTCGCTGTAATTACCAGCGTCTGCTGTGCAGCAGCTTAAATTTAGTGTGCCACCTATACGTCCTTTGATACAGCTGCTCCCCCGACATTTTAACGGCATTAACACAGTATGCCTTTTTGCATAAACTTCACTGTTTCTCAGACGAGAGTATCAAGCTCTTCCTTCGACAGTTAAAAGGCAGCACGGCAGTTATTTTGGTCCTAGGGTTTTAATTAAAAATCTCTGTGGGAGGAAGGAAACTAGACAACCCACAAAGAGCATTTCGGGTGGGATTTATGCCACGTTGAATGAGCCCAGAGGACTCACGCCGCGCACAGACCGACAACCTCTCCGTGTCCACCTCAGCCCTTTCCTCCACACCAGTTTACCCAGTGAAAACCAGAAGGCAGGACAGACTCTGCGTTGTTCTGTGTTGTATCCCCCCCTCCTTTTTTTTTTTTTGATTCAGCTGGAGCAAGCTTTAGGTAAGCAGGTGAATAAACACACACACGTCATACAAATTTAACCCTGCATCTCTCTTTGCCGGTCTCCTCCTACCTGTTGAAATAGTTACTGTCCCCATATTTGCATTGCTGCCTCCTCCATTACTCATACGAGCTGTGTGCGCGGGGGGCAGAAGCCAGGCAAAACCTCTTTGCGCGAGTTATCAGCCATAACTAGAGCCTTGGAGAATCACAGAAATAAAGCAGTTAGGAGACTGTGCGCATTTTGCCCCTGAATTCATTTTAACGAAAAAGGAAGGTCCCCAAGTGACTTGCGTGTGCTTTATGCTGATGCAAGCCTGCTTTTTAAGAGCATCCAATGTTTCAGTGGCAATTAGTCGGAAACACCTGATACCGAGGACTCGAGCCACCTTTCCCTCATAGCGCTTTTATATTGAGCTAGTCCCGGCGATGCCAGCAGTGCTCCTCCGTGCTGACAGCGATGGCAGGGTCTGGCTCCCAGCCTGGCAGCTGACAATACAGCCTGGGACAAAAAACAACCAAGCCAAAAGCCATGGGACCCAGATCAAGCACCTTTCCCATCACTCCAAAGCTAGCCTATATTGACACTGTTTTTGTTTTTTTTTTGTCATTGCATGGAAAGATTCAAGTAAAAAGCCCAAACTGAAATGAAACAATATCACTGAGCTGCAAACCCTCCTTGCTACCAGCCCTGGAGGTGCACGGGGGCTCAAAAGCCACCCGCCAGACAATGCTTTCCAGCACGGACCACAGCAATTTGTCAAGAAGAGGCAGGTGCTAGCGGGAAACTCCTGTTACCTCTGCCGCGAAGAGAGAGTTGCAGGGAGAGCTGCTGCAAAGGGGAAGGCAGATTTTCGGGGGCCTAGAGCATGTGGGGCCAGCCAGCTCATCCTTTCCGTAACTGAAAAGAAGTCATAGGCTCCATCTGCACGTCATACAAAACCCGGAGTCACAGCTGCTGCACCATGACTTTCCAAGAGAAATGAACCATGGCAAATGAAAACACTTCAAATTGGGGACATTTGGGGGTCTCTTTAACAGGGTGGTGCTGCTTCCCGGTCGAGAGCGCCAGACAGGCACCCTGGGCCAAGAGGGAGGCAACCTTAGAGACCTGCAATGAGTGGCGGTGACCAGAGCCGACGGGGCTTTTTGGGGACAATCTGGTCGTATTGCAATGGCAGGCTCCAAAGCTCCAACCTCAGAGGGGTTTATAAAGACAGGAGCCCAGATGGAAAGGATCCGAAAGGCCTGGGATGGCAACATGGGAAGGAATAAACAAGTACCACCTAAATGAATTAAGGAAGCACTTAAAATGGCAAAAGGCTAGAGGGTCAGTTGCCAACTTTTTAGTGCCTCTAAAAGGTACAAAACCCTTACTATCCCAGGCTGTGCACCCATACCAAATTCCCCTACAGGGCACGAATTCGCACTGCTATTACCAGCTATCAGTGATAAATACTATCGCCTAGCAATTAGCAATCAGCCAGCACAGCACCCAGAGTGCTAGGAGCTGTACAAACACGTAGTAAATCATCGTCCCTGTGCCAAAAAAGCATATTAGGTTTCTGTCCCAAGCAGCCCCTCGGACCCGAACATGTTTGCAAATGGAGCAGCAGACCGTGCTGGGTACCGGCAGAGTGAAACAGTGAAAATCAAGCCTAAAAAAACTGCCCTAAAATAACCTCTGCTCTTGCAGACAAAAAGGGTCGTATAGCTTTATTCATTCTGTGATAGAAAAAAACCCTAGAAGCTTTAGTTAGGACCCTGATCAGCTAGATTAGCAGCTGCACTGGGAAAAGCCCATCAATAAACCATGATATTTGGAAATTACAGTATATGATCAGTTTTTTTTTTTTTTTTTAAGTTTCTCCCCTTGTGTTGCCTGCTGACTTCAGGTCTGCCCTGCACTGATGCAGATGACCGCAGGTACAAATGCCAAGCATTTCGCAGCTGCTAGGCACTTGCTTTTCACTGGTGTAAATGGCTTTTCGGGGCCCTAATTTCCAATGCTGCTAAGCACCTCTATATTTCCCTGACAGCTTAAAGGCATTTTCAAGCAAGTATTACTGTAATTTGCATCTCTGCCATGGCCCCCTTATAACACCAATACACTGCAAATGAAGACAAAGACCAACAACCAGACTGAAAATGAATGAAGTCTTCTGTATCTTATTTAAAACTAGTGTCCTGACTTCACAGTCAACATACCAGCCAAGTCTTCGTTTCTTAATTGCAAATCACGTTGGCAGGCAAAGTAATGCTAAATCCTTCCACTACAACTTCAATCAAAGACAAGATCATGAAGGCACACGGCATATTGAAAACTGGCTTGTCAAGGAGCTGCTGAGGCAGCCTGCAGACCAAGACTTGTTCTAGACATGACTTTGTACTGGTTCACTTATGTTAAATTTAAAGTAATATTTATTGATATAATTCTGCCAATGCAACTAAAGCGTGGATGCAGTCACAGCCAAATAAAAGTGCACTATACTGGAATAGCTTGTTCTCCTTTCCCACAGGAGAACAAGCTACACTGGTGCGAGCACGTTCATACTGGTATAGCTGAATTGGCACCAGGGAGGGTTACATCAGTCCTACAGAACTGCAGTTAAAAGCAGTGCAACTTGCTTACATAGGCAAGACCTCATTTTGTAGAGAATTTGCTTCTCATCTTGAAATAGTAATATTTGGTAGCAAAACTCCTACTCTACGAGCAATACATACACAGGGCGGAATCAGGAGGCTGAGAGTTTTAGCTGAATAAAATTACCAGCAGTTGAAACCAATTGCTATGAATAACAACAACGCAAGGAGAAGGCATCTTCACGCGGGCTCTCGCTCATAATTCCGGTTTATACCTAGCCGATTCCTTCCCTTTGGGTGGGTGAGCATTTGCCCGCGTTGTTTAGCCGCAGAGGGCAGTAAAAAGGCCGACCACATTGTATCAGACCAACATCCTGAAAACGTCCAAGGATGAAGCTAAACACAGGGCGCCGCTGCCAGCGTAGCTTTTCTGCAGCCTAAAGCCTCAAGGGAGCTGAACGCCTGCATTTTTGAGCGGGCGAACAGAAACGCAAAGTGGGTATTTAGGTGCTTATAAACCCAATTCCCACCGGCTGACAGGGGCAGCTCTTGGGGAAGGGGGAGGAAAGGACATTGATCTCAGCACGCTTCCCACATGCCCGGGAGCCCACCGCTCTCTAACGGCGGCCACTGGGGAAGAAAACGCTCAAAACAGGTACCAGATGATCCAGCGCAGTGGCGTGATGGAAGAAAACCTGCAGCAATAGCCTCGCCAGGTGCGAGCTGCCACCATTCATCTCGGGGAGTTCGGCCAGTAATGCCCACCGACAGTAATTTGTCAGCACTGTTAACAGTTTCATTGCTGATCAAAGCAGCAGGGCAGCACTGAGAAAATCAGAGCCAGCTGGAGTTACTTATCAAAGCCAGCCAGCAATAAATAATCTGCAGCTCTGTGGCAGACTATTCCCGCCGCATATAATCTCTCCCACTCTTTCTGCTTCTTTTTAGCGGCTTCTTGGCACACAGAATCACTGCGCAAACAGGAAAAAAATATTGTGCACGCTTGTCTGTAATTAATCTGTTAAGGAATAAAGCAAATCTTCGCAACTGTGCGCGGAAAGCGTGGAAATCGTTCGGTGCATTCTGCAAAGGGCTCAGACAAACCCATCTCTCAGCCGATCCAGCTGGGAATGGTAAAAGCATCGTTCCCAAAGGCGTGCAGAGGGTGTTTGCCAAGCCCACGCGCAGACATAGGATACGCTAGCACAGCCTTATTGCTTTAGCTTTAAAAATAGACAGATAGATGTTGCTAGTTACAGTATCCCATAGCAATCGTACACATATTTCAGTAGGCAAGGACGCTTAATTACAGCCGCTCCTTTGGGTATCATTCAGATCCTGAAAAACATCCACATGCTTTCCCTTTGTGGGTTTTCCCCAATATTGTTAAATTGAGTAACAGGCACAAAACAGTCTCAGCCCAAGTTCGCTCCTAAGGCTGTTTGCTCTGCAGCATGCGCTCTGCCCTGGCCCTTGTTCTCCCCACCTCGCACCGAAGGGAGAGTCTTGAAAATAATAATATATATATATATCTCTCATCTGCTGACTTCACCAGCTGTGGTGTATCAGCCTGTGTCTTTCTGTGTATTGTTATGTAGCGACCTGTATGTTTTTGCAGCAGATAAGGATCCTCTGAGACATCTGGTCTTACATGACTGAAAGCAATATGAACTAAAAAGCTTTGGAAGAACTCCCACTTGTTGCACTGATTTCTCATGAATAACTGATACTCAAAATGACGGAAAATTAAGATGACAGCAATAAGAAGCTTGCATTTCTGAGGCACTTTACACCTTCAAAGCACTGTACAAACACAGATTAAAATGTATGCCTAAACATCACCGTCTGCGCTTGACAGTTCAGGTTTCTTGATCTTAGACTTGCTTGAAAGTGTTTTTCCATGTGCCGGGTGTTTGCATTCCCGTTGTTCCTTTCTCTGCTTAGGTCCTGTTTCTACCTTCCTTTATGTCCTTGGAAAGCACGTTCGGGTCCCCAAGTTTATGGCATGTGGTTTTCTTCGCAAGTTTGGGGAGACTGTTTGCCTTTCAAAAAAGCAGGAAAAGCATCTTGATCTTCAAAAAAAAAAAAAAAAAAAAAAAAGCCAGCAGCAAGAATGACTCCTATTAAACGCTGTTAGAAAAATGTGTAGTAGCACACGCAGCTTTGTGCTTACAAACGACTCGGGGAATTGTGCAAAACCATGTCTTACAGCAGACTCACACTTGAAATCCCTCTAACTTTTCATGTCTGCAACAAATCAATGGCTTAATTTATAAGACAAGCGAGCTGGAGCCTGCATTTATGCAACGAGGTTGTGCTCATGCTGCGGTAGCAAAGCTGCTGTCAAGGACACTGCAAATCAGGAAGGGCTTGCTAACCCATCCAGGAAAATCTTAGCACTCTCCCGCCTCCGAGTCTGCACCAGGCCTTTTCCTCTGGGCACGATTTATTTGGCTGCAGACAATGCCCGAGGAACATAAAATGCAGCTTCTTCCTACCACCAAAGCAGCAGCAAAGGCCCAAAGGCAGCTCCCTTTGTGCCTTTCGGTTTCCTGGAAAAAAAGGCACACCTCTTCCCTTCAAATCCACCTGAATCACGCGCCAGCAGGCTGCCCGAAACCCTCCCCGGCCGGGCAGCCGCTGCCGAGAGACTCCCCTGGGATTTTTTTTTTTTTTTTAGACCTGAAATCCTCTTGAAATACCGCTGAGGCAAAAGAGGTCTGGGCTTTGCATTTTTTTGTGATCACTGAATGCACATATTTGCATGAAGGAAAGGTGACGGGCTCTACAGCTCCGCTTTGCCATTAACTGAGAAGCAGAGGAAGAACTGCTCTCTGGTGCAGCCCTGGCCACGCTTTCTCACAGCTCCCAAACTCCCCATTAACTGCACATTTTCACAGCTGCATGTTTAGGAACAACACTGCCAGTCTTGGGTTTTAGTAACTAGCAGGTTAAACCATGTTATATCCAGAATTTGGGGCAGGATAAAGCTTTTTGCTAAGTAGCTGTTCTCAAATGTTCTTATGATATCCTTTATGCTGAACCTTCTTATGCTATTTGCAAACTAAAGTTAGTTTTTTTAAACAATTGCTTAACTTACCCGTTTTCTTAAACCACCTCCAAGATTCTTCATGCTCCATGAACTGGGCCCTGTCTTAAACAGTTCCCTATCACTCTATACAAAAAAAGGAGAGAAACTAAGACTGCAAGTTTCCAGAAAATACATGCTTTTATTGCTATGGTGTAAGATGATTCTACAGCTTATGCCAGAGGCTTTACTAATAAGGCAGCCATACCTCCTGCTATTTCCTTAATTAATTCCATATATTCATCCCAAGGCTCTCCTATACATTAAGTGGGTGTCATAGTGGGGCATTAAGCGGGTCCCAAATCGTAATGCGGCCCCAGGTGCCTGGTAGAACAAATGCCGGGGGCTCTGGCTGGGAGAAGGAGCAACTCCAGGAGTGTCCATGCTCTCATGGAGAAGCCCTTGGCTTCCCCAATGCCTTCGCTCTCCAAGGAGCCACGGGTCACAGGGAGCAGGCTGCAGATACACCAACCCTCTCTTAGCATGCCATGCCAACAGTCCTACGGGTGCTAAAGAATGTTTTCTCCTAAATGTCACCTGCCTGTTTACAAATTAATACTAATCTTGGTAATATTAGTAGAAGTGGGTTATTTAGAGTACCAAATCATGTTTGATGGGATGCTGCTTTCACCAAAGCTGCCACTGTCACCCATTTAGCCTATGTAGAGAAAGGAGCCTCTCAATCACGGCACTCTCACTTCCGAAGCATAATAGAACTAAAAAAACCACCAATCCCATGACCAGGTCTCAAAAGGAGACCGTGGTCTGTGCCGCGAACACAGTCCTCTGAAAGAGGAGTAAGCCACGACTTGGCTAATTCATGGTGTTAACGTCTATCACGTACCACAGAAACTTCCCCGCCACCACCACTATTCCCGCACACGATGTTTCTCCGTTTCACTGTGGAGCTGGCTTTCAGGAGCACCATACCTTCCCAGCCTTCGCAGCCACTCCACCAAAACACTGCAATAACAGCATAGAAAAGCGAGACAACGAAAGGTGTTATGCACTAGCAGCAATAAAAGGATCAGATCAGAGAAGTGCCGCTCTGCAGATTCACAGACATACTTAAAGAGACCCTATTAAAAAGGGAGAATTACAGCCAGTGTTTCCTGCAGCTCAAAGGAATCGGGATCCCAGGAGCCACGAAGATGTGCAGAAAATAACAGAAGGCAGAGAGCATCCGACAGCAGCGAGGGGGACAACCGAGGAAAGCAATGCAGGTATATTCACCATCCGTCCCTTTACGCAAATTACTGATCTCAGGATGTTTCTGGCTAACCAGCTAACCTTGGAAATACTTTTTTCACATGCTTAGTGCCTGTTCCTGGGAATGCAGCTATAAGAAATAAGCCTGCTAGAAAGGATGGGTAGGTCTGGGCCTTTTGGCATCTGTTAGGAGAAAACAAACCTTTTCCCAAATACGCAATTAGGTCCTCCAGTGCGGGAAGAAAGCAAGCCTGGAGATAGTTAACGTGTGTTTATAAATTTTGCCACATCTGATTGCTGCTTCCAAACTCCTCATTAACGACTTGGTGAGCGTCCAGCAAAAGATGGTTTTCCAGGGCTCGGACCCTGAGGAAACAGTGCTGTGTAACGCACGCTATTGTAATGATATTCCCAAATGACCTGATGTAGCTGAGACAGGATTTGTGCTCACTGCCCAGTTAGCTTGAGGGACTGCCACGACGCCAAACAGCAGCATTTTGTTTTGTTTTTTTTCTTTTCTTCCTCTATTTATCTCAATAGGCAAAAACTGCAAGCAGAAGCCTTTGCTGGAAGGCAGGCTGCAAATCTGCCCGGGAAAGATTTTGCCCTATGAAGAATAAAGTATCATAGGACTGGAATCATTTGACATTTCGAGTCCCTAACCAGCTGAAGCAGTTTTGGAATTTTTACCCACAAGTCTTACATATACCGTGGGAAAAAGTCAGCAGAAGGGACAGAGAAAATTATTTTTCCTCTTCACCTAAACATGCAAGAGCTGAACTCCAACTGACTTCCATCACTGAGAAGGGAGAATGAACAAACGCTGTATATTAAAATATGACATTGCCTCCTCATTAGCGCCAAATTGCCTCCATACAACACTGTTTCCCCAAAGAGTTTTGGTCCTAATCCAGTCACTCATTTGCAAATATAGTGATTCCATCCACAGCTTTCAGTCTGGAAAGCAAGAGCTACTTGCTGCCTCCCTTCGGTAAAGGCGAGCGCGTGCTCCCGTGCTTCACTCCACGGAAGGCCCCTGGGCCACTTTCAGATCCACAGTTAGTGCTCAGGCCCAACATGTTTTGTTCCAAGGATTTCTTTACAGAGGACTTTGGGTAAGAAGTAGGGCCACTGAGGATGAAATGGCCCAAGAAAGCTTTTCTTGGTAAGGTTTATTCAGATTTGACAAGTACCAGCAATAGGGTATTTACCTGACCCTTCAGAAATGTAGCTTGCAATGTGCAAAACCTGGCATCTTCTTATCACAGAACATGGCAGAGAGAAGTTGTTTTGATGCCTCCTACCATGATTTCAATACTTCCGTACACTTTAAAAGACATGTCCTGCAGATTCAGCCAATAATCTGTTCAATGGTCTGTTCTTTCAGCCCAGCCAGTGCTGACTAGACAAATGTACTGGGCATTCACACTAAACTGCCCATCACACTTAATTTGCATTAACTGTGATTGCTTAAAGATGAGTTTATTGATTGGAGCTGCATGAGGATATAGAGTTTCACTGAACCGGAAAGGAAGGAACACCCATAGAAAGCAAACAGACTCATTCCTTCCAGCACTCTTGTTTTCACTGTGGCCTTTTACCCAGACACATGTTGTGTATTTTATCTTAAAACGAAGCCAGGACCCTAAGACTGCATATTAGATGCCTGATGCATCAGCCTCCAACTTTGAATCCAGCCACGCGAAAGCAGAACCAGAAACCTCCTGTTTTGCTCTGTGGTTGTGAAGCCCTTTGCTTTAAGGTTTTCAGCTCGACAAGTTTTTGCATTCAAAACAGCTCCCAAAAAGAAAAGTATGTTACAGCAATGGTAAGAAACTCAATAATGGAGCCATATGCAATGGGAAACAAGGATGAAAAACTTGGATGCCAGCAGGGCCTTTTACACCTTGTCCTTTCGTGTTTAGCAGAGAGCCTGCTGCAGTATTTCCTCTCGCACAAAATGAACACCCAGCGAGCAGGACGAGCCGACCTGCGCCACCGCGGCCCTCGCCTCCCTCCCAGGAGGGCTGAGCAACGGCACACGCCAGTGGCAAGATGCGCTATCTTGACTGATATTTCCAAATACTCTCACTGGAAAAGATTTATACCCCCACCACCATGCCTGCCAATGCAGGGAGTCCACCTTTGTGCAAAATGATAGCAAGTGACCAACAGGCAGACAACTCACACTAAAAAAATCCTGCACAGGAGAAAAAGATAGAAGATCATCTATGAGGATGCACTGCCTGCAACAAAAGAAAAAAAAAGCACAAGAATAAAGTTTAGCACTATACTTCCATGCATAAAAAGCATCACAAAATCCAAGCTACCGCCTCTGGATTTCACATGTCAAAGTTTTCCTCTTATAAATAAGAAAAGATCACTGCCATTTCATCAGCAAGGTAATAGCATGGTTTAGCTTATGGGGTGGAGAAGCACAGTTTACCTTGCGCACACACATTACAAGGTAACTTTGAAGTGGTAAAATCAAATGATCAAAACCCATCACAACTGCAAAATTTATCCTCCACAAGTGCTTAATGTCCATTCACAGCTTCTGCTAGGAAACTAAAATAGGAAATTTCTGCACCATGAGCCACTCTAGGTGGACATGAAGAACATCAAGTGTTCATTCTCCCCCAAAAGAACTAAACTTCTGCTAATTCAAGCAGCTTGTTATTCTTAACACTCTGGTCTCCATCCGAGAGCACCACACAAGCACCTTCAGCTACTCAGCTGGCAACAGCTCCTCTTTGATCCAGAGACTGGCATCAGGAACATAAGGACTACAAGCATCTGGTCTTAAATGAAACCCCTGCTAGGATTTTCACTGTCCTTACACGACCTTCGCTCAAATCAGAACTCTGGCTTCAAAAAAACACATCTTGGCATCTCACCAAGTTTGTGCATCAAGCTCGCTTTTATCAAAGCAGAAAAAAATTTCACAGCAACTTTGCTCGCAGGAAAAAAGAAAAAAAATATATATATATTAAAAAAAAGACCACTCAGTTCAAACCAACACTGCAGGAGCTAACAAAACTAGACCTCTTCATTGAGTTGAGCAAAAATTATAAACAGAGCTTCTTCCAAAGAGAACACAGCGTCAGGGACCGGAGAGGCCACCCAGCAGCCTGTCATTTAGCCTTCATTAGCTCCAGCGTAGATACTGCATTTCAACAAAAGCAGCAAAATGCATCACGATGAATATATCAATATTTTCACAAAGCCTCAGGGCTCTGACCCTACCCTGGTAAAAGCCAGGACCACACTGCGCCGGGGTTTCCTCTTCAGGACAGCCTGAGCACATGCACAGCTCATAGCAGAGGTGGCTCCCAGCCGCCACAGCTGGGCACCGCTCCGCTGAAACCAAGGTTCTTTCACAGCAGGTTTTGCAAGTATTCCCTGAGTACACGAGGTGATCCCCTTTGAAACACCCTAGCGCAATACAAAAGTTGTTTAATATGGACCGATCTCCGGTAATCTCCCACACAGTGAGTAACGCCATACTCCGCAAACAGTCTGATCTGAATGAGCGGTTATGATGAGCAAGGGACTGTTCACAGTGGGCAAAGGTGAAAAAAACCGTTTCTTGCTGGTTATCACAAAGAGACGGCCTTCTATTATTGCAGAGATGAGTCCGACCGTGTGTAGGGAGCTGACTCATATCTTAGTTCTGCTTTATCTTTAAAAAGACTTGTACCGACAAAAGGAAAAAGTGGCTTTTTACCTTGTATATAGCATGGGTTCAGTGTTTTTAAGCAAGCAAGGAACACAATTCTCTCTGCTCTGCTTTTACATGATTTAAGTGACAGATATGCACAGAGGTCAGTTGAACACATGACAGCCTGCCACAGAGGTCAGCATTTGCTGATGAGCCTGTAACATCTAAACTGGGTATTTGGCATGTTAACAACCCACCTTGGAGCTGATGTGTCCTGGTGTCCTCGCGCCATGCAACGAGCAGGTCCTGTCCTAAGCAGCCCACTTGCCCACCCACATGCATACTTCCCAAGGGTACTCCGACAGCAGAAAAAAGGTTTCTGTGTAAATGCCCACAAGCTTTACAGCACTCTTAAGTAGCTGTCGAAGTGATTAATGCCAGCACTTGGAGGAAAACAACTTTTTTTGCCTGTATTACTCTAAATGTCTCTCTTATTAGCCTATTACTGTCCAGTAAAAAGTAAGCATTTGAACGCTTACTTGAAATCCAGCAACACTCCCCAAATTTATTACCAGCACCATAGTACTGATGTTTCCAGAAGTAACATGAGCTCAAAAAACAAAACAAGCACTAACTTTCTAACATAAGGAGAAAACATCTCCTACTTCTGCTTCTCTCCAAGCTTCGTTCTGGGCACTGCAGCGCTCTCCGCACCAGAACATCTTAAGCGTAAGCGTGACTGAAGGGTCAGCTGGCTTGCTCAGGGCTGACTCTGAATATCTAAGAGACCACGTGTGCGGCATCTCGTCATTTAGTCATGCAGATCTGATGATCTTGTGGATACAGCACTGGACTGGGAGTTAAAGAAAAACCCCACATTTGCATTTCTGCTTTCTCTTCCATGTTTAACTGCATGAACACATAGGGTGGGGACTTTCACTGTGCCTGTTGGGCAGCACATAAATAAACTGGGTTTCGGATCTTACAAGAAGCCCCAATGTACTGTCAGACTAGTCTGCATGACGAGTTACTCCAGAACTGACAACCTGGTGCAGAAACTCTTCATTTGGAAGAGGAACGCCTTTTTCCAAGGCATGTTCGGCACTCAGACAGCCAGGCACGTTGTGATTCCTCACCATTATTTTCCAAACGCGGTAGGCTTTCCAAGCAAAGACAAGCTAAGGCTTGCCAGCAGCTCTGCTCTTCATTTCCCAGCTTTACTTTTCCTGTCTGAAACGGTCAAATCCTGCATGACAGAGGCATCTCCAAGGGGCCTTTTCTTAACACTCACCCTGCTTGTCGCTGGCAAATCACGTCCCAGGCTGCTCTGTTCACCAACAGAAGTGAGAGTATAGATCTCCTCAGGGTGAGGGGAAAAACCCATTAAACTGAAAAACGAAGTGAAACAGGTCAGACTCGGGAGGTATCTCACGCCTGGAGGAATAGCAGCGAGAAGAGAACAGATGGGAAACAAGCAGAAGCCCAAATCCTGCCCCACCTTTCTTCTGGCTTTCTGCTGCGCAAAGCCCGACGCACAACTCCAGCCACAGGAGAACTGGGGAGCAAAGACCATTGCTCCAGCCCGCAGAGAGACCACAACGCTGGGAAAACCACACCTGGGCTTTCCGAGGAGACATCTGCTTAGAGTGGACAGGACCCAAGAGGACAAGCAGTATTAACACCCACACACTGCGAATAAATCCAGGTGCGCACCAGAACATCAGCCCTTAATTTTGATAATAGCCAACAGCAAATTCAACCCCACAGTAGTTTACAGCAGCCTTGTGGTTGCCCTAAATTACACCCCACCTGCAGTAAACTCCAGGGAATTGCCAGTCTGGTAGGTGTGTGTGTTCTAGCAGCGCTCTCCTCCTATGCCAGGCTGCTCCTTGCATTTATGCTGTCCGACTTCTGGTGCCAAAGTAAGGCCCCTAAATTAAGAAATGAGTCTCTCTGAGGTCAGTGGGAGGAGAGAGGCTCCTCCCAAGAGTGATTCAAAGCAGCAGCCTCTGTTAGCAGGACACTAATAACTCTCAGCTCTTAGCACTGGCACTTACAGACGCCTAAAGGTAGGGAGTGGCGATGCCCACTGAAGCTCCTGTCCGCTCCTCCCAGGTACCCTTTTCAGGAAGGGAGCACTATTTCTGGCTATACAAAGGATAACTACCAAAGAGCTGCTTAAAGCACCCTTCTACCACCAAAGGGACACTAAGGGCACGCACCTGGGCCAAGGCTGAGTTGCCCTCTCCCCAGACAGGCTGCAGCTGCTTGTGGCAGCCTCATGCACAAATGGAAGCATCTGGAGAAAAAAATCCCAGACTTGGAGGTTTTCAAGATTGGTAGTTCATGACCTGGTGCAGAATTTGGTACAGCAGGCAAGAATGTAATTTTTGAGAAATGCACTGCTGTGACTTTTGCTTCCACGAAGTATAAAAGCAAGATGTGATCCAAGAGCAACACCACTGTCTCTCCCTTTGACTGTACAGCACTTGGCTAATTGCTACCTTAATCCTCACGCAACCAAAACCTGTCCCTGGACACCAGAGATTATCCTGCAGATGCAGCTGTCCCAGAAGATTTCCACATGGCGGGAACATGGCAACAAACAGCACTCAGTACACTTCTGGAGGAAGCGTTCAAGTGGGACCAGGCGATCTCCGCCCTGCTCCATGTTGGCACAACACAGTTTGTGCGCCAATACACACACGCAGCTGCAAGGACGCTCAGCATGGCACGGGCCGCTGGCTGGGCTTTCCCAAGCTGCGTCGCTCACTGCGCTGGGCAGGAAGGCCAATTAGCTGTAGTTTTGGTGCCTTTTTAATAAGGGGCTGTAAGAGAAGCAAATTACTACTTAAGACAACATTCATTATGTAGAAGTGAGAAAAAGACGCAAGTAAGATACGTGAAACAGTTATTCTATCACGAATGTAACCCTTCCATCCCAGGCTGAAAGATCTCAAAGACTTCTATAATCCATTTTTTCCCCTGCGCCCCTCCCCAAAGCAGGATCAGGTATGCCTAGCTCACGCCTGGTAGGTATTTCTCCAGCTTGCTCTTGAAGACCTCTAGTGAGGAAAACTGCAAAACCATTTCCCCCCCCACAGACTTTTTTCCCAGTAATTTATCATCCTTACAGTTCCATGTTTTTTCCTAACGCTCATTTATTTACACTGAGAACAAGAGTGCCACAAGCAGCGACAGACACCAAACCTATTAACGTCACTAGCACAGCTTATATTTAAGGTTAGCCAAGACTTTCCAGTAGAGAACTGCTACTCACAACTTCCCTGAACTTCAACTATTTGTGCTGAAGTTTGCCATCTCAGTCACTTGCCTCAGGGTTTGTTTAAAGGATATTTCAACCAAAGATATTCAGTGATTTCTATAAATGAGTAGAAACAGTGGTTTTTTGCGTGCTAGCAGTTACAGAGACCTTCCCTTGGAAACCTTTAGTACTGAACCCCTCCATTTGGGACCAGGGACTTAAAAGTTCAGCCTAGCGCTGCTTCTGTGAAAAGGTACCCAAACCTGGCTGAGCTGCGAGCTCTCAGTCCAGCTTCCCACCCCACCGCTGAAGGGGCTCGGGGCCCCGCACTGCACCCAGCTCACCTGGCAGCAGGTCCAGGATGAGCCATGGACACGCTTGCAACTCGGGCAAGGGACGTACCTTCCCACCAGGCCTCTTCTGCCCTCACCTGTGGCCTGGCCCTGGCATGCTGAGGGCTAGAGATCACATGGGGTTTTTTGAGAGAGAGAGAGAGAGAGAGGACGCGACAGAGAGAGAGAGAGAGGACGCGACAGAGAGAGAGAGAGAGGACGCGACAGAGAGAGAGAGAGAGGACGCGACAGAGAGAGAGAGAGAGGACGCGACAGAGAGAGAGAGAGAGGACGCGACAGAGAGAGAGAGAGAGGACGCGACAGAGAGAGAGAGAGAGGACGCGACAGAGAGAGAGAGAGAGGACGCGACAGAGAGAGAGAGAGAGGACGCGACAGAGAGAGAGAGAGAGGACGCGACAGAGAGAGAGAGAGAGGACGCGACAGAGAGAGAGAGAGAGGACGCGACAGAGAGAGAGAGAGAGGACGCGACAGAGAGAGAGAGAGAGGACGCGACAGAGAGAGAGAGAGAGGACGCGACAGAGAGAGAGAGAGAGGACGCGACAGAGAGAGAGAGAGAGGACGCGACAGAGAGAGAGAGAGAGGACGCGACAGAGAGAGAGAGAGAGGACGCGACAGAGAGAGAGAGAGAGGACGCGACAGAGAGAGAGAGAGAGGACGCGACAGAGAGAGAGAGAGAGGACGCGACAGAGAGAGAGAGAGAGGACGCGACAGAGAGAGAGAGAGAGGACGCGACAGAGAGAGAGAGAGAGGACGCGACAGAGAGAGAGAGAGAGGACGCGACAGAGAGAGAGAGAGAGGACGCGACAGAGAGAGAGAGAGAGGACGCGACAGAGAGAGAGAGAGAGGACGCGACAGAGAGAGAGAGAGAGGACGCGACAGAGAGAGAGAGAGAGGACGCGACAGAGAGAGAGAGAGAGGACGCGACAGAGAGAGAGAGAGAGGACGCGACAGAGAGAGAGAGAGAGGACGCGACAGAGAGAGAGAGAGAGGACGCGACAGAGAGAGAGAGAGAGGACGCGACAGAGAGAGAGAGAGAGGACGCGACAGAGAGAGAGAGAGAGGACGCGACAGAGAGAGAGAGAGAGGACGCGACAGAGAGAGAGAGAGAGGACGCGACAGAGAGAGAGAGAGAGGACGCGACAGAGAGAGAGAGAGAGGACGCGACAGAGAGAGAGAGAGAGGACGCGACAGAGAGAGAGAGAGAGGACGCGACAGAGAGAGAGAGAGAGGACGCGACAGAGAGAGAGAGAGAGGACGCGACAGAGAGAGAGAGAGAGGACGCGACAGAGAGAGAGAGAGAGGACGCGACAGAGAGAGAGAGAGAGGACGCGACAGAGAGAGAGAGAGAGGACGCGACAGAGAGAGAGAGAGAGGACGCGACAGAGAGAGAGAGAGAGGACGCGACAGAGAGAGAGAGAGAGGACGCGACAGAGAGAGAGAGAGAGGACGCGACAGAGAGAGAGAGAGAGGACGCGACAGAGAGAGAGAGAGAGGACGCGACAGAGAGAGAGAGAGAGGACGCGACAGAGAGAGAGAGAGAGGACGCGACAGAGAGAGAGAGAGAGGACGCGACAGAGAGAGAGAGAGAGGACGCGACAGAGAGAGAGAGAGAGGACGCGACAGAGAGAGAGAGAGAGGACGCGACAGAGAGAGAGAGAGGACGCGACAGAGAGAGAGAGAGGACGCGACAGAGAGAGAGAGAGGACGCGACAGAGAGAGAGAGAGGACGCGACAGAGAGAGAGAGAGGACGCGACAGAGAGAGAGAGAGGACGCGACAGAGAGAGAGAGAGGACGCGACAGAGAGAGAGAGAGGACGCGACAGAGAGAGAGAGAGGACGCGACAGAGAGAGAGAGAGGACGCGACAGAGAGAGAGAGAGGACGCGACAGAGAGAGAGAGAGGACGCGACAGAGAGAGAGAGAGGACGCGACAGAGAGAGAGAGAGGACGCGACAGAGAGAGAGAGAGGACGCGACAGAGAGAGAGAGAGGACGCGACAGAGAGAGAGAGAGGACGCGACAGAGAGAGAGAGAGGACGCGACAGAGAGAGAGAGAGGACGCGACAGAGAGAGAGAGAGGACGCGACAGAGAGAGAGAGAGGACGCGACAGAGAGAGAGAGAGGACGCGACAGAGAGAGAGAGAGGACGCGACAGAGAGAGAGAGAGGACGCGACAGAGAGAGAGAGAGGACGCGACAGAGAGAGAGAGAGGACGCGACAGAGAGAGAGAGAGGACGCGACAGAGAGAGAGAGAGGACGCGACAGAGAGAGAGAGAGGACGCGACAGAGAGAGAGAGAGGACGCGACAGAGAGAGAGAGAGGACGCGACAGAGAGAGAGAGAGGACGCGACAGAGAGAGAGAGAGGACGCGACAGAGAGAGAGAGAGGACGCGACAGAGAGAGAGAGAGGACGCGACAGAGAGAGAGAGAGGACGCGACAGAGAGAGAGAGAGGACGCGACAGAGAGAGAGAGAGGACGCGACAGAGAGAGAGAGAGGACGCGACAGAGAGAGAGAGAGGACGCGACAGAGAGAGAGAGAGGACGCGACAGAGAGAGAGAGAGGACGCGACAGAGAGAGAGAGAGGACGCGACAGAGAGAGAGAGAGGACGCGACAGAGAGAGAGAGAGGACGCGACAGAGAGAGAGAGAGGACGCGACAGAGAGAGAGAGAGGACGCGACAGAGAGAGAGAGAGGACGCGACAGAGAGAGAGAGAGGACGCGACAGAGAGAGAGAGAGGACGCGACAGAGAGAGAGAGAGGACGCGACAGAGAGAGAGAGAGGACGCGACAGAGTCTAAAGCCACAGTTGAGTACCTGCTGCTCCAAGCTTGGTGGCAAATCCCCGATAATCTCAGCGGAGCAGGAGGCGGTTGCTATTGCCGTACTTGCAATCTGCCCTCCCACCTCTCCAATGATCCCACCTGTCCAAACATGAAACACCCTGGCAAGGCAGGGCAGGGGAAAAGCTTGCACCGCTGCTCAGAGTACTGCACCCCATCTGCCAATAAACCAAGTATCGCAGTCCTCAGCACTGCAGTCAGTCATCTGTCTCTCTTCATGGGCACAAAGCTTGCAAAATTAAGTCATCGATCCATCAGGCCGAAGGATGATACACTCCCATCTGCAGCTGTAAACTCAGTCTCGCAGATGCCTGATGGACCGCATTAAATCCCACTCTAATTACCTTCTCCCACTGCTTTCCATCGCAATGTCCAGACTGGACATCCATGGGAACAGGGCCTAGAGGGTCATTCAGCGCAAAGAGCCAGCTTTTCACAGCTGTGGCATGGGTCACACCAGCATTTTGCAAAGGCACCACTTAGGAGGAAGCTCTCAAATTGCACTCACTCAGTGAAAGGGAAACAAATAAACCCTTAAATGGGCTAGCAGCAACTTCGGGGCTGGATAAGATCTGGAAAAAAACCTTGGATCTCTGTGGTGTAATTAAGTGTAACAGAGTCATGCAAGTAAACACAGGAAGGTAAGCAAGAGCAGAGCCATAACAAACCCAGCACATGGCGATACCATCACCCATATTGCCTGCCTATATGAAATGCATTTGCCATGTGCGTTCTCCCTGCTCTGGCTGCAGGATAGTTTGCACCTTTGAGGATACGGCGTTTTAAGAAGGCATACAGAAATGAATTTATTAAACTGGGCTAATCTCCAAAGCTTTTCTTCATTCCTGGCTTTACACTGAAGAATAACTTCTCTCCTACAATCATTCCTCTGAGTCCCGTCTCTGTCTATACCTATATCTGTATCTAACACATTATTTATGTATGTAGGTCTCCGCATATATTAAGTTCTCTCTTTTCACATTGCTCCTACAGGAATAATGTTAAATGACAGGAAAGAATCCTGTTCAGACCGTGTCCCAGATGAAGGTGAGAGTCCCCTTGCACTGTCTTTCAAACTAACCCCCTGCCAAGTTAAAAAAAAAACAAAAAAACAAAACCACACACTCAAGTGCTTTTGTGCCGAATGGAGCAGATCGCACCAGAGAAATTACTCAAGTGTGCGAGTGTTTGCAGAAGAGGGGCCTGTCACTGTGAGCTCTCCCTGCACAGCTCATGATGAAACTGTAAGCCACCGAGTGCACTGACTTGCCTGTTCTCCCATGCACGTAACGGCATATCCGCAGACTTATAAACACAAAAATGGGGAAAAGCATCATTTTATTGCTTGAAAAACAAACAAATGTTTATTTTACCACATTTTCTCCATATCCAAAAATTACCTATGCAAGCAGGCATGTGAAAAGCTGAGCGCACAGCTTTTTTGGCTCTAATTGCTACCATGTCCCTTTACTGCTGGGAAAAACCCTTACTGGAATCTGTCCTATCTTCGTAAGGAAAGGTACTTCGCGGTATAAGAGGCCTTCTTACATTTTCAACTCTTGCAGCATGTGCTCCTAAATAGAGCACTGGTATTTTGGTAACAGCCAGATATTCAAGCTCTTGGTTTCACAAGCAAGCATCTTGCCAGCTTGGAACAACACAGAGAGGAAGCTCTAAAAGCAAAACAGTGCTCGGCCCCACGCTATTTAAGAGAAGCAAATCAGAACCACCACTTCTGCGTGAGGGGAACTTCTCCAGTTTCAGGAGACACCAGATCTGACCACAGGGAAGTAGCTCATACAGCGAAGCACCAAGCTATTTTCAGCAAGTTTAACAGACTACGACAAATGTGAATTGTACCCTTTATGCATGCTGCATAAGCTGGCCCTCAAAATGAATAAACAAGACAAAAAATATGCAAAATTTACAAAGACTAGCCATGTTTCATAAATAGCTGGTAGGTTTTTATTCAAAAATACCCCAAACTAATAGGCATTCCCCAAATGCACCAACAATTCTTCAAAGTGAGCGCTCTCAAGCAAAAAAACTGGCATTTTGGAAAATAAGCTGACATTCCCACAGCCTTGCTTCGCATAAAATCACTAACCTAAACAAACAGTTCCTGTGCACTGTCAGATGTGAAAAATCACTGCAAAAGGTACCGCTGTTTTGTACACAAAAGCTCTCCCAGCACAATAAAAAAAATTGAGGCTTTTGTTTTCAGCGTACTTCCTGAGACACAGAGGTTCCTGGCAAAGATGGAAAGTATCGGGAGGGAAAGGGCAGCTGAAAATTAATCCCCTTCTCCCTCGCAACATCTTCCCCCGCTCACACAAGCTGTTACCACTGCTGTAAAGCAGAAAGAGCCCTACAAAGCTGAAAAGAAGCAGTCCTACATGAAAGGCCAGTTGGGGCACAAGGGGCCAAGAAAAGCTTCCTTAGGCTTCTCAGGGTTTCAGACTTGGTCTCTAGGGCAGCAGCACCTGGTGACACCAAACCACAAAGTCAGTCCGGAGGAACACACTTAAATCAGCTGACCCTGTGGGTTAGTTTCATCAGTAGGTACCACGTAGGTAATTTATGAAATAAATGAAATCCCAGGTCTTGAACTCTTTGATACCTTCAGGCAGGCCTAAGGAGATACCTCCAGTTTGCCAAACATAGAAGAAAGGAATTAGAGATTACCTTTGTGTTTAAAATGACCAAGGAAATCTCTGCCAGGACCTGCACAAGCAAAGTCATTTGCTAACAAAAACCCCGCACCAACTGCCCTGGTGACCAGGAGAGGTTTTGCTGCCATGCAACTGGAGAATGAGTCCATGAACCAACACCGACAGAAGAGAAAACCCCCAGAACAGCAGTGCGCAGCACATATTACCTCCTACTGTGGTATGCCCTGCTCAAAACAGGCCAGGTACACAAGGATATGCCAGTCCTTCAAACACGCACCCAAGAACTCCTGGTACACATCAAGTATAACAGGCTTTGGACCAGGCTTCCTACATTTCCGTTGAAACCACTGTTACGAAGACACTCTGCTGCTGCGGAGCTCACAGGGTGACTGACTGTATGACCTGGCTACCTTCAGCAGCCCCATGTGGTTCCTCAGACGTATTTGGCTGTAAGATGTGGCTGCTCCCTCTCTACAGCCATGCCCCAGGTCAGCAACCGTCTCCTAGTCATATATTCCGCTTTTGGCCACATTAACGTCATGCTATCTACGGCACGTAGGGTCATGCTGCAACATGAGGCTCTCCAAGGCATGCTCTGACTACGTAACGTGGGTACAGGCTACATTTCCTCTGCTAGATGGTGACCAGTAAAAGTTACGACACCCATTGCTGAGCAGTCACACTTGCACAAGCATTAAGAAAAACCCCACGGCCTGTGCAAGTCTTGCGAATGCCTGCTACTGCAGATGATTTTCTGTATTTTCCCCCCAAGCACCACATGAAAATGATAAACAGACCCCTTTTGGTGCCCTGCTTGCTTCGTGACTGCAAGCATTTTCCTTCCAGCTGATGATGTGGCTTTTTGATTTGGTTTGGATGAAGTGCAAAAGGAAAGAGTCATTCACTCAGAATAACAGAATATTTGCTTTGCATGACTCATGCTGAACTCAGACAACTTCAGCTGGATCCCGGGAGCTCTGGCTAAACACAGCATTGCCACTCCAGGCTTGGGAAGCACATCTTCAAGAATAATTTGTCCCTTGCAAAAAGTGTTTCTAAGGAAGATGACGCATATGGAATTGACTAGTCTGTGTGACCTGCACGTTAGGAGGTACAAGATCAGAGCTAGTTAATCTTTTTTTCCCTCCCCATTTCTGGGAACGTATTGAAAAGGAAGCCTGTAACAACACACACCAAGCCTGACGCGCTCACTCGCTAGGAAAGCTGCTCACGCAATGATAATAAAGGGGTCAATAAAGATCAGGCGCCTGCTGTTGCCTCAAAACACAGCAAGTCTGCCTTGGCCCAGCTGCTAACAGCAATGAACTGGCAGTATGCTGGGATTGCCATTTTCTATGTGTTTATTCGTCATCTACTGCCAGAACAGTCTAACATCATAGGCCCATCAGCTTTGCTGCAATAGAAAGGCAAATTAATATGAGAACGCAGCAATAATCTCATAGATGGACACAGTGAGAGGGCAGTTGAACCAGCGATCTCTCCGAGGCATTAAGGTGATATTTGACATGATCATCGCTGATGTTGCCTGCTTGCCATAACAGGTTATGCCTTCCCCTAGCCCCAAAGCAACGCTCCCAAAACACCCTCTGACCAGCAGCTCTGCTGGAGGAGGACACACAAGCATAAAATAAGCTAAAGTATATTGCATCTCTGCCCTTTTCTCAGAGATGCACACATAACCCTAAGAGAGGATGTGTATTTAAGGAGAAGCTTTTGCAATGGCCACATCCGTTAACAGAACTCTATGCAATAGCACAGCTGTAGCAGTATATAGTGTCTCCACTTCTCAATAATTTGGGAATGATTTCTGCTCTCATCCTGCAAATACTGGTAGATAGTCCCAGCGTATGGCACTTGCACGAACGGTGCCCTCAAAAGGGGCAGCAATAAGTCTGCAGTGCTCAGCAAACGTAGAAATGTTCAAAGCATCAGGAGCCTAAAACTGGCAACAAACCTAAAGCCCATCATCTTTGCCCATGGGGCAGAAGCCAAAGCAATGCTGTGGCCACCAAGACACAGCTGCCTGTTAGGCTGTGACCAGAAATACCTTCCTCTAAACCCTGAAATGCACTGTTTATATTTATCTGTGGCTGAAATTCATCTTCTTTACCTTAGCTCACACTGCATTTAAATGCATGCAGAAAGATGTTTGTCTCTGCTAAGATCACATCAGCATAAATTTTGAGACAGTTATTTACACAAAAATCAGATCTTTTAGTCTTCTCTCAGTTATAACTATTTAGAAAGAATAAGAAGGTTTTGGTGGTCAAGTTTAAATGAATATTCCCAAAAGCTTCTCAAAACCTCAGAAAGCTGTACATCTTTGGAGCTCCCCTTCTCTTCGGGAAAATGACTTAATATCTCTGCTTCTATTAGTGGTAGTTCATCTAATACAGACCACCGGGACTGGTCTAAAGAGATTCAGGTTTGCTCTTTTTACTAATATCTGATTTATAAAACTGTACTCAGGACTGGATCAGCATTTCCATGCCAAGGACACATTCTCTGGATTTCGGAACACGTTTGTACCTGGTGTTGACACCATTCCTCCCCAGCTGAGACTTCGCGCACATCACCAGCACCAAAGGACACTTTTTATCTTGTAGATAGATTAGATTTTTTTTTGCCTAGAACAGCTAGAAGGAGAAAAGATTTTCTGCATCTCATTTGCTTGGTTCATTTTCACATTCTCATTTACGTTACTACAGTGAGGACAGGCTTTTACAGGAAAACTTTCTCATCGGCTTCCCTCAAACCAAAGCAGGACCCACATTCAGCAAGCAATTTACATTCCTAATTTTACCATTGATTTCACTGAGAATGGGTCTGCATTTCATTGGCTTTCCCACTGATTTCACTGAGAGTTAAGATCTTAAACAGTCTGCTGTGCCTGGCCCAAAGTATCTGCTCCGCTAACTCATCCATTTTCAGATCACAGCCAGAAAATCTTCTCCCAGTCTATAGCTCTCAATTTCCCTCCTCCACTATTCCTTGCTATCGAACTCTGTTCAGAAATAAACTCTAACACATCAGCCTAGCACAGGTCTCTCCACGGAGCTGTATCCCCATTGACAGTGTTTTTACAAACCCCACACATACATTTGGAGATCCTGCTCTTGGGACTTGCCAGGGTAAGATGGAGTTAATTTGCAGCTCATTATCTCATTCTGCATGGAGCAGGGATGGGGCACACAGGCGAGATCCCAAGTCATTACCTGTTTTGTGTCTCAATTGATAAACAGACATCTTTTATAAAAGCTAACTTGGTCCTGCAACTTAAATTGTACCAAAAGGTTGTTTTAATACCTATTCTGAGAGCAGAGCTCCTTGCTAGCATGTGAAAGGGGCTGCCAGCCAGAGAAGTTGCCCCTTTCTAGCCCCATAATACAACAGGAGATGAGGACAGGATAAAGAACAGATGCAACTCAAGGCTCATGAGCAGAAGAGAACACAGGTGTCAGACAAAAGCCACAACTGTGACATGAAAAATGATGCTGGGAGAAGCAGTAAGAGAAGAATTTGGCTACAACTGCTGCCCTCCAGGCCATGATTTGTGCTGCTGCCACCATCTGCAAAGGCCACAGAGCATTCAGCTCCTCCACCAGCACAGTCCTGATGAGAAAGCAGCGGGACAATTTTCCCTGGGCTTTCCGATTTAAGAAGCAAGGTGGTACCTGGTTCATTACACTGCAACAAATCCTTCATATAATGCCCTGAAATCGCAGAAGCGCCATCGATAAGCAGCACTGTGGTTGCTACTGCCTTCCCCTTCAAAGCAATAGGCTCTGGTAAGACCCAAAGGACGACTCTGCTCTGCACACCAAGAACTTGCTGGATGGAGCAACCTTCTTTATTAAAAAAATAAAATAGAACAAACCAAAAAAACCCATGCATAAGCTTCCTATTCCAGGTGACTGAGATAATTTAGAGCTTCTACACCTGAAATTCAGCTCCTTTTTCTTGTACAAATTCCTACTAGCAGCTGATGCTTTCCCATTTGCCGCCTGGAAGAACTTGCAAGCTGCCTGGAGAGAAGTTTCTGCCACCTTGAAGCATGATCAACACATCGAGGACTAGGGGTGCATGTGTAAATATCACTTTTGAAACGGCTGCAGTTTTCTTCCACAAGCAGACTAGGTAGCAACAGGAGAAAAGCAACACCACCCTGTTACATGGCACCACAGTGCTAAGCCAGAGGGATCTGCCGAGAACCCGTAGCTGGCTGGCTAACGCCGTTTTCTGCATTCCTGCTGGGGATGTCACGAGACCAAGGGGGAGCATCTGAGAAACTCGTAAACTATGCAGCTCCAGACAGCAAGGTATTTTTCTCGCAGAGAAAGACAAGAATAATTACGAGGCTGTGTTTGTCCTTCAGCGTGACTCCCCGTGACTGCCAGAAGACTCCTACATGTTCGCAGGACTGCCAAGCCACAGCGCTACATACTCATGAGTCAAACCCTAAAACTCATGAGGCTGGCCTAGAGAAAAAAAAAAATCATGAGATTTTAAAAGAATACTTTTTCTGTTCTTTTGTTTCCTTCCTGTTTTTCAATCAGGAGAGTCAAGATATTCAAGATGTTTCAGTGTTGATAGCATGTCTGGATGATCCCTTCAATTCCCAGAAGTGGGGCCTAAAGGGAAGCATCAGGTATCCCAGGTCTGACAAGACAGGAATAAGAAAGCAATGATTTAGCAAGACACCCATCTGTGACAAGAGTGTGAGGCTGCTTCTCATTCCATTTAAGTCAGCTGGAACTCATGTAGAAGATGTCATTTTTCTAAGCCAAGAAGAGCTGAATAAAACTTTCCTCTGCTGCTAGGTGGGTGGGAACTCAGTCCAAAAACTACCTGTTCTTCCCCTCAAATGGCGGGGGGGGGGGGGGGGGGGGGGAAGAGCATCATGAGAAATTTCTGCTAAATTGCATGGCATCATGAATCAGAAAAGCGAACCTAGGGAGAAGGGGAAGGGAGGTCTAGCACCTCGTATATTTGAGGGAGTAACAGAGACAATGTAAGGAAAGGGCTCAGCACCACGACCTGCTGAGGTCATGGATGATCCAGGGAGCAGTTGGTAGTTTGTGAAAGTTTAGGTGGTTCCCAGTGCCAGACTCTTCCCTATTCCCCAGCTGCTAAACCATATGAACACTGTAAACATAGCAAATAAATCCTTTCCCCTGTAAGCTGCCACAGTTGCTGTAACTGGTACGGACATATAGCATGGCCATAACCGAGGATGAGGCTAAGGCAGCCCAGCCAGAAACAGGACAAACAGTCTGAGATCACTGCTGCCACCAGACATTTTGGCCTCTGAAGCCTCTCATTTCACCCCCCGACATGCCCATTTCTAGCCCTGTTTTCCCCTTGGGCTGCTCCCAACCACTATCACAAACCTGAGGTCTCTTGTCCTCACTGGAAACAACAGCAGGCAGAAGATCTGGGATATGTTTGCTCCCATTTAGCCCCTCTGTCGCAATACAAATGGGTCTCTGGATTTCATGATATCCATCAGAGGAACAAGTTTTGCTGCCCTTGACTCTGCTGGAGATCCAAGAAAAGTAGCGGGTCTGGATGCTGAGCTTAGAGCAAGGTACGAATGGTTCACATCTCCTGCAAGACCAAACCCGAGGGAGGTAGCGCACCAGTGGGTACCTCTCAGCCTTTTCTCCACTTTTTGCCAAAACCAAAAAAGAAGTTACCTTGAGAAAAACTGATCAAGCTTTATATTGGCATATCTGAGAATAATATTAACACATGAGCTGTGCCCTGTCTTGAACAGGGGTGCTGACAGACTGGCTCTGAAGAATCTCCCTGTTGCAGCTTAAGAAGTATTTGTAGGCTGAGATGATGGATTTTCTACCAGAGCTATTGAGTTAAAGCACATGTTTTCTTCTGCCAGTTCTGCTATGGGTCCAGTCCCCCCAGGAAAGGTATGGGAGGAGAGAGCAGGGAGCAGTACCTTTCACAGCTGCAGCACCAAGAGTCTCTCCAGCTCATCCATCAACATCCAGAAGATACAGCACAGAAAATGCTCAGGAAGATGACTGGACTATGTGAAAGAAAACACCAGTCACTATTTTAATCAGCCTGGCGGGAGAGTTCAAAGGGTCAGAAATGATTCATGCTTGCCCATACCCTCACTTTGAAAGCATTTTCAAGGGCTCGTTTCAGAGCCATCTGAACTGCAGCTGCAAACTGCATGCATGATGATTTGTGCCAGCTACTGAATTCTCATGAAGGAGAAGCTGGACATTCACCCCTATATATAGTATGTCAAAGCAGCTAGGACGATCTTGAAGGCTGGCGAGCAAATGTCAGTGGCAGAAGATTTCGGACAGTGAGATTTAGGGGCATACTTAAAAGAGTTAGCTTCAGTCTGAGAAAACAAGTCTCCTTGGTCCCTTCTCTATGGATCAGCAAGAGGAGACTGGCTCCTGCAGAGAGGGTTATGGTCAGCCTGGCACACACTCTCACCAACTTCCCACCCCTGTCCAAGGTCCAGGATTATTTAAGAGTCATGTTGCAGTTGGAGAAAAAAAAAGAATGGGCCACTTTTGTTAAAAACTGGGGTTAAAAGCAACCAGCAACTCTGGATGTCCAAGTGGAGAGACTGTAAGAGATCTGAATTGCAAAGAGTTCAGCAGCTACAGTCTGCAACCCAGGCTCTTCTCAAATGCTTCAGGTAGCTCACCGAAGATTTAAGGTAACCTGAAATCAGGACTGACATTTGAAAAGTCTTGACCAAAGTCCACATCTATGAATCCCTTTTGGCTCATGCCCAGAAATTAATTTGCACATTGGATTTCCCAGGAAGATATCCTTCACTCAGAGAAAGGAGGCCACCTATTTGGAGTCTGGATTTCAAGGCAATATTCCTGACGTAGCTGTCAAACTGAAACCAAGAATAGAGGATCCTAAAGGCTCAGGTCTGAGGAGAAAAATCATGACTCTGCAGTTGGATCTGATGAAATAAAGACAGGAAAATGGGGAAGTAAATCTTGAGATCAATAATTTGAAACGATGTTCTCAGCTGAAAATAAATAGATGCTATTTTTGAGGTGTCTAAGGATAGATGAAAGCTTTTTATTTGACTTTGACAAGAACAATCTCCAAAAATGTCTCCGAATTAAAAATCTGAATTAACACAGTACAGGAGTAATGTGACAATGTCTGCTAGCTTGGAAAAACAAACAAACAAAAAACCCAAGCACATAACCATTAGCAAAAAAAGGATCGAAAGCAGCATCTTTTTCTGAAGTATTCATTGCAGCATTTCATTCAGAAATTGCACAAACTGTATTTACACCACCTTTCTAGGGTACCAGTTCAGCAAAACGTTCAAGCACATGCTCAAATATTCCAGTTTAGCAACACACTGAAGTATCTAAGTACACATAAAGGGTTGGCAGGGTACAGACAAGCAGAGACTATATACACTAAACTTAAGCACGTACCTCAGGGGTTTGCTGAGTAGAATCGCTTTCTCGAATCAGAGCACAGAAATGCCACCCACATTAGCCATCAGCTTGTAGGGGCCTATAACCCGAGCTCTGGGCTATCATTGTTATTAGGCACCTTTTCTAGCACTGAAACTTTCTCACCTTCAGCAGGTGTTCCTGCAACATCCCAAATACTGAATATTTTCAGTCCTCCCATCCATGCTGGTAAGATGGGCTTCTACTGGACTTCAAATTAATCTGGGCCTTTCGTATTCAGTGTATCATCTGTTATGAAGAGTAACGCTACATAGAACAGGAAGGTCCATGACTTTAATCAGATTTTATTTCCTTTCAATTCAAATGCACAAAAACATCTACCTTTTCTTCTCATGCCTCCTGCCAAGTTTTAAAAGCACAAGTCTTTAGCAACCTCTGCTGTGCTAACAAACATCAAAACTAATAACCCCTCAGCTAACACCACATTTTCCAGCTTGATGATGGCCCAATTACAATAATGGAATGATCTCTAAAAGCAAAAGGGACTTCAGGAAAGTTATCAGGAATTTCCTTTATATATAACTTTCCCCAGGCAATAAAAAAAATAATAATAGTCAAAGGATCTGGCCTAAAGCCTTTTAAAATCAGTGGGAGTCTTCCCTCTTACCTTGCTAGATTTTAGATTAGAGGATATAACAGGTCACACAATACTAAAAAAAAAAAGTCCTGTCACTGGCTTCAATGGTCATGAGACCAAGCCACACAACTCAGCGTTAAAACAGATGAGGTGGGAAAGAATTTAGTTGTACACAAAACTTAATGGCTTCACCTGCTCCTAGGAATTCAGAGAGCTAGGTTAAGCATTTGCATTTCTGCATACCTCCAGGGAAGAAAACATGCTGGCAAGATTATAAGGAGCAGAGAAATCAATGTGGAAAGCCATAAGCTGTCCTCAAAGCACCAAGGTAAGGCATGATCCTGTCTGCACAAAGTTCAACCTCATCATAACCAAAAGACAGATGGTCGTACTGGTTGGAGCTGGGTAGACGCAAGAGAAGAATAAATCATACCCAGATGAGCTGACTTGAATGTGGGAACAGCAGCATTTAATTTTTCTTTAAATGTGACCATTAAGATTTAGAGCAATAAAGTGACTTTTCTGAACATTAAGTATTGTATATCTGTACTAAAATAGTCTTTGTCTTACCAGGCAGAAGAAAACTATGGGGTATAATTCTCATTTACAGCAACAATGTCTTTCCATTGACCTGGCAGTGTAAAGAAACATAAATGTTATTTTCCCCATTTTAAGATTTCTTTGCCTTGCCAGAGCAACAAAAAACTTCACATGTGTAAATCAGTTGCATTTTTCTTATTTTAAAAAGGACTGAAATGACTTTAAAATGAAATATGACATATGGGGAAAAAATCATAGCTAGTCTCTTGATATTCTTTACAGTAGGAATTAATTTAAAAACTGTTTCATGTAACTAACAAAAAAAATTAATACCTATGTAGATCTCATTGCAACAGAAACAAACAGAAACCAGGCAGATCCCCAGAGCGGAACCTTTTCAGGATCTGTCTGAAGTTTAAATGATCACAGAAGGGCTTCTGGCACAAATAGGAAAAGTGAACAGTAACAAATCAGCAGGACTAGATGACATCGCTCAAGTTTTAAGGAAACTCATGGCTGAAATAGCTAGATAACTGGAAAATAGCAAGTATGAAAACAACCTTTAAAAAAAGATCTGGGGAACTACAGGCTTGCAGGAATAATGTCTGAATCCAGCAACTCAGTGAAGATTATAAAGGGTAGCATCAATGGATGCCCACACAAACAGGGCCTCGCAGCAGAGCCAAGGCGGCTGCCGTAAGTGGGAGTCCTGCCTGTCAGACCTCCTGGAGTAAGTCACAGCCATGTGACTGAAGGTTACCCAGGTACCACGATCCATCAGGCTTTCAAAATGCATCGTGACAAAGCCCCTTGCCTACAGCTCTCGAAAGCAAAAGCTACAGGACAAGAAGCAAAGTCCTTGAATAGATAAACATTTGTTTAGAAGATAGGGAACGTAGAACAGCAGCAGGAGCTCAGGTCCCAGTGGAAGGGGGTCATCAGAGAAGCAAGGAGCCTACGTCAGGAGCTGTGCTGTCCAATACCCTACAAAGCGACCTGGAAAAGAGGACAAGCAGTTACGCAGCGAAGTCTGGCCGGGACTCAAGGAAGCGAGGACACGGGCTGCCCTTGAAGAACTGCAGAAGAACCCTTCCTGACTGACCAAAGTGGCAACAAAACATTGTTTAAATTGAGTGCAAATAAAGGAAAAGTGATACATATGAAAAAAAATCTCAACTTGGCATATAAAATGATGGGCTTCCAAATGCTAGAGGGAGGCATAAGGGTTATGATAAACAGTTCTTTGAAAAGCCTGACACTGGCATGAGGGTCAACAGTAAGAATCATCAGGAAAAATAGGGAGGACATCGCATCACTGCGGCATGTCCACGGATGACCCACACCTTGAATACTGCAGCACACAGGCCATACTAATGATGCCTCCCGTAGCAAGGCAAGAGGATTCCTACACTTAAGCTTTTCCTACATAAAACTGTAATAATTTCACCTTCGATTTAGATCTCTCCCTCACATCTGAGGACATGAGCCACAGATGCAGGCAGGCATCTAAGCTGAAACATTTGCTGCGTCAGGGAATGGGTTGTGTTCATTCTGCAGTCGCTACCTGAGCAATGAGCAAAAACAGCCCAACAGGAACAGCAGCTGCTGCAGAGTTGTTGCTTATCTCCTGCTTTATCCTATTTCAACTACGGGGAAATCACAGCTTTGTCCAGTGTATTTGAAAGCTGCTGTAGGCACTTGATATAAATGCTGATCGCATTTGCCCAACTTCATTGCAGATTCCTTGCTGGTCTACAAGCAGGAAGTTCATTAAACACGACTTGAAGGTCTGATACTTAACTAACATGACTATGGGAAAAGTCTGCATTAGCTCAGACCAGAAGGTGACTGCACTTAATTGCATATTCCATCAAAGACCTGTTCCTCTGTGAAGCATGGTAGCGAACTGCTGATCATTATTACCAATTTGCCGAGACACTTAAAACATCAATCTCCTTACACAGAAAGCATTTGCTGAAATTATCACCATTTACACTGCCTGATGAGCTTTTGCTCCCCTTTGCAATTTGGAAGTAGGCCACCCCAGTAATAGACTCCTCAGCAGGTTTAAGCAGGCAGGCATTAGTGGGTCCCCACTAGCAATAATGGTATTGTGACTTAAGTACCAGCGAGCCCTCCAAGAGGCAATCACAGATGTGTCTGTAAGCTTCCCGTGCACCAGGGCTTGTGCAAAATTAAACTGCAGACGCAGAAATCAAAATTAGGACTGGCTTGTTCACTTAACGAATCGCTGAGGTCTTACAAAATAGCTTTAATTTTAATGAACTGAGGCTGGGAAACACCAGTGAAGTGGGTACTTGATCCTAAAACAGAAAAAAAGGATGGTTGTCAGGCCCCTATTGTGTTAGGTTGGGGATGGAGCTAATGGCCTAGAGATGACACATTTAGGTCCATATTCATCCAACCTTATTCCAGGGACCCTGCTCAGAATTACCCTCCAGAGAGGCCTGGAGACCAGCAAGTGGCCCCACAACCTTCACACCTCAGTTAAGTGCCTGAAGCTTTGGAGGACGATGGCTCTGGGCCCCCGGTCCCTTTCCCAGCCTACCCCATCCTAAAGCCCCTTCACATGCAGACCAAGCATGCTGGTCACTGGTATGGACAAACCAACCACACTCCCAACTCATTTCCACAGCAGTAACCTCAGTGGCAAGCCTCTGAGTCCTACAGGCATCCTCGCCTCCTTCCCTTGCCCCACTAACTGATGTTAAGTCCATAAAAAGGAACATTATGATGCAAAAAATCAGAAATGAAGGCACAGGAGGCAGTGGCCCCAGCTGCTGTTCTCCTGAGGCAACAGCTCATTTTACAGCAGTTTAATTCCACCCAAGACTTGTATGCAATGCTGGAAATCATTCAAGTAGCTACTAGCATCTTCCTCCCACAGATCCTCAGCCTGTGAGGCAAGATCCACAGCATATTTCATTATATTCTGGCTAAGCTCGTGCATTCAAAAAGCCACATAAAGAACTGCTGCAAGAATAAAGCCACATATACCAAATGCAGGCGTGCTATATGTGAAGGCTAAAGGATAATATTTGTCTGCTAATCAGTGCGTGTGGCTGGGATTCTTCCTAACAGAGCTTTCAAAAGTTTCAACAATATAGTACACACTGCTTATTATCATTAGTGATTCCAAATCTTGCAGAGGCAATGCAAAGTCAAATATCTGCAAGCTTACAGGCTACCTTGCAAACTGGGCTTCCGGTTGACCGCGGAGAGCTGGAAATTCACCTAAACTTCAGATGTTAAACCTGAGGATATAAAGGACTAAGTTAAGCATTTAACTGTGAGCACAATTCTAAAATAAAACAAAGCAAAGCAATCATGAAACACATACAAGGGGACATCCGCCTTCCAGAGGAGGATGTGCAGCTCGTTACATGCCACACGAAGTTTCTCTCCAGCCTGTTCCTCTTCAGCCCCTTCCCTCTTGCTCCTCAAGTTCTGCAAACACACCAGGAATACCTCCCGACGCTTAAAATGCCCCAGCTCCTGTTCTGCTATTCAGAGCGGTCGAAGGCTACCTAACGCGACACTTCTGGCTACGGTCCTCGCAAAGGTATACGCTAACGGAGTCTGCATCAGAGAAATGCTCTCGGCTCCACCCACCTTCTGCTCAGGGCACATCTTGCTCCACCAGGCTGAAATAAAACTCAACTGCACCAGCATTTCACTAGGAATAAGACGACGAAAAGAGCATAGACACATCATTATCGAAGGCGGGGAGCAAGAGCCGCAGGAGGAGACCAACGCAGAAGTTGAGCGAGGCACCAGGCCCGGGTGGGGTGGGATGACGTGGGGCCCTGTGAAGCGCAAACGACTCCAGCCCCACGCCAGCCCCGGCCAGAGGCCTCTGCTCCCCGCTTCCCCGCGGCAGCGCCGGCACCGAGGCCATCGCCATGGCAAACGATGAAGACATAAGGAGGAAGAGCCAAATGCCCAGCACGGCGGGGCCCGGGGGTGCTGCGCAGGCTTGTGCGCAGCCAAAACGCCTCTGCCCATGTCAGCTATTCAGAAGAGCTACCCCAAAAAAACAAAACAAAAAAACAAAAAACCCACCGCCCGCTGTAGACCGTCTGCCCTGCTGAAAGGCAGAGAGACCTAAGCTTGGATCAGTCTGCTCGGCCTGGCACATCTCCGAAATAAAGCTCGCCCGTAGCAACAACGACATGCCAAGCGCAGGAGCCAGCTGAAAAACAAAAACGCACTTCCAGGGTGGAGGAGAGGTTTGACTCCTTGCTGGTGGGGGAAAAAGAAAATAGTGCCAAATACACAAAGCAAAAAAACCACGCGGACCCCAGAAGCTTTAGGCACCCTCCTACTGCGGCTGACTGCAAAAGCTGAAATTGTCCAAGGACGCTGCTGAACTGGGGTCCCACTTAATCCCTTGAAATCAGTGATGTCCCTTGTAACACAACGCCAGACAAGTGACGCCAAGCGGGACTCTTCCCAGCAATACAGCCCTGCCTAGAGCTTCACAGAAGCGCGGGGCTCGGAGATGTGGAAGCTGTTGGGACCTGGACCCAGGCAAGGAGTTACTAGAGGCTCAGGCCAAGTTTTAATTCAAAAGGGGTATACACTTAAGTTTGTCACGCAAACTTCTTATCTGGGATTTCCCAATTCGTGTTTACAGCAGCCTCTCGCGCCCACTGATCGGCGGAGTTGGCTGCAGTCCCGCAAACAGCAGCAAAACCCATTCCGAGCTGAAAAAAACACTGCAAGCGTTTTGCAGCAGCAACAAAAAAAGAAAACACTTTGATGAACGATGTTTTGCTGGGAAGAACAACATTTTTGACCCATTATAATTTTTTTTGCAGGCACAAACCTCTGTCATTTCAAAACAAGACAGCTGGTGTGCAGCGACTGTTGCTTATCATATCGCATGTGAATGCCTTCCCATTACCTTGTTCCTTCACTTCTTGTTATCATAAGGTAACACCATACATTGCTGGGACAGCAAATACTTGTCTTTTTAATAAACTAGGTCTGTGTAATATCTAGTACAATGGGGCTTTGATCCCAGACCCAAAAGGTCTGGGTATTACTGTACAAGTAAATAACAATATTAAATCCAGACAGCAACAGCAGCCTAGATAAGCCAAGTCCTACAGCAAATAGTTGCAGCAGGCAATTGCTTGGCAGAAAAATAAGCCAACAAAAATGAAAAATAAACCCGAAAGGATTAGAGTGAAATTGCAAACTTCTTGAATATTCTATTAGAACTGACATAAAACTCCAAACTCTTTAAACAGGCTCTTTGTAAATTGTATTTCCTAATACCTTCTCCTAACAGCTGATTAAGCCCTCCAGCCCCACGGGCCATGGGCGAATGCTATCTGATCCCTGCTCACACAGACACTCGCACTGTTTTCTCGGGTTATGTAGGCTGCCTCGCTGCATAAATCAGAGCATATATCACAGAAAATAACTGAGCGCCACATTCCCCGCCACTTGACTTCTCAAGTATTTTTGCATAAAACCACACAGGACAGCAAAATATTTTCATAGGTAGGAGGCATTTAACCACCACAGAGCTTTCCACAGTCACCAACGACAAGCACTGATAAAGCACCAAGCTCCACTCACTCCTTTACTAAAAGGCTTCACCCAAAAGAGGCTGATCTTCAGCCAAATGCCCTCACTTATCTCCCTCCTCACTTCTGCTGAAGAGCCCACAGCTGTGTTTGAGTACCACCCATGAAACCACTTATCTGGGAACACCGGTCCCAGAAACCAGTCTCCATGGGCAAAAGCACACAACAGACCCCGTACAGCAAATCACTGCAGCACTTGTTCTGCAATGGCCGTTCCAGGCTCTTTGCCCATGTGGAGAAAGTCCTGGCAGGGAAATAACCTGGCCAAGAGGTACAAATAGAAGTGGGCAAGGAGGTAAAGGGACATGCAATGCAACATCTACCACCATGGCCTTTTCTTGCAGCTATCAAAGGAAAAAAATCAAACAGGATTCCTCCCAATTAATCCTGCTGCTGCATGGGCTACAGGGGTCAACACCGAGCAGCACATTTCTTTTCCACTGCTACATTAGAGATCACAAAAATGCCATTCCTACTGAGTTAGGACTTTACTGCAATTTAGTCACATTGGTAAACACTTGTGCACATAAGAGGCCCCCAATTTCCATGGAATTACTTTTGCAAATATGTGCACGCTAGCACAAGTGACTGTTGCAACAGAAAGACTGAAAAAGCAGTGGAGAGGGGGACAGGCAATTCAAATCACTAAGCCCACACTTGTGGGACCTCACGTTTCTTTGCACAGAGCCCTTCCCTTCCTCATCTCCTAATGTACTTTTTACCCTCGCTCTTAACAATTTCTCTCAGGGCAACGCAATACAGCACAGTAGCGGTGAGCTAGCAGGCAACACATTCCTCGAAAAAGCGAAGTGCAGGAAAAAAAAAGAAGATATTTTTGTCCTGAACCATATGGACAGCTTGGAATTAATATGCTGGCTGGCACCTATCGACTATGATCAAAGGTGTATTTTAAAACTCACCATAGCAACCCCAGAATCCAACCATTGGCTGCCTGTTTCTGAGAAAAACCAAGGAAGAAAAGAAATAAAGAAGCTAAGTCACTACTAAATGCATTTCTGCTCCTCAAAGCACATCTCATTTAATAGAGCTGGTGCAGGTATGACGGAGGGGTGCGAGGAAGGACACCATTCACGCCGTAATTTCCCAGCTGTTTCTGTATTTTGGATTCACCTGGAGTTAAGGCTGGATGGAGCTGCAGACACGGGGGAAGACGACGGAGAGGGCAGTCCCGTAGCGCCTACCTCACGCTCCCACCAGGCTGCGGTCGCAGGAATGTCAGACCTTTCGGGGTCTTCCTAAATCCCTTCCTAGGGCCTATCTGTACTTGCCACAAAAAGATCAAGTTTGGGATCCACGTTTAACATGGTTTCTAACAGCATTCGGCTGAGCAGCCAGAGGCAGACTGGAGGAAACAGCTTCGCTCCTCAGCTCCGTTTGCGCCTGGCGGAGGACGGGGTGTTTCGCCAGGCGGAGCCGAGCCGAGCCCGTGGTACGTTCCCGGGAGTTGTGCAAGGATGAGTTGACAAGCAGCAACTCCGACCGCACCAGCCTGTTCCAGCCCAGCAGGGGCAACTTTCTGCTTGCTGAGTGCCAAAATGAAAAAAAAGAAACCTATTCAAAAGGAAAAAAAAAATGCAGATTTCAAAAGAAAAGGATCAGCGTCTCCTCGCAGCAGCCTATCGCTTGCAACCCTGTTTGTGTAGCACACGGGGTGCTGAAGCAGGGACCCCTCACCGCCCTACAGGAGCGCGGTGACAACAAGCCTTGTCACCTCACTACTGCAAACCTGCTCACGCAGCCCAGCCACGGGACGCTCCGGGGTTATCTCGGCACTGCCGGCTGCTCCGGTGACATTCAGAACGAGTTCGACCAGCATTAGGCAACAAGGACACTCAAGCCGTGGGTAAAACAGGGATGGCAGCCGCCTCTGATCCATACGACATTTTGCCCTGGTTGGCACGTTTTCAGCAGCGCCCCGCGAGCCGCCCGCGAGGCTCTGCAGCCGAGAGCCGTGGTGCGAAGGGAGGGTTGCAGGAGCGAACGCGGCTGGAGGTTTTCCACCAACATCCATGCACCTCGCTGCAACCCAAAGGGCCTCGTCCTCGAGGTCCCGTGAGATACGGGCTCTCGCGCCCTGGCTGCGGGTCTCTCCCCCAAAACGCAAGCCTAACGCACTGGACGCTGTGCGCTCTGTCAGGCTGCTCGGGGGGTTTTGCTGGCACCTCTTGGCTCTCCCCGATGCACCAACCCACGCGAGCTCCCCGGCCTTGCGGCTGGATCACACGCAGCTTTGCAAAGGCACCAGGCATCTCTCCTCCCCCACAAGCCACTTCTGGTTCGAGGCTCTCATTTATTCAGCATCTTCCCAGCAATACTCTCCTCTTTACATGTCTCATCCTGAAAGCACGAGCTGCTGGCTGTGACTCCGTTAACTGGGAAGGGACGCTGGCATTTGGGAGGGGGACTCATGCCACGTCTCTCTGAAGGGCCCTGCAGGCTCGCTCAGAAAAAGCCACTCCGCAGCATCCCTTGGTGCTGGACGGCTGCTGCCCTCTGCCACCCACCTGGCAAGCGGCACGGCGCTCATTCCCTGCCTGCCTGCCGGGAAAGGGGAAAGCAGCATTTACGCTCGGGGGGGGGGGGGAAGGGAGGCTGGTTGGGCTTGTATCCTTCCTTCCACCGAAGCAACTCGTGCACATGGAAGCAACCAGATTTAACCCAGGAGAGCAGAAGAAAGGTGAGACAGAAAAGCAACACTCCACCAGCTAACCCCTTCTTAACTGACATGAATTGATTTAGGAAAGATTCCAAATTTAAGAGGAAAAAAAAAAATCTTGTTTAGAGATTAAATTTACAAATGGAAGCCTGTTTTTCATCCACTTTGCTGCCAAGATGGTTTTCAGCATCCTACGCCTCCTCTGCAATATTTGTCAGTAATAATTACACTGAAACAGCATGAGTGTGCTGTCTCCTCTAAGTGTTAGCTACGTCGGGGGGGGCAGAGAAACCCAAACCCACACAAATAGCAAACGCCAGTCTTGAGAAGGTTAAAAGCCTTCCAGTTTCCACCGAAGGACAGAACCACCACGAGACTGAAACCGAGCTCGGGACAGCTGCTGCCCAGAGCTCAACATCACTGACCACTTCAAATAGCTATCCCACTCTGCTGGGACCAAGCTTCGGAGCGACGCGTAGCTCTCCAGCCTCCTCCGCCCTTGCTGGAGCCCCCCGACGAGCCGCCTCGTCTCCTCCAGGCTCCCGCACAGCCGCCTGCCTGTGCCTTCAGCAGCGGGTGCCTTCGCGCGGGTCGCCGACGGGCTGGTGCTTTCGCAAGCACGAAGATCCCAACTCGCGAACTGTCATTACTGGGACTGCAGATGAGCCTGGATTAGGAAATCAAGCTACCGGACAGGTTTTACTCCAGACTATCTGTCTTCTGCTGCTTCTCATCGGCAGCTGGACCACAACATAGCTTCACCCACAAGTAATCCAGCTCGCACGCTCCAAGACGGCTCCGCAACGTGAAACAAAGCACATCAGTGCAGACTGCACCTCAGAGCGGCGTCCTTATCTGAACCAAAATGCTAACAGAGAGCCCCAAAGCCCTTGGCGCCGGCGCTCTGCTCCCAGCAGAGCATCGCAGACCCGCGCAGGAAGCCCCGTGAGCTGCCTCGCCGTCGCCTGCGCGCTCTGCCCAGGCTCCTTCCTCGTTATACTGCACCATAAACAGCAGGAGGAGGGGGAGAGAGAAAAAATAAAGAAAAAGAAAAAAGCACATCACACATGGCAGAAGACAACAAAAGCCTATTTTGGGCAACAAAGGCCTGACATTTCAGAGCGACTCCGCTCCCCCATCCCGCGGGCCACACCAGCGACGCTAGCTCAATGCGGCCACGTGCTGCCTGGTATTTATAAGGAATTTGACATTTGCTGTCTGGTTTTCCAAAGCATAAAGCCCAATCTGTTCGAGGACCAGCTTTATCCAATCTGTGCTGCCCTTCCACCCGGCCCACGCCAGGCTACGGGCACTGCTGCTCAGCGAAGGCGAGGGACATTGCGAGACCCCCTCGAAACCCAGCCTTACTGCACTTTGGCCGTGCCCACCTCGGTTCATCTGCGCTTCTGCGGTTACGGGGTGCGTCCGTGCTCCCGGCACCAGCAGATCTCCGTGCTGGCGAAACACGCTGAAAAAGCCTGGTTTCAATTACGTGTAAGCAGTGGGGTATTTCCACTTGAAAAATCCTCCCGTGCCGAGCTCCAGCAACACCTTACTCGAGGGACCAACCTATCCAGCTTGTTCCTTGCAATGAGCAAGCCCTTAACACACAGGGATAACTCTCCAAGGCCACCGATTCCCTCCTGCACGCACGTTTTCCAGGAGAGGCGAGCGCAAGCTACACCACTGCATTTCCCATGCTTAGGTCTCATTCCTTCAAGCACACCAGTGCAAGTGGACAACAAAGTCAATGGGATGCAAACACAAGGCCTCACCCTCTCATATCTATGTATAAGTGAACACATACCAATCTCTTCACATGCACAGTAATTCTTTGCAGGGAAACAGTGCCATTTATACGAAGTGACTATCAGAGAACAAAAGCTATACAGAGAGAGCACATAATGTTTATACCACATTGGATATTGCTATACACAGTAGCAGTACACACTAAATTGGATGTGAGCACACACCAGCAAGGCCAAGGCACTGAGACACAGGGTATCTCCTGGATTAACAGCATGGATCACGTGTTCAACAAAATGCAGTCTACCGTGGAATTTATAGCACTACTTTTCTAAAATGAACCATCAATTCCTGTATAGTCTATGTCATATGTGCCAATAGCAGGGGGGGAAAACATATAACCCAAATCTGAAGTGAACCGAAAATGATTTCACAGATATCGAACAAAGTGCCTACGAAATGGAGTCTGGTTAGACAGGCAGAAAGCAGGGAGAGAGGAAAATGACCTTGTTCTGCACTACGGAGTGATTCATACGGATGAGCCAGACACCCCAAATTGCTAGCTACCAGGGAAGGAGCCGTGCTGCAAATGCAGCTCAGCCTCCAACACTACGAGCGCTGACTCAATCCTGTTTGTAAAATGAGAAGGCACAGACAAAATAAAGACAGTCACCTTCCTGAACTTGACCATTTTCCACCCAATAAAATCATAGCAGCATGCAGAGCAAGACTTCCAGGCGGTATAAATCAGAACAGCTCTGCTGTCACCACAGACAGCAGCGGATAAGGTATTTTTGCAGTAGCCCCAAGATGAACTGCGTATGCACCCACTACCTGGTCTCCCCGGCAATGCTTATGTGTGTGCGTGCACGTGGGCATAGGAAATTTATGCAGTAAAGGCAATTTCTTCCAGGGAGCTTTAATCTGTGAGACTAACTTCTCCTTCTCGGAGCAGAGCTCAATCCCCAACCTTGGCCCAGCACCAGAGGGCTTGTTTGCACTCACAGGGATTAGCTGTCACCCAACAACTCGCCTGCGGTAATGGGCACCACCGCTCCTTTTCTTCGAAGCCTCCGTTCCCTCACCTGTTTTTCATCTTCCTCCAATGAGGACACAACATACAACAGCGAGTACATAATGTGCAACAGTGACTTTGAAGGCCACCACATCAACTGCACGCACGTTATCCCAAATAAAGGCTGCCAATCACTGCAGGTGAAGGAAAGCGGCACAGTGCGGCTGTATCGGCAACACTGGGAAGCGAGCCGGTCTGAGCGCCAGGCGCAGGTACGCGCACTGCAGGTACCTACACACTTTACATGCCACTGGAGAGGACCAGATAGCGTTAATCTTGGCATTAAACCCAATATAACTCGTTCTCGGGCTGAGCAAATGGCTCCTCCAGCACTAAGGCTACTATTCATAAATTCAAAAGGTTTTGGTAGTGTAAAAAAAAGTATACCAGAGATGTTGGCTGTATTTTGTGTTTTAACCAGGACTGCTATTGCTTGCAGTTCCATAACGAATCTTGCAATAGCATTTTCCTTTTAAACCCTTGGGGGTTGTTCTGAAAATCATTTGTTAGTAAAACCTGAAAAAAACAGCTTGTTGTAGTTAGAGTGAAAAGTTTGGAAATATGAGCTGAATGTAAACCAGCATTTTGAAAATTTATTAAAGGTTCCCCCCTCCTTCCCAGCCAAAAGTTTAAGTTTTTAAACTGAGCTTCACAATTTCTTTTACAGCTTCAGGATCTTTAAGGTTGGCAATGTTAACCTGGATATTTAATGCCATCCCTAACAAATGGAGGAGCAAAATACTTTGGGGGAATTGTCCCAATTATTTTTTACTACATTTGCACACTGGGGCTTTCCTTTCAAACATCTAGTTGCATGTGAGCTGCCTCTCCAGCCTTGAATTGGTCCCTGTGTCGCCATAATTTGGAAAAAAACTGAGAGAACAGGTGGAAGCTCTGAAACAAGGCAGTTTTGCACTCTTTTAGGGGTAAAGTCAAATCGCAGCCCAGGACAGACAGGAACCCAACGCCTGAGGTGGCTCAGGGAGACTCCCCAAATTCCAGCCCTCACCACTTAAAGCAGAGGATGGAGGGGGAAAAAAAGAAAGAAAAAAAAGTTAAACGCTCCTATTGCAAAGTACCTTCTTAATTTTGAGTGCTCCCCGGCATCGTCCGCTCAAGACGAAACAGTCACGCTGCCTGACCGAGGCCGTAACCGTTTAGGCACCGACCTGATTGCTCTGCAGCAATTTGTCCTCCCACATCAGCTGTTCAAGTCTCTGCTGGGAGATCGGACTGTGAATTTTACACAGCGAATGGGCAATTTCCATGCAGTGTATTACAAGCCTCTCTCACAAATATTCCTCCCCGCTCAGGGGAGGCGCATCCATCAGACACCTCGGTGCACCCTCATTTGCCATGCACTGCTATTCGCTGGGCAGCCACACCGATTTTCCCCTGCGACAGCATCAAGAAAGGAAAACATAAGTTATTGCAGTCTCGGGGCTGCATTCATTGACACTGGAAGGAACAGGGTGGGTTCGATGCATCTAATGCTATTGCTTTTATTACAAACATGTATCGCTGCTCCTTGTAGATCAGCTGTCTTGTATCCTAGACAATTCAGAAACACCTAAAGGACACGTCCGTGTCCAAACCTTGTCCTAGTGTGGAGGCAATTAGTCCTGCCAGACAGCAAAGTGCACATTTAAAAGGACAGGGAAGGAGGAAAGACATGCAGGTTGCATAAATATAAGACCAAACTAATTTCAGCAAGAGATATTACAGATGTATTTGCAGTATGACCACACACTTTTCAGTGTTGTGGGTGTAAGGGCTTGTTCTCCAGTGGAAAACTACCAGCAAAAATAAGGCAGCACAGTTCTCCAGGTGACCCCCAAGGAGACCAGGAGGATTAGCCAAGGAGATGCTGCAAAAACATCTTTTCCGCTGTGCAACGTGTAGCTTTTCCAAAGCACCAGATTTAAAGCAGAAAAACAAAAAAGTCACCACGCAGGAAGAGGGCACCACCACAAAATTTGTGCAATGATGCACCACTGTGACCCTGAGCGCTGGTATGGCGATGCCACTGCTCCAGCCCACTTCTGACAGCGAGTTTCTCATGCCAAGCAGCTGATTTTCTGACTCCCAACCCCAACCGCTGAATTGGTACCAGGACTACCAAGAGCTGCCACTGGCCAGGGCTGGTGTCCAGCTAGAGGCGACAAACTACCACGACCAGACCCACTCGGAGAAACACCTGCACCCAGAGCTGAGTCCATGCCTGCCAATATGATTTCAGTAGGATTTGGAGCAGGGCCTAAATGGATGGAAAAAAATTCATTTCTAGCTGGGGAAGAGATTGGAAACACTATCATTTTATTTGAATATATTTAGACCATCTCTCCTGGGAAGGACTGCACCAAACTAAGGAAAGTAACATATGCCCACCTCGCTGGGATGTCTGAAACAGCGGGGAGGAAGACTGCTTTGGAAAGAAAATGAAGGCTCTGGACTGCTGCAATGCTTGCAGACCCTTAGTTTTTAATTTTTAATCTGGATTTTATTATTCCTAAGGAGAGGTGCCAAAGCATTCCTTATGTTTCCTTAACATCTTATCCAACAGTCCCTAGAATGTATTCAATGTTAATTGATATTTTTCCCCCCTAGAACATACAAGTACAGTAGCAGCTTCTAGTTTCGGCACAAAAAAAGCACTAACTCACATAAAAAAAGACCACCATTACCTAAAAATATCTGAATAAAAAGTGTTTCAGTTGCCTTGGTATTATCCTGCCTTCCTTTCCTGTGACCATCAAGACAGCCTTGGATATTTCCATAGCTGTCTGATTTTTTTTTTTTTTTAGTAGGATAAGTGGGAGATACTAAGGTACATTTACATAAAAATGCAGCCTGATAAGTCTTTTTTTGTTAACAATCCAGTCAAAGCCTGTGAAGAATTAGTGAAAAGATCAAGAGAAGGCCAAGCAAACTGACTGTGCATAAGAACAGCAGCAGGCCATGAAATACTTTTCCCCCCTTTCCAGAAGCTGTTCATTAAGTCCAATTTGAGGCCAGGGAGGAGACGAGCCACAGAAGTTCCCGGGATGAGACAGCGCTGCTCTCCGATGAGCAAGAGATGCAACAGCGGACAGGCTCGTATGGAAGATCCATCCCCGTCGTGTGCAGGCAGGCGCCGGCGTCGCACAAGGCACCTGCTCTGGCGCGTCCCAAACAGCTCCCTCCGCTCGACTCGGACCCTCCCGAAATCCGGCCCTTAGCTCGGTCATCCTCTCTTATGGGGAAAGAGATAATCTAGACCTCCAAATACAAGCCATCCTCCTAAAGCACACGAAAGGTTAGCCTTAAGCTTCTGTAGTTATGCTGTACGTAACCCCTTGGGGGCTTCTAGTTTAGGTGCCCTGCGTGCATTTGGGCAAAGAGCAACAACATGTTTGTTCGGGAAAAAGCACGTATATATAAAAACATTGCGTCATTCTGCGCAAGCACGATGATGTTTTAAAACAACATTCAGACGTAAGGGGCTAGGAGAGCCGCCGTGAACAGGAGCCCCTCACCCCCGGGGGTGGCGGGAGGCAACGCACGCACGGTGCTCTGCGACGCACGATGCTCTGCTGGAAAGCAAAACCCCCCGCGCCGCCCCAGAGCGCTCTGGATAGAGTAATTCAAAGGGCAAACTGGCGTGTTTTGCAGGACGTCCATCCAAGGAGATCCGGCCTGTTCCCGACACCAGCGGCGATACTGAGCTCTCGGGCAGCTAAACGGGCAGATTCTGCCCACTGGACTTTCATGTAACAAAGCTGCAAAACGCTAAAAAAACTGACTCACTCAACCAGGGACTACACATTTCCCCCCCTTTTTTGAATATATCTGCATTAAAATACCTTTTGAGGGTGGTCCGGCGATAAGGACAACAGCACACAATTCCTCTGCCCACTATCGCCATGTAATCGCTCTAATTCTGCTTTATAAGCATGTGTCCTTAAACATCTACAGCAACGCCTTAAGGAGGGGCAGCAGCAAGTACCCCATTACAGGAGAAGGCAGCCCACGTTGTGGCACCCGCGATTTGACCGTCCACACCACAGGTGAGCCCCAGTCCTGTCTCCAGCAAGGAGGTTTCTGTGTCAGCAAGGGCCATCTGGGGTTGCAGGGAAAAACAGCGCAGCGGTTGCAAACTCAGGCATTTCAGAGGCAAAATTAATACAGAAGTTTGGAGACCAAAAAAATTTTCAACTTTGTATTTCACTGAGTTTCTGTACTTCAGACCTAGCAGAAGATTCTAAAGAGACAACATGAAAAACCATTGCTAAGAATTAGAAATATAAAGGCCCTGTGAACGAGAGAGCAGAGCTGATTCTGGCAATCTTTAAAGTTAATTTAGTATCCGATTTTCCTAGCACCAACTTCTGATCATTTCTCTTTTCACTAATGCATTCACTGTTAAGGCACACTTTTTCCTGCATCTTCCCTGTATCCTGCTTCAGGAAAGGACAGATCACTAGAACAGAGGCCAGCGTTATACACAAAATACTTGGGAAAACGGCTCTGATTTTCACATATTTGCACCAGCTGGTAGTGCATCTTTTACAAAGCTGTGGATGGCTGAAATTTCATTGCAAGGGAAGCAGGCTCCTTTTAATAAGGGCAAGCAAACGCCATGATTTGTAGGAAGTAACTTTTTCCTTGACCTTTTTACTGCCAACAAAAGGTCAGCAGGTTATTAAAGTGCTGGGAGTACACAATGGAAAAAACAGAAAATAACCTTGTGTTGCCACACGAGCCCAAAACGCCCCCTCCTCGCTGCCCAGACACGCGCCTCAGTTTTCCAAAACGGCTCTGATCTATAAAGGATCACAGGCAGCCAGCAGAGTCTGAGCTCCAAGCGCGATACCAGGGTAAAACGGGCTCACGCAGCTCCTTGGAAGCATAAATGGGGGGGGGGGGGGGGGGGGGACACCAAGCAGGGGCACGATCACAGTTCAAGTTCTGTATGTGGCAGCTGCAAGAGCGCTGCTGGCATCACACACACAAGCTTCATCTTCACCTGGAAGACAGCGTCACGAAAAATTGGAGAGGACCCAGCAGAAAAACCGCAAGACTGTCTCCAGGTCTTAATTGCAATGAGAGATTTAAGGTGCTCACTTAAAGACACTTACGGGATCACCTGATCCTAGACTGTAATTACATACACAGGGAGAAGATGCCAGAAAGCTGGAAAATGAAGCTAGAAAAAGCCAGATCAGCAAGGCAGCCTGCAACAGGCAGCTTGTGCCGCTCGTTGAACGTTTCCAGCCCTGAAACACTACAATTATTCTCCACTTAATTCTTCGAAGGTCCGTTTCCAAGTCAGCCTAAAGAAAAATTGCTTTACTGACTTCAGTAAAATAAACCTTTTTATTATTTCATGTGCTGTTTCATATGCCGGTACTCCAGCTAAGCGGTACAGATACTCACGATGCTGGAGTCTCATCTGCAGTTCATCCGCGACACTCAGCCAGCCAGCGGCTTAGGGAGAGGGTAGGTTTGCCCATTAAAAACACTACGGCATAATTCAAGGCTTCCCGCAGGCACCATCTCTATGTACAGCCCAGCTCCTGTAAGAAACATTAGGAGGAGCTACACTATTTAACTCACCATTTAATTTTTACATGATGTTAAATGAAAGCAAAGGGCATGACTAAGAGTGGAAAAAAAGGATGGGCCTGAAGATTTCTCACCAACTTCACCCACTGAGCAAACAAGCATAGAAGTCAAATAAAAACAATAACTTACTTTCTGTTCATTATTCTTCTGCTGCTGACAGAGGCATGGGGACGCACGCCACCTCCCCAAAGCTGTGTATGAAACCTGCGCCCGCAGAGGCAGGAGCTAACCCTGATCTCCCAAATCCAAAGCCAAGCGCCTTAACCACATCATTACCCTACTTGCGTTGCCTCAGCTTGCCTGCGTCCAGGAGCACCAAATTACTGGGGGAAGGGAAGGAGGGAGGGAGGGAGAAGAGCAAAACACTTCTTGGGAATATTCCTGACCCACGCAGAAGCACACAGCGGAGGCATCACAAGCTAAAACCCAGCTCCTCAGTGCAAACCTCCCCTATTGCAGGCCAAAGGATTTGGAACAAAGATGCAACTTTGGGTGCCCAGCAAAACACTGAACTTTCTCAAGCTCGACCGGGGCTAATGCAGACCCGTATTGCACAGTGCTTTTCCACCATGGGATGGGAATGCTCAAGAGACTGAATAACTCTGTGGCCGGCGCGGGAGCGAGCGCGCACCCGCCCAACCAGCCGGGCCAGGCTGGCGGCCGGAGCTGTTGCAACTTGCTGCAAGCAGGAACCGGCAGCAAATCGCACCTTGCTCCATGGCGCGGGCGAAGCAGGGCCCCGTGGAGCGGCGCCACGGCCCGGCGCCTCTGGAGATGGCTCCTGCCGCTGCGCTATCTGCGCCAGACCCAGCACGCATGGCTGCGGGCTCGGCTCCAAGGTGCAAACCAGCTCGGAGCGCTATTTCTGCAGCCGCTTTCGCCGGTGATTTCCTTTCAAACACTGCCACGTCCCCAAGGCGCAGAGGACAGGAGCTCTTCTAGCAAAACTTGGGAGAAACTCAATTATTAAGGGCCACGTGGTGCAGATTTCCCTTCCAGCTGGAGCAAAACTTAACACTTCTTCCTTCCCCAGTCCTGGCCACGGTAACACAGCACAACTATTTGTTATCCTCGTCTTCGCTAGAGGAGCCCCTTTCAATTTAGTACTTAATGTAATTATGGCAAATTAAATCAGGCTTAGAAAATAAACTCTTACTTTTCCAGAGCTATTATCTTACCCCCGTGAAACTCTATCAGTCAAAAGTGGATCTAGTTATTAAACAATTGGGTCTCTCCTGTTCTGCATCTATTCAGTGAGCAGAAAACAGATGTTAGCATGAAAACTGTTTGTATTCTATTTCCAAATTCAATACCACAACTCCAGGAGAAAACTCAGGAATCATGTTAATAGTAGCACAAGGAACATCCCTTCCGTGTTGCACAGCCAGTACTTGAAAACCAATGTTCGGTTCACTTTCATTCACCACAATGAAGTTTCCCCTTTTTATATGAGGAAAGAATTTGCATTTGGCCAAACAACAAGGCAAGCAATTGCTTTTGTATGCTGTCAGCAAAAGTCACCTCTGGTTAGCGATGTACAGTTAACGTGATCTCTCTCAGAGAGACGCAGGATGAAAGTACTTGACTGCAATGAAGTCAGTGGGAAAACACATTGATTTCAAGTGGGCTGGGATGTGAAACAATATAGGAGATTAAGCTCCTGAAGTCAGGAGGAAAGCAGGTAAGAAGCCACATGCATTTACGTACCACCTAATAAATGCATGGTGGTGAGTGGTAAGAGTTGGGAAGATCCATTTCTGCAAACATTAGCTCCCACAAAGAAGTCCCCCAAAGAGCAATCCCATTGCGGACAGTGAAATTTCATTTCTTAGCACAAACTGCAGGAGCAGATTTCATGCCTGCTCACATCTGTGCCATGGAAGGATATGAAAACCCCAAATTCAGAGCTTTCCTAGAAGGTCAGTCTGTTCAAAGCCATTAATTTCTACAGTACTACTTAGTGAAAAAAGGCTATGCATCCACAAGCAGGTATCCGAGGGATGCTCTTGGTACACGGTCTTTCATAAATTAATGAAACACTGGCTTGCAATACTTGCACTGATATTAGAAGCATCATTTTTAACACAATGCAAGTGTACAGGCCACTGGGAATACAATATTAAGCAGGAAATCACTGTTATGTTGTTGTACAACAACTGGGAGAACATTACCCATCATTAGCAGCCAGCGCAAGGGCTGCTCTCCACTAGCCGTGCATCTTGTTGATAACAGCAAGGCTCATATGAGCACAGTGAAGCCAGCTGATGACAGCTTTATAGCAGAGAACACCATATTGTGCATTTCTGGGAAAAGGCCTCTTTAGCACTGTGGGGATTACTGTGGCTAAATTGCTTCTGAGTCACACAAGCGGTTGTTGCTCAATGTTTCTCCTCTGGTCCCTACCTACTTTTTATTTCCTCATGAGGATGCACCTGTTCAGAAAAAAAAGAAAAAAACAGCACCAGTCACACCCTCAACTCATAGCTAATTTAGAGTTGCTATTAGCTATCTTTCTGGCACAACAGGATTGTTTTTAATTATATTACAGTACAGCTCGGCAGAGGCCCAGGCCACGTTGCACTAGACACATTGTGCAAACTTACAGTAAGAGATAGACCCATGGATGCGAACTCCAAGCAGACGCAAGATGAGAGGCAGGCAGCATGGGAAGCTGCTGCAACACGTGCCTGGCCACACATATCTTCTCAGAGTGCGTAAGGGCAGAAGACCCCACCACGCTTCTCAGATACTGCTGGAGAGCTGCAGGGTCCTCCCAGCGCGCCTCACCCCCTTGGAAAAGCAAGCCTCCTGCTCCTACGCGGAGGCTTTCACGAGCCAGGACCCGAACACCAGGGCAGAGAAGGCTCCCAGAGCCGCTGCCGCCCAGACACATCGGCGAGAGCAGGCTGCTCCAATGTGCCCAAGTCCGGACACACCTTCAGGTGGTAACAGCACTGCAGGCAACAGCCCATGGGTATCAAAGACATATAGGGCCTCATTTGCATCCGAGCCTGAATTCAAGCAAGCCAAAAAACCCCAAAGCCAAGCCATTTGTATTCATTCCTATCATATTACCTCTCCTCTTCATGATGAGGGATGTTGCAAAGACAGCGCAAGACAGGGAGGCCAGGCCAAGTTCACAGATGTTAAAATGGGGAGAAGTAGCTGTTTCCAGTCAGGCTCATAACTGCACAGACTGCATGTTTCATGGCTCCAGCCGGACACGACAGCGAGCTCTGCAGTGCAGCTTCGGTCACTGCTTTGCTCACTAACACCACAACTGCAGCGGTGTGTTCAGCGCTCACAGAAAGCCTTCATAATCCATGTAGGGATTTACTGCTTTATGAAAATAAAAGAAAAAAATCCTGATGTTGCTCAGACCCGAACTGTCTTTGACCCCCATATGAAAGAACAGGTCACGAAATGATCTGCAAATCCAGATTTCTTTCCTTAGTAAGAAAAAGTTGTTTGCTGTACCAGCAACAGCCAGGCTTGCAGCATTGCACGAGTTTCTTCCCAAAGCCAAGCAGCCAGAGAAAAGCAAAGATGCATCCTATAAAACATAACTCTAGTCTATTTACACCCATGCCAGAAGCTTACCAGAACAAACCCCAGCAGCCCCGTATTAATCCCAGGGGCAATTTCACATCCTGCTTCCAGGGATTTCGCAGATCAGCCAGCGGCGATTCCCCAAGCAAACTGCGCAATGCTTGACAAAACGTCAAAAAGCCTCAGTCACGTCCCGCTGCTATGTCAAAATGATTGCTTCCTGATGCTGAAAGTAACTCGAAAAAGAGAAAAACAAGTAGGAGACTGGAACTTTTCTTAAGGAGGAGAAGAAATTGTTCTTTTCACTCTGCCAGGAGAGCCCACAGTGACTAACAGCTCCCCCCACCGCGCCGCACGGCAGAGCTCCCCTCCTCTCCCGAGCGGGACGCGGCAGCCAGAAGAGAAATCCCTGACATTATAACGCGAGGAAAGGGGAAACGGCGCAATGTCCCAGCTCTCCGCTCGGCAGCCCAAAACTACATGTTTTGCTGCCCCATGCCTCTCCCCCACATCTCATTAAGATAAGGGGCAAGCCTGCTTTCATCCCAGCCTTCACTGATGGACTCGGACAGCGGATCATCCAGGACGCTCCTGCAGCAGCGCCCCGTTGGGGAAGACGGGCAGAGCAGCTGTGACGCTGCCCCTCGGGGGGACGATTTCACCTTGATCGATTCTCTGGCAGGTCAGACAGCACGAAACAGGCAGATGTGGTGTTTTCCTCCTCGAGGACAGCTGCACATGTCCCGGCTTATTAAGGACAAGAATGTTTCCCTTTTGGCTTTAGTAGGTTAATCTTGCACTGATACTATATCACGCGAATGGGAATCAAGCTGCTACACAGCCCTACAGCCGATCTGCAAAAAGCCCAAGCTTGGCTCAGTCAAAAAAGATATATCCAGACGGCTGCCAGCACAATAAGGTATCAGCCCACAGCACAGACCTCGGGTCACGAGACTGCCGAAAGGAAACCTAGGTGCAAACCTAGGTATTTATAAAACAAGGAGGAGAACAGAGCCCTTTCAACCCGGAGCAAAGCTGCATTTGCATATTTATAAATCCTTCAGTCCAAAAGGAGCAAAAGGGCATAACGACACAAGCGCAGCTACAGCTCTGCAAACACAACACAAAACTACCCGAGCTACAGAACAAGGGGTAGGTCTGACCCCAAACACCCCCTTTCACATCACTCTCCTTTGGCAAGGGCCTGAAGCCATTCGGGGGGCACTCGCACTAACCTGCTGGTCAGCTGCCTCCAGTTCTGCAGAATATTGCCCTTTCACCCCACCATCGCATACACGGCACGCGGAGCCTCACACAAGCACAAAAAAACTAAACCTTGAAATAGTATTTCAATAATTCAGAAACATGGGAATTACCGAAGTAGAGTCTTGGCTCCCGAGTCCCTCAGTGAGAAAACACTCCTGGTCAGCAGGCGTTATTTCAGGAACTGCTTTTGCTATTTTTTCCTGACTCACCCGATCTCACATCCCAAGCTGGGGAGAGCACCCACGAGTTAATTTTGCTCTGGCCACCTCCGAAGCAGCAGTGGACAGACACGTGTCGACGAGGAGCACCAGAGCTGCTACCACTAGACGGCCGGCTTAAAAGATGCAGTATGCTAAAACGCGTTGCCTCTGATTAGCATCGCGGCAGCAGAAGCATGGGGGCAGTACATTTTGCAGCCAGGAAAGCTGCTCCTGAAGAGCAACTGGTCAGCCCTGAACTGGAGACACGAAGGCAGGTTCAGCAGGAACGAGGGACCGCAAAGCCAGGCGGGCGTGCAGCCAGGTTGGAGGGGAGTCGTCTCACTCAGGATGGAAGGCGAAGTCCTCGCAGCTCGCCCCCCGGCGCGGCCGGCAGCCCGCGGGCAGCTCTAGGCTGTGTGAAGGCAGCCCTGTGCGATCCAGCACGCAGCACGGGCTGCGAGCTCTGCACGCAGCAGCGCCGGGGAGGAGTTTGCTCAGCCGCGCACCAAGACTGGCTGGCACGGTAGGTCACCGCCGCTCCTTCCCGAGCCCACGTGCATTTGGCTCGTCCATCCCCGCTCCCCAAGCTGCACCCCATGTTTGCTTTACCTTAGTAACAGCGGCAGGAACGCAGGGACGCCTCCAGCGAGCTGCCGGAGCCGTCTCGTGGTGAGGAGCGGAGGCGTGAGGAGCAGCGTTCCCACGCTATTAACGGCAGGGAGGCCAGCAGGAGAAACGCCAAGCGCTGCTCCCCCTGTATCAAACGGGGGGGCTGAACAGCACGCACCCGTGCCGTTGTGGGGGGAGCCTTGCACCCGGGGGTGCCGGGCACCCTGCTAACACACTTTTGGGCCATCTCATATTCGTCCCCTTCCAAGCCCCTTATCCCACCCTAAAAGACCTTCTCTGCTGACAACACCGACCATCCCTCAATGGCCTTCAGCAGAAAACGGGTCACCTAGACACCCAGCCAGCCTAACCCAACTCAGACCGATCTAACTAAAGTTTACATTATCTCAAAACATAATATGGGTTGAGCCTCAGTTTTGCTCTGGATTGCAGCACACCGACTCCAAACACGGCCCACCCACAGACGACGAGAAGGGCCTTTCCCTGGAGGCATCACATGCTCCGAACCGCGGCGCTACGTCGGACAGAGACGTTCTTCCCCAGCTGCAGCCAAGAAAGCCCCTTGCTGGACACCTCGCCCGGGAAGGAAGGGAGACAGAGCCACCTGCGCTGCACTGCCTCCTCCCCTCACCTGATGAGCCAGTGTAGCAATAAAGCACACGGGAACCCAGCTAGGCACCGTAACAAGGTGACGCCAGTAAATCCTCCTTTCAGTTATGCTCATGTAACACGATGATTAAATCGTGTTCTGGGTTCAGCCTGCTTTGCACTGGAAGAGACTGAGCGCAGCACTAAGCTCTGTATTCTCCAGCCCCAGAATTGGAGAGAATTTTGTCCGGCTCCGGCCCACCTCGAGCGAGGAGGCGATGGCGGCAGAGCCACAAAGCGGTCCCTGGCAGTCGAGCTTTCTGGTGGGGTTCAGGCGTCCCTGCACCCCCGGCCGCCCCACGGAGATCACGGGCGCTCCGCTTCCCGTGGGAAAACTCGCCGCAGGGCCACGGAGACCAGCGAAGCGCCACCGCGGCCGGGCGAAGGCGGCGGTGCCGAGACAGCTCGGAGGCAGACGCCGAGGCTCCCCCCGCCTCCCGTTAGCCGTCGGGGTCACGCGTCGGGGCCGCAAAGCCCCCGGAAAGCCGCAGCTCCTGGCCGGGCGGGCGTCAAGCGGCGCGGACACGCTTCCTTCTCGGGGAAGGCGGCCCCCCTAATTTAGGGGGAGCCGGGAGCGCTTCCAGACGCGGCTCTGGCGGCTCCCCGGCTGCGGGGCACGCTCGCCAGCGCGGTGCCCACGGCGAAGGCCATCCCCGCCCGCCTGGGCACCGCGGCGCCCACGGCGATCACGCTGCCATCCCGACAGAAGCCCCCGAGAAGGGGGGGCCCCGCCGGGGACCCCGAGCCCCAGCGGCGCGCAAAACGCGCGCCAAAGGGCGCCCCCGCGATGCACGCGGCCAGCTGCCGCGGCAGGGCCGGACGCCCATCAGCTGGCTGGGGGAGGCACGTCATCGTTAAAAATACGAGTTATCATTACAAATCGGCACGTCGCGGGGGAGGGGCTCTGGGGGGAGAAGTGGCACCTTGGGGCTCGGCGCCAGGGCAGGGGCCCGCCTTACCTGTGCCGGGGGCGCCGCCGCCGGGACACGCGCGGGGGGGGGGGGGGGGGGGTCCGCGCTGCGCCCGGCGCGGGGCGGCAGCGCCGGGCCGCGGCCGGGCAGCTGCGAGGGGGGGGAGGCTGCGGCAGGAAATACCAAAAGACTGATCCAACCACGCCAAGGAGGGAGGGGGAGGGAGGAAAAAATAGAAGGGAAGGGAAAAAAAAAAAAGGAAAAGAAAAGGGGGGGAAAAAAAGAAAGAAAAAGCGCGAGCGAAGGGAGCGCGCAAAACCCGGGCGGGATCGGCGCGGAGCAGGCGCCTTCCCCCCCGCGGCTGCTCGGCCTCCGCGGTTTTTCGGATTATTTACATCTTTCCTTCCCCTCCTCTGCTCCACGGCGTTTGTTTCTGTTTCCCGACAGAGGGAGAGGCTGGAGCCAAGGCAGGACCCAGAGTAAAAACAATAATAATATTTAATTCCCCCTTTCCCCCAGCCCAAACAGGCCATAGCCATGACCTGCAGCTGGAGGGCCCTGCTCCAGGGTGACTCTTACCCGCTACCCCACAAATAACATCACAGCAGTTGGGCCATGGCTATTTTTGCTCCTTTCTGTAAGTTTTGGTACCAGATGAGACCACAAACAGGGCACAAACTAGACTACAGACAGACCAGACAGGCCAAAGCATCCCACACTGCTGGGACATGCAGTACCCACCACACCTAACCACGGCTGGAGGATGGACCATCATCATCAGGCCAACATCCAACCCAATGCAACATCTCCGCTGCCTTGCATTAGGACTGAGCCCCAGGTTCAGACAGCTGCTTTCAAGACAAGAGAGCAAACATGGAAAACCGAGCCAAAGCAAAGCCTCACAACAGATAACAAGTCCATACTGATGTGGTCTCCACCACACAAGAGTCTCTGGCCCTTTTCTACCCATTAAATAAACCCAAGAATCACTTGTGGAGGTGGGTGATCATTGAATACACCTGTATGTGTGGGGATTGCTGTGATGAGCTGTGGGGGGTAGGGAATTATCCTGATTCCAGCTGCCTCCAAGTCAGTGGCCATTTTGACCCAATCCTCACGGAAATGTTACCCTTAGGACAAGCCCTGGCTCAGCGCTGACTCATTGGCGTCCCCGGAGGGGTCGTATCCCTTCAGCAGCAGCTGCCTGAGGTACCTGGCACCCTGGACCCTAGGTGATGTGCAATGATGCGGTATCAGCGCTGTTTAAAAACTGGGATAAATGGAGACAGAGAGCACAGCACAGAGGTTATATCCCACCCATGTGAAACACAAACACACGCTCATTTTGAAAGGCAAACACATACTCATTTCGCATTGTCCTCAAGATTTACATTTTGTGCTTTCCTGTATCTTGCAACGTATCTACAACAGCTCTCCAGGCTCCTGTTCATGACTAGGAAGGTTACTAAATATGATAAAAGCCATCAAAGATACATATTGGCCCCCATTAAAATGGAAATCAAGAGGAGCAATCATATTCATATCATTATCATCAGTGCAATGTCTCTATAGCCATAACCACATTAATCAGGCATCACATGAATGGTTGTTAGCATGGCAAGAAATCTGCCCTTAAGCTCATGACCCATCACAAGATAAGAAGCAGGAGGCTTCAAAACAAAGTTACTAAACACAACATCTTTAAGCCATAAACTTCAACACAGCTATAGGCAATTAATGATAAGAAGAGACTACCTTTACCCACGTGCGTTTTCCAATGCAGAGTTCTTTAGCAAAAATATTTGCTGCCATAGCTGGCCAGAGCAGGAATTCCCTGTTAGCGAACGGCACTGTGTCTGAAAAAGCAAGTGCGCACATGAACGTGTTTGCTCATTTTCTATTTAGAAAAACAGCGCTACTGCTAACCCAGGCTCCTAATTGCAAGTTTGCCAGAGCAGCTCTCTGGGGAAGCTAGGAAAAACCCCACAGCAATTCCCTGGGAGCCGCTGGAGACTGGAGGCCCCTCGTGGCACAAGGCAGAGGCAAATTTTCAGCAAGGGGCTCTGGCAGAAAGTTGGGGCATGGAGGACGTTGCGGCTGGCCACAGGCAAGTGCCGAAGGAGCAGCCCGCCACCGCGTTTCGGTAGCGCGGGTGGCACGTCCGCCCCTGTCAGCTGCTCCTGCTGTCAGCGTGCGATCCCCACGGAGATGACATTTCTGGCTGTTTTTTTCTCCTGTTAGCAGAGGTGTTTTTTCCTGAGTGTTTTGCTAGTAAGAACTTTTCTCCTGGCTGATACATTCGCTGTCTAGCAGCCCCAGCCAGCTCCTGTCCGTGCTGGTTTCTGCCTTTTGCTGAGGTGGGTGGACAGCACAGGTCCACAATCCTGTTTAGATCCTGCTGCCTTGTATTTCACCTCCTTTTCTGCCGTGTTTTTTCTACCCACAATAGTCCCCGTAGACAGCCTTGAGTTCAGCTTAGGCGATATTTTGTGCGATGATGGATGTGGTGCTGCGCTCCTGGCTTTGGGCAGTACCAGAGAAGGGGGAGGACGAAAACAGTGCAGGGGTCTCTCTTCACCCACACACTGTGGGCAGAAGATTTGCACATCTCTGTGGGTGACTGCAAAGCGATTATCTGCCTAGGCATTTCACTCGGCCCGGACAGCCCTGCAAACGAAGGTCTGAGCCTGCCTCCAGCCATAGCTCACCGCAGAAGCTGCAACAGAAGCTCCAGAGATGGTTTTAAACACCTGCCAGTAGTAACATAAAAATAGCAGATGTTCTTGTATCTCGTATTCTCCATATATTTGGACAGTGTCTTGCTTTTGACAAACCTTGGCACACCAAGGTCTTTTTCAGGAGCCTAAATGCTGTGTCATTGCAACAACGTCTCCCCAGACCTCATCTCGGAGAGGCCTCATGTGCTCTGAGGTAGCTGGTGTTTAGAGATGTCCTGAGCAGATCTCCTGTCCCACCCTGCCCCACATCCCAGCTAGTGCTGTCTGCCATCTCGGGGGGCTCGTCCTCACAAGTCCTGGTGAGGCCGGTGCTGGGAAGCACCGCCGCTCTTCCACGGACCCTGGCCTGCCTCCAGCTGGACCCAGGTTGGGTTTGGTTGTGATATTAGTAGCGGCTAGCTGAGGTCCTCATGCCTCATTGCTCTTGATATCAAGCACCATGACTCTCTCTTAGTTTCCTCTAAGGGGTCTAAGCTGGCAAATTGAACCAAATGGTGCCATTACAATGTTGGCGTGAACAAACAGACCACAGAGGGGGGTAGCCAACAATTTGATCCTGCAGACCCAGCTAGCAGCTAAGCTAAGCAGCGGTGACCCCCAGCATCTCGCAAATAGTCCTGTGCAAGCCGGGCTAGGCTTCAAAACCCTTAACAAGATGTGACATGAAACCAAATCTGCTATTCAAAACCATTCCAGTAGCCCTTGTTCTTGGTAACGTTTCAAGCTAATTACAAAGGAAACTAGCTGTTATAAAGCCCTGACGGATGGGACTAAAACATATATGACATATATTACTCCGTTCTTCTGGGAGAGTGGCATTTGGACTTACGGCTGGATCTGGTTACTGAAACCCGACGTATACGGCTGGTCCGTAAGTCCGGCCAGACAGCTGCACAGCTGATGTATGGGTAGCTTTGCAATAGCACTATATCATATTCCCGAGCTTGCGGCTGCTTCAGACCGCCCGGGATGTGTCTGCTCGCAGCCTTGACCCCTTTTATTTTGCCTGACTCACGCTGGCAGCCAGCTCATCTCTGTTAAATTATGGGCCCTCTCACAGCTCCCTCCTTTCGCCGCTATCCAAAATCCATCTTGTCTCATCCATGAGCAGGCAAAAAGTCTCCTTAACTGTGGCAATTGATTTTAAGGCCCCTTTGTTATTGCTGGTGCCTCCTGTGACTGGGACACCTGCATTGCCACAGGGGCGAGGAGGCGAGGAGGAAGACAAGGAGTTCAATATCATCTTTCCGTTACCGCTGAAGGGCAGCTGGCTCCATGGTTTGGCTGCACAGAGGGATGCCAGTGTTTTTCTCCCCTTTTGCTTCAAACAGTGAGACCTGTTCTATGTTCCTGCCATGTGTTACAAATTGTAGAAGTAAAACACAAAAAAGCAGAACCTGAAAGAAAAAATAGTTTTCCGCAGTGACTTTCTGGAGGACTTTGGGCCGGCTCTTGCTTGCTCCCATTGAGTCAGCTCTGCAGCCGGTGGCTCTGCAGCAAATCTCTGCGCCGCTCCCAGCTCTATCAAATGTCACGCTGAAACCAGGGGAAACGCAGCAGTTTTGGGCTCAGCCAGAAAGCTTGCAGGAGGCCTGTTTCAGCAGGATGAAGTCCAGCATATAGATGGCTTCAGAAAAACTCTCCTTGCAGTGCTGAGAAATTCTTTTTATTGCGCAGCTAAAATATAACCGGCTAGATCTGTCATGGAGCAACAGCATCTGGTGCCAGCTGTAGGTTCGGAGATTATTACATAATTTTTTTCTTTACATAAGGAGATTGTGCTGAGGTTGGGTCACTGGATTACAGCAGATAAATTGCTAAATTTTAGGCATCCTTGGGCCAAACTGTTCTCTCTTCCTCCTTCAAATGCATCTGCCCCTTCTTGCAAACCTGCTTATACATATCTAGGCCCAGCTTCTCCCTGAACAGATGTTTTTCTTCATGAAGTTACTGGGCTATCATCTGTGCTGCATACTAAATAGCTTTGAAAAGCACGTGCTGCCAGTGGGTGCAAGGCTCAGAGCCCAAAGGGGAGACAGGAGGGTCTGGGCAGACTGTAGCGCCCTCGCCAGCCCTGCTCCCTGCCCTCCTGGGGGACTGCTCCATGCAAACCCTTCACCTCGGTATTGCATCACTTGTGCAGCGAAACACAATTACTAACTTGTTCTTTTTCATGCCTTTTTTTTTTTGGGGGGGGGGGAGGGTGTTTGATTTCCCTTCAAACACCAAGGAGCTTCTGAAAATACCAAGAAGTTTTCAGAACAGATCTTAGTTTCTAAAACTAAAAGGACCTGCAAAGAAGAAAAGTTTCCTTTAGGGAGGAGACAAAACAGCCAGAAAAGGTGTCTCCATTTCTGCATTTTAGCTGTCAGCTGCCTAGGAAAAAAAAACCAATAAAGGTCATGCTGTGCCTTGCTGAGCCAGAGAGCCGGTGCGATGCACCCTGCCTAACTTCACCCCTATAAGCAACAATTTCCCTTTCTCTATCCCCTTTTTTTAACAGAGGAGAAGAAGCTTAAATAGCCAGCTGTGAGCTCGGCTATGCGGCAGAAATTTTTTCCTGCTTATCCCTGTCTAATTAAATGGCCAACATTAGGCCAGGGTGGACATGCTGATTTTAGATGGAGACTGGATTTTGTCAGAATAGCTTGAAGAACTCCCACAGTGACATAAAGCAAAAAGGGCAGGCCTTGATTTTAGGCAAGGAGCGTCCTCCTGGGAGGTATTGCTGGTTTGATTACAGAAGCTGAAAATCCATCCATATCCCTCCCTATTATAACTGTCCCACATCAATAAGTCAGATTTGAAGAGGGACTGAATTGATTGCTCTGATGCACAATATTCCCCGTCCTTTGGAGCTCAGCTGACAACTATCACAGCTGTAACACCGGCAAACATTAACCATTTCCCTGCTCAGTAAAGCGCAAGGACCTGCAGCGACATTTCCCCAGACACAGCGCTTGCAGGGCTGTCCTCAGCAATAAGCCACATTCGCCACCCAAAGTGAGAGTCCTAACTCTGCAAAACGTGCTGGCAGGAGTAACTCTGATGACGTGTAACAAATCTCCTTGAAGAAATAGGACTGCTGGCTGCAGTAACTAGAAAAGATGCACATGTACAAGAGTATGAGAGTTTGGAGAGAAAATTAGGCAGTGCCAGGGTACTTCATGCCTCCTGCTCCCATGGTGGTTGTTCTTATGGTCATTTAAAAATTAGAAGGGTCCAGCCACGATGAGGCATGCCAAGCTGGTTCCTCCCCAGATGCCAAACTCTGTGAAAATCTAGCAATTCTGGATGGCCCCAAAGACATTTTATTTGACGACGTTCAGACTCCAATGTGCATTTACCTCTTCTTTCCCTTTCACATTCCATTTCCAGTGATTAACGGCTGTGCTCGAGGTGGATGAAAGCAGAAGCAGATGTTCTCCACTTGCAACACCACTCCAATAACCCTGAACTAAAGGCTGAAATCCTCAGCAGATTAGGGGCTGAAATAAAAAGTGGATAAATAATGTGAGGAATAGGGGCGAACAAAGTCACATAGGGTTTATTTCAGTGGAGAACAATGCACAGAGGCTATGTAATCTCCGTGCTAGTCTGGCAAAGGAAAGATTAAATGGCAAAATGCCAGCGCTGAGACCTGCAGCTCTCATCAGCTGCACAGTCAGTATGTGAGCATGTGTCTTTTTAGCACGTCACTGTAGAGATTCTATTATGTTGTGAAAATGGGGTTTTCCAGGTTATTTTCTTTTTATTGAAGCAACAACAATGAAGGTTACAGGCTGGTCTCCAGTAGCAAAGAGACTGGCTTAAAGCAGGGCGTTTAGTATCCTTTTGAGGGTTTTTCTGCCCTGGCTATATTAACGATGGATTTCCTTCCAATGCTCATCTCGGAGGCAGGTCCCCCAAACCTCTCTGCTTTATAATATCAGATCAAGTCTCATAAGACACTTAAAAGAGGAGAAATGCCGCTCCCGCGCCGCCCCCGAGCGCCTGAGGACCCCTCGCAGCGCTGGCCCGCGCCGTCCCCGGCTCTTCAGTGACACCTTCTGGCGTCACCCAGCCAACCCTAGGTTTTCTGCAGCTGGTTTTCACATATGCACGGCAGCCAAGTGAGAAACGTCAAGCCAAACTGGAAACATCGGATTTTCCTGTGTGCATACAGCGTCTCAGATAAATTTACCTTTGATGACGTTGTGCTCCATCACTGATCGGTTTGGTGCTTTCCACCCTTTTCAGCCTGCCTGGCCCCTGGCCTGTTTATTAATTTATTAATCTGTAACTTTTTAAAGCCAAACCCGGCTCCTGAAGCAGCAGTTCTCTGTGACGTGTGCAGCCACTGGCTGTTTTGCAAAAATGAAAAAAAGGATTTAAAACCTGCTCTGGTGTGGCGATGAGTGACGTTACCCCACGTAACTCTCTGCACGCTGGCCCGGCCCTGACGAGCTCCACATTAAAAGACACATAATGAATGACACGAACTGATTCCATGAAAAAACGCAGCTGCTGGTCGTTGCTACAAGTTACTCAGGCTGGCCACATAGGCTTAGATGCTCGTTATTGTACAACATCAGGACAGATGTTGCATGCCTGTATCACAAGCACCGCAGTTCAGCCAAGTGCTTTGGCACATGTTTCACTGAAGCAGGGCTGAGGTTAGGCAACGCCCTGCCCGTAGGCAAGTGATGCCTTAACGCTGCTCGTTTCAGCAAAGGATAAGGCACTGATTCCTGGAAGTCACAACTGGAGCAACATATAAAAAATCCACATTAAAAAAAAAAAAAAGAAGCATTTAAAGACATTTTCAAAGTCATTTTCATTGCTTATACCTTTATCTGACATCACAGCTTCTCGCATCCCCTCAGGTAGGCTCCCACCTCTGCCTGGCTGACCAAGAGGGACCTGCTTTGGGGTCTCCATTTGCACCAGCAGTAATCATGGCGCAAGGTAATTGCCCCTGTGTGACCGGATGGCCGAGACCTCGCAGAGCTGCAGGAGGAGGGAAAAAAAAAACAACCAAACAACCCACACACACACACACAGAGGAAGGGGCTATTTTTGCATGTCGCTGCCTCTGCCCTTGCCTGCAGACACAGCTGCTAGCTGTGTTTGTTTTCAGCATTGAAGAGATCAACTAGCACAAATAGCTGCTAATGTAACTAAACCTGGAAATCACTAAGAAAAAAAATAAATGAGACCCTGGTGCTACCAGCAACACAATTAGACGGTCGTCAGAAGGGATCGTTAACAGCAGCAGCTTTTCAAGGATAAATCCTTGTGCTTTCGAGAGATGCCTCTTTTCAACCAGCAGCTCTTTTAAGAGGCTTCAAGATAAGCGACTGCAAAGCAAATTAGTGGCAAACATGATGTAGTCGCTTCACGTTCCCGATATTGATTCCATTTCATTAGCTGGGTAAGCGCTTTATATTCCCACAGAGGGATCTTCCTCTTTCCTTGGGTATCTGATTACAAGAATAATAATGCTCTTAAAGAGTCCACCCCTCGGCAGCCCACCTCCAGATATATTTCAAGAACTATATCTTCATGTCATCTCTTTTTCAGGCAGGATTTTACAGAGATTTCAGTGCTGAGAACGAACGTGACTGCAGGATTTCTGCAGGCTCAAACCATTGGGTCGGTGCTGGTTATTCCTTAGGGAACTCTGCTGAAAAGTGGCTATATTAGTGTCATTCTCAGGCAATCCAGGCACCGCGTTCAGGACAGTCTGGGGATTGTTACACAGCACAGAGTGGTATCGTGTAGACAGCTTTAATCAAAGTAATACAGTTTGCCACGCAGAGACGATGAATGAAAAACGAGGAGGAACGTGCCCCTGATTGCGGAAACTGATTTAGGTCTATAGGCAACCTGACGTTAATAACGCCTGTTAAGAAAGGATGTATTGCTAAAGAAGATTTGGGGTAAATGGAGATGAAACTTTTTTTTTCCCTCTTCCCTGAATTATTTGCAATATCAGCACAAATTTGCAAAGTGTTTCACTAACTTTCAATTTGCATTTTTTGCTGAAAAAGATTCACCTGCTTCTAGCCCTGACTAGAATGGAAATGACAAAGTAGCTGCAGGAAATTGCTTCTTTCTGCTGCTTTCCCCAGTGAGTGGTTTTAAATGCGCAGAAAACGAGCACATTGTTCAGAGATGGAAACAGTCCAAGAACCGAAGGGAGTAAAATACACCCTAAGAGACTGAATCTGCTCCTGTATTTCCCAAAGGGCACGTGGCGCCCTAGGTGTGTGGCGCCCACCACCTCCAGGGGAAATCCTGGCACTGCACTGGGGTCTCTGGGACGAGCACGTCTGGGGCACGACGGCGCCAAGCTATAAATCAGCGTGGCCGCGCAAAAGCTCACAGCCTTCCCGTGGCATGGACAGGAGCATGGAAACAACAGGGAAAAAATACCTGAGTAACAAAGGCAGAGCTTAAGGGAAAACAAAACAGAAACAACAATATTATCTGCATTCAGTGCCCGGAAAATTGACTGTAAGCAAGGGGAAGGCTTTTAAAGAATGGATAATCCAAGCTCTTTTAAATTAAATTCACCACTAGTATGAACTGCAAATAAATTTTGACAGGGAAAGACTGATTAAATTGGACCCTTTCTATAAGCTCCTAAGCATACACAGCAAAGAGCAGCATCCTGAGCGCAGTACAGCCAACTGCAGCCATCTAGTGAGTGGTGCCATCGGCCCCATCGGCGCAGAGTGACCAGGATCTTCTCACTACAGTAATGCTGGTTTTGAAAGGGTATCGCTGGTGGGTACAACGATTTGCCCTCTGCAAACGCCCCCTCTCCATTGACTATTGGGAGGTCCTAACTAAACAGAAGGGTCTAACTAAAGTCAGATAAAAAGTCTCCCAACTAATCTGACATGGTAGAATAACTTCTATAGAGATAAAATTTGCCTGGAAGGCTTTTCTGACATGGCATTTTAGACTTGTTTTCATTGAAATGGAGATTATTTTATCATTGATTTCAAGGGGAGAATATTTATGTCAATGCCAAGGGATTTGACAAATGTTACGATCGTTATATTCAAGTGTAAAATCGATGATCTTTACGGGTGTGCAATCAGGAGGAGGTCTGGGCCATCTTGATTTGGTCTGCAACAAATCCCACTCAAAGACATCACTATAAGCTAAAAAAGCTAAAAATCAAGCTACAAAAGCGTTAGTGACTTGGGACATAGGCAGGCACAGCTGAAGAGCAGACCATCTTTTGGTCAGTAGAAGAGAAGAACAGGGGTGCTCTGGCACCTAAATTAAAAACAACTAAATTCCATTTTTCTGAATTCACTTCACTACGTTGCTGGCTTTATCCAGCTCTGGCATAACTCCTGAAGCTCCTGGAAATCATTTCAGTAGAATAACTCATGTTTATAGCACTTGACAATTCAGTCCAGCGAATTTATTAGAGTTATTGCAAAAGGCTTACTTTAGCCCTGAATTTGCATAACACTCAAATAAATCTTATTCATACGGAGTTACTCTTGAAGATTTGCTATTATTGGTTAGGCAAAGAAGGAAAAATACCATTTTTATATAGGTTGTCAGATTAAAAAAAAAATTTTTTTTTCAAATGCCTTTTGTTTCTTACAGGAAGGCCCCAGACAATCTGTATTGGATGCGGCATCATTGCCGTTATAAAGCCCTATTCCCTGCTCCTACAGTTTTGTGCCAGAAAATCAGTGCAAGCTCCAAATTGCCTGATTTTCTGCTGCAGGGAAATGGTAACTTCTCAGCAAGGTCCGTGTGTTTATTAATGATCAGACGAAGCCTGGTGGCATGCGGCTCCGTCGGTGGCGAATGATGGTCAGCGATTGCTGCCTGCGGCGCCGGGGCTCTGCTGGCACTGGGCTCAGCCAGCGCCAGCTCCACCAGATGCGGCCAGGCAAAGTCCTGACCCGTCAGCGAGGCTGCTTTTCTCCACGCTTTGGAGATCGCTCTGATGTTAGGAGCGCCCTTCAGGAAGGACGGTCTGCCTCCAAAGTTACAGGTTAGCGTGGGCTGAAAATATGTTCTTAAGAGTTTCTCTTCTTCTAAGTGGACTAGCCCTGCGAATGACTTATTAAATAGGCATTGCTTTAGCAAATTTTTTACCAGTATTTCAGTTTCCTGCATGGGGTTTTGTATTGGGGGGGGGAAACAAGCAGTGAATTGAAGAGTGACAACCAGGATCAAGTAGCATCCTGCTATTGAAGCCAATGGAACTGGGCAATTTATAAAGGAATTTGACCTGGTCTCATATTATATAAATAAATCTACTACACACTAATATATTATCATAAAAACGCAAGACATTTCACTTAAAAAAAAAAAAAAAAAAAAAAACCCCAACTCTTTTCTTACTTTTTCCTCCTTCCTCAGTGGAGACACCTGCAGGAAGTTACTGGATGGGAGAACTGTGCCCCTCTGCTGAATTCTGCAGGAAAGTTAATAGCGCACTGGCAACAGGATTGCATGGCCCTCGATTTCTTAAGAAATAGGGCTTTAAAAAACAGAAAAATTAAAGCATATTAAGTGCCATTTCTCAGATTAGAGTCTGCAGGCTTGGTATGTAACCAGCTTTCTGCCTTTTTTGAGCTATGTAGCAAAGGCGTGCGACAGCGGAAACGGCAGCTCCTTTGGCAGAGGAGTTGAACCCGGCAGCTGCCAGCAAGCGCAGGAGCCCCGTGTCCACAGCTGGATGCCGAACCTCTGGCGGCTCCTCCGGGACGCAGCAATGAATGGATCCTGCTTCAGTTAGGGCCGTGCTTTTCGGCGCGGGACCGTGCCGCGTGGCAGCCTGGTGACCTGCATTTAGTGCCGCTGGCGTGACGCTGACCCGTGGGGAGCTGTGTGCAACCCGCAAAGCCGGGGAGTGTGCCCGGCCGGGGCCCCGCGCCTTCTCCGTCCACGAGTGACGGCTCTGCACTTCGCAGTTTTACTTTGTGAAGAGCAAAGCATTTATCCACTACTGTCCTCGCTGCTCTTCTCAGTGCAGCAAGTCCCCTCCACTTCTACTCCTCCCCACTAGCATTTCAGCGAGGTCCTGACCAGCAGCGTTTTGCGGTCAGACCAAGTCAGAGGCTTTTTGGTTTTGGTAAATAAAGAGCTTCCTATTCATTCAAGGAAAATGGACTAGAAAAACACTTCAAAGGCGTCTATTGGACTCCACATGCTATCTAAATCACTTTTAAAATTTAAAAAATCAGCAACTTTTAAGTCACTTTGCAATGTTGAAAATTTTACCCCAGTCTTGACCTACAGTGATTTACAGGAACTCACGGAAAGGAAAGGTCGCTCCACACCATCCAAAGCAGCTGTCAGATATGGTTTTGCTGGCCGTTTTTAGGAAGCCAGCCGCCAACCTCTAAGAGCAGGGTAGTGACTAGCGCGGAGTCCACGTGGAAGATTACATATTGCCTAAAATCAGCACCGGTCATCTGGATTTATGAAACATGGCAGCATTCTCCAAAGGGAAACCAAGATAACAAGTCTATAATCCCTCTGCAGTCTAGCCTGAAAATTATAGATACAAAACAGCATGTCTACACCTCGCACACATGAGGAGGGTGCATTTTTGCCTTGCTCGCCGCTCTGCTGGCATGTCCCTTTCCTTACCCAAGACGTTCGTCTGCTCAAAAATGCTGGATTAAATTTCCTGTTCTGCGCTCTCTGCAAATAAGTGCCTTAGGGCTGGCAGGTGCTGCCGAACATGTGGCCCAAGCAGGCCATATGGGCCCTTTATTAACACTGAAAAATGAATGCACCACTCGTCAGTCTGTAATTAAAACTGAAAAGCAATATTCCAGTTTTCACTCCCGTCATCGATCTGGCTATTTGTATCCCAAAGAAGAGATGCTGCCCGCGTAGCTCATCTGCCTTCTTGCTTTATTACTCCTAACCTGCATTCACAGCACACCAGGTCTGTGAATAGATATTGGTAGTAAATATTTCATATTACGGCTCAATAATATGATGATATACATGCACAGCACCCTGCCTACCAGTCCCCTACTTGTGTACGTGTTAATAGGATTGTGTTTATATACATATATGAAAATATAAGATCAAATTGAAACACCAGACCAACTAAGATAAAAATAAAATCACTGCAGTGAGTTTATGTGTCAGCATGAATTTCAAGTGTAAGTGCTTTAAAATACCACTGTAATTTGCAAGTCTGCACTCTAAACCAGCATACTGTGAAAGCGTACCAGAAAAGCCATTTTCAACTGTCAAAACAAACCAATGAGTTTCTACTTTTTCACTCACACCTTAACTCAAAAACAACAAAGTATGTTTCCAAAGAAATGCTTTTTAAAAAACCTTTGAAAATCCCCCATGGCCCTGGGGAAGGGGATGAGGAAAAGGGCTGTGGCTCTCAGCGTGGCTCAGAAGCATGGGGAGTCCCCACTCAGAAAGCATTGGGAACCGTATATGGCTCTCCTCATCTTTAATTTAAGACTTTGCTTTCGCCCTGAGGACGTGATATTGTCCCTGTGCCATACTCAGAAAACACGGCTGCCCTGCAGCCTCCCCCTCTGCACCTAAAAAAGAGCAAGGAAATGTTAAGGAGAGGCACTTCGAACAATACAGAAATAAGAGGTTATTTCCCAGAGCTGCCAAAAAAATCACAGCTTCTGACTCCGCACTGGCTTTAAGGGGCAGTGTGGGTGGTAAGAGCAAAACTTAAAATATTTAGTATTGCTTCTGCAGCAGCAGGTATGTTGTGCTCTCAGCTTTAGCTGTATCTTTAAATACTAGAGAGCGGCTGCAGCCTGAAAAGCTGCATTTCTTCGCTCTGTCCCAGTGCTGCAGGTCAACCAGCAGTGCCTCAGGCGGCAGCAGCCTGGGAGGCGCTTCCAGAGTCGCGCACCTGGAGAGCGGGTTGCAGTTAGTGTAGTTGCAATGCAGTGTCTTGCTGCTTTAAGCACCGCACACCTTTGGGGGTGCATTAAGAACATCGCCTGCCCTAGCTCTGCCCTATTTTTGTTCTTTTGCAGAGCAAAACTTGCAGAGCAACCCATAGCATCCAACTTCACACAAGTCACCCTTAAAAAAAAAAAAAAAAAAAAGCAAAATTAAGCAGCAGTTTTCAGAAGACTCGAGCAAATATTAGCAAGCAGCTCTGATATTTTGGGGTTTCTGATAGCACAAGGATAAAGCTGAGGAAAACATTTTAAGATCAACATCTTGCAGCTATAGTCTGTCTTTGCATGGCAAAAAGCTTAAATCAATGCCTTGCAGCAAAGCACACTGTCAGAGGAGGAGACAAACGCAGCGTTTCCATCACTGCGACAGCTCCTTGAATGTTTAGCGACAATGAGCAATTTGCCAAGTACATTTTCACATCACTGAGCCGCAAACGAGAAACAGTCCACAGCAGCCGCACGTTTAATTGCTTCAGCAATTATAGGCATACATATACGCACGTATGGCTCTATCTCTATACTCACGGTGCAGCAGGGCATGGGTGCTACGCCGGTCTTGCCACAGTGCCCGTCTCGCCACGGTGCTGTGACAGCCGCAGGCAGCGCAATCAGCGTCTCATCTCGGGCGCGCGAGCGTTTCTGGCAAGGGGCCAGGCGGGACGAGATTCGTGGGCAATACCCCGCGTGACGTTGCCAGAGACGCTCGCCCAGCCGCGGGCGCAGCTGGGAAGGAGGGGATGCGGCGGCTTCTTTCTACGCATATTCGATGTGGCTGCGGTGATAATTAATTGGGAGCAGGGCAGGGAGTTCAGCAATTTGCCTTCGCTCCCTCGCAGCCCTGTGTCCCACTTTACTTTTAAAGCGGTAAGGTGCAGCTACATCAAGGCACCCGGAGAAGAAAGGGGAAAAAAAAAAAGTCTAACTAAATCAGAGTGGGCCGACAGGGCATTTGGTTATCGTGGCTGTGCGTCCTGGAGGCTTTTCAGAGATTGTAACACGAGTGGCCGTGCAAATCAGTGAGGCGCCGCAGCCGTTCGGGGAAAAACTTCATGGAGAAAGCAGACCTCACTCACCTGCTCCGTCTGCTCATCCAGGTGTTTCCCTGACGCACTGCCCTTTGCCTGGCCACAGAGCATGCAATAATAATAGTGTTAATAATAATAATTTGACTATTAATTAGTAATAACTTGATAACAACAACAGCAGCAATAATAATGCACTTACCCTCCCACTCCACAGACGGGGCAGCAGGCAAGTCCTGGCACACGGGAGGCCGGTGGCCCTGCAGGGCACGCGCAGCCTAAGCCTTCCCAGCAGTGGTTTAGGCATATTGTAGGGGGCCATATTGCATGTTTCTTTTAATATATCCTTGACCTCGGTGTTTAAAAAGAACCTACTGGTATTTTGAGGACAGGTATTTCATACCCAACCCTTTGCACCTACTTTGCACGCAAAGGACAACAGGCCAAAGGTGCTTTTGGTGGTTTTATCACTTCTAGCAAGGAACAATTAAATTGCACATGGAACTGTGGAGTTTTTTCTGCTCCAAATTGAAGCAGGCCCTGCTCGAGGGTAGCACTGTCCTGTTGCCTCCAGAAACATGGATATATCACATGCACTCCTGGGCGAAGGACTGCAACATGCACCCAAAGAGTGTGCATCAGTCAGTCCTAGGGGAGGAAAACGCAGTCTGCAGGGAATAACGGAGAAAATGACTTCCATGTGCATTGCTTACACCGTGAGGAGCAAGATATTCTCCCTTGGCACAGGCAGGAGCAACTCTGCAAGTCTAATATTGCAGCTTTTGGCCTTTAATGCTATTGACAGGAAAACTGAATTCTACAGACCTGCCAGATTTGGTTAAAAAAGGCAGAGGCTGTTTTCAGTCCCCCCTGTTTCACCTCAGTTTGACACTGCAGTGGTGTGCCAATGCCTTCTGCTTGGCAGCCTCGTTACTATCCATAATCAAGGTAAATTATTTATATGTTTTAAGATGTTATGTCGCAGCTTCAGATGCAGTTGGGAAGAAGGCATTTGGGGGACTGGGACCAGAAAAGGCTCATGAGGATCAGCACTGGCCTCTGGGTTCCCACGGGATCCTGAGCATTACCCCATCCATCTGTCCCACCCTAGGCAAATCCCTTAACTGCAACAGGGAGGAAACCTGTATAAATAAATGAAAAACTTTAGCAAACAGCTGTTCCTGCATAAACATCTTGTCACATCCCATTTTATGCTCGCTGAAACAAACTTTACCCGTGCTTCCTTCACCGTGCTTGGATTCATTTATCGTACATTATTTATATTGCTCCAGCTCAGCGTTTAATCATTCACGAGTCCCTCCACTCTCGCTCTCTTTCTCCTTCCGCTCGCATGAGGATCAAACATCACCGTTCACCAACACGAGCCCTTCGCTGCTGCCAACATTGATGCATGAGGCCCTGGTGCAACCCCACACTGCTCCACCACCAGTCCTGGCTGTCGCCCACCTTGACCACAGCAGCCCTGTGCACCAGGGATGCGCCAGCATTTCTCTTCCACCCCAGTGATGCTTCTTTACCTCTGGTGGCCACCTCTGTGGCTCTGTTCGCATTTCAGTCTGGCCTGCAGGTACCTAGGAAAACACCCGAGAAGTAAAGACCTACCACAGCTTTGCTCAGTTTTGCTCCCAGATCCGGGAGCTTTGCATATGCCAGTCTCCCTTTTTCATTATTATTTAATCGAACTACAACAAGCCTTGCGCTTGTTCTTTTCTTTCCCATTAACTTTGTGATTGCCTCTCCATTCCCCGCTCGTTGTTTTCAGATTTGCTCTGCATGTTTCAGCGGGTGCCGTGGGCAGGATCCCTGTGTACGTCTCAAGCGTACTGTGGGTTTCTCCGCGTCTCTTCTCAGCAGCAGGTACATCGCCTGGCCCACGGGCATGGCTGTTCGATCACTGCTGTGTTCAGGCCATTGCTTTTCAGGGCACTCTTATGCATAACTGCTCACAGGCACGCAGTATGTACAGTGCAGTACACTTGCTGCGAGCCGGTACCTTAAAAGCTGTTTCTGATGGCCAGAGCTGCAGGACCTTCGCCTGGATGTGATCCCTGCTAATACTAAACCCAGGGACTATTCCCCTTGGCATGGGCATGTGTGCTTTAACTCACCGGCATGCGCTTGCCAGTATTGGGTCCACCCCGAAGGAGCCTTCGCTGGCAGGCAGCCCCATGGGGCGTGCTCACCACCATGCCAGTCCATCGGCACAGCCAGCTGGAGGAAGAGGCAGAAATTAATACCAGCTTCTGCAAATTAAGTACCAGATACCGTTGCTTGCACTTTATTCCAGCTCCTGTTTCCAAACAGTCACACACTGTTTTCTGTGAAAAAGCTTTCACCTCCTTTTAATAATGGTGTCATGCTGCAGATGTGGAAGAGGTGCAAACCACTCATCCCCACTGCTGTCCTGCCAGCCCCACTCCCTTGCGCACCCTGCACCGCAAGCAGCTTCACCAGCTCATGCAGCGGAAAAGGAAGGAGCTGAAAAAAAGACTTTCCTGCTAAACAGCAAAGGCCCTGAAAGCTGAAATTTTACCCGAGTAAAAGAAACTGGCAGCGCTGCTTGCTCTGAAGGTGCAGCAAGCGGCCCCAGCAGGCTGTGGTGCCAGTGGTGTTTTCACACTGATGCTGGCTCTGCCTCATGAAAGCACTTACAACATATCGATCTCCTTGTGTAATAAATTGCTGCTATAGTCATGTTTCATCTAGAACCAATTGGCTGTATTGTGCCGAAAAACACTTCCAAGTGCTTCTCTTAACATCTTTTAACACCAATGACTTTCAGAGAGGCTTAAGGCTCCATTTTGGAAATAACATTCATGCTTTCTCTAACAGACTTGTAAAGCTTCAGCCTGCCCAGCCATGCACAGTCGGAGCATAATGGAATAACCTGGCTAAAGGAAAACAAACAAACAAAAAAGCAAACATCCAATCTCTCTATGAACTGGAAAGTCGAGGACCTGAATCCCCGCAATGGGTGGCTCAGTGCAGCACTCTTCAGGAAAAGGCATGCACTTTCCATGGCTGCTGAGAAAAAGATTGTAACTCAAATCTATAATGAGAAAAGAGATTGCTGCTGCAAAAATGCATGTCTGAATATGCGTTGACCTATTTCAGTACCAAAAATCTATGTATGGGAGAGCTATCAATCCAGGTCTTCAGTTCCAGATAGCAGCTCAGGTTACCGTCTACAGAAAGTTTGAAGGGATATTACTAACTGACATCCACCTATATTTAGGTTCCCTCGTCTGTGACCCACCATTTTCTAACTTCATGCTTAATTCTGTTAAAAAAAAAAAAAAAAAGAAGAGGCCGAAGAAGAGGCCGAAGAAAGGGCAAGGTACTTTGGCAGCTGATTATTTCCCTGTTGGTGCAAACAGAAACTCTTTGGAAGAGCACCTGGCATGGGAGATGCACATGCCGGGCACTTGGGGAAATAAATCTTTGGATTTCTCAGTATTTCAGTCTCCTGGAGTGCAAAACACATTTGAGGGAGAAAAATGGAGTATACTCTTAACTCCTGATTGAAACAAGCAGTGGTCATCCTTGCTTTAAATTACTTATAAAAAAAGTCCAAATGGTGAAAAATAAAATGGAAAGAAATTCTGAAGAAAGCTTTTTTTCAGGCACTGTGGAACTGTTCAGATGTTTGCTTGGTGGCATTTTTTATAAAGGCACTGCTTTCTAAAATCCCCCAAAGTTGATTTTCAATCTACCAAGTTGTAACAACAACAGCCTTAACAGGAATAACATGACTAGTTGCTGGCAGCAAGCTGGAAAAATTCAAATATCTATGGCCTCACTGTGGTGAACACTGCAAACCCTATTTTGCAGACATTTCAGTCAAACCAGGTGGCTTGGACCCAGTCAGCACTGGAGCAGCTCCCCAGACCAGCGTGGGGACAAGGGCGCGGGGGGACGAGGGAGGTCACCAGAAGCTGGGAATCCCGTGAAAACGGGGCCCATCAGCAGCAAAAGCTTCCTCTGGAAAGAAAAACGGTATCAGGTGCCATCTGGAGGCTGGAGCCCGAAATGAACAGGCTGCATTTTCTTGAAATGACCCTTTGGGTTGAGTCATACCTTAACGAGAGCTGGCAGTAGAACAGCCTTTCCCACAGAGCCCATTTTCCTTATGGGAGGACAAGCCCAACGCTGGAAATGCCAAGTTTGAGACCTGCCAGATAAAAAAAAAGTCCAAAAATCTCTTACAGCTTCTTTAAAATTTCACGCATGTTTTCTTGACCGCCATACACATCCCACTCACGCCTTCCTCCTCAGCCCCCAGCGCCCCAGCAACCCGGCTACTTTAGGGTATGTGCCAAAGCCCATCTTTTCTCTCGGGAGTTTTCTTGCAGGCTATGGGGGAGATTTGTGAGACTGAGAGAAAATCCCTCCCTTCAAAAGCAAGTTTTGAGATGCTTTTACTGAATGGGGCACAGGCCCTAGCCTGAAATATAAAGGACTGCAAATTAACTGGGATAGAGAAATTTTCATTGACCTAAAAAAAAAAAAAAAAAGCAAATTTTGGCATCACCATATGAAAGTTTTTTACTAAGAAATGCAGGAGATCGGTCACCACCAGCAGAGGCCTGCTGGACTACCCAATGCCTGACAGTGCTCAATCAGAAAAAGCATCCAAGAGCAGCAGTATTTCTCACTGCATCATGTCCAACAAGTAAAGAACCAGACAGAAATGGTACCTCTTCCTCTCTGACTTCCACCTCTCTGTCTCAAACGTAGAAAAACTAACTAACAACAGGACCAGATAGAGCACGCAATTTCCAGATATACTGGCTCTCTAGTCAAGCAGGCTCCTAACACTTAGTAAGACTGAACCAACTCTTGTCTGCAAGAAATGCCTGCAAGAGCAAGCAGAAGATTGCTGGTTTTCACTGAAATCAAGAGATGCAGAAATATTTCAAGGATCACAGCACTGAAGAACGTGAGCGGTATATTGCTGCTGCATGTGGCCATCATGCAGCATGGACCTGACCATGCTGTCGAGCTCAAGTTAGCGTGCAGGAACGAAAGGCATCTTCTGCCAGATGAAATGTTGTCATCCAGTCAGGCCTGTTTAATAAATGCGAACAGAGTTTGTGAGAAGCACTAATACATTAATCTTATCATTTAGAAGACATCTGATAGCAGATACAAAACGGCACTAATTTCTGCAGTTATTCACCACCTTTTAAAATCTGTGCACAGCTAAAATAGCAGCAGTGGTATCAACACATAACTCTGGGTGGCTTTCACACACCATGTGGTCTCCAAGGACAGCCAGAAGAGTTTGCTTCACTAAAGTTTAAGCATTTCAAACAACATACCTATGTAAATCGAGGAAAGCATCAAGGGATCTTGCTTCCCCAAAGTCTCCCTGCAGCAGATTGCACTCTGCTGCCAGGACACCTTGGCATCAGGTCCTGGACCTGCCACACAGTCCTCAGTGACACATTAATACCCTTGCAAGGAGCCCCAGTGACTGAAATGCAAACCCAAGTGCCACCTGAGAGGATGAGAGCCCCCTTCCCTTATCAACTCCAAAGCCCTTCTATAAGAAATAGGTGTTTTTGAGAATTAATTTTACTCAAAAGGAACAAGAAAAAAAAAACCCTAAGAAAGGAAACAAGACAGCAAGCGCTCTAGGATGATGCTTTTTAATTGTTATTTTTATATCTTTAAAAACAAATCAAACCATTAAAAATATTATAGACATGTGCTGAAATTTCCTGTACAACAAATAAGAAAACAATAAAATTTGTACATCATTTCAAGATATTCAACTAGCAGTCACTTATTTGAAACACATCAACTTTTCCCTTCTTAAGCAGGCCCCAAATGGGAAAAAGAGTAAAAGAGAAACGCAGGAGATCTAATTGGAGCACAACAGAGTTTTGAGCTTGGAAAACGGATAACTTCAGGTAAGTGGCAGCAAGGGAAAACACTGACCAAAGAGAGAGACAGATCTCAGCAATCACAACATGGAGAAGAGCAGAAGTCAGGTGAGAAACGCCTGCAGGGATTCATGTCACCTTGGCCAAAAGGAATCCAGGAGACAACAAAGTGTTCCCTGTCGGATATCCAGGATATCCCTGTGGGAAGGACGCTACCAGGCCTGTTCTAGTTACTTACACTGATGCTACCACCAATTTTATGTTTACAACATTTTAAGCTTTTTCCACCTGTTCCTAGCATTAGCAGGCTGTTTAGTTCAAACTTCAGTCTCTTTCCTCAACGATTCAGTTTTGGGAAATGGTAGAAGTGTCCAAATGGATGCACCTGCATTAAAAATGGATACTCATTGGGTGGTGAGGACAAGCAAGACTTGGGCGCAGTCTCTTTCCAGCATGAAAGTTATGGCACAGATGTTGGTTTTCTGCAACAGTACCTGCATGGTGGCTAGGCAGAAACCCCACGCCAGCTGGTTTTCTGATGTTCTGCTCCAATATATTGCAGAGGCACAACCTAGAGTAGAAGATGCATCTCCCGCTCTTCTGCGGCAAATAAAACAAGGGCCTTTCGAAGCAAGGGAGCATTCACTACCCTAAGGCAGCCAATTCCTGGGAGACCAGGAATAACGAATACTGGCTCTGTGCTCTGCACAGAAGTGTAGTACTTTGAAGATTAAAAAAAGAAATGTAAGATGACTGTAAGGGGTGAGCTTTTGTCCCTTCAAAGTCCTTTGGAACAGTTTTGTTTGGTCCGAGTGGTTTGTCTTTGTCATCTGACAGCAGCTCAGAAAGGATGCAGGGAGAAAGATCCACCACATGGACTGCGATCACGGAGAGCCTTGGGTGGGGTCATTAATCTCTTGTGTTTAAGTATTGCAGAGAAAGAAAAAATATTCAGGAACCCACAAGTGGCTGCTACCAAAAAAAAAAAAAAAAAAAAAATTAAAAAGCTGAAGAGCATTGTGGTTTGTCCTCCAGTTTTGCTCACGCGGCACACCACAATTTCACACCAGGTTGGAAGAAATTCCTCTGGTTATCCATAAAATTACAGCTGTGCACCAGGAATTCCTAGATAGTCTTCAGCTCACAGTGGATTCTAGAAGGTCACCAGCTCCCACTGTAATGCCACACATATTCCTAGTATTTGTAGCTATTTCTGATAGCTCTGCTAAAACAACAACAACAAAAAAATTCCAAAAAAGAAAAAAAAAAGCAGCAGAATTCCAGGGACTCTGGTAATTAAACCTTCATAAGATTTTCACCGTTTTACAGCTATTCTATAGCATTATTCATAAACTTCATATTCTTCTACAATTGCAACCAGTGCAATGATCCGAAGACCAAAAAACAACTCCCCTTCTATCCCCCCCACCAAGCTACTTCATAAGTCCTTCATTGGTAATGCCTTCATGAATCTAGCGGTTATGTACCAGCAAAATAAATCCAAATTAATCCTCAACTTGTAAAATTAGCATTTAGGGGTTTTTTTACTTGTTTGTTCTGTCTGAAAAAGGACCAGTTAAAATAACAGCAGCAGTACATTGCAAACAATTATAAAACAATTACATTAGATCAATGAGATGCAGTCAGGTAAGATGTATCTCAGCTTTGAATGGCTAAAACAACCAAGAAATTGGTATTTACAGCAGAACTTTGTGCAATTTGTTTTGGTAGAAAGAGTAAAGCCAGTCAATCTGTTTGGGAGTGCTTGGACACGTGGAACCTCAGTTCAACATTTTCACAGATTTATACATTTGACGAAAAACAACAATAATGATAAAAAGACACCAACCTGAGTAAAACTCTATTAGAATAGAGTAATCATTATTCAGTAAATCATATATTGCACCTTTAAATAAATCATTATAAACTGTGTAAAAACAGGAGTATCAGCCAGGAACAGGGAGGAGCTATTCCATCCTTCATACACACACACCCCTGCACACACATACACAGACTCATTTGCTCATCTGCTTCCTACTATTAAAGCTCGGAGTGACGCACCACACTCCTTTTCCTCTCTCAGAGGCACCAAAACATTAAGGCAGGGGATATTTGTGGTGAAAAGCAAAAACAAAGCTCACCTCCAAACTTCTGGATAGTCCTGCCAACAGTGCAACTACAGTTATAAGTTTGACATAAGCCTTATTTAAAAATCTGTGTTCTCATTAAGAGTTTCAGTACAAAAATAGATTCTCTGCTGGTTTTTTTCTAGAGTAGCAACTAGAAAAGGCACAATTTCCAAGTATAAATGTCCATTTGGAGGAGGTGTTTGTACTCCTTTTTTTAAATAAAAAGGAACACTCAGAAAAAATCAGAGGCACATATCTATTAGCTAAGTAACCAGATACAGTAGATAAAATATGTTCCTGCAACTTATAATTAAATATATTAAAACAGCCCACAAGCTTGGTGTCTGTAAATGATATCATATAAAATTGTAATAAAAAGCTTGTGTTATTATTTTAATATTTAAATTCTAGTTCACCATCTGTACTGCAAATGCTATTTCGCCTATCAGTACTGTTAAAATCCCAAGAAAAAGCAGAATTCCTCTGTTAACTTTAAATAGTTTCCTTCTATATTGACCTGTGGCTCCTGCCAGCATTGTTTTTTTTCCCTCCTGTAGATCACGTCTTCAAATCAGTTGTACAGAACTGGAGAAAACCAGACATGAGACACAATCCTGGAAAACAAGAGTGGAACAGTTCCCTTTCCTACACGCAGACAACACCTCCTGGAGATACTGTCGTCCTTCCAGGCTATGCATGGTAGCCATTGGCCTTCCCAAAACCTGGCCCAGGTGTGAAATTTTCATAGATTGCCATTGCCGTCATGTTTTGGTAAATAAGATCTGCTTTTTTGTCTTTCTGGGATCTAATTATATCCATAACACACTGGTTTAGGAAGACATACTGGTCCTGATGGGAGAAAAAGAAAAAAGGAAGGTAATACAGTTTTAGAAAGTACTTGATTTTGACAGCAATTCTGTTCTTTAATATAGGCTTTGGATTTTGGATGTACTGCATTGCATATTATCTTAGAGTATTTTTAAAAGTTATATGTATATTTCACAGAAAATTGGGCTGGAAAAGACCTCATGTCGTCATCTGACCAACCCTCCAGTCAAAAACTGGGACCAAATTTACTGTCAGGCCTAATGTTCTCTTAAGACTTTCATGATGGAGATCTTACTGCCTTCCCAGATCAGCTTGAGTTAATCCATGCACTTTTTTGGATTGAAGTGATAATTTCTGCAGGAACATGTGTGTTCCTGCAGAATGCACAAGAGAAGATGCACACAGAGACTCAAGACATTTATAGCTCATAGTGATAAAGGCAAATTTTGTGTGGGTAGAGCAAGAGGGAAAAAAAAAAAAAACTACCTTTTTCAGGATTTGATTTCTTTCTGGCTGCAAATGCCAGTCCTACAAATTACTCTGTAAGGTGATTGCACGGGTGTACTATGGCTCTGGCTGCAACCACTTTTGTGGGAAGAGATAAGGTGGGAAGGAGTAAAGTTTAAGTAGAGGGTGGTTTCATCTTACTCCATAATCTCTTATCTTCCCATAATTCTGAGCTGCATCTTTATTCCACCTTTTCTGGATTATTATGACTTTTGAAGAACACATTGCTGGGTGAAAGACAATCACCCTACCTCGGTTTGCACCATCAGAGGCCGATGCATGCGGAGGTCGTACACCACACCATACACGTCCACAGTGTTCTCCATTTCGATCTGCTGGATCAGGCGGTCGATGGCAATGAAAGTCCCTGTCCTTCCGACACCAGCACTGCAACAACACAGGAGAAGCTATTAACTGCTCCCTTCAATCACAGGCTCCCCTCTGTCCTGAGGAAAAGCCAGTGAAGTTGGTAGGATTATTTTTATTATTTCAGCAGCACAGGGAGCAAAGGCTCTGCAGCCAGGAGGAGCTCTTATTACCATTGTCCAGAAGGAGGCGGGACACCCTGCTGGGCTTTACAGCCTTGCAGCTTGCACAAGATTACACATAAAAACACTTAAAAAGGCAACTTTTTAGGCTAAGTTTTCCAGCCTGGGAGAGACAGCTTGTCCTAATGAGCTTTCATATCATGCACTTTGCTGTCTGTGTAGTATTGCTATGTTTCTGAGGAAGGGGGCAAAGGTCTTAATTTGGCAGGATGAATAGCCCATGTCCTTAAGCAGCAAAGAAACTCCATGCTCTTTCACATATATACATATACTTTCTAATCACATTGAAAAAGAATTGTTCTTAAAAAAGCAGCAAGATGAAAGCACGTCTAAGGCAAAAAGGTTCTTTCTACCTGCAGTGCACCAGAGTAGGAGAGTCAATAGGATTTTGATTGTTGTATTCCTGAACAAGGTGCCTGAAGTTGATGAGGAGGTCTGTCGTCTCTGGCACTCCGTGATCCGGCCAGGAGGTAAAGTGGAACTGGCGCACCGTGTGAATCTCTGGTGCATTAGACTAGAGAAACACACATTAAAAAAAGAAAACAATTAGGCTTCAAAAGAACAATAGTAGGGCTTCCTACCATATGTATCAGTCAAAGCCTAGGTTCATTAAAGTAGACTGTTACAAACTCTGCAGTACTTTGATAAATGTTATTCCAGTTCCCCTTCCCCTTCTTGTCCAGTAAAGAATACTTTGAAATAATTTCCTTTTACATTGCACTTTACTCCAAGATCTCCTTTGCAGCATTACATTTGCTGACAGAGATATAGCCAATTGTTCGGTCTAGCTTCTATATTCCAAGTATCTGCATTTCTTGCTGTCCATAAGCACGACTTCTGGCACAAGTCTGAGGTAAACATGAACTGCAGGATTGCTGCTGGGGCAGCCAGGAATTCCCATTAGTGGACTGGATCTTGCTGGCAGACCCCGTTCTCTCACAGGAAGCACCTTACTGACAGCTCATTCCCACACCTAGTACTAAAATATTGTTCTGGGAAGATGGGGCAGATGAACAAATGCACATACATAAGTATCACAGGAATTTCATTGTCAATATCAGTACAAAAGATTTGAAATCAGGTTTTTGGTAGAAAGGAGACCAACACATACAAAGCCCTAAATTAAAATAAACCACTCTTATTCTTTCCTCTGAGATATCTTTGAATTTGATTTTAAGGTTTAGTGAAATTATTATATTCTGCCATTCCAAATTTGTCTGGCATGTGAAGTCACAGTGATACAATAAATCCACCTCTAAAGATACTTGTACACAACTAAGAGTTGGGGAACTACTTACATTTTCTACAGTGAAGTCCCTTATTGTCCATTCCGGAAGGACAATCTCTGAGACCATTGTCACAATAATGTCACCATAACTCATGGATTGTTTGTCTGGCCAATACTGCTCACATTTTGTCTAAAAACAGAATTAAAAAGTTAGATACATCACACTGAGCAATGAAACAGAGGGGGAAAAAAAATAAAAAGAAGGACATGTCAGGATAATCCCCTACGATTCCATCTCAACCTTGAAGTAACTGAGTGCTAGTTCTAAATACTAACCGCCACACGAAGTAGGGCTGGAAAGCACTTCACCCTTCCCAATGGCCTATACCAAGGCAGCAGCAGCTCCACCTAAACCATCCTTTAGGTAGAAGAACCCACCTTTAAAGAGAAAGATTCCACAATTGTCCTGAGACAAGCTACTCTGATAGTCAGCAGATATAATAAAGGCAAAAGCTGAAAAATTTGGGCTTATTTAATTTGGACAACAGTCTTCCACTAAGTAGATGCTTGTTATAAGAAAAGAGTGGTGCATCTCCAGTCTACTATGGCTAATAACAAAACCAATCTGCAGTAAAGAAAATTTAAATAGAAGCAACTTATTCTACCAAAGAGTAGAGTATTTCTTGACTTCCAGGCTAGCCAAAATAACCCAAATATGATGACCCAGATATGCTGCGAAAAGAGTTTGCTTGAAAGGGCTAAAAGTCAGCTTTTGGCCGTGGAAGGAACACCTTTGCCAACTTCCTGTCCAAAGAATTGCTTACTGCTTCCTGGACAACGACGGCAGGGACTATCTGGGTGCCTAAGGACTTTTTAGGTATATTCATGCAACAACAAAAGTATATTAATATTCCTCTGGATCCAAAACACACGCATTTTGTATTATCTGTGTGTCCAGGATGCTCTTTGCCCACAAAAAGGTTCTTATTTGACATTTACAAAATGCTGTTAGTGTTCCCACTGTGGATGGGGGAGATACTTGGCTCTGATCGCAAGGGAAACAAATTAGGTTTCAAGTAGAAGCTTAGATACATTAAACTGAAACAGGGTTTATAATAAACATACATACATACACACATACTTATGTATATAAAAATAAATAAGATCAAATGAATTTCAGTAAAGGCAAAAATGCTCAGTTAAAGCCACATGAGCAACCTTAAATTGTTCAGCCAAGTTGCATCCACTACCAGTACACAAGTCTTCCCACCTGTTCCTAAGATAAGAGTAGATCACAATCCTACGTTTCAATCTAGTTTCTACATTACTGATGTTTTGTATTTCCTTGGATGTGCCACATGAAGAAGGTCTTTGGTTCATCTAAGCAAATATACCACTACCTTAAAGCAATTGCAGATGCTTTTGAGGAATGTAAAAAAAGTTCACAAGATATTTAAAGCCAACTGTGCAATACTGAGCACAGAGGAAAGTCCTGCTCTGCCCCAAACACTTCTGAGAACAAGAAGTAGGAAGAAATTCACGTCTATTTGCAGTGTTTAAAGACTTCAGGGGACTAGGTGCTATGTGGAAAATGCATGTGATGTCTGAATTAGAAGAGATCCAACTTTCTTCGAAGACAGTTCAGTTAAAAAAAAAAAAAGAGAGAGAGAGAAAGTGAGAGATAGACATACCCGGGCTTGTTCAACGCATTTTGTCAACATAACAATAGAGTAGATATTCTTTTCCCAAATCATGCGCCAGAAGTCATCTATAGTATTGGGTAAAGGACCTTGTGCAGCAATAAATGCCTTCTTTGAAGTATAACCCTAAGAGGATAAAAATATATATATATACACACACCAGCGTTAATGATGAGACATAAACCTGATTTTATATATCAGGTGATTTTTTTAGAGCTACTACATCATAAAAATACACCTTATTTTTCATTTCAACTAATTAAGTCACTTACAGGCATATAGTTTGCATTAATGTAATCATCAGTTGCATGGCTTCGGGTTGACAGTTTAACACGAGAAATATCATCTGCAGAAAGGAAAAAGGAAAAGAAAATGATGAATTTTAGAACTAGAACCTTTTAGCAAAATATTGCATGCCTAAGGCATAGTTTCTAAATATTTGTTTAAAAAATGTTTATTTAAAAAACAATATCCATTTTAAAAATAAGAATATATGGCTCTAACTTTAAGAATCAGAAATAGCAGCAGTTTAGGAGGCCTACAGAAAAATAAGGGGCCAGTTTAAAAAAAAAATCAGAATATTGAAGACTAATTTTAAAAAGGGTTTGTTCTTGCATATGAACATAGCTTTTTTTACATGTGTATAGGCTGGAATTTTAGAGACGTTTAAGGGACAACTTAAGACAAGACTTTGTCAGTAAAAGGCAATATTATGCATTTATTCAGAAGAAAATATAATGATAGTATTCTGCAATTTTAGCAATTAAAAACTTGACTCAAAAGTTTTAGATTTACTGTCCACAGTCAGATTTATTTTCCTTAATATCCAACATGAAATTCATTATAATTGCAATTACCAGAGAAAAATAGGCAATTTCTCTCCTGCTGCCCTTGCAGTTGGGTTTTTCCTCCAAAGCATGCACAAGTAGACCTCACTGTTCACTTTCCAATTCCTCCTTACGCTCTCTTTACTGAGATGCCTAGACAACTTGAGAGCGGTTAGGCTCCTAGCTTGTCTGCAAAGTTGTCCGGCACCATCTTAATATTTCTCATAGCTCCCCACATTATCTGTCTGTAGTCAACTGTTGCCTCTTGTCTTTCAATCTCAACTTTAAGTTTCTCACAAATGAAAACCAAAAATGATTTAATTAAGGGGTGCTGAGGGAAAGTTCTTTAGGTTTGTTAATATAGTGATTTTGAGAAAGCAGCATCCCAAATTCATACACTTTTTATTTATTTGCAAATTGACAATGTTAATCCCTCTTTGAAACCTTTCAGTACTGTTAAATGCCAATCAACCAAACGCAAGGTCTTTCACTTAAAACCTCAATCAGTACAATATGCAAAACCTAGGAGAGTAACTTACATGGCAAGACATTGTTGTATCTATTTTTCCCTCTGTTTTCAGGAAGTTCAGCAGCAAATTTGGGCTGATGAACACCAGCAGGCCTGAGTTCCTACAGCAAAAGACAGATTAATGAGCACCCAGTTAAAGAAGAGTACAGAAACACTCGACTGAAGCAAACAAATACTCCAAACCCTCTCGGTCTTTGCTGTGCAAATAGGCATGTTAAACCGGGATAAATGATGATAGAAATCGGCTCTTCTCAAACAGAGTCGGAAGGTGACAGTAGCAAACCTCATAGAAAAGGGATTAATAGTGTGCTTAAAGCCCAGAAATGGGCTTTAAATGGGCTAGATGTAATGGTTCAGGATGTGAAGCATTTTGGGTGCACTTCAACGAAATTGGGAGCTGAATGAGGGAAGGGAATGCGACACGTGCACACCAACAATCTCTAATAAAGGTCCCTTCTTCTTCTCTCGCCCTTCAGTAAACCTCATGCATACTCCAAAGGAAAGCTAATTTGCTTTTCAAAAATATTTGCCATGAAGCTCTCCCCACTGAGGACACATACCTCATACTCTTCAGCAAAACCACAGTTGGAGTCAGCTTGCTGCTTCTTGAAGTAAGACTCAAAGTTTTCCACTTTAATCAATTTTGACCTAAAACAAGGAAAGCCATGTATTAGCACTGATATTAGGTAAATAAACAATGAATTTAGTTAATGTGTAACAAAATGTGCTTCACTTACTTCTTGACTCTTCAGGAGAGGGGGAAAAAAAAAAAGAAAAAAGGTTGATTAGACACACACGGTTGTATTTTTCACTGTGTGAAACTAAGAAGGAAAGCATGACTCTGATAGTGGCACCCACAAAACTGTATTTACAGGGGAGGGATATCAAGGCATAGCATTTAACTGATCTGTTCCGGCCAAGGAGAGAATAGCACCTCCTTCAGAACAAACATGTAAAAGAAGGTGTCAGTCAGCTGCTCTTGTACTTCTCTTCCATTTGGATTGGCCCCATTCTCTGTTATATTTTATGCCAGCAGCCAAAGTCTGCACGGGTGGGGCTCCATGGGATGCTCTGGCTGTGCCCTTCCATCAGCAAGGTTGGTGCAAGAGCAAATAACATGGTTCACTTGCACTGCCTGGGATTGCCAACGTTGCGATTACCCTCCTTCGAGCGGCTATTGCAGTTTCAGTATTATCTGAATTGATGGCTCAGCACAAAGCAGCCATAAAACAAAGAAAAATCTGGGCCACAGAAGAGGATTTTGCTTACGTCCACTTTATCAATAGTTTGGAATATTCCCTCAATGTGCACAAAAGCCTATGTTTCATGCAGAGAGGAAAATTTTCAAAACTGCATGAGATATTTTTATATCTAATGGCAGTTCATCATAGCGGGAAGTGAGTACTCAGATCCCTGTGGCAGCAGTGGAAGTCTCAGTCAATATGATTATTTTTAGACTGCAGGCTGGAGTCTTTAAATTCCACAAGGAATTAGTACTGCAAAATTCTATATAAACCCATACATAAAACAAGTACTGGGTTCAAAGAAAGTTTTGCAAATACCTCCTGAGCTCAGAAAACATTGTGTGAAAGGATATTGACTTACTTGATTGGAGAAAAGGACATTTCAGTATTTCTTCTATCTTTCCTATAGGGAGAAAGAAAACAACACAAGAGGCTGACAGTGAATTTATGGAACTCATATGAGATTCCTGACAAGAGCTATTTCCTGTGCCTGTTCAAAACAATTTCTGCTACAGCATCTCACCTTGTGCAAAAAACCTCTGAGGCAAACCTCACACCTGTAGTAAGACTGAAATACTTCATTGCTCATTTAACAATTTTTTTTTTAAAACTAGGGCTGTTCCTTTCTGTTGGAAGCAGAGCAAAATGCCTGAACACAAAGCGTGCAGTTTCAGCGCAGGCAGTCCCCCCGAGGGATGCGCATCAGGAACCAACATCTCTGTAGAATCGCTGCTAATCCCACAGTCACTAGCAGAAGTGTTACACAGCTATGTTAGCGTCAGTGGTACTGGAAATGGAAGCTGAATGAAAATAAATGTTCCTAGCTTCAGAGGACAAGGTTCTCTCGTGATTGTTCACAGCTACTGGACACATACAGAAACTTGTGGGAAGAAGAGCAGCTAGTCAAAGAAGCAGTTAAAGGAGAACCATTCATGGATGCTTTCAGATAAAACCTTCTAAGATGAAGTTATGCATGTCTTAGCACTATAATCGGTGATGTTGGCTCACTTCTGACTGGATTACTTTAGGAGCATGTGTGAATTTGCAAGAGCCAAATGAAGCAGATCTTGACCCACTAGTATACTACAGGGTCGAACATTTTATCAGCAAAACCATTTCACTAGTTAGATGTAACAACTTTGAACTGGAACATACAAAAAGATTCTGAATACAGTGTATTTTAAAGCATCATACTGAAAGTATATAACATAGGAATAGAGGCCTTTTTAGCAGAAAGATACAGATGTGAAATACTGGTGTTCTGTATCACAACAAATAGATCAAAGAAGATGTATTACCTTCTCCTTTTCCAGAATATGTAACCCCCTATAGCGACTACAGCCAATACAGCTAAAAGGCATCCAATAACAGCTCCAGCAATGAGACCTTATGAAAAGAACAAGTATTTCTCATTATTGATTTACCTCTTTGGCAATGATCTAATCAATCAGCATGCTACAAGAGAACCTAGCAAGTGACAGAAAACGAGAGAAAAGACACAGCTAAAACACACACACACACACACACACACACACACACACAGAGTCTCAAACAAAAAAACCAAAGATCATAAGCAGATCAAAGTCTTACAAGGAGTGGCCGATTTTTACTTTCCGCTCCAGTTACCAAAAAAATTCACAGATTAGCTATTAGGAAGACACTCCATTTTGAACATTCTGACAGTACAATAACAGCAGGAAGGTCAAAATAAATGGAATGATGGCTTTTTTTTTTTTTATTGACCCCTTCAGATTTTTCTTTACGCGACAAGTGAGATCTGAGTAGCTGCACCTTACAACAGATAGTTTTGGGTGTATCCAATTTAACTAGAACTTGCAGTTTATTACACAGACTGTGCCCAGGAGAAGGGAGGACAGTCCCAAGCCTAGAAAGCATATAAGAAAGCATCATAAAGAAAGCAATGACCAATTGGTAACAGCTGCAGAAGATCCCTATCTTACCGCCTCCACTTTACAAATGGAAAGCTGAGGCAGGGAGGGCCAGATTTTCAGAGGTGTTTGTGTGCCTTAAGTTCAGAGCAGTCTTCTAGCTCACTAAGGTGCTTTTGCAAATCCCCCCAGATGTCTACCTATGGATTCTAAAATAAGTCCTAGGGGCACAGTAAACTGAAAGTCAAGCAGGGAATTGAACAGCGTGAGCAATGTGCCTGGAAGCTCTACTAAACGTCTTCTCTTCTTCACTACATCCTTCAGCAATACCACTATGGAGAGCTCATAAAGAACAAGAAAGCAAGAATGATAAATGAATTAAAAAAAAAGACCAAAGGATCAATATTTGTCTTCTAACACATCAGCTTCTAATTTATCAGAATTGTTACAATAGCCACTTTTGCTACTTATTTCTGTACCAAAGTCTCAGTGTATCACCTGATCACTTTTAGCATGCCCTGAGTAACAGGGGTTTTGGTGACTTCTGTTCTGGGAATCATACCTGGAAAAAAAGGCTACCTGCAGAACTAGCAAGGTATGGATTTACAGAGCAGGAGAACTGCAAAGCTAAAAAGGAGCAGTCCATCACAGTGAGAGCAACAGGTGTTTTGCTAATAATTACATCATTTGCCATAATTAAGGAATCTCCACAAACAGTGCATGTGCAAAGCCACCAGTCCGTTTTACATTAGGCATACCTGGATCCTGGGGTAACAAAACCTGCTCAGAACAAGGTGAAAACGATGCATAACTATCTTCTCCCACAATGATGTCAGCCCCAGTAAAGTTAATCCTAGTGAAACCTGCCACACGTGCCCTGTTGACAAGGGAGGGGAAAAAAAAACAGGTATGCGAGATTGTACTAACAGCCTTAAGCAAGATCTGTGATCTCTTCATTAGATGATTCTTTAGATTTCAACTGTTGCAAAAATAACCAAGCAGTGGGTTAAGATAAATACCTGTATGAATGAAGTGGACTCAGTGGTCCATTTTCATAGCCACGCATGGTGTTTCCAGTGCCTACATTAACTGTGAGTGTCCCGTTCCGAGAACGGAAAGATGACTGCTTTGCTTGCCCTATATCTATGATATATGTTACATAGGTGGCTGTCTTCTTTTGCTTGAAATCTTTATATGTGATGTTCAATTCAGGCTTTGAAGACCCACAACCTTCTGGAAAAACAAAGAAAGTGGTACACATCACCCACTGTTTTTGTAAGAATTAGCAGAGTGGCTCAGGGGGTAAGAGCGTGTCATGTAACTCCAGTTGTGATTATTCCACAAATATGTCCTGAAATTAAAGGCTAAGTGCAACAGACACAACCTCAGGAACTCTCTCTACTGCAGTGCAATTTACTGAACTATTCCCCTCCTCCCCTGTGCTACTTCTTTTAATATCCTTTTGGTTTCATTTCTACCACGTATGGTGGAGCTTCTCTACAAAGTTTAGTGGAAGACTCTGGTGCCCTTATGGACAACTCTCACTAGACAAGTAAGTCACATCCAAATCCACTCTATGTACTAATGAGTGCAGAGAATACTATGCAGCCAGCGTAGAAAAGGCCAATTTGTGTTTGATAACATCATGCCATCCAACAGAGTCAAGCTTCATTCAGGACGATGTTAAACTTGTCTTGGCCTACACTGTCTGCTGTGCCTACCCTGGAGTCAAACGTGACCCCACAGAGTTATTTTAGCACATTGGACTTTTATTTCTAAGCAGGACAAGTGCTAACAGTGAGAGTCACCTTGCCTAACTGGAGCCAGTTAGTCGTCAGCTGAAGTTGGTCCAGGCTCTCTGCCTCCAATGGAGAGAGACAGAGACAAGCGAGGCACCTCCACAAGGCAATCTGTCCTATACTGAAATGGGTGGGATGAGTTTTCCTCTAGAACTGCTTGCCTGTGTCTTTCACACCTAAACCCTAAGAGACAAAGGAACTACTTTCTGCCTTCTCTTGCCATAGACAAGGATTGGGCAAAATGATCAGGACAGCTTCTGAGTCCAGAAGACTCAGAAGAAGTAGCTGCTGCAGTCAATGACCAACAACACCCCCTCTACAGAATGGGATCACTTCACAGTACCCACTGTTAAAAGCCAAATTGTAAGGATGTTATTGTTGTCCTCAAGAAATTTCAAGCATTGACAATAAATAGTTCACAGAATTTGGTGACTTGTGTTGTGCAAGTAAGACTCCTGCTGCTGGATACTAATGCTATGCAATTACTTTTAAAAATCAACCAGGTAAACATGATTTTAATCTGATGGTGTTAATTCCTGGGTAAAGGTAGAGCAAACGCACAGCAGGTTGGCATTTCATATCAGCGTGGAACAAGGCTGTTTAACTACATTAAACCATTCTTCCCATTCCCACTTTATGACTCTGTCAGGGAAAAGATGAACCCTAGAAATTTGAGGCAGATTATATAGTTGAGGCATGTCTGAACTAACTGAACTCTTCAAATTACCAGTTGTCAGAAAATTCAAGAGCAAGCAAACTGACGTAAAATATTCAAGGTGTTAAGGGATGAAGGAGCACCTTGCTCATATGACTGAAGTTTGTGTATATCGCTCTCTGCATATTGCCTTTACAAAGCTAAAAGCTCCTTCTCGAAGCTGATATACTATTGAACCGATATTTAAAAAGAAGTTGAACAGGGGCTCCGAAAGGTTGTGCAAAAGCTCTAGCAACTTTTCTACAGGCACGTAGACAAGGTTTGATCTGGTACTCGCTGCAAATCAACAGCAAAGTTCTCATCTACTACAACTGCGCAGGCGAGGTGAGCAAGGTGGCTCTCCTACAGCATTTATTTGGTTACATTAAGCAGCTGATGTTGAAATTAACTCTGTTGCCTGGGTATGGGTGTTCAATGCCATCTGAGACGTGTTACAATGTCCTGCCTCGTCCCTAGTTTCCATCCCAAAACCATGTACACCCTGGGGTACATCTGCAGCCCCACAAGGATGTCTTGGATTCTGCCCCAGGGAATCTCAAATAACCGTAGACACTACTGTTTAAGCAATTGAAGAAAGTCCCCTCTGTCTACCCTAAAGGTAATGATGCTCCAAATGGGGGTATTATTTTTAGTGGCTGCTTAATTCCTCCAATGCACTGGCAGAAGTAAAAATGAGTTCAACCAAAAACCTACACTGCAAAGATAAGTTCCTTTATTTTATGATTTATCACTAGACATTCAACAAATAAAAGTTTCTCTGATCTGATGTTTCAAAGAGGTGAGTTGTACAAACTATCCTCTAGTTTTCCCGTAGTATTCAGTTTCCCATGGCATACAATGCTGACAGTGCTATTCAAGCCTTCCATCTGCACCCTCTCTCTCTCAACAAAGCATTGTTGTGTAAGTAACATCAGAAGGAAAGCTGTCATCCCTCTGTTTTTTTTTTTAAGCATCTCACTGCAAAAATCTTCCAGCTGAAGGAGGGAGGGAGGAAAACATTCCAAATTCCAAAGTTGTTTGTATTACTGGTTCCAAAAATTATTCTGTGGAAAAAAGGATACTACACAATCTTGTGACAGAAATCATTGACAAATCAAGATGGTAACAGCACAGTGGCAATATTGTCACATAAAAGACTTGTATACCAGGATAATTCAGGTTGGTAAAGGCTTGAAGTGAAGCAGTGGCTTTCTGAAAACAGGGAGTAATCTAATTTCAATCAAGCAAAGTATTTGCATCACGATTTTTGAAAGGCAATTGAAAATACTGAGTCAGCTTTTCTTCTCTTCATTTAACATCTATTTAGAGCTTAAAGCTACAAACATCAGAGTAAAATTTTTGTCCTGACGTAATGCTGTCTGATAAATTGTTTCACCCAGTTAGGAGATAATATCATAACACCTTACCTGTTGCTTCTGTTATGATGATTACTGCATAGGCTTTTAATGGTCCATTTACTGACTCAAAATCAGAGAATTCAACAGACAAGGAAATGTGACTGATTGCCTTGACTAAAGGACCTTTAGTAGGCGGAGGTGGGTCTATAAATAGAGAAATATTTGTTAGTACCTTAATAACAGGAAAAGAACAGTTTTCCAAACAAGACAATACTGTAATAATGACTCTGTTCACATAATGGATATTTATTTGTGCATGATATCATAATTTACATGAATGCAGTGTTTTATTCATAACCTGTATCCTGATAATGTACCGTAAATCAAATTTGGTATTCTGCAATCCTGAGGCTAATTTTTTCATCCTATAAGTATCTTTCCATTCTCAGACCTTAATACTTACCAGTAATGCTTGTCCTGCACATTTTCTGCACTGGAGAGCTTTCCTTTGTATCTGCAAGAGTTGTAATACTAACGTTGTAGGTGGTGAAATAATTTAAAGATCCTATTCTGAAGGTTTCCTCTGAGTTTTCTCCTGTACAGCGTGAAATCTGTTGTTCTTTTTCCCATGTATCATTAAATATTTTAATTTTGAAGCCGGAGTTGTTACCAATAGGACATTTCCATTTGAGTGTTAGGTTAGACTCCTTGACCACTGGTTCACACTGAAATGAAGTCACTGAGGCAGGAACTGCAAAAATAAACAAGAAGAGCATAAGAATGAAGGATGCAGTTGTTGTGTACAGAGAAGAGATTATAAATGGCCTCAAAGAGTAATTAAACAAGAGGAGCACTAGGATCACCGTACAAGTGGAAAGCAACTGGAGAACAGCCCAATGCTGAAAAAGAAAATAACAGTGAATCCAAAGAAAATGTGTGGAAAACTTTGAAAAAGCAGCCACTGAAAACTCTAATATCTAGGAAACCATTATCTGCATGTACCTGACTGCCCTACTCCAGTTGATTAGTCTCAGGAAAGTTCTAGTAAGAATTGTGGGAGTCACAACAGTGCTGAATCCCCCAGTACAACATCAGATTTGCAATGGGATAACAGATTTTGCAATTTGGGATAATACCTCAATAAACACACCTGAAAAGACCTTTGGACCTTGAGAGATTCAGTTTCAAACAAAGCTAGAGGACATTTCTTCACAGTCTTGCATAAACAGCTAAAAAGTTGACAATAAATGCAAGTAAAAACCCCCTTTATCTTGGCTTACTCAGATTCATGACCATTATACCAACATTACAAAACAAAGATAATTTCAGTGTATTAACTGTATAGCAGCAGCCACCCTTAGAAGAGCAATGTCAGTTTGCGTAGGTGACCTATAGGACATACTCTAAAAACTGAAACCTTATGATGGATTGAAAAAGATATTTAAAAAAGCTAACATAGCAATGATACCGAGAAGAAAGGTCCCTCTAAAGTCTTATAAAACTTGGCCTTCAAGATCAAAATTCTTACAATTTCTGCAGTTATAACACATAGCACAGGTATTGCCTCTCCTGATTCAGGAGTATTTGGTACTTCCAAATACAGGGGTAGAAAGACTCCTGGATTAAATTATTCTGTTATAAAAAGGGTATTATTTTAAGAAATTAAGGGAAGCAGTAGAACTGTATGCTGGAAGAAACAGATTTAGCTGAAAGATAGATGTGACTGTGACTTCTTTGTATTGAGGCTTATAGATACTCCTTCTCCTTCAAATATACTGACAGCTGCTACTGCAAACAGTGTGAAATTATACAAGGTTCCAGGGCTTAAATCTGTAGCAACAGCTCTGGTGACAACGGCTGTCTAGTTTCTAGAGGGAAAATCATGACTTTGGGCTTTTATACTGTAGGCGTAGTTAGAAGTGTCACCTATGCCCCATGTTAAAATAAGACCAAGATACTTCACCCAGATGCAGAAAACTGGGTTGGTGTTTGTGAAAGGCAAAGTGAAGTTCAAGAATATTTGCTGAAAAAAAAACAGAAAATAAAGCAAGCAGAGGCAAAGTCACACTTTCACATTTTGCACAGATTGAGCATTATTTGTAGCCAAGCAACATTTTCACAAAACCAGGGTCTCACTTAAGTGGATCGATAATCCTGAGGCACCTCAGGAAAGCCCACAGAGAACCCTTAGGAAAAGGTTCACTTCACATCCATTAAAAAGACAAAAAGAAAGGGAAAGCACAAAATAGCATGTGTTCACAGTGAAAGGAAGACAGTCGCAATAGCTAGAAAGAGGAAAACAGGCGTTGCCAGGAGCACCTCAACATCTTCCTCTCTGCTCACAAGTTGAGCAGCGGAGGGTGGCTGAGAGCGCCCAGGACAGCGCTGCTCAAAGCCTGCTCTCCTCTTGAAGCCCAAATGCAGCAAGGGGCTGCAGAGCAACATACGCTTCTCCAGAAACATGGGCACAAGTGACTGCAACTTACTGGTATACAGGCTTAGGGGCACTCCCTCTCCTTCAGTCTGAGCATCAGCCGCCACTGCAAATACTGTGAACTTGTACAACATCCCAGGGTGTAAGTCGGCAATTTCAGCTTCAGTGACATTAGACGTCAGGTTCCTATCGGCAGTACCATCACTTTTAATCTCTATCCTGTACGTGTAGGAGTTTGAAGCAGTGTCACTCACTGTCCATGTTAAGTTGACATAAGTCTGATCAACATACACTGCCTTGAGATCAAGAACGGGGCTGGGCTCTGCGAAAGGCAAGACAAGAAGCTGTCAGGCACAAGAATATCTGCTGACAAGGAGAGGCAGAGACACCACAGGCACACCACTCGTTCGCTCTCTTCACATCAGTCATTATGCAGAGGCCAGGAGCGCCCCAACAGCATCGCCAGCCTGCTCTGTTGGAGGCTGTTGGCATCAACGGCCAGGAGAGGGAAGAGGAACAAAAAGGTGTCGCGAGTGGGGTTCGCCTCCTTTTGGCACTCCACAGCAGGAGCGCGGGGCCCCTGGGTCAGCGTTCCCCGGGCTGCTCCTGGGGGCAGCGAGGTGGCCAGGCAGCAGAAACGTGTGGAGGGCAAGGGGGAGGAAGAAGACAGCAGTGCATCTCTGCACACTGAAAGGTAAGGAAGTCAAGCATCGCTACAGGAGGAACACAGGCAACGACCCAGGCACTCCGCTCCTTCTCCACCTCTCGGCTCATGCCCTGAGATCGCTAGTGGGAACGAGAGCACAGAGACTCTGTCCAAAAGTCCTCTCTGCAACACCACTCTCTGTGTGGCTTCCAAGTGAGACACCCCAGCCATCACAGACAGGCAGCACAGAAAGGGCCTTTGGGAAACGCCTGGAAAGGTGGCAGCAAACACATGGGCACCTTGCAGAATAACATGAATGACGGATATGGGCATCTGCTCCCTCCAGATTTTCCCTCAGGAACAGCCAGGCTGCAGTAGAGCCTTGCTGGCCAGCGCCAAGACTGTCCCTCCAACACCACGTGTCAGGACCTGAGGCCCCCATCCTCTAGGGAGGAAAGGCAAGAAAACCTTCCACACAAATCCTGTGGAGGCAGGCCCTCAGGAAGAGTCCCTGCTCTACACCACAGGCCTTGGTGACCATCTTCTTCAACAGCTGCCTGTCAGGGCTAGGTTTCTTCCACACATTGACATCCTCAACTTTGCAGATAGGCACTGTGCATCATCTCTGCACGCAACAAGATTAAATTGTGATCGTCCAGCAGACAGGCACAGCCCTGTGCTGCACAGCAACATACGGTCCACCACAAACATGGGCGAGAGGACTGTGACTTACTGGTATACAGGCTTAGGGGCACTCCCTCTCCTTCGGTCTGAGCATCAGCCGCCACTGCAAATACCGTGAACTCGTACAACATCCCAGGGTGTAAGTCGGCAATTTCAGCTTCAGTGACGTTAGATGTCAGGTTCCTATCGGCAGTACCATCACTTTTAATCTCTATCCTGTACGTGTAGGAGTTTGAAGCAGTGTCGTTCACTGCCCATGCTAAATTCACTTTCTCAGGACCAATGTACTCTGCCTTGAGATCAAGAACGGGGCTGGGCTCTGCGAAAGGCAAGACAAGAAGCTGTCAGGCACAAGAATATCTGCTGACAAGGAGAGGCAGAGACACCACAGGCACACCACTCGTTCGCTCTCTTCACATCAGTCATTATGCAGAGGCCAGGAGCGCCCCAACAGCATCGCCAGCCTGCTCTGTTGGAGGCTGTTGGCATCAACGGCCAGGAGAGGGAAGAGGAACAAAAAGGTGTCGCGAGTGGGGTTCGCCTCCTTTTGGCACTCCACAGCAGGAGCGCGGGGCCCCTGGGCCAGCGCTCCCTGGGCTGCTCCTGGGGCCCAGAGAGGTGGGCAGGCAGCAGCAAAGTGTGGAGGGAAGACTGCTTTGCTTTCGTATGGTTTTCTTAACCTTAATTTTAGATGAGGGCTATGTTTCTTCTGCACATTAACATCCCATCCTTGGCAGGGAGCTCACATCCAGCTTCTTGACCAAAAACATCACCTTTGCGTGCAACAACACTAAATTACGACCCACTGGCAGGTGGGTACAGCCCTGTGCTGTACAGCAATGAACGGTCCACCACAAACATGGGTGGGAGTAACTGTAACTTACTGGTATACAGGCTTATGGATACTCCCTCTCCTTCAGTCTGAGCATCAGCCGCCACTGCAAATACCGTGAACTCGTACAACATCCCAGGGTGCAAGTCAGCAATTTCAGCTTCAGTGACGTTAGACGTCAGGTTCCTATCGGCAGTACCATCACTTTTAATCTCTATCCTGTACGTGTAGGAGTTTGAAGCAGAGTTGTTCACAGTCCACGTTAAGTTGACGTAACTTGGACTGATGGACTGCGCTATTAGATTAAGAACGGGGCTGGGCTCTGTGAAAGGCAAGACAAGAAGCTGTCAAGGCAAACAAACACAGAAAGAAGAAGCAGCATAGCCATATTTCCCTACCTCTTATAGAATGAGTACTATCTGTAGCCAAGTGGCACTTCTACAGTACCAACGCCCCTTTTCAGACATTCACACCAGCCATTTCTGGGAAGTCCACAGGAGAGTTTTGGGAGATTCTCTTTATCTCATTTCACATGCCAAAAATATTTGGTGCTGCAACAGCTTCCAGGACAGAGAAACAGACAGAAATCTAGGATGCCAACAGTATGCAACATGGTCTCTGTCTGTTAATTCAAACTGTACTTTCAAGAGTCTAAATCAGTCCCGCAGGCCAGACTCTCACCAACGCCAGCAGAAAGAAATGGGCTTTGGTAGTGGGCACAGCAGCTGACCCATGCCAGGGGCTGTGTCTGCACAGCCTGATTTGGCATTGATGTCAGGTAGACGAGATGGGCACTTTGGTCAAGATGCCCTACTCAGTAGCTGCTCCAAGACACTCCGCTCCTACCTGCCTCGTAGGGTCATTGCCTGCTCCCTTTCCACCCCTGAGCTAAATGCGTAAGAGGGCTCTTCCCCTCCCATCTCTCTCCCTTGGATCTGGGGGAAGGGCGCGACAGGACAAAGCGGGCAGAGCTGGCGCCACACATGATAATGTGGCCCTGGACGCTGTCACAGGCCCCAGCAGCCCCAGGCCATTTACCTTGCTTTTCCACCCTACCCAGAGCTCAACACACTCTTAGAGAGCAAAAAGTCTCTGTGATCCCAGCCATGGGGTCCCTGCATACCATGGCCTTCGGTATAACCCTACAAGATTCTCCTCCAAGAAGAACGGTAGGGGGCCCATCTAGCCCCGATGCCCAGAGGAAGTCAAGCCATCGTAGGAGCTGGATAACTACATACCTCACTGTCTTTGACCTTTGAGACTAACTGCTCCACAGACAATGCACCCACCAAGCCTCAGGCCTTTTCTCTTTTACCAAAGCCTGCGCGATATGCAGTGCTAACCGGCTCCTGGAGCCAGGAATCCACAATATAAACTACTACTATGCTGGAAACACAAGGTAAAGAAACAAGGCCTTTTAGGACAGACTGCATGTTTATTTGCACATGAGAGGCCCAGGTGGTTCCTTACGTGTATACAGGCTTAGGGGCACTCCCTCTCCTTCAGTCTGAGCATCAGCCGCCACTGCAAATACCGTGAACTTGTACAACATCCCAGGGTGTAAGTCGGCAATTTCAGCTTCAGTGACATTAGACGTCAGGTTCCTATCGGCAGTACCATCACTTTTAATCTCTATCCTGTACGTGTAGGAGTTTGAAGCAGTGTCACTCACTGTCCATGTTAAGTTGACATAAGTCTGATCAACATACACTGCCTTGAGATCAAGAACGGGGCTGGGCTCTGCGAAAGGCAAGACAAGAAGCTGTCAGGCACAAGAACATCTGCTGACAAGGAGAGGCAGAGACACCACAGGCACACCACTCGTTCGCTCTCTTCATATCAGTCATTATGCAGAGGCCAGGAGCGCCCCAACAGCATCGCCAGCCTGCTCTGTTGGAGGCTGTTGGCATCAACGGCCAGGAGAGGGAAGAGGAACAAAAAGGTGTCGCGAGTGGGGTTCACCTCCTTTTGGCACTCCACAGCAGGAGCACGGAGCCCCTGGGTCAGGGCTAGGTTTCTTCCACACATTGACATCCTCAACTTTGCAGATAGGCACTGTGCATCATCTCTGCACGCAACAAGATTAAATTGTGATCGTCCAGCAGACAGGCACAGCCCTGTGCTGCACAGCAACATACGGTCCACCACACACATGGGTGGGAGGATTGTGACTTACTGGTATACAGGCTTAGGGGCACTCCCTCTCCTTCGGTCTGAGCATCAGCCGCCACTGCAAATACCGTGAACTTGTACAACATCCCAGGGTGTAAGTCGGCAATTTCAGCTTCAGTGATGTTAGACGTCAGGTTCCTATCAGCAGTACCATCACTTTTAATCTCTATCCTGTACGTGTAGGAGTTTGAAGCAGTGTCGTTCACTGCCCATGCTAAATTCACCTTCTCAGGACCAATGTACTCTGCCTCGAGATCAAGAACGGGGCTGGGCTCTGTGAAAGGCAAGACAAGAAGCTGTCAAGGCAGACAAATACAGAAAGAAGAACAACCACCACTGCCATATTTCCCCATTTTGCATAGAATGGGCTCTATTTGTTGCCAAGCAGCGTTTCTAAAATACCAGTGCATCTCTTCAGGCTCCTGGAACAAAGCATCACAGAAACAGGAAATACTACTGTGCTGGAAACCCAAGGTAAAAAGCAGGGCTGCCTGGTATGCACTGCCCGTTTACTTGCAACAGAGCAGCACCAGCAGCTCCTTACTTGTAAACAGGCTTATGGTCAATCCTACTTCTTCACTCATACTGTTTCCTGGTTTGGCAGATACTGTGAACTTGTACAACGTCCCAGGGTGTAAGTCGGCAATTTCAGCTTCAGTGACATTAGACGTCAGGTTCCTATCGGCAGTACCATCACTTTTAATCTCTATCCTGTATGTGTAGGAGTTTGAAGCAGTGTCGTTCACCGTCCATGTTAAGTTGACATAAGTCTGATTAACATACTCTGCCTTGAGATCAAGAACGGGGCTGGGCTCTGTGAAAGGCAAGGCAAGAAGCTGTCAGGTACAAGAGGGAAGACTGCTTTGCTTTCGTATGGTTTTTTATCTTAATTTTAGATGAGGGCTATGTTTCTTCTGCACATTAACATCCCATCCTTGGCAGGGAACTCGCATCCAGCTTCTTGACCAAAAACATCACCTCTGCATGCAACAATACTACATTACAACCCACTGGCAGATGGGTACAGCCCTGTGCTGCACAGCAACATACGGTCCACCACAAACACGGGCGAGAGGACTGTGACTTACTGGTATACAGGCTTAGGGGCACTCCCTCTCCTTCGGTCTGAGCATCAGCCGCCACTGCAAATACCGTGAACTCGTACAACATCCCAGGGTGTAAGTCGGCAATTTCAGCTTCAGTGACGTTAGATGTCAGGTTCCTATCGGCAGTACCATCACTTTTAATCTCTATCCTGTACGTGTAGGAGTTTGAAGCAGTGTCGTTCACTGCCCATGCTAAATTCACTTTCTCAGGACCAATGTACTCTGCCTTGAGATCAAGAACGGGGCTGGGCTCTGCGAAAGGCAAGACAAGAAGCTGTCAGGCACAAGAATATCTGCTGACAAGGAGAGGCAGAGACACCACAGGCACACCACTCGTTCGCTCTCTTCACATCAGTCATTATGCAGAGGCCAGGAGCGCCCCAACAGCATCGCCAGCCTGCTCTGTTGGAGGCTGTTGGCATCAACGGCCAGGAGAGGGAAGAGGAACAAAAAGGTGTCGCGAGTGGGGTTCGCCTCCTTTTGGCACTCCACAGCAGGAGCGCGGGGCCCCTGGGCCAGCGCTCCCTGGGCTGCTCCTGGGGCCCAGAGAGGTGGGCAGGCAGCAGCAAAGTGTGGAGGGAAGACTGCTTTGCTTTCGTATGGTTTTCTTAACCTTAATTTTAGATGAGGGCTATGTTTCTTCTGCACATTAACATCCCATCCTTGGCAGGGAGCTCACATCCAGCTTCTTGACCAAAAACATCACCTTTGCGTGCAACAACACTAAATTACGACCCACTGGCAGGTGGGTACAGCCCTGTGCTGTACAGCAATGAACGGTCCACCACAAACATGGGTGGGAGTAACTGTAACTTACTGGTATACAGGCTTATGGATACTCCCTCTCCTTCAGTCTGAGCATCAGCCGCCACTGCAAATACCGTGAACTTGTACAACATCCCAGGGTGCAAGTCAGCAATTTCAGCTTCAGTGACATTAGACGTCAGGTTCCTATCGGCAGTACCATCACTTTTAATCTCTATCCTGTACATGCAGGAGTTTGAAGCAGTGTCACTCACTGTCCATGTTAAGTTGACATAAGTCTGATCAACATACACTGCCTTGAGATCAAGAACGGGGCTGGGCTCTGTGAAAGGCAAGACAAGAAGCTGTCAGGCACAAGAATATCTGCTGACAAGGAGAGGCAGAGACACCACAGGCACACCACTCGTTCGCTCTCTTCACATCAGTCATTATGCAGAGGCCAGGAGCGCCCCAACAGCATCGCCAGCCTGCTCTGTTGGAGGCTGTTGGCATCAACAGTCAGGTGAGGGTAAAAGGGAAGAAAAGGTGTCACGAGTGGGGTTCACCTCCCTTTGGCACTCTACAGCAGGAGCGCGGGGCCCTGGGCCAGCGCTCCCCAGGCTGCTCCTGAGGCCCAGAGAGGTGGGCAGGCAGCAGCAAAGTGTGGAGGGCAAGGGGGAGGACTTTTTTTTTTTTTTTTCTTTAAATCAAGGCTGTGTTTCCTCCTCACATTATCATCCCATGCTTAATGTCCCTGACTTTGTAGATATGCCACAGTCTGCTCCATGACCAAAACATCAGCTCTCCAACAGTATTAAATTAGGATCCTCAGGGAGGCAGATAGGGCCTTTACTGCACAGCACTATATAGTCCACCAAAACCACTGGTGTGACACATGGGTGTCCTGGCTTGCGGACATTCCCTCTCCTTCAGTCTTATTATCACTTGCTAATGCAAATACTATGAACTTGTACAATGTCCTAGGGTTTAACTCAGTAATTTCAGCAGTGTTGGCATGGGATGTCGGGTTCCTAAGGGAGGTACCATCGCTTTCAATCTCTGTCCTATACGTGTAAGAGTTTGAAGCAGTAACATTTGTTTTCCATGTGAAGTGGACTTTCTCAGAACTGACATACTCTGACGTGGGAGTAAGAACTAGGCTGGGCTCTGTGAAAGGTAAAGACAAGAATCTGTCAAGGTGCAAGAGTATTTTCTGACAAACAGATAAACACAACTGCAAAAGACCCCCACCTACCCAAAGAATAAGTATCTCCGTATTCTTAGGACGATTATTATTTTAACCAAGCCACACTCATACATTGCACAATGCATGCTTTGATAGCTGCGGGGTCTACTGCTCTGTCTCCCACTCCCCCTTCAGTTCAGCTCAAGGAGTTAAAGGGTCTAGGTGCAGCGGCAATGACCTCCATGACAGGCAGGCGTCAGCTTGCTTTACTTCATGCAGGGCATCAAGAAAGACTTTGTATACAACCTGCTGTTATTTTTTTCCTAAACTGGCTGTCCCCAGGGGAATAATCTTTTTCCTGCAAGGTTCATACACCTCTCTCCTCTAGATACATGATACAGCATTATCTATACTAAACAGGTTACTTCTGCTGTGATCTGTCACATATGTATTTCAAATCTCTATGTCACAGTAGGTTTGAACTGTCACCAGCGTGGCCTAGGAAGGCCATAAAAAGTAGGGAAGAGAAGGGAACGCAAACCTTTAGAAAAGTCAAATGGTGATAAAATCATTTCAAGGCTAGGCTATAATCACAGCTTTAAACTACATTCCCAGTGAACTGTGCAGATACATTTCTCCAGCGGATTCTCTACTCCAGCCCAGCAACTGCATTCACTCCCTGCTATGCTGTTTGCACTCTGGACTACAGTTTGGACCTAAAATGCTAACACAGTATAAAGGCACGGAACTCCCTGAAGATTCACCTCCCAGCCAAATTCCAAATCACGTACTTGTTACATCGTTTTGAGCACTTATTGCCCCGTTGGATGGTGACACATCTCTTTTTGATCTTCCGCCTCTGTAGGTTTTGTTCCCACTTCTAGAGTTTACCGATAAATCATCATTACTACTGGTTCCTGCTGCTGCAGTTACATTTTTCGAGGTGCAATCCTGAATGCCTGAAAGACAAGAAAAGATACAAAGCTATAAATAACTTTACAGAACTCCTGGGTTTCCCATTTGCAAAAGCATAATCATTCATAGATATCATGCATAGAACTGCAGGCACTTTTGTTTTGCCAATTCGCTTTTCTACAGAGATTTCACTGTACGGTTCCTGGTTTTACTGCTTTTAAGTGCTGTCAGACCATTTGACTTACGTTAAGAGATTGCCAGGTTATTTAGGTCATTCACTGACTCTACTCATATTCTGGATGAAGGCTATCATGAGCTGCTCTGTATTTCAGTGCAGTTTTGTTTGAAAAGAATTGAATGAACTTACAGTCTGTGCATTTTTTTCATGTACTACCAGAAGCTGGCTGCTTTACTTATCCTGGCAGAGCAATTTTGTCTGTTACCCTCAGCAGTGTATTCCCACAAGTAAGGAAGAGAGACAGTGTGCCTACAAAAAACAGCTTTATGTCGATACAGCGCAGCCTAAAGCATGGAGAGAGTTGACTCAGCCATTTCTTTGACATTACACACAAAAATTACTATCTCAGTTGAAACTGTGATATTGTTAAACAAGCAACGTGGATAGCAAGCTTAAGAAAGGTGACTAGAAACGTTAGGATTCCCGGTCCTGGGAGCTGGGGGTGGAGCAAAACATTCTTTTCTTAGTTTATTCAAAATGGATATACACAAAGATTCATGAAAGCAAAAACAAAAAATACTATGGGCCAGATTCACTCACAATCCAAAGGTTCTTTAGGACCAATTCTCACTTTACTTTTAAAGCAGCGTAAAATGAGAATTTGGCCCTCTCATTTTAGTTAGGCCCTAAAATTTAAAGGCTAACTCATCTAAATTTGATGTTCAATATTTAGGTAGAACTAACCTGCAACAAGTTTCAGAAATTTTTGCCATATGAAAAGTTGTTATCTATGGATCTTTGGCCAGTATAACAGTTCCTATAGTCACTCCAAAAAATCCTTACTGCATCACGTTGGGTGTTTTGAGGGTTTTGGGGCAGTAGGGTAGAGGGAGAGGGGTGATTTGTTTTGTTTTGCTTTTAAGTATATTCTCCAGTCTTTCAACCACATTAAATCTATACTTGATTTTACCAAAATATTTAAAAACCCGAAAAACTAGTGGATTAAAGTGCATGCTAAAAAAATTTAAGGATGTACTTAAGTGTTTTGCTGGAATTATGGTGTTACAATAAATGAATTCATGTTTTCTAATGCTATTTCTAAAAATTATTTTTAGGAAGTTTTTTTAAAATACCTAGCTGACACTGACCTTTCTTAAAGGAAAAGAAAGAAAGAAAGTTATATACAAAAAAAATTGAATAACAGAATGATACTTACAGGCAATTGTACATGTGACCTGTAAAAAAAATAAATAAATAAAATAAAGAACAGAAATTAGAACTTTAACACTCTTGGAAGTTGAATTAAAATAGAGACTGGTTTAATTAACCAGTAATAACAGAAAGAATCAATTCAAAAATCCATTGTTGCTCTCAAAACTCCTCAACGTGCAGAAGAGACACCAACAAATCTACCGACATAAAAATAATAGCAAAATAACATTGATCTGTTTTGGAGAAAAATCAAACATGCTGACACACTTTCAGGAGTTTACACATTTTTTCCTTTTAAATAAAACAGTCGGAGTTTAACATTTTGCCCCAAAACAGGCTTGCATAACATATACTGGTTATTTTGCACATAAGAATTGAAAAACGAAACCTAGAGGATCTTAGGCCAGACACACTTTAGAGAGCATCTTTGACATCATCCCACAAAAAGAGGTCGATCAGAATTAAAAGGTCTTTTTTACTTATCAGATTTTCCTTTCATCTTACTGCTGTATAGAGTTCATTATTACTTCTCATGAAAGAATATTTCAGTTTCTCAAACCAAAACTCTGTGAAGTTAAAGTCCAAAACACTCCTTAACACACACATCCACAAAAAAAGGTATCAGCAATTCCCATTAACTGCAACCTGAAACTCTTCTGCTAGTTAATACTGACAGGCATACTCAAGCATTTTTGCTTTGAAAATGCTTTTTAGTCTTTCAACTAAGTGCTTCTACTTCCGAACAAGCCATTTTGCTTCTTGTTAGTGCACACTCGAACTGGCCTTTAAATTTTTTTCTTTGTCTCCCTCCAGATGGCAGCAGAAAATCCTCCTAAAGGAGTGAGATGATAGCCCCCGGCTGAGGTCTGCAGGCGCTGGACAGGCAAACAGTGATTTCCTGGGCCTCTCGTAGCTCTCCGCTGCCAGCCCCTGCTGCTGTCAGCTACCAAGCAGGAGAGCACTTCGGCAATGACAGCGGGATTAAAGCTGCTCCAGGTGGCCCTGCTTTGGGCAGGGGTTGGAGCAGCCGATCTCCAGGGCCCCTTGCAGCCCCGACCCCTCCATGGGTCTCCGATTCCAGGAGCCAGCGCAAAACACGAGGGTGTATCGTGACAACCCAACACAAAGCCCAAACCCCGAATCACTCATCCCGCAGCAAGGCTGACCAGTGCAGTGCCGCTGCTGCTGCTCCCACAACCAGCTCCATCAGCGGTTGCTCCCTATCTCAGGGCCATGCTCAAAGTAGCCAGGGGATATCATTACTAAATTTAAAAAGTAGCCGGAGGTTATAGTTATTAAATCTTTTTCCTCCATGCTAGAAGAGATCACAAGATGCACTCTCTCTAGAAGCCAGGCAGGCTGGCTGGCCAGAAGCAACCCAGCAGGAGGAAGCACTTCAGCTCTGCGCTGGTGAGAAACTCAGCAGAAGCAGGCTTCGCGTGGAGAGGCCCCCTTCCGACCTGTGGTGGTTTTGAAGGTGGAGCAAAAAGAGGTTGGCCATACTTGCTAGGCAAAAGAGCACTTGTAAGAATAAGGAACCAACTCCCAATCTTCTCTGGTGCAGGCCTACTCATAGTTTAGGGGACACAGAGATGTCCTATGTCCAACTGTGAAGCTCCTCCTCAACCTTTCTGAGCATTTGGGAGTCCAGCCAGATTGCGAGGTTAGCAGAAAGTGAGGAAATGTCTTCTTTTGCATCCAGGTCAACAGCTCTTCTTATATTCTTTCACAAGCAAGTTGGTTAAAGGAAGAAGAGACTACAAGGGGAAAAGCAGCTCTTCTTAAGGCAGGAAACCATCGAGCACCATCCAGAGTAACAGTGCTAAGTTATCGGGAAGCAGCTGCTGGGTGATGAGCAAGAGGTGAGAGATCATGAAACGCAGGGCAATCTAACAGCAAAGCCAGGAAGATGCTATGTTTCATAAGAAAGGTGAACAGCAATAAATAAATAGAAATCATTTTAAAAGCCCCATCACAGAACTGAGCATGTCACACTGTTTTCTGCAGCCCTACAGGCAAAACAGCAAAAGCCTGACATTATTCACAACCCCTCCTTAAGTTACTTTCTCTCCTGTAAGAACACATTAAGATGCCAATGTTCTCAAATCCTAAGTTTCTTAAGTTTCTTATCTCCTTCTCCCCAAACTCAGAGCCTGGGGACATAGTGTCCTTCTTGAGCATCACACAACAGACATCACATGATGGAGAAAAAGGTATGTCACTACACAGCCCCTGCGCCCTGCTCCCCACCTCTCCATTTCTTACCTGCCAGCTCAAACGAGAAGCACATCCATTCCTGTTTTACCCCTAGCTGCAACCCTCTGATCTAATGACACATTATTACAAAGGTGCAAGGAGCTCTCTTGCACAGTCACGCGCGGGTATTGTTAACGACACTCAAAGAACAAAAGGGAGTTATGCTAAATTTCTTGTGATAAATGTTTCCCTGTCATTTTACTTGCTTTTGTTTATCATGCACGTCCGCTATCTCAGAATACCCCTCTAACTTTCCAGAAACGTATGTGCAAAGCAAATGCAACAAAGCACACCCCCTCAACAACAGACCAGCCTCCTTCGAAACCCCAAACCGCTCCAAACGAACGAACCCGTTCCCAAATGTCAGCTTGCCTGACTCATTCTGCTGTATTTTTCAACACAAGCCATGAACTGGCTTCATTTTATTACTTAATGAAATGGTATTTATACAAAACATTTGCTTATTATTTCAGGGGATAATCATGTTGAACACCTGACTCTCCTTGTGTTCGCATCTAATACATCAGAAGCTCTGCCATTTCTGCTTTTCTTTTCAATCACACTAAACCACATTATTCATGTATGAAGTTTTGGGATTTTTTTTTCCCAACCAAATAACTGCATCCTGGGATTAAAAAAAAAAAGCCCTCCCCCTCAAAAAAGTAGGAAATACTCAAGAGATTAGAAAAAGAAAAGAGAGCAAAATGAGAAACACTGATCATTTCAGCTGAACACTAGGAGGGAGGTGCATATGCAAGCTCATCACTGTCATCAGCAGTGGCAAATGAGTCTTTTCATGTGTCACACAGCTACTCTCTGCGCCTGATCAAAGGGTGTGTGTTCCCAAAGAGCCGAATAATTAATCCGCACTCACGTCTGCTCCTGCGCCCCTTATGCATGCAGTTTAGCTACCAGGAGCGGGTAGCGCATAATCAATGCAGGATTAGGCTCCAAACTCCTCAGGTATACAGTGGGTCACATAAATATTTTTATTAGTCATATAAGTAATCTTACTGATGAAGAGAGTAAGATGTGTACAGGAAAATATTTTCAAAAATACTAAGTGACTGAGAAGCCCGAGTCCCACTGATATTCAGCAAGACTCAAGGGCTTTCCAAAGCAGGATTGGAAAGGTGCCTGCTATACCCGTGAGCAAGAGGAGCCGTGGAAGCTGGATGGTGGGTGGGGGACAGCAGTGCCTCCCTTTTGGCGTCACCTGGACTTTAGACCAGCTCAGCTCTGGTGGCAAACTTCACCCTCTGGCAAAGTTAGGGTTCCTGCACAGGGAAAAAACCTTGTCTCCAACAGCCCACCTGCCCCGGGGTGCTCGTTTCCAAAACAAACAAAGCAGTTTGGTTAATGTAAATTCAAGGTTAGGAAGCCGGCTCAACAGTTAAAGTGAACAAACCAAAAAAACCCTTAGCCACAAATCCTTTCTGCGAAAAAAGCTCGAGGCTGCTGCTTATTACTTCTTGTGTGCTCACCAATGCATGCCTTGTGACTCAGACGTATAAAGCCAGGAAATTAATCATAGCCCTCTCAAAGCTAACGATCTTTCACAGATGCGTACCTTTATCTTCTTCTCCACCCACCCACCCTCTCAGGTTTGGAACAACTCTGCACAAACGCAACAGTTACCATGGTGGTCTCCAAATTCCTCCTCGAGACCCTGTCATTAAGTGATGGCAATTAGGCCACCGGCCAATTGAGATTGGGAACAGGGCACCTCGTTTCCTCTTTTTCCCTGCTGTGCCCATCTACAATTAGTTGTCCCACACCCATGGCTATGTACTTGAGGGCAAGTCACCACAGTGCAACCATCGTGACTGTGTTTAAGGCTCCACGCTTCACTGTACATATTCAGCAGGCTCAAAGCAGAGACATTCCCCGTGATGACTGCTCAGCCAGCAAACCTCAACCAGCAAGGCCACGGTAACTCAGCCTCTTGCAGTCCTCTCTCCCGTCTCCAATATGTCATACCTGTCATGTGCTTATTCAGAAAGCATTCCTAGGAAAGATTTTGCTCAAAGTCACACAAAATAAGTGAAAACTAAACCCTGCAATGTCATCATGAAGTCTTGCAATAAAGAAAGTGGGATTGCCTAAATACTGCATCCAAACAGACTGGCAAGGCTCTCCAACGCTCGCTGGCCGTCTAGGACTCCCAGGGCACTGAATACTAGTCCAGTCAGGGGATCTTCCCGCTCCACTGGGAGAGGGCTGACACCTTCCTGGAAGAGGCAACAGTCAGCGACAGGCTGGAGTTTGGAGAGGTGCCATGCTCTTGTCTTTCAGGCCATCTCAGCACTGTTTCACCTCATTTGTTTCCTCATTATGCATAAATTAATGAAGTCTGTAGGCCTATAGCACTGGATAAGAAAAATGCATCATCTGAATCAGGGTTATATACCTTACTGGGGCCACTTACCTTGTATCTAAACTTAAAACTACATGCCTAAGTCCTGCATGCAGGTAGATAAGAACCTATATGAACCCAGTTCAAGTAACATGCCTTACTTGGGCTTTTTTTTTTTTTGGGGGGGGGGGGGGAAAGAGGAGAGGGATTTGGGAAAAAAAGGGTTACACTAGAAAATGAACTCTGCCATACTTGCACAAAAATGTTTTGCTCTGTTTTCTAGTTTCTTCGTAAAATGTCGTAAGTCTTCAATTCCAGAGTGTTTCTCTGCATTTAACCAGACAACTTCTGTGCACAAATTGTTATACTATTATTATACTATCATAAAGTGTGTAGAAATTCATGAAACTTAAATGTAATTAAAGGCATGTGGAGCCAAGGAAAGCAAGTTTTCCCCCATGTTTATTGTAATAAAATAAGAAAGGTACCATGGATTAAGCCAGTGTGCTGCAGAGTGGCTCCGAGCTGTGCTAGCAGTATAGAGCACCTACCAATTTCAATGGCATTTGTGGATACACAGCCCTTCTGTATCAGGTCCTTACTATTTGAAGGTAGAAGAGTCAACATGAGCCTGTTAGGAGCTAACATTTAATTGTGTGACATAATTTTGCTTAAGATCATAAAGTGACTTTCTGGATTTTGTGCAAGGTGTCTTTTCCCCTTTCCAATGCACAGTTCTGCTGCATTCATTTTAGCTGTAACCCACAACAGATTTTTAATCAATTCAAATTAACTCTAGGTGAACTCTACAAAGTGACATTTATTCTCTTCCAATGCAAAAATGATAATAGACTGAAGCAAGCGTCATCTCCCCATTTTCCCTCTGGTATCACAGGCAGGCACGCAGAGCCCATCCAAAAAACACCACTTCACAGAATGTCTGGTTCATTCTTTATTTTGTGGGTGTAAATAGGTTTATCCAGAAGAAACAAGCTCTAATTTTAGAACTAGTGCACTAAGTGGGGGTCCCAAACCCAGAAGAAGTAGAAGACTGAGCTGATGTTTGTTGCTAATTGAGTAGGGCTGGATGCACCCCATCATGTTGTATTAGGAAGCTGTGCAAATCCCCGAAAGCAGTCTGGATCCATACACAACTGTGCAGAGGCTATTTTGAGCTATTATGCAGTTCTGTGAAAGAGGAAAGACTATTTCACTTTGCATGTATTTATATTTGACCCCTGACATTTCTAAAAATTCTGTCTTCGCCGAAGCAAGCAAGCTTTCCTCCAAAGAGGGACCAAACATCATTTTTTCCACTGGGTTTTATGAAAACAAATGAGGAGATTCTGTTTTGTGCAGCACCTCCAGTGAACTAAAAATGTGGTGGAAGAGAAAGCCTTGTAGGAAAGCCAAGATGAGACACTGAATAAAAAGTCACAGCCTAACATACTGGAGAAAGTCTTTCCTTCCTCTCCTGATCTTCCCCCAAGTTTTACTTGTATCGGCTTCTCAGACAGCTATCCAAGCAGTGAGGCATTTTCTGGAATTTTCTGTGCAACATATCCAAAGGAAAAAAAACAGAATAGATTTAAAAAGAGAACAGTGTGCTTATTTGACAGTGGCAGTGAGTAATATTTAAAACAGCTACTTACTAAAAACCAAATTGTTATCTCACTCAAGCTGAGCATCACACCAACACTGGTGCAACTGCAGCTGGGAGTGTAATAATGAGCAATGCCTGAGCCAAAGAAACTCCTATTTTAATATAATTTTCAGTTAATGCTGCCACTTATTTTCTTTTAAAACTAAGGGTTTACAGCATCAACCTACATTTTCTGTGAACAAGGCACATTCCTGCCTGTAGCCTACCAGCACTATTTTTTCACTCTGAGTCATTACTCAGGCACACCCTGGAAGAAGGAGGGTACAATGAAAAAAGAAAAAGAAAAAGAAAAAGAAAAAGAAAAAGAAAAAGAAAAAGAAAAAGAAAAAGAAAAAGAAAAAGAAAAAGAAAAAGAAAAAGAAAAAGAAAAGAAAAAGAAAAGAAAAAGAAAAGAAAAAGAAAAGAAAAAGAAAAGAAAAAGAAAAGAAAAAGAAAAGAAAAAGAAAAGAAAAAGAAAAGAAAAAGAAAAGAAAAAGAAAAGAAAAAGAAAAGAAAAAGAAAAGAAAAAGAAAAGAAAAAGAAAAGAAAAAGAAAAGAAAAAGAAAAGAAAAAGAAAGAAAGAAAAAGACTCCTGTGGCAATGACACAATGCTAACAGTCCCCAAATCTGCAGGGCTGGCCATTCAGACAACATGGAAAAGGTACAGCGGAGCAGCAGGCTGTCCTCTGCAGCACAGTCGTGAAAACGAAGGGCATTTCCTGACAGTGCCCTGTTTCAGACTCCCTTGGCTGCGAGGGATTGAGGCTCTTATCAAAAGTAGATTTCACTTCCCCCAAGCAGATACTGAAGAACAGACTCTGCAGAGACTTTGTCTGGAAAAGTGTTAAAATGCACTTTATAAACAGAACCACATTGGGCTGGATTTGGTTTGAGAATTTTCAGTGTAAAACTAGCCGTAAAGAGATTTCAAAAATTACACGAAAAACTCAGATATGACATCTCAAGATAGACAGACGACTCAAATGCAAAATAAAGCATGATTTTTTGATTTATAACAGCTTGCTAAGGAGACAGGAGAACCAAGGCCTCCGAAAGCCTTCACTCGGGAGCTCAAAACTCTGGCTTTCTACACAGAAAATTCTTTTTTTGTTTTGGTTTTTTTTTTGCAATCTCGAGTCTGGTACATGCGAGGCGTGTTGCTTCCTGCCACATTTCTACACTTTTCTTCGGAGTGTTTATCCTTTTGCTCGTACCAGGCTGGTGAAAATTTGCTTGTTTAAAAATCAATGAGGTGTGCAGCAGGGAGAAAGTGGCCTGTAGCCACAGCACACCACGAAGCCCTCTAAGGCTAACCTTCATCTCCTCCTTCACGCACTGTTAATGTTTATTACCTTTTATTTATGCTCCTTCAGCATGCTTGCTTCTAACTCTATGTCAAACACTCCACTAGCATCCAAATAAATTAGCTATACTGCATTTCTACTGCACGATACTTGGGGAAATCTACCAAAGAGAGAAAAGCAGTCATTTCTGGCTGTCCCCAAACAGCCGCTCCGGTTTGGTAATGCTGTCTTGGGACCACTAGAGGCCCCAATGAAACCATCAAACTCCAGCCTGAGTGACTAACAGCAGTGAGAAACGCTGAGGATCCCAAAGTTGACATATTCAGGAAGGTACAAGGACAAGGATGACACTGCTGGAGTGTGCGGTGCGGACGTGGATGGAAATGCTGGTGGAGCCACAGGTCACGTGAACGTGAGCCACCACGATCCACACCGGCTCACTGCATCTGCAAGTGTCACAAACCGGTAGTGAGGGAAGTAACTTTATGCAATAAAACGCTGGCTGGACCGTGGAATTTCTTAGCAGCAAGTTTGATACTACAACTCACATCTTCAGTTGCACTACTTAGCATTAAATCTAGTTTTTGAGGGGTCTGAAAAATAAAGTAATATTTGGTCAACTTTTTTAAAGTAAGTGTAAAATACCTCATAGCAAAGCATGTGGAGCCAAACCTTTGCCACCTCTAAAGCAAGTCAAACTCTGGCTGATCTACAAGGATCAGATCATCACAAACACAAACCCGATTAACCAACCTTTGTGTTTTTTCCATACGCTGTTTCTACATGCAGCGGCATGGGGCCGGGGGAAAAAACACCCTTAAGGGTTGCTTTAAACTGTTGGCCCATTTAATCCTCTAATGAATTTAAACTTCAGCAAAAGACAAATGGACTAAAATGATCAAAACACGTAGTAGCACTCCTCTGAGGGAACAAAAGACGCCATTGTACTGCCCCAGTGAGTTCAGGCCGGGCTTGAGCAGGACGTCTTTCTTCTTCCCCTTTGAACAGAAGCTGAATAGAAACAGGGCTGGGAACTGGCTCCGCTGTCACCCCATCCCCAGGCCTGCTTCTGTGAACGCACTGAGGCCGGAGAAGTTATTCACTGACAGCAGCTTGGGTCCTCTTGCACAAGTCAATATGCCTGTCTATAAAAGCTCAACTTCACAGCCAGCTGTGAGGACCAGCTATCGTGGAAAAGCTCTGGGTGATGCAGTGTCAGAGCTGGAGATCAACCCCACGCCGCAGCCTCAATTAACCACAATCTGTTCACTCTAGAAGAATAATATCTATAGCTTCTTTCTCTCGCCAAGATATACGAAGGAGTTTCTGTATGTTTGGCTTAGCTCTTATAAAGAGCAAATATCTAGTAGCTCATTTCAGACTCTTACATTTAAGAGGAAGATGTGTTTACAGGTTTTGAGACTCGTAATAAATGTGTTCATCAAAAAAAATCCTTAAAAATAAAACTCAGTTTTTATAACATTCTAGTCATCATCGGAATAGAGTGATAATAGTACCAATACAGCTTCTCATAGCCCTTGTTATTCCTGTACAATTAAGGGTTTTCTGTCACCCTTATCACCAGAAAAATGAGCATGTCTCTTTCCATTGCATGCTCTAATTAGAGAAATTTCAAATTTTCATAAAAGGTTACTGAAAACAATGTTAAAGAAAAGGAATGCAATTAAGTGAAAGACAAACGTTCCTGAAATTTACCCAACTTTACCCAAACTGATTGTATTGCCAGTAAATTAATAGCCACCACCAGCAAGTTTAATCATGAAGCAAAATTATTTTAAGCAGAAATTCACCTTCCACTTGACTGTTTTTCTTGAAAATTTTAAGAACACAGGATTTTAAAAACAGAATTTCTACAAAAGTTGGGTGTTTTTTACAACAAACAAATATAGATATTTTATAAAGGCAGCCTACTGTTTAATGGATTTCCTTAGCAAAATACAGCACTTAGGAGAACTATTAGAAATAGCAGTACATTATTAAGAATAATTTTATTACACAGGCCTCTACCTCTTTTGGGAGAATTACCCCTACGGGAAAACAGGAGAGGGGCAGTAACAACTGCAGTCCCATCCTCCAACCACTTGGCAGGATCTTACATTGGATGGGTCCATAGCAACAACTATAGCCTCAAGAGCGACTGAAAAAGAGTGGAATATTAACAAGAACTAATGCTGGCCAAGGTATGTCAGGCTCCAACACCGCAGAAGAGGCTGAAAAGAAGGGGGGGTTGGGAGGGAAGGCTTTGGCAGCATCTCTGTCATTCCTACCTATACTATTCTTCTATTTAGTCAACGACTCTTTTTTAAAATGCTTGTTTGGGGCAGTTAGAAACTCAAGTCTCTCAGATGTTCTCAATACGTTTCAGACGAGTTGCTCTTCACACTTACATACAAAATAGCAGATACCACAATCAGTCACAACTGATCCTCATTCTCTGGGATGATAACCTTCATTTTTGTTGCATCTTCAACAACATTGTTAAGTTAAATAGTTCTTTCACCTAATCATTCTCTGAATAAAACTGAAAAATCACATGAATAGTTTTGATTTTATTTCACCCAAATTCTGCAGGCAACATCTTTAAAACATTTGATGTATGTATTTAAAACATTTGCTCTGATGTCCTCAACACACCCTCATAAACACAGTAATTGTGAAAAAGATCCCTACTTCCTCTCTAAAAGCTTTCTAATCTTGAGTTAAACCATGGAAACAATTTCCCTGCTCCATCACCAGGATACCTTGGAAGCACAGAAGGACAAGAACTTTATGATTTATAGACAAGCACATTTATATGGATGTCACACATCAGAGATGAAACAACGCCTGTAACAAACTGTAGTAAAATATTTCCATCCCAGGGAGCAACAAATGGTAGTAAAGCATTTCCATCCCAGAGACATTTTCTTGTGACCTGACATTTAGTGTTTTTCTTTTTATACTTCACAATAGCCAAAGAATAACATCTCTGCTGTTTCCAGGGAAGAAACAAGGATGTAAACCCAGAAACAGCTCAAGAGCAATTACTGCTAGTATTTATTAACTTAAAAAAAAACAAAAACAAAACAAAACACAGGTAAGCTTCTGAAAAAGATTGCTCAAATTTTGCATTAAAACATGTCTAGGTTACAAATGGAATTCTGACTGGTCTGTTAAAAATATACTTTTAAACTTTCACATCTGCATGTTTAATGTTGGCAACTTCCAAAGATTTGACTAGAAATCCCACATAGATGTTGCCATATGTTTGGATCTGGCGCTACGGAGAGGGGTAGAGGAGAAACCCAGCACCATTTTACCGGGATGCATTTCATCATGCGCTAACGGATGAGGAAAAGCTTCATCTTCCCACTCGTAAATAATAAAGCCACATTAAACTACCATTAAGACAAAGACAAAACCAAGTTCTCCATGCCATCAGTATATTTTATGCATGTATTACAGAACACTAAGTTATTTACTGTATTTGCACATGTAACGGCCATGTTTCCCCTGGATCAGGGTGCTAGGCACGCTTATTTGCACCTATCTGTAAACCATTGCTCACCACCAGTAAAGCCAGTGCAGCCTTTAAAGCACCAATATAAAACAGGAGCCAGGCAAAGATGAAGCGTTCTGTACCATACTGCTGACTGTGTGATCTTCTGAGGTCAGCAATAAATCTTTAAAGATAAGCCCATGAAAAAAATAAATAAAAGCAAAGTCAGGGCACTCCGAGTCAGAAGTCGAAAGCCTTGTAGCAGATGACACAAAACACTTAACCGACCTTTGCTACCCTCTGCTTGGCTGTTCACCTGTACGAAACGCTGCAGGTAGGGCCACGAGATAAGAGCTAAGAGGAAGTAACTGCTCTCCAGCTGCTAAAACAACACGTGATCCTGTACCCTTTCGTTGACGTGGTTGCGCGGGCTTCCACATGGCCTTTCCCGAGCAATTACTTATCTGCCTGGGGCTCTTTCCTCATCTTCCAGGAAGAGTTAAACCCACAGTGATTCACTAGCTGGATTCCTTTGTACTGATCGCGTCTCTAGCAGAGATAGTCAAAATGTGACCCAGTTATATAATACTGACAGAAACATGACTACCTGAAAAACAGGTTTGAATAAAGAATGTTAAACTTTCCGAAGTATGATTACGCACTGGAAAAAAGCAGTGTGCCTTTCACAGGCTATGGCAGCCTACCACAACTTGTACCATATATTGCTTCATTACTATTTATAGCAACTACTTGGCAGCAAATAACTGGAAAAAAAAACCAAAAAACCAACGCACTTTTAGCAAGGTGCCCTACTGGCAAAATCTGCTGCCAGGGCTTTATCTTGCACAGCATGGCTTGGACTCCCACTCCGTGCTTCAGCACCAGTGAGAAGACACTTTGCAGACACTAGCTGCTACGAGTTATACCAAGGTGAAAGACAGCTAAAGACAACATGTTTTAATTACCCACAAGGCATACCAAGCCAGGTCAAACCAGAGACCACACTCCACAACACCCAGGCAGTATATCCAGTGCAAAGCTGAAAGATTTTTCAGCTGACTGAATGAGAAAGGCATTAGCTTAAATTCACTAGTGTGGACAAGGGCTCAGGTTGGAAAGACGCCCGACTGCAGCCACCACACTGGAAACGCACCCGCAGACTTTTCTCTGTCGAAGGAATGCTGCATATTGGGACACCCAAGACTCTAGATGCCACATGTCTAGACAACCCCGAAGAGCCGAACGTCTTCATAATGGTATTTTCTCTTTTTCTTCTCCAAAAATATATCCTGTTTGTATGACTCATAACCTTTTAAATCTGCTTTTACAACACCTTCCCCCCCGTACAGTGGGTTTGATTTATATGCTTCTTCCAAGTATAACTGCATGTTGCGAAGACTGCGTTCACAGCCTGCTTTGCATCCACAGGCTTTAAAATTGCCCTCAAAGATACTTAACAAGGCGCATTCCTTGCGAGTAAGCCAAACAAATAGGAAAGTGCTTGGATAACTCAGGGGTTTCCTTCTTGCTTCAAAACAGAGGCGAGACCAACATGCGTGTGCCCCTGCACCATTACCCCAGGCACTCAAATGTTGGCTGCCAAAAAGATGTGCTTTGACTGTATCGGATATTGTGGCATGTAAGAGAGAAGAAATAACATCAGCTGTTTCTCAAGAGCCTGTTTAAAAAAAAAAAAAAAGACCATCATATCAAGAGCTGTCTCTAATAGCAGGGATAGGTTAACAGAAAACTGGCAAGATTCAAGTATCCTACGAGGAGCAGGCAGGTAGGGATGCCAAAAAACAATCCTTCAGCCTACAGAGTCACAAGAACATTTGTCAAGAAAAGCATCAACATTAACCCAACTCACCCCAAACATAAGAGTGCATATTTCTGGACAGAAATTTCAATACATGTACTTCAGACAACTATGCTTCCCTATGGACTGCAATAACATTAAGTTATATATTTTCTCTAAGACATGACTACTAGGGAGGCAGGAATCCTACACCAGCAATGACAGCCCAAGTACAGAAGAATCAACTTGCTCCTAACAGAAGCAGATGTCAGGGTCAATCACTAAGCCCAGGGACGCACTGTGCGCTGAAAATCCAAGTGCCCCAAGAAAAGGCAATAATTAGGGAAAGTCTTCAGTAACATCCTCTGCATTTTTGTTCCAGCACCCACCACATAATATATCCCTGGAAATTTCTCAAAAATTGAAGTTAGATGATATGACTTATCAGAATTTAATCTTCATGTTTTAATAAAAGAAAATGTGTTGCACATGTGTTGTTTTTAACTCTAGATCAAAGAATTTGCATTGCTGGTTCCTGAAACAGTCTCATCTAAGTAACACCGTTTACACCCTACTTTCAAACTCATGTACTACCCACGCTGGAGATAGTAGGTTGAAATAATCAGAGAAGGAGATGGCATTTTATTCTTTCCATTTCCACCATGATTTAACTAGAATTTCTTCTCAAAATATATTGCCAATTTTCAAATAGATATTTCTCTTACAGTGTTTACTAACAGTAAGTACATACAGTACTGCTATATGCAAATCCCCCAATCCCCACGAATTAAAAGGGACGTAATGATTTAAGCTCTTACATCGTTCTATCACATACCTATCCTACATCATGTAAATACTTCACGTGTCCATCAAGAGTTTTAACACATATAATAGTCTATGATTTTTATTTCATTACTTAATTTCATTAATATCAATTTTATTGTTAATACAACAACAGAACTCATGATAAAAGTATATTTACAACAACTGTCAGAAAAGCTTGGTGTAAATGCAGGCTCGCATGCTCAGGCACCCTAGAAACACGGTGCCCGCATAGCTACACAACCCAAAATAGACCAGAACATCTTCCGACAGAGATGATCTTCTGCAGAAACGACCTTTCCAAAAAAGCACTAGAACTTCCTTTTCTTTTTTTTTTTTCCACACACTGAACAGAGAGCCAAGTGCCAGAACTGCTTTGAATAAGGATGAGCTTGAAATGACTAATCGTTTCCTTTATTATTATAGAGAGTTTATATTGCCTCTTAGATATCTTGTTTGTGTTTCCATGAGACCTAGTTCCTTCTATCGCAGTACTGCAGGTTTTCGTGCAAAGAGCTCTTTTTAAAGCTACAGGCTTAAAACAAACAAAAAAACAACAACAAAAACCCCTCACTTGTCTGAGGGAGTCAAGTTTGCTTTTCTGCTAACCTGGATCCACGCTGCCCCTGACAAGCCTGAAAAGCACAGAACAGTAAAGGCACAGGCCTAGCAGATGTTGATATTACTGTTTCTAGATGGAGTGTCTTTTTCTTGCTGAATCATTTATTCATTAAAAAACACAGTTTCAGGGACGACTCAACTATCCATGAATTTGGGCTGAACTTACAGAAGGGTTCACTTGAGGACAGCCCCCTCCGACTTGCATGGGAATGAATGCACAAGAGGCTGAAACAAACTATCTTAATAGCAACCAAGTGTTCAGATGCCGGGTGCTTGTTAAAAACAAAGCAACAACAACAACAACAAAAAAAGCCCAGGCGAGAAAGGACTACATTCAGCCAAAATAGGGTGAAAGGGCCAAAGGGTTATGGCGCCCACCTGGAACGCAGCAGATGCAGGTTCAGGTCTCCTTGCCACCCGGCCATGCTGTCCTCCCGCCAGCTCGCGTTTCGGAGAGAGAAACAGAGATGGGAAGCAAGCTCCGAGCTGCAGCCCAGAGCTGCGGGGATGCTCAGCCAACCGGGCTGTTGGGGAACACCGGGGACGGCCCTCCTTGCCCACTGCCTTCCCCTGTGGCTCCGGGTTTCAGACACAAACCACACCAAATGCTGAGCTGAACTGCTCAGACGTGAGATCAAGCCAAAGCGTCTAATCAAGCTGAAACTAACCCAATTGGGGTTTTCTGGGTTTCTGTAAAACTTCCCCACCACCACCTCAAAATAGCTGGTTGAACTGCTACAATTTTTTCCCCTTCAAAAATTTTGGAGGAGAAGAAAGAAAAAAAAAAAAAAAAGAAAAAAAAAAGACAAACCCACATTATTTTCCCATATCTATGTCACCAAACGCAAAAATAAAGATAGGAAGTAGATTTTCACTTTGTTATGTTATACAAACTTATCTAAAAATTTGGCCACAGCAGAGCTGTATGCTTATATAGGAGGGTACGACTGAGACACCAGTCATTCATATTTCATTTGTGCCTGGACGTCAACAGGCCTGGGAGCAGAAAATACTGTAAAAACACCACCACATACATGTTAAAAAGAGGCACTAGGGAAAGGCATCTGTTTGCATGCCAGGGTGGGGAGGCAGCAGAGTACAAATGATAGGCATAAATTGTTCTTTCTCCTTTCTGTTTAGCTTTCTGCGTAATCCCTCTGAATAGCAGTGATTTGGGGAACAACGTTAAGTTCTTGTATCGCGGCCTCTCGGTACATTCCCCTCATTCAAAGGCAGTCGGAGCACAATGGTAAGAATGTTATTCATTATTTCCTATTACTTAGGGCAGGACTAAATGCTTCTCAAGGAGCCTGTGTATCAGATCGAGATGTTTATAATATGTTCACTGAAATGAACATACTGGTGGGGGGGGGGTTTAAACCATTTAATGGCATGTTTTATAAGAAAAAAAAGATAGGATGGCTATGCCAAAAGTCGGCTAATTAATCAGAATTACAGCCAGAACAATGGTATGAAGTAACAGCAGTTAGACGGGGTGCAATGCTCCGATTCACGTCAGTAAAACCTGGTGGATATGCACAGAATAAAGCAAAATTCTCCAACCCTGGATATTTTGGGAATTTGTGCTCTAATACATGCTCCAAGTGCATCACTCTCAGTCCCCTGCATTAGACCCAAAGAGCTTCTTCTATTATCTTATCCTTATTGCATAGAAAATACTGTGTTACAACCTACTTTTTTTTTTTTTTTTTTTTTTTTTTTTTTTTTTTACTCTACAGTTTAATAACCGCCTAGAAAGTGGCCACATCTAAACGGCAGGGCTCTTTCAGAGCCCACCAAGCGTACCCATCCACCCTTGGCGATGTATTACACCCAGTTAGGCAGCAGCAGGGGTGCTGTTAGCGTTAACTCAAGGCTCTACATGTTGTCAGTTGTATGGTTTAAGATGGAAACTTACCACCAGCCAAAACCATTGCCCCATTGACCCAAGCCTGCCAGTGTCCCGCACCTTTACAATCACTCTTAAACTTAATCCCCCCATCAATCGAAATGCCCACCAGCCCAGCTCTAGCGCCCAGGTCGAGCCGAGTTTTGCATTTCTTCTCCATGAGGGTTTCTGCAAACTCCTGCTTTTTCCACGCGGCAGCCTGGCATGGCGCGGGGCTGGCAGAGCCCGGGCATGCGGCTTGGTGGCCCGCTGCGCCAGAGAGACCGCACAGAGGTGGGGGGCGGCCCCCACCATGCGGCACGGCTTTTGCAGTCACCAGGCAGCGCCGAGACTTCTGAAAACAGGATCAGGACAATGAAAGACCTCAGTGATACGATGGGAGCCAAAAGCGGCTGAATGACAGTTGTTTTTTTTTTGCGTGCCAATGAATCGAAAGTTCCTGCCCGATAACGTCTTTCGGCACAAAACGCCTGGCCAGCGGCGCATGCCAGCGCAGGGCGGAGAGCTGCAGACATCCACGGCTCCAGCTGGAATTATGAGCACTGAGCCCTTGTCAGGATCAGGGCCTCAGCACCCAGTTTCCACTCTATTAACAGCTACTGCAGGAAGAAAAATTCCTTTGGTTTCATGTATTAGAAAAGTTTGTAATGGTTAAAAAAAGTCAGTATTTGAGATAGTTTTTTCTGCTATTACTCTAGATGAATGCTCTGTCCAAGCAGCAAACTCCTTCCCCACTCCCCCCCATCCTGAGATCTCTTGCTCCTCCATGCACAAAAAAAATCTGCTTTAAAATAAGGGGGGATGGGGGATTGGGAAAACTAGACTTAACATTTTTTCCCCCATTTCCCCCCCCCCCCCCCAATAGCAGGAGCAAAGCTCTAAACATATAAATAGCTTGCCAAGTGTGTGGCATAAACCACACCCCATATCCGGGCTGCTGTCTTAAAGGAAACTGCTAATACGAAAAACCCAAGGATGCAGGGAACACGATAAGGCTCGCGCTTGACATATTTTGTATTTACTTTTGAGGGACACCAAGTACCTCCAACAAAAATGCTCTACCAGGTGCTATAACTTCTTGCATTTTATTTTTATGGACAAAGATTTTCAGAAGCTCTCCCAGCCCCACTGGTACTCTGCTACCCTGGGGGGCAGGACAGCTTTTGATCAAGAACACTGGCTAAAGCAACATATAGTGCAGGGTTTGGGGTCCCCCCCCAAAATTACACCCAGTTTTGGGACGTGCAGGCAGGAGGATTCAGAGAGCACCTCCCTCTGCAGAGCACAGCTCCTATCTCTCTGGAGAGCTTCGCCCCTACGTGCAGCAACTCTGCTGCTGCAGGGGCTGCAGTCGCCCCTCATGTCAGTGGCCCTCTGACAAGCCCAGGAGGCACCAAATCCCAAAACGAAAATAAAAAAGGAAACAAGCTTTCCAGATGATGCACGTTATTTCTGCAGAACACATTGTTATAGGAAGCTGCTGCAAGGCAAGATACAGGAAGCTGAGAAAAGGGAGCTTCATAGGACTAACATGAAGCACAGGAGTTGTAGTGAATGCCACTAAAAAAACAAAAAAACCCCAAAAGCAAACAGCTCCCTCAAGGGCAATATTAAACTCTGCACCTCACACACAAAGACAATCCCGATGTTCAGAGGAGGGCAAGAACTAACACAGGATTTTCTCGCAGCAGAGCTGTTTCCCGCACTGCGAGGCAGCTGCCGCCACAGGGAAAGACGGTGGGAGCAGATGGAGGACGAGCGCGAGCCAGTCTCTCCCGCAGCTCCCGCCGCGGCAGCGAGCTCTCCCTCCGCTCTCGGGCCTGCCTCGCCAGCGTCCGAGGCTGAGCTGGCCCTTTACACCGTTCATCTCCATGACTGAATCGAAAGCTACTTTGCTCTGCCAAAGCTTGACGTCTCGACCTTTCACAGGCACCTGTCCCCTCTTCCCGCACTGGCGTAAGCCGCAGGTGAACACCGCTTTCGGGGCTCTTCCGAAAAGCAGCTTGTGTTTTGTGCTGCATCGGAGGAATAACAGGAAAATAACACCGGCCTCCCCATGGAGCCAAGATTCGGTAGCTCTGCTGAAGTGGGAAACACCACCATTGGTTTCGGTTGGTCTGGGTCTGTTTTGAAGTCAATTCCTTGCAGTTGGCCAGCGGCCGCACCGAACCAGAGAGGCACGAGCAAGCTGGGGGGGACGGCTGGGGCTGGGATGAGCATCCATCTCCCTCGCAGGCAAGTCTCACTTGGCCGCACTAGAATAAATATGCTTTATAGAAAGGCACTGCTCCTTTGACAGCCAACAGAGCCTTGCATCCCAAGCAGCGCTAGCTACCGCCAGCAAAGGCGGGAGCGAGCCGGAGGCCTGCCTGCCGCTCGGGCCTCCCGTGGCAGCACGCACCACAGCCACCACCACCTCTATGAGAAAACTGGACTGCACACCAAAACCATTCACTGCGCACATTTCTGTATCCCCAAATTTCTCCCAGCATTTCTGCCACAGTGCTTAAAATAAATAAATAAATAAACAAACAAACATTACAAACATTTCATCCTCCTTACGATGACCAAGAGCCAAGCAAACGGAGGCAGTAACTGCAGCGCCTAACACATGCAGTCAGTGGCAATATTTTAGCAAACGGGTACGAATTAGTGAAATTTCTCCTGCGCAGATTAAGGAGCCAGGACCTGCCCTGCAGGCAGGCAGCATTTTGGCTGACAGGACTGTGAGTGTGTTAAACATGCTTTGATTCCAAAAATAATTAAGCAAGAGTTACAATTAAGCTAGTTGAACGTGGGAGACTTTGCACCTGAACTTTTGGGGCACAGGGTCTAGTCACACTGCAGTATTGCTTTTGGTTCCTCCAAAGGCTGTATATCCTTTAATGCAACCCACCGCTCCCAAAATAAGGCCCAAATTATGAAAGTGCTTTTCATCGAGTCTCTGACCAGCTACATATAACCACCAAGAGGACAGATCACGATTTTCTTTCACTGCTCAGGGTCTCTTGCTACATTTTGTATCCACCACTCACAGGCCTTTTAGAAACCAGTATTTTCAATAATTATGGTAAAGAAAAGGAACATCTCAACACCATTTCCTCTTTCTTTGCTCTAATTTTGTGGGGTTTTGCAACAGTCTAAATCAAATCATATTCAATTCTGAAATGTAAAGATGAAATTTTTAAGTCTTGTCATTGACATATTAAGCTCTAGAGTGAACATAGTGTGAGGAAGGCAGCATGAGAACATACACAGAGGCTAAATCCTCTGCCGAAAGGTATTAAAAGGTAAACTCTGAAGCTTGGTTCTAAAAACAGCGTAACAGGTTTTTACCTTCTGTGTCTTGGCAATCTGTGCGTTATTTGCAAGACAAGCTGCCAATGTTCCTCTATTCAACCTCTCAGATTTTTTTCATTTTTTGTTAATTAATAAAGATCTGCAATTTGATATCAAATAACAGTTCCACTGAGCTGCAATCTTAGGAGCCACTCTTCTTATCTCTGTGCCTATAGAAGCATGGCTTAGGAGGAATTGCTTAAGGAAGTATTACAATTACATTGGAGGAACAAGAGATTACTCAAAACAAGTAGAGCAACAGTGAGTTAAGCAAAAATATACTAAACTAACTGGCTTGCTGACCCCAGCCAGATATTAGAGACACGGAGATCATTATGCAAAGTAACTTCAGTTAACGTCACATTAAAACCACCTCATACTATTTTAACAGCTTTCGGTTTCAACAGTGTTTAACCAGATAGAGTATGGATCTTAGCAGCAAGGTCCTCAATACAACCTCCAGACAAAGCCACTCATTTTCCCTAAGGACACTGTAACACATGAATGGAAAGAGCTTGAACTAGACCCTGAGCTATGTCCTTTCAAGTTGCTTGCTCCGGGCTTGTGTATTTAGCATGTCATCAACACAATGAGCCAATAAATTGCTGCCCCTTCCTTCCACACTTTGTTTTTAAAGGGTTCATTGTATTTTATTTCAGTTTATTTAAGCAAGATTTCTATCGCTGCTGGGTACAGAAACAGGCAATTCTTATCATCTTTGTAATTCAAGTCCACGAAAATACTTCTACGTATATTAATTGCTCTGACCTTACATTTAGCACTTTAGTACTTAAAGCTTGTTTGCTCCCTCTAATCAGCAACCAAAATCAACAAGCCTTGAAACGTTATGGAAATTAATAACATCAGGAGCAGCATTTTTCACATTTTCATTTTTTCCTGACAATCTCTGAGATCAGTGCTAAAGAGATGCAAAACATCAGTTGTAAAACTCTTACCGAGCCTACTGTGATTCCCAGAGCACGCAACTGTGTGGAAAACCTTCACGTTAATGAAAAAATCCACATTAATGAAAAAGTTGAAGGCTAATCCCTGCATGTTTGGTGAACTTGCCGGAACCCTGCAGACACTGTATTTACAGAACGGATCTGACAACAGCCACCGGTGTTTTTCCTGACTGACTACACACGCTCTAATGTATACACGAGGGTTAGCAGAAACTGGGCTGACTTTCTCTTACTGCATACGCTTTCTGAGTCACTCCAGACATTCAGAATAAAAACATGTGACTTCTCTCCCCCCGCAGGAGTTTACAAGGATTACTGCCTTCATGGGTCATTAGATGTGTTCCTGCTGCAGAGCAGGGATGGCGGCTCAGCACCTCCAAAGTCATGTTGGATTTCAGAAGAGCAACGAGAGGGGGGTGAAGAGGGTGAAAACCAACAGTAGTTCCAGAAGAAGACTCCCCAAAATACACTGAGGAATGCCAAAACCCCATACGGCTAGAGCAAACTAATCAAGGAGACGGCTTTGATAAGAAAAGAGCTGTGGCAGAGCTGGGAACCATGTTTGCTGATTGCCTTGCTGGTTTGGGGAAAATATCCAAACATTTGTATGACTAACTGATCCTCATCATTAGATTTGTGCATAAACTCTCCTATGTCAAAACACTTCATCTGCATGCATTTAAAGAGAGGTCTTCATTGCTTTTTAAAATCCCCTTCATAATTCAAAAAGAAATGGGGCATAGATTTATTACTTTCATTCTCTGGAAGGAAATTTTTTTTCAGCTGGAATTTCACAATTAAAATAAGGTCAACATTAGCTCAAATAGATGAAATAGGTAATCTGACCTCCAACTACACACAGAAAGGCTTCCTTACGTTAAGCTAAGCATCAGCTCCGTAACTCAATGCTGGCACCCACAACACCCGAGACTGCCGGGACCAGCCTTGCCGAGGAGCCCGCTCGCAGCCCGGTCCGTCAGCTGGTGCAGTGCCACGGGCAGCCCCAGGGGTGGGGGGCCCTGCGCAGCCCCTCTGCACCGCCCCACCAACACAGCACCCACCGCCCGCGCCTGTTTTCTGCCTACCACTTCTGTTCAAAGGGTAGTAGCTGCGAGGGAAGGGGGCTTCGCACATGGTTAGGGAGCGACAGGGGAAGCAACCAGCAGTGCTCTAAATCTTCATCGGAGGCAATCTGAAGGGCACAAAACCCACTTTGAATAACGTTTCCAGTATCCATTTTCACACAGCCCTAGTTCACTGGTATAGACAAACACGAGGAAAGGGAGAACGGATCAATGCAGGCATAACACTTCCGGGGAAAATATCTGGAAAGAGCAGTTCGACACTGTCAGAGCTGGAGTGAGTACTACAGCCTCATTCACAGCTTTCACTAACTGGGTAAGAACTAATAGGCCTGAAACTCGCTTTCCTAACTAGGAATAATTCCCTAACAGAAGGGCTACAAAAAAAGCATTAAAATGGTCTTCTTTTGTTAAAATGTGTAATAAATGTCTGAGACAACAAGAATATGAAGCTTTTTTTTTTTTTAAACAAAAAAGTGCTTGGAGAAACAGATAAGAGCCTTTGGGTAAATTAAACAACATAAGAAACAAAAATTAATTCCCTCATGTAAAGAGGAGGGGAAAAAAAAAGATTTTGCAAGTAGATTCCCATGTTCTGACCTTGGCACGAACTCTAAATAAGCAGCTCACGATTTCGAACAGCAACAAGCACAGAGCGTGTGCTACAAGATACTGCAGAATCCTCATCCCTCTTCATTTTTTGCTAAGCAGCCAAGTATCAGCCAAAGCAAGCGCCAATGAAGAAAAGCACCCGCTGGCTGAGCATGCAGCTGCATCGCGGTGCCCAGGAAGGCCTCGCCACAAGCCTCAGAGGTGAAGCGAACGCAAGTCACAGACCTTCACCTGCAAAATGCAGCCTCAGAGCTCCTGGCCTGATTCCTTCCAAAAAGTTTCTGCACAGAATCAAAGCCTTGAGGTTTAACTAAATCATCAGTTTGAGAAAAAGCCAGTCTTCATTTAAAAATTTAAGTCCTGGAGAATGTATCATATCCCCACACTAATGAATCCAGGGTATAATTAGTTTTTGCATAATCACCTGTATCCACCCCAAAAGAAAAGGTACTGTAGGACAAATAAGGAAATCAAAATGTTTTGCTATATTCGAATACACGTGGGGACCTCCTCCAGCTCACGCTGAAGTAAATAACAAAAACCAACTGTGACCACTGAAAGTATCAGAAAAGTTAAATGAGACCTTTACCAAAGTAGGTGTTTTGCCCTCACAAAGTCTTTATAAGAAGTAACTCAGTACTCAAGTTAATGTAGACACACCAGCGATAAAAAAAAGGTGGCATAAATATTGGTAAAACTTAAGACTACAGTGTCCAAATTACACAACACCTTTTAAAAAAAGAGGCTTATTTCTGAACAATTGAGAAATTAACCTTTGCCACTAATCTGAGCTTCAGTAAGGCACAAATCCATACTAATATTTGCTTTCTCCATATCACATGGCTAGTAGCAGACAACTCTCCAGAAAGAACACTTTCTGATGTGTTTATTTTCTTTCAGCTGCTAGGAAATACTCATTTCTACTATAACATTAGAGACACCCAATGTTACCACCCATTGTGATACCTGCTATTTTTCCCTCAAAAATCCAGGTGCAGAAAAGATTTAAAAAGGAAAGCTGGGATTTTTATGCTTGAAAAAGTTTCCAGTCATTGCAGCTGTAAAGAAAAGTTTGAAATCTGAAGTAAGCTCACTGATCATCATCAGTCATTACCGTCACACTGGGCTTTAATTTGTTCCATTAAAAGGGTTAAGAACACTGAAATGGGCATTTGGTACTGGGTTCGTGGAGATCAGCGATGTGACAGTGCATAACGGAAGGAGGGTCAATCACTACCGTTATTACTACTGCTACTAGATGTGCCTGACACTACCCAGCTCCGGTTGTCCCCGAAAGGCGGAACCCTCCCTCCTCTCCCCCCGCTTCCCGTGCTCCAGTACCATCACTCACCTGACCGCACGGTGATTTGGTTTGAGGAGCTAAACAGCAGCAGGGACAGAGACGGCTGTTAGACTGGCTCACCTGCTTTGGCAAACTCCACCCTCTTGCAAACACAGAGAAGAAGATCAATCTAGAGCTTATCCATCTTAGCAGTAATGGATGCTGGAAAAAGTTTACCTTCTGCCAACAACAGAAATTTCAAAGAGGTGACAAGTATTTCAGTGAAGTGAAGGAAGAGTACAGGATAATTTGGCTATCTTTCTATCTGCTGAAAGCACCGCTACAAAATGAAGGCATGCTCTTAATGATCAGGAATCTCACAAGTATCCATCTACAACCCACTCGCCCACCTACCTGCCTAACTTTTCTTTCTCTTTCCTGTGTGACCCAGCCGAAGACCAGAGGGGGGTCAAGTGACTTGTTCCAAGTCACACCAAGTGCGTCACTTGGTTCAGGTCCTTTTGCCCTAACTACTGGAATACATGATTTCTGGACATGCATACACGTTTTTAGAAAAATTATTTTCAAAAGCACTCATTTTTCCAGCTACACTGCTGGAAATACAATCCCAGGTTACCTCTAGCATTATTGAGATGCACAAGGCACTCATGGAGGCATTATCTCCACAGAGCAGGAACAAATAATCTTCCATCCAGCACCAACAGTCAAGTGAATGAACCAGTTAGAAACCCCATGATGCAAAATATTTCTTTAGGTGACCTGTGCTACTCCTGAGTAGAGCTTAGCAGCGTTTTTATTCACAACAGAAAAGGTATCATGTATTCTTCAAGTAACTGTTATAAATACTGCACAAATTAACTACTGTGAAATATTTGTTCTTTTTAAATAAACTGTTGTCTTTCATCTGCACAATAACGTTGACAGAGAAAGCACATACAGCAGTTCGAAATAGCAGAACTTGAAGAAGACAGGAGGAAATTTGGCAACCTTTGTTTTGCCACTTCATGCAAATTATGTATCTGTACTTCAGTAACACCTAGAAACAGCAATCAGGGCACCATTTTGCTAGGAACTGTGCTCATATCTAGCAAAAATGGCTCCTGCCTCTTGTCCTTCCAGTCTAACGACTGCAAGACAATAGGGTCTTTCAGGTATTTGGTATTTGCAAAGGACTTTCCCCATTTCCCCCATAGGAAAAAAATAATTCAGTTTCTCGCAATACACTTCTGAATCTATAGCATTCACTGGACATAATACTTCATGTGCCAGTGAAGGCTCATCAAGGAATGCACCCTTTGTGTGGCACACGGAGAGTCCAAGATGGAGGAATGACGAAGTGAGATCACTTACCCTTACGTCTTTTAAAAGCAATTTCCAAGCTGCTGCTTCTTTATCAGTAAGAAGACTCTCAGAAGGTTGCCAAGATTCAATGGATCAAGCACAAAAATTAAAGAAAATCCAACTTTGCAAAAAGAGAAAGTTAAGTCTTGTGCAGAAATGCGAAGCTAGCAGCAGCAAAAATCTCATTTCCTTTAGCACAGAAAGGGAACGGGCAAGGGAGATGTCAGAAGTGCCAAGTGCTTATGGTCTGCAATTCCACTTCCTGTCATCGACAACCAAAAGATACGTGGGTGTTTCTTCTCTAGACAACTGGACCTACAGTCGTTCACTGGAAAGGGAAGAAAGCTCACCTGGGGCACGTAGAGATGCTCAAAATAAAAGTATAAATTCTAAAAGGAAAAAACACAGTAGATAACTGAAGTCATTCTGAGACAAATAAGGGAGTTGGAAAAAGAGAAAGGGAGAAATAATGATACTGGCAGCCTTCAGACCTCTGAGCCATTTTCTGCAGTGGTAGCTGAGCTCCACACAGCTCGTCAGAAATACGTAACATGCTTTCTGAAGTGAGATACTGAAAATCTCTTCCCCATCTTTTTAATAAAGTGAATGAAACTAAACACACAAAACAAAAATAACAGAAGTTTCGTAGCTGCATAAAAGTCATGCTGGGCAGAATTAATCCAGTGGCAGAAACAATATTAACTGTACCTCTTGCATATAATAATAGGACCTTACTGAACCCAATCACAGAATATATTCAAGCACCGCAAAATGCCACATGTGCATTTAAAGATTAGAAAATGAGTTCAGTGCAAAACAGTACACTTCATCTTGTATATTGAGCTGTTTTGATGAACAGTACAAGAAAAGGAGAATTTCTGTTGCTGTACATGCCAAACACGTCACACCACTATAATCTTATTTCCAGCATAATCTTAAGTTCTTTGTATTGATAGAAGGGAAAAATACAATTAACTCTCCATTTACTGAACTCCGTGTAAATACAATTTTAGCTTAAAAGTTGCACTACTAATTTGTATTTTTTTTTCCTCTCTCATTTTAATCAGTTTAGAGTATTTCAGATACTGTGTTTATTGCTGCTGCTCTAGCAAAATTCTTGGCTTTACAAACATAGCTTACAGTTTCCTATAATACTTTTTCCTTCCTTGTTTTGTGCCTGACACGAGACATGACTGAACGTGCAGAGCAGACGTGACAGTGACTAGGCCCAAGGTGCAGTCAAAAGCTCCAGAAGAAGGACACAGACGCTCTTCTTTAAATTAGAGCTGTCATGTCAGGGCCACAACAGTAGAAAACTCATTTAAAAAAATAAATAAAAAATAAATACAAACAGTTGCCATTTTATGACTTCTCATGTCTATTTAATTAGGTGCTAGAGGAATTTATTAAGTTATAGTTCAAATCTTATTCCCAAGAACCCCAAACAGGCTACACCAAAGGGCAATTTTTAACTCCCAGAAGCCACAGCAGTTCTAAGAGCCATCTAAAACATCTGCGAAAATACAAAGACAACAGTTAAAACTGCCTTTGGTAACTTTTTGTGTAAAAACAAAACAAAACCCCCACACTTGTATTAAACTAACCTCTAATATCAGTGGAAAACTGAAGTGAAAATGGAGAATAAAGAAGCATTTCTCAATGTACATTCCTATATCCAAAAGGGCAGAAAATTTACTAAACGTTCCTTAGCAGTGCTGAAATACTGAAAGCCAGAACACATACCCCAGGCTGAATGACACAGTGCAAGCACAGCATGTCTTAGTCTGTAGTTTGGGCTTCTCTTTACAACAAAAAGATAATCTTAATATTTTTTAAAACGTAGGGAACAGATTTAGCCAGCTCCACAATTGCAAAAGTCAATGTATACAAACAGCTCTGCTAAAATCAAGAAAAATTAGAGATAAGAGCCCTTGTCACCCCAATTAGCACCAGTGAGGGCAAGGGGAAAGAAGGGGTAGTGCACAAGCTCATATCACGGGCTGGGATTGCAGCCGCATAGCTTCTCTCCCCCATTTACACCAGGGTTATCCGCCAGGAAGCCAGCTGAACTTTGCTTGGAAACAAATGTTATACAGTACCTGGGAAGGTTGCAGAATCCAGCCTGGCTGTTAGACTGAGAACTGACCACACAAGACAAGGCCTCCCAACTCGGAATAATCTTATTTCTGCATGTTCAGTGTGTTAAGAGCCCACAGCGGCCCACACCATGTTCGCTACTCACTGAAGTTTCTCGGCATTAATTCCCAGGACAGAGTGCTGCACAGCAGGCGCTACTCTCAAGGATTAAAGGGGGGGCAGGAGGTTATTTGGGAGGACTGCATGAGGGCTATTGGGAACTTCTTTCATTTAATTAGTAATAGAGTCCTCCCTCCCCTCTACAGCTGAAAATTCAGGGAAGAAAAGCAAACACCAAGTAAGATCAATGTTTTCAAATTAGCCTGCAGTTCTTCTAGTTATTTATTAACTTTCATACATATTAACCAAACAATCAAAAAGAGGCAGAAACTGAGTGGTTCCCCCACCACCTCCAAGAAGTAAATGAAGAAAACAGTAGATTTAAAAGAACCACCAAAATTGCGTGGGAAAGAGGCATCTTTCCATGAACACCAGCAGCATACGCAGCCCAGCGCCCTAGCTGACCGCTCAGAGACAGATCCTTACGATAGCAATGGGGTCACAGAGACAGCAAACGTACACAGTCCCCAAGCCAAAATTTTATCTGAACATTGCTATTCTGTAATTTTACCATCAAGCTGAAAACCCTGAGTGTTACAATTTCAATGCTAGATATAGCCCTAGCCAGATAGACATCAGGTGATGCCAAGAAAAAGTACGCAGGTACCACAGACCATCCATTCTAAAAACTTCATAGCCAGTGTACCTGTCACATCTGCTTGGAAGAAGCTGGACTACTGAAGAAAAAAAGAAAAATAAAATCAAGTGAGTGAAGTGTAATTTCAGGCACCTGACGTACAAGACTAGAACAGTCTGTTTGTAATGCAACCCACTGCCTCCAAAGCAGGGCCTCCAAGAAGGTTTCAAGAAGACTTGGCCAATGCAGACTTTGACTTGGGCAGCTCTGAGGACTTGGATTTTGCCCTGGGCACGAAGGAAGTTTGAGGGAGACTCAGCCCGGAGCCCCCTCAGCAAGGCGCCAGCTCGCGGAGGAGGAAACCAGGAGGGTGGTGAGCTCCCTGCATCAGGGAGGGCAGGAGGGGATGGTGGGCTGCAGCAATGAAGTGCTTCCCTGCAGCCGCGGCCACGCAAAACCGCGGCAGGTGCCCCAACGCCTCACCCCGGAAAAGGGCTTTCTTTCTATTAGCAATGAAAGAGGGACAAAGCTAGGCCTAAGAAGCACAGACCTTCTGTTGTGACCCCCAAAATGATGCACAGTCTACGAAAGACAAACTAAAACAGACAGAGCAATGGACCTTTCACTCCCCTTAATTCAATTCTCTCCTTTAAGTCAGTGCACTGTTATTACCCTAGCAATGAGATTGTAACACTGAAGTTTTTCAGCTTGATGGTAAAATCATGTAGTGTCCATCCATCTCCAATAATAGCCATATCAAGACAATGAACTCTATTGAGGCATCTAATAGGGGCAGATAGTCATTTGCATAGTACATTTTCTGAGACTCTCTGTAATACAACATCTCAAAGACTCAATTCAGACTATTCTCCTTTCCCACAGACATTAAGAAAAAGATTCTTTTACAAGAAAAAGTAACAATGACCCTTCCCATAATAGGAGAAAGTACAAGATGGGATTTTCCTGCCTATGATGGGTGCACACTTTTGTCAGTGTATTTTTGTTTTTTAAAACGATCTATACGTCCTTTTCATCTCTGCTGTGGATCGAATGCCCAAAAGTATATTTCTAACGTTGCTCTAACAGGCTTCCGCATAGGAAGCCCTTTGGGATCTCCACCCAGCAGCTCATGCAAATTTTGTCTCACATTTCTGCACAGCAATTTTATACTTCAGCTCTCCCCATTTTCCGCTCCTCTGTGACTCACGGACTTGTGATTTGCGGGAACAAATCGGGATGCAGCATGGTTCTCTGGATATGCTGGCCTGCTTATGAGTCCTCAGGCTTAGGATGAGCTCTGCAGCTTAGTACTTGGGTGAACCTGACAAATCACTTCCTCTCCATCAGACTGTGAAGGCCTTGAAGGCAGCACACATGCGTATGGTGTATGTTTTGCCTGGCACAGTTTAGCTCAAATAACACCTCCAAATACTGCTGTAAATGAAGCGGTAATGATTATGTCCTTCCTCCTCCTAATGCTTCCGCTTTCCCCTTTTTCGGTAAATAATCCTGGACTTTGTCATTGTCTTATTTAGCTCATGAAGCACATACGTTATCCCTGGAGGTAGCTAATCCACCTTTACCGATGGAGGAAGAGCACCAGCCCCGTGACATGGGATAGGTGAGCCTCTCTGGGTCCGCGCAGGGGCAAGGCAGCGGGCCCCCGTCAAGACCAAACTGGACGGCATTTCTGGCGTGTCAAGGAAGGTCAGCGGAAAGGGAGAGAAAGCTGCCTCACAACAGCCCCAGTGAGGAACAGCGTTTCACTCTTTGTCCAAGTTTCTGATTTTATCAGATTATGCCACAGTGTCAACATTGTTTATGGCCTTATTTTGTGTCTGTGAATCACTCGCTCCCAGAGTCTCTTCCTCCACCCTGGTTTATAAATAGCACCACACACAGAACGGAGTTTGTGAAGCAAAGGAGACTTGCCGAAACAAAATAATGTATATCAAGCTGACAAAATCTTTCAAAAGCCCTTCTCACTTATTTATAGTGCCGGCTAGACACGCAGATTCCCACATTCTGTAAACCCTGTAGGTCAGTGTCTCCATTGCTCATTCACAAACAATCCTGCTAATAAAAAAATCCCTCCAGTTATAACCGAACTTATTCCCAAGCACACTGCTTCTTGGCACATGCCTTCTGAAAAGAAAGATTTTAAAATAAATGATACTATATATTTATGATACATGGAGGCAACATATGCCTAATCCATGATGAGAAGATAATAGGACATTATTTATTCATCTAGAGACACCTCGACTTTGCATGCAACCTCTTGAAGGTAGATCAGTACAGAATAGTAAGTCATTTTCTATCATGTGATAATGGACTGTGACTTGAATTTCCAAAGATTTTTTTCTGTCAAAATACAGCCTCAGTTGCAAGCGTGAGGGCTTTTAAAGTTAAGTTCCTCTGCATGACTGGAACCCAACAATTCCCTCTTGTCTCCAGAAACCACATGCTTGCAATGGGAAGTTCACAGTGCTATCATCCAGATAACAAAGTGGACTGAAAGAGATATCTGGCCAAAAGGTTCAGAGAACAGTTTCCCAGAGCCCAATACATACAGTGCCGGTCGAGCCAACACAGAGCCAACCGTATATATCCTCAGTGGCCCCAACAAACACTGCCTGGTGTTAGACACACCTGAATTCCTCATTAGAGGGGCTGGCCTGGGTTTCCTATGCCTAGCAATTTTAAGAAATATTTACAGGATGGAGATGTGGAAGCCAATTAACTCTGAAGTCACTATCCCAAGTGATAAGCCAGTGATGCCAGAAGACCACTCCTGTTAACAGACATTAAAAAAACGCTGCTTACTGGGAAGCTTTTCCAGTGGCAAAAAGTAACACTGCTTATGTGCAGTTACACTAAATAAATCTCAGTTTGAGCCACAGATCTAGCCCAAGAGGCACAAACTCCTACTGTATCAGTCCCACAATCACACAAAAATAGATCCTTGCAGAAACAGATCCCCTACATAGAAAAAAACAAAACAAAACAAAACAAACCCCTAAACTGAAACCACCAGATTCCAGGTTAGTCATCAACCAGGCAGACCTACAGCTGGCCTCAATCTCACCTCAAGTAAGAGCCAAGGGGCCTCCCTGGCAGTGGTGATTATGCTGTGACCTGGCTCTGCGAACGGCTGCCAGGTGACAAAAGCCAATTTCTCACATGGACCAGTTCCCCAGCCAGGCTCTCTAGGCAGCCATATCAAAAGCCCTCGATTCTTCTCCTGGTGGCAGAGATGCAGGAGACAGCGAGGGATTGCGCATGACCTGCCAGTGAAAGGACACCCCACCTGGACCAATTCAACAAAGGAGCCAATGAAATAATATTGGTCAGTTCCATTGACACAAATTCCTTGAAGTGCCTAAAGTGAAAGCATCCAAATACTGTTTTTCTCTATTCTACTATTTTTTTTTACCTGCAATTAATCACATAGTTATATGTCAGCCTAGTGGTTCCTTAATAACTTGTGTAGGTTAAAGCATGTTATAAAAATATTCCTCTTTAAACGCAAAAGACTTGTAAAACAGTCCTTTCAAATGCATATTTTGGAAACAGCTAAATGTATCAATATTGCACCACTACTTTGTTATTTTGTAGACTCAACAAAAACGAACAAAAACTGTTCATAATCTTAACAAAAAAAAAGAAATACCAGTGCCTGGAAAATATCACAGTAAGTTTGGACATCTTTTAAGCCAAGTACATGTCATCTTTTATTCTTCTACTGCTTATCTCAATGCACAGTTCCTTTTCCTTTAACAAAAAATATGCAGCTTTCAAACAATACTTGATGCTAAACAAATAAAACTAAATACCAAATCAAACTATTTTGGACAAAAGGCTCATTTCTTCTCTCTTGTTCTATATTCACACACACACGGTATGTATGTGTGTGTGTATATATATACACACATACATACATATATATACACACATATATACATGCATATATACACGTGCGTGTGTTTAGTCACATACATATATATAAACACATGCATGTAGGTGAATTGGCTAGCACTACTAAAAGTATCCTATTATCTTATAGCTATACAAAAACTGACTAGTATTAAACATGACTTTCTTGCAGAATGAGGAAACAAGAGTAGGGTCATCTTGCAATTAGACAGCAGCACTAAAATTCAGAAAATTTGAGTTTTATTTGTTTCATCAATTCACCACAACCCTTCAGATCCTCATGCCCTGCTTTCCCCATTTATGAATAGAAATATTCCCTGAGGGCTCAATACATTAATCTTTATATCTTTATTATTGACCCAAGGAATTACAGAAGTCATATTTAACCTGTTCCTTCGGTAGGAAGCCCGTTTGTATTGCAGCCGCTGGTAGCAACTCTGGTTGTCATCACAGAGGCAGCTATGAGGTCGCAGAAGAGGATGATGGCGTCACTTAAGGTGATAACAATGATGGGCATCTCTCACGGAAGTCCTCATTTACACACAGAAAAGGGACAACAACTTCAAATCAGGGAGGAGAAAGAAATTTAAATCGGAGCCAACTGAGAAGCGAGGCATATGGTTCACAGGAGGTTTTGATTTCAATTAAAACGCCCTCCTCCTCCTAGGCAAACTAAATAAATATAAATTAAAATAAACTATTCTGCAACATATATACACAAAAACGAAGACAGACATGACAGAAGAAGCCGCAACATATACCATGTGCAATTAAAAGCTAAGTTCTGCAACAAATACTATTTTGTCACTCCACTGCACAGGCATTTATTCTGCCCCATCACCACTGCATCTGACTACCATTTGGGGAGCCCACCTAACAAAAATCGGAGTTGAGGTGGAGAGAGGAAGGGAAAAGGAGGGACAGGTGTAAAGTACAGCACCGAATTTCAGAAATAGCCTTTATAAAGAAGAAATCATACTGTGAAATTTCATAGTGATAAAAATGCCAAAATATGAAAAATAGCCATGTTTCTAGAATAATATACAATGAAGAATAGCATATAAGATGGTGGGAAGGATTTGCAATCAAAATGAGTGACAAACTGCAATTATGAAGATATAGAGAAGGCTTAAGAAAACTGGACACGTCCGATTTAGAAACCAGTAGTTTGCTATGAGAAAAAACTGCCCATATTTGCATTAAGAAAACCTGAAGATTTTACAGAATGGTTGGAGCTTTCAGCTACTTCAAGCCATAATGAGATTATCTGGGGGCAGTGGAGAGAATGGAACAAAACCCTAAACGGAGATAATGAATTGGCTTCAGAGAGCTGGTAAAGAGTGGTCCGACAGCCACGCACCGCGGCAGGCAACAGGAGCACGGCAACCCTCACAGAATCACAGAATGGTTGAGGTTGGAAGAGACCTCTGGAGATGATCTAGTCCAACCCCCCTGCTCAAGCAGGGTCACCTAGAGCACGTTGCACAGGATCGCGTCCAGGCAGCTTTTGAATATCTCCAGAGAAGATGACTCCACAACCTCTCTGGGCAACCTGTGCCAGTGCTCTGTCACCCTCACAGTGAAAAAGTTTTTCCTCATGTTCAGATGGAATTGTCTGTATTTCAGTTTGTGCCTGTTGCCTCTTGTCCTGTCACTGGGCACCACTGAGAAGAATCTGGTCCCATCCTCTTGACACCCTCCCTTCAGATACTTGTACGCATTGATAAGATCTCCTCTCAGCCTTCTCTTCTCTAGGCTAAACAGGCCCAGCTCTCTCAGTCCTTCCTCATAAGAGAGATGCTCCAGTCCCCTCATCATCTTTGTAGCCCTTCGCTGGACTTGCTCCAGTAGTGCCACATCCCTCTTGTACTGGGGAGCCCAGAACTGGACGCAGTACTCCAGATGGGGCCTCACCAGGGCTGAGGAGAGGGGGAGGATCACCTCCCTCAACCTGTTGGCAGCACTCTTCCCGATGCAGCCCAGGACACCATTGGCCTTCTTGATCACAAGGGCACATTGCTGCCTCATGCTTAACTTGGTGTTCACCAGCACTCCCAGGTCCTTCTCCGCAGAGCTGCTTTCCAGCAGGTCAACCCCCAACCTGGACTGGTGCATGGGGTTATTCCTCCCTAGGTGCAGGACCCTGCACTTCCCTTTGTTGAACTTCATGAGGTTCCTCTCCGCCCACCTCTCCAGCCTCTCCAGGTCTCTCTGAATGGCAGCACAGCCCTCTGGCGTATCAGCCACTCCTCCCAGTTTTGTATCAGCAGCAAACTTGCTGAGGGTGCACTCTGTCCCTTCATCCAGGTCATTGATGAAGAAGTTGAACAAGACCGGACCCAGAACTGACCCCTGGGGGACACCGCTAGCTACAGGCCTCCAACTAGACTGCGCCACTGATCACAACCCTCCGAGCTCTGCCATTCAGCCAGTTCTCAATCCACCTCACTGTCCACTCATCCAGCCCACACTTCCTGAGCTTCCCTATGAGGATGTTATGGGAGACAGTGTTGAAAGCCTTGCTGAAGTCAAGGTAGACAACATCCACTGCTCTCCCTTCATCTACTCAGGCAGTCATTCCATCATAGAAGGCTATCAGATTGGCACCCTGCGTGGTGCACGAGCCCACAAGGGTCCAAAGGATTCAGCGAATTTTAGTTACAGCCAAGCCCCCTTCTTCTTACTTTTCCCCTCCCTTTCCCTATTGCCTTCCCCAGTCTACCTTTCTTTGGCCAAGACTGACAAACCATTCCCCCGTCAGCCTGGAGAAAGGTGAATTTAGGGAGGAAAGGTTTTGGTGCCGGGGGGCCTGAGCGGCTGCTTCCCTCTGGCTCATGGCACAACTCAAGGAGTCTCAGACACGCTTGCAGGTTTCACCAGAGACCCCAAACACCCACACGCCATGTGGCTGTGACCCACAACATCCAGGCGGCCACACCGTGGTTAGGAGAAACGGCTGCAGCAAGACGAGTGGGAGAAGTAAGAAGAGCAGTTTTGTACGAAATGGTGGAAGGCAGCAATGCTCAAAGAAAAAGACAGAGAGAGAGAAAAAAAAAAAAATCAAGGCCAACTCATTAAATTAGAAGTCAGAACAGTAAAAACACAGCATGTAATATTGCCCAGGGCTTCCTAAGAGAAGGCCTCTTGCTTTTCAGTTGCTCATAACTTAGCTCAAGTGCCTCCATTTAGAGGGAAATTTTCAACACTGAGTGCCAGCATCACACTAAATGTATTTACTTATTTATTAATCCAGTGACCTCCTCCTTCCACTCTTCGTAGGCCCTCACACTTTGCAGCAATGGTCTGAAGTCTGGCAAGATGCAGGCAGAAGAAAGTGCACTCCAGGCCCCGACGTCATCCTTGGGAAAGGGGCAGATTAAAGCCAAATGGGCAGCCTGAACTCTGGCATTTCCTAAGTTTTGCTTGATGGATTTTGCAACCCTAGAAATGCTCCCCAAATACAGCATGTGCACGCTTAAAATAACACAAACACAGGCACCTTTAAACAGAGGCTGACCTTCATATGCCTTTCCACAACAAGGAGCAATGTTTCCCCACTCTAAGCTGGGGGGCTTTGGGCACTACCTTGAAGAAGATTAACAAAGAGTTAAGCCCCGCACATCCTCCTCCTAGGATTAGTCACCTTAGAGAGTGGAGACTTCTCTACTTTGTAGTGCAGCAGATGGATCAGATGGTCTCTTTTCTTCTTAAGTTCCCAGATGACCAGGGTTTTGACCACCAGCAGATCCTGATAATCATCAGCTCATTATAAGCTGCCTCCAACCCTCATGTAGCCAGAACCCACAAGGTGAATAATAACTGTCTAGAAATGCCTTCTCCCAGTTTTAAACAGTATCCAAATTACAGGCGATAGTGTCATATTATCACAGCTGTCAACTGTGCAAAGAGCTGTGGGTGGGAGGTTGAACATTACCTTTCTCTCATTTCAGGAAGGGATGTCTCATCCCAAAAGGATCTAATTAAAAAGAAGGGGGGGACCGGTCAGTTTTGCTTCAGAGATGAATGTGGTTCAGCTCTCCGTAACAAAACGGCACATACTTGGGCGCTGCTTCAGCAGCTGATACATGCTGTGAACTCATGTAGGCCACAGGAGTCTTGCTTGTCATGTACACAGTGTTTACTCATCATCCTCCCCCAATAACCTACTTCCTTTTCTTTAGAAGCTCCTGCCCCTGCTTTCAGTTTTGTAGAGATGGACATGACGAAAGAGTGCTTACGCCCCAAACTCAATGAGCCTCTCCAAAGCTTGCTTTTCCATGTCCTTCTCAGCTGTATCCGCACACAGTTCTCTTTTTGCTCTCTTTGCTGCATAAAGTAGGGATAGCGCATCTCACATTAGAGTCCTCTGAACACTGCCCCAGACATAAAAACAACAGATTGCCCACAAGATCACTTACTGCACTACAGGACATCCAGAAACAAACTGTGGGTTTGGGTTTTTTTCAGTAACAAGAAGCATTTGCTGTGCAAACAAAGGTAGCAACCAGGTTTGTTTCAGTTATGTATGACACTTATGATTTGGAACTTGAGCAGCCTGATAATAACCATTTAAAAACAGATATTGTCTTAGCATTTCAGCATCGCTGATGTTATCTTTGCCCTTGATCTCTCCACAGGATCTGCACGGCCACACGACACCCCTTCACGGCTCAGAGGTACAGCTCACTGCCGGGACCCCGAGCCCCCCATGTGCCCTCCCTGCCCCACGCAGTCTGAGGAGCTGTTTCACAGAGCGGACTTGCTCCGTGACAGGACCAGCACCCAGGGCTAAATCTGCTGTCCTGCTAAGTGCTTGCTTTCATCACACTCCTACCGCCTTTTCCAGAGAGCTCAAGTGGTTTACCACAGGCTGCCCTGTGTCTAAAGGCCTCACAACACATGAACCCATTCCCCATCTGCGCCTGCTGTAAGGAACGCCTTTCCTAGCTGCAAACCCACCAAGAATTAACTGATTCACTTAGAGAAGAAAGGGACAAGACCCCACAACTCAGCTTTTGTCTGATTTATAACCCATTCATGACCATAAAGAAGGAATACTGTATTTGCAACGTACAGGAAGTCATGTAAGGGAAGCTTTTTTCCCCTCCAGCTCTCATTTTCGGCACAGTCAGCAGGCAGGAGGCAATCCTAGCGGAGCCAGATGTGGAAAGGCACTATCTTTACTTCCTACGCACACCTAGCAACTGAGAAAGACTTATTACAAGCCACTGCCAGAGGTCCTAACCCCATCAAGGTCCTCTAGGACCAGCCATGTACAAACACAGTGTCCCTCGGGATTTACAGCCTGCATGTCAGAAGACACAACTGGTGCAACAAGAGGGAGGCACGTGTGAAGAGAAGATACAAGGGACAGCAACAAGAGGTTATTTCGACCAGCAGTCACATAAACCTTGGCTTGGTTTCAGAAGCCACAGCTCAGAGACTTGGGTAGCCTTACTCGCATGCAGGGGAGTTTGTAAAACTTTATCTGGTAAGCTGCCAGAGAGCAGCTGGAAATCAGAACCTTTTCACATGTTAACAGTGGGTCCAGCTGACAGAAGGAGAAGATTCACATCTTGCTTCCTTACAGCCAGTAAAGACAAGTGCAAAAGGCGATGTGCAGTCTTGGAACACCCTGCCCAGTCTCCAGCACAGTGAGCAGCTTCCCCTTCCTCAGGCGGATCTTGGCAGCACAAGAGAGGATGATGCTTTCAGGTGACAGGGTTCTCCTATGGCTCATCCTAAAACTTCTCAGTCATTGGCACAATCCTCACAAACCTAGGAAGATTTCAGAAGTCCTGCAGACTCCCTGGAAGGTGAAACAGGAAACATCTGACTTCAGGAGAGAAACTAGTAGGAAGCCTTTGCTCAGAAGGGAAGCTAAGTTTGGTAGCATCTTATCTCCTATCTTTTCCACAGGGGAGAAGACCCATCAGCTGACCAGTTTTCACTACAAATCTCAGATTAACGTAGCTGGAATGACCTCTGAAACAATCTGAAAACAGTCGCGACAAATAGTACATGTAGCAATGGCTTGGAATAGCCCTCTGCACATGAGATGCCTGGTTTCCTTTTTATCTCCTTATTTTTTCTCCCTCCTTTAAGAGAATCTCAGTTTTCATTCAGAAGAGAGCAGAAGCACCCTGGGGCAGCCAACGCTGTAGGAAGAACGTAGGGAGACAACACGTCATCTGCAGCAACTGGTCTTTGGCACAGCTAAACACTGCAACTTATAATTCTTACCTTGAATTGCGGCTGGAAAATAAACAAATGAAACCAGCAACTGTGTCAGGTGACATGAATGGCCTTAAACTTAAGCATAGGAAGAATCACTATACACAGCGTTCACAGGTCAAACTGTAAATGCACTGCAGAGAATTTTGAGAATAAGCGTAATTTATAGGGCAAGATGAAGGTCATCAGAGACGACTGTCTGCCTCGTAACAGCAGGGCAAGCAGGCAACGTGTTCACTAGGCTTGGGTAGGGGTTGCTCTGCAAATCACCCAGAACTGCCCACTGTGGGAACGGCAGTCCCTTCTTGCAAGTTGAAAGAAAACAACGTGAGCCAACGGAAAGAAGAAATAGTGCTTTTGCTGGCTGCTCAAACTTCTAGAAATTTAGAAGATAACTGTTTCATTTGCACCTCCTAAAAGCAGTCCTAACCATCTGCACCACAGAGGTCTACTCTCCATTACCAGGAGATCGCTAGGGTGGAGAAGAGGGAAAAGTGCGCTCTGCAGTAAATAATTACCAGCTCTGGCCTTCTGTTCACTTCTCCTGCAGCGTGTGACGAGCGAGTGCTTCCCACACTGAACCAGGAAATAGTTCAGCAGATGCACTTAAAGTACGAAGACTGAGTCAGAAGACAAAAGTTAAACACCAGTTAAACCACATACCATAGGTCCGTCTTGTGGTACTGGGAAATGAACACTGCTTAAGGCGGTTCCAGATATTGCATCCACCTGCAAATATTTGCTGCTGGCTACAGCTCAGCACATATACACTCACTAGCAGTGCCAGTGCTTTGCAAAATATTGCAGACAAGAAAGAAAAAGAAAATTTGCTTAATACAGAGTACAATAAAATCATTATATTCTTTAACATTGAAAGCGTACGTTGCCTGGTTTGGGGTGTGTTTTCTTTTTAAGCAGGTTATATGATTATCCAGTTAGTTAAAGATAGAACTGCTTTTTTCAAAATTTTTAAGCTTTCAAATTCATGAATATATAAAACCCAATTATTAGCTTCTTTAATGTGGATCTCTTACTACGAGTGTATAGCAGAGGGCAGAAATTAAGATCTTAGAGAGGAACTGGACCCTTGCTCACAACAAAAGCACAGAAGCAATTACACTTTCATTATGCAGTCTCAAATCCACATTAAAAAAAAGTGTTAAAATATTTATATTTTAGATCAACTACCTTCCAGCAGTAATGAAAGACCCTTATAACTGGAGAAAGAAAGAGAAGACATCAGGATAGAAACACACTGACATGGCACTGGAGGACTACATTTGCCATTAACATCTGATCTTATGAAGAAACAGCTGAACACCTAATAACAATATTTCATCTGTAATTGTGAAACTGGAAAAAATGCCATACTCAAAATGGACTCAACATATAGAAGTAATATTTTGATTTGCTCTGTTAGCTGATGAGCTTTTCTATTCTCAAGTTTCTCTTAGAAATTTTAACATTTCCAAATGCAAGTCCTTGATAAGTTGCAAAGAAAAGTTTTCTTTCTGTTAATAAAGACAAAGACCAGCACCGTTGAGATTTATTATATATATACAATTACCTGCATTGTTTTGGTGATTAAAGGACAACGGGTCAACAGATCTAATTCCAGATTTAACAGCCTTGTCCTTCCCCATAATTACATTTTAAAATTTAACCTCAGTTAAACACATTCCTAATACCAATATCTACCAATTCTTTGTATGTACTTTGAGATAGTTTCAATTAGTTTAATCTGGATGTGGCAATACATTTAATTTATAATTGATCATTCAAGTGAGTATGTGAGTATGTTCAATTTAATAGTTCTGATAAAACCCGTTGTTTTAGCTGGTTGTAAGAAGAGTTTTAAAACTAGTACAAGGTTTATTTAAAAAAAATTGGCTAGTCTATTAGTCATTTAAAAAACATGCACAACAATCATGCACAAAAACCTTCCCAATTTTTTTCTTCCATCTCTAAAACATCTCCAAAAATAGAATTTCTACAAACCGCAGAGAGACATTAAAAAAAGGAAGGTATTTTCATTATGCAGATGTTAACTCTGCCCCTTTATCTCATGTCATGATATGTCAGCCTCCTTTCTTCAGCTGTCAGATACAGCATCTATTTCTTGGAAACTGCAAGTTTAAGATACCAGGTCTGCACCTGTGGTGTCCATAGTACACCAGCCAAAAAGGCCAGACCGACCTCAAAGACAGGCCACTAATTTCTCCCTCGTGCCCAGGTGCAGGGAACCGCAAACAGGTGAATTCCCCGTTACCCCTCACACATTCTTATGCAAACAGAACCAAAGATCATCAGCTTCCCCAAAGAAAGGACTTTTTTTTTTAAATACAGTTTTTTGAAGATACGCATTTATAAAGACCGCAGGAAGGAAGCTGTGGCTACACTTGTTGCATTTCTCCTTTACAAAAAGAATGTAAATCCATAGATGGGGAAATCATTGCCAATCTGTTGATCAGGCACTAGTTTTGAAAAACTTCCATCAGGATTATGACCAGAAGAAAAACTTTTATTGGTATTGAGTTGCAAGGCTAGCATTAGACAAAGTGGCTGATCCCACAAGGAGACCAAAAGAACCCTCAAAGATTTAGAAAGCATAATCCATGAAGGAGAAGTCACGCACTGCTAATATCTCCCAAAAGTTATTTGTTTATAAATGGGCAGTTATAGTATGTGCATGGTCAAGAAGACATCAGAATTCTTGTGTCTGCTGTCACTGGACAGAAATAATAAAACAGAAGTTGATGATCTAAAAGGACCTCACAAATAATCACTGTCCATTTTATTTCCCTCTTGATCTGAAGCATTTATAAGTATATAAGGTCCTGCAGAACCAGAGAAAACAATCAAGCATGCCCACAAAAGAAGGAAAACCCAGACTGTTGCTAAACTTCCTTATTAAAACAATACAATTTTGCATATGGAAATTTGACGCCAGCCGCAGGCACCAATTTTTTCCCTTTGCGCTGGTTTTCATAACAGCATCACATTCTAACACCAAAAAGTACACTGAAACCACAGCACACCCAGTATCGTCTCAAACCCAATGGCAAGGCTGAGTCAATCTCTCATGATGGCTCTGCACTACTCTTCCCATGGCGATGAAACAATTACCAGGGCATGCTTCTCCCACTGGTGTCCCGAGGGTGGCCACGAGAGCCCTGAGCTGGCTCAGAGCAGTCACTCACCCCAAACCTGAGAAGACCCAGTCCCCTTCCCAGTCTTGAGGCTGCCGCTCTGATTTTCAGCAGTGTCAGTGGTGGAGGCCTCTTCTGTTCCCAGTTGGGCACTATTCGCGACTCTGGCATCCTCCCTGCTCTCTCCACTTCGAAATGCACAGGCTTCCTCGCACAGAAGGGAGTGTCAGAGCAAGTTTAGACAAAAAAGACAGAGATGTGATCCCTTTTTGCTGTGAATTCACACCGCAACCAAGAAATCATCTGTCCATGGGCTGGCACAGACCGCCATCAGCCTGGAGATGCTAAGTAAATGAACTTCAGCAATTTTCCTGTTGTCTCTCTGGATCATGTTATTTCTGGCAAAATCGAGTTTGAAGTGTTAAGTGAAGGTTCTGGGAAGGAGCTGGGAGAACCCCTTTGGTCGCGAGGAAACGCTGGGGAGGACGGGCAGGGAAGCGGGCCTGCCTGCCCCCAAGCCAAGCCGCTCCTTGCCTGGCCACATCTCACAAGGCAAGGCAACGGACCCACCAGTGGTAACCCGTTCCCGTGCGTATGAAACAACAAACAAAAACCTCACACCCATGAGGAAACATATTAAAATTTCTCTAGCTCAACAGAATCAAAGTGTACAAGAGGAAATAGTGAAAACAGAGAGGTCAGCCTAGCCCCATAACAATTAGGAAATGGGGAAACGAAGCTGCTAGCACTCCTGTGAGAAAACCCCCTCCCAGGTCATCTCCCACCACAGGGATGAACAGCAAAATGAGCAAGATGCAGACCAGCGCAACCTTGGGCAGGAGTCTTCGCAAGGGTACGAAGAGTCCTTCATCTTGCCACCAACCTACCGAGGTGTCTTAAAACCATGAATGACTCATCCTGATATACAGAGGAAAAAAAAAAAAATCTGAAAGGACGAGTAAAAGCAGAGGCACTAGAAGATGCCTTTGAATCCCTCAAAACAGGCCAAATCCAGTCCCTAAAGACCAGGGGCAGGCTGTGCTTCTACAAAGCTTGGTTTACACTAATACTCACTTTTTAAGGAGCGGTCCCAATCAGGTGGATTCAATCCAGCTCCATGCAAACTCACAGACAAAAATCTAGCGCAATATAGCCAGAAGAAAGTAAAGGACTAATCTGAGAACGCACTGCATAAGAAAGCCATCTGTGTTTTCAATGCAAAAAGTAAAATCTGAACTGAGGAGCACTCTCAGGCACCCAGGTTGCCCCTCACCTGGGCCACTGCAGGAGGGGAGGGAAGGAGAGCTCTAACTGCGTCATGTCCAGAAGGACTGAGACCAACCATCACCCTCACCCTTTCCCAACCCCAACAGCCTCCAAAAAGAGGACAGGCACAGGCTGCATCTGTCTACCAGGCTACAACAGATGGACTCTAACCCATACTAAAGCTCCAGACCCTATATTCAAGTCTTTCCTTGATTTCATAGACTCAGAAGTAGAAGTTTCTTATCTTAAAGGGGGGTGGGTGGGTGGGGGTGTGAATTCACACAAATTATTCCTTATACTCAAGCCTTGTCCCATGTGTTGCACAGAGTAAAGAGAGAACAGTGCCAAGGTATGTAGACGGCATTCTCCTGCACACCACAAAACCAAACCAATCAACCAAAAAACCATGAGGTCTTTCAAGTAAACAAAACAAAAGAAACCAACACTTTTCTAAAAACATTCTAAGGCCTAAAATAGAAGCTGAGATGCAGCATACATCAAAAAATTTTCATGTATTAGGAACTAATTAAGGTCATTTCTTTTACTCATTCAGTTTGGCCATAACCATATAAAACACAATGAAAAAAATTAGAAGCACACCAAACAAACAAGAGGTAGAAGAAGAATATGAAAAGGAAACTAAGAACAAGCAGGTGTGTAACACCAGGCAGAAAATCATTTCTTGACGTTGGCTAGGGCAGCTTTAAGGTAGTCCTTCAGTAGTCACTTCTCCCCAAAGTCAGACTCATCTCAAACACAGGCCTTAGTCCTCTTCCCCTTAAATACAAAATGGGCTGGGAGCATCACTTAAAGACAAAATCAGTTATAAAGTTCTGGTAACACAGTAGGTGCCAACACCCTACCTTCCCCTTTCTGTAGCTCTAGACACAACTTCCTCTGTTCGAAGAGGCAGAATAAGCACCATTTCCTTTTCTCCCATTACATTTCTACGAGCAGAGACAGAGGTTTTCATGTGTCACCCTGGATGTTTCAGGTACATCACAGCGGGACAAGAGTGATGACTGGACTGCAGGTTTCTGATAACAAGGGACTCTTCAAAACATGGTGAAGCTAAGAAAATAAGTACTTTCAGTGACATGTCAAATACCTACACCATCAGGCTGACATTTTGGAAAGATACTGGCATTATCCTGTGTTGCACTGCCTTTTCCACTGAACGCCCATCAACAGCCTGGAAGATAAGTAAGCGAGGCTGCGAGCTTATCGATCCAGTTCTGGTTGGACCACATGCATGTGTCCATTTTTTGCCGGATTACAGAAATACCTTTCCCACTTAATCTTGGATTTTCTCCTGGAATTTTGGATTAATAGCCTCAGGAGGCCTGTTTATGTGCAGATACATTTGGGAACAGCTGGAAAACACTTAGAAGAAAGTCTTGGTGCAGGCTTCCAGGCTAGTGCATCTGTTTTGTTCTTCTCCTCCTGCACATGCCTGATCATTTTCTTCCTCCCTACACGTTGCTTTTTAATGTTTCATATTAGCACAGGCTCACCTACACTTAGTTTTCTTTCCCCCACCCCCAAATCCTTAAAGTCCGCCCCTGCACAGTCGTCTCCTGCTGACAGTTAAATTCCTACCAATGGCTCCCTTTTTAGGCGAGGTTGCCTTTCACTCTCCCCTTCTTATGTAGCAGTAAACTCTCTCTGCTAGAAGAAATTAATCCAGCTCCTCCTACACTTCCAGTGACCTTTCATGATATGCAAGGTACTATTTACATTCAAATTTGGGAGTCTTAACAAAAAGCAGCCACATCAGGCTAACAACCAGCTGTGCAGCCCTGACTGTTTTAACAGCTTTTTTCTCCTTTGCTCATATCAGGAATCTTCTTTTAAGAAAGTAAATAACACCCTTTCCCCCCCTCCCCGCCCCGAACAAACGACTTAAGGCAGGTTTCATACCTATAAACATCAATCTCCCAGTTCCCGACCACTCTCTAACATTGTTGAAATGCTCACCCTGTGATACACTGTAATTCTAGTAGGAAGAAGCAAATGCACAAATTAAAATTATATGGATTAGGAAAAGCCAGCCCTGCACAACAAACAACCAAAGGTTTTAAAACAGTAGCAATTTTTCTCTCTCATATTTAGTAACTCCAACCAAAAAATTTACATGCCATGAAAATTCTCAACAAAGACTTGCATGTAGCTCACATAATTGAGGAAGTACTAATAATAGCGTGGCTGTTTGCATAGACAACATTTCCACTGTGGGCCTGAATTCTGATCTCAAATATGCAGAAGAAGATATTTGTTGTGTACTGCTGGCTGGAGACGAAAATTCAAGTCCTGGAAACCATCTGAATGTGTAGCAATACCCAGTGGGTCCATGCAGCTATGGCAGCACCACGCACACCCATGGTGCGTTGGAAACAAGGCATTTGTGAAGTATCGGGGAACATGCTCTTGGTGTCCGTTTCATGTTTTGAATCTACAGAAGCAATTTAAATTAATGTGAGTTGCAGTTCTGCAGAAGAATGAAAGTGTTCACACTTCAGCATCAACTGTTCGTCACCACAGAAAATAACTGGTCCTGACAGATGAGAAGTGGATTTCGTGATCTTCTTTTGACACAAGAGCAGTGATGCTCATACCTGCATTTCTAACGGCAATTGTTTAAGGGCTTATCCCAGAAGCATATTTATAGCAGCAGCAAGGAAGCCTTGTTTTTTTTCAAACTTTAAAAAGCTCTAAACAAGCCATATGTTGGATCTATGCTAGCAAGTATTTGCCACATATTTGTGCTAAACGATACTTATTTTTAACACCATTTTCTTTCATGTGATTAAGTTTACATAGAATAATTTTTCAAACCAAAATTTAATATATCATACAAGAGAAGAATCAACAAGGATCATTAGCAATGGCCATTAACTGACATACACACACGTCAAGCCCACATTTTAAATATTATGGTGCTTCATTTAAACTCCTCAGTCAGAAATTCAGATCAGCAATTAAGTCATATAGCTATATAATAAACTCAGGAAATATTAGTAGGAGTTCTGTGCACGGAATAAGCTGTAAGAACAGGCCATTAGGTCCACATAAAAGACATTTATATCCCTAAGCACCAAAAGAAGCACACAAACACTGGAGCTGAAGAGTCTGTTACTTTTGAGCAGTGGATATTATGTTGCTCTATCACTAACAGGATCTTTCTCAAGTCACTAGTTTCCATCAAAACACATAGGAAGGTTTGTTTGTTTTTTCATGCTTCCAACCTTGCCCACTGTCTTGTAATTCATTAAAAAAAAAAAAAAAAAAAGGGAAGATGCTTATCCTTGAGTACAAGACACCAGGGAAAGATCATATGCCTATCACGCACCACAGGGCCTGTGTGACGCACCACTTCCACCACGCTGGATGCTTCCTGCCCCTGCGTGCCCATGCCACCGACACAGCTCACGCAGGGCCCCCAGTGCCAACTGCGCACTTGTCTGACGGGCCTCATCCAGCTGAGGGGTGCCTCCACCCAACGTGCTGCTTCTCCTCCTGCAGTGGGCACAAAGGCTGCAGGCAAGCTGCAATGCTTTTTGGCAGTACCAAAGCCCAACTTGAGCCACATGCCCACCAGTCCCATCAGCTGCTGTGCTGTTCACCTGCCATTTAAATACCTCATCGGGAGCCCCAGGTCATGCTCTGGTACTTGCCTACACCCCACACCATGCAAGACATCAAGCAGCTCTGATATCTGCCATGACCTGTGCAAAGAGACCACCACGAAAACAGAAGACAACTGTCCCCTGTTAGATGCCATCTCGATTTTTAGAGAACAAGACCATATGAAGGCTACCTGGAACAGGCAGCAAGAACATAACAGAGCGATCATCCCCTCCAAGCTAGGCTTTATTTTGCATCCTTATTGCTGGCATTAAGGGCTTACACAAACCTAATGTTTTTCCACGCAAGTTATACTCTCTACCTACCACAATCAGCCACACTGAAATTTTGTGATTTCAAACAACTGAGTGATTTGCAGAATCAAGCTGTCAGTGAGAACTCGGTTTCAGTCTTATTTCACCAAGGATTTCATCAGGTGTTTTTTTCCTCTCTCTGTAGATCAAGCAAGTGCCCTAATGTTCAAAGCTTCACAAAATGTTGACCAGCACCAGGCAAGAGTTAGAGTGAATGGAGACTCCTAGCACAGGTCTTCACATTCACAGGTACATCTCAAGTCACAGCAGAGACTAAAAAACTGTAGCCCCAATATTTTCAAACTGTGACACCATGCTCCCTGAAATTATGAGTGGAATGAAATTCATGCTCCCTGAAATTACAAGCTGCCCCCAAACCTGCAGCTCTCCGAGCTGTGTCCACTAGCACATCGACCAGCAGGGAAGGGGGTTCTCGTGCTCTCTGGGACGATGGCACCTACCCGAGGGTGACACCGGGAGTCAGCGGGATGTGCAGCTGAACCACAAGAATGGTAAAGCAAACTACATGTAATTGAGAGGAAGTTTTAACTTTTTCTTTTTTTAATTGCTATTATTTAATCACACTAGTCACCAATTAAGAGCCAGACTTATAGGACAGGTACATCATTATGCCACCAGATTTGATGCCCTGCTTAAGAAGAAAAACAACAAATAATAGATGTCATGGCTGGCAGATCCTCACACAAAAGCTCTTCTGCTTCAAGGAAGAAAAGTCAATTTAAGACCCAAGCAGACGCAAGGCTCCCACCTCCTGGATAAGCTTGTAAGGCTATACCTAAGGACAACCCAGGCCTACTCTGAGCTTTTCCAAAATGCAGGAATACTTTGGTTCCTGAGTTAGTCATTGCTCTTATTCAGAACATAAGATTTTTAAACCCAGGCTTGGTACAGTAGCAAACAAAGACATGAAACTAGAAAACACTGCAAGGAACAGAAAACTGAACCAGATATAAAAGGAGGAGGAAGCAAAGGTTTACAATAATCATTGACCATAATCACAAGCCAGTGCCAAGGTAAGATCAGGAAAAGTACTGTTAAAAATACAGAACAGTGATAGAGTTGTACTCTGAGTCTCAGGACAAGCTGAAGCATAGGTCAGAGAGAACTGCCACTGAAGGAGATTACTGAATACCTTGGTTGGTACCACCACGCGTTTGTGTTTCTGCAGTAGAAACTCTTTAAGGCAGAGTGGCTAAGCTGGTATTTCTGGAAGCAAAAGTTCAGCAAGCCCCAAAACATTAGCATTCATAGCAGTCACGAAGCGCTCCCCTGCGAACGCTAGGATGTCATCAGCAAAGAAAGCGTAGGGTGAAAGTCTATGCCATTACACGATGGGTGGTTCACCTGGCAAATGATTTCGATTTACATCACTGACGAATGCAACAGATTTGGGAACAGAGGGAGGAGGGAGACCCGAAACACAGCCGCGCCGGCAGAGGCCTTCCGCTCGCCCGCGGCCCGCCGCCGCTGCCCCGCTCGCTGCCCTCCGGAGCGCGGTTCCCGCAGGAACTCCAGCGGGGCTGGGCGGGCTGCGAGCCAGCGCGGGCAGCAGCGGCGGGGCAGCGGCGCGCACAGCGCGTTACCAGTTAACCAGCCCCGGCACACGGAGGGCACGGCGCGATGCTCCACGGGCTGGAGCCGTCCCCTCGCCCCCCGCGAGGCACGGCCGCCGGCACGGCCCCCGAGCGCCGCCGGGCAGAGGAGCCGCCGCCGCCGCCAGGCCCGCGGGGCGGCGGCCGGGCAGCGGGGCGCCCCGGCCTCCCGGGCGGGGGGAGCCGGCCCTGCCGCCGCCGCCACCACCGCCGCCGCGGGGCGGCCGCCCACACCTGCCCGGCCGCCCGCGGGCCCCCCGCGCCGAGCGGGGCAGGTGCCGCGGCGAGCCCGGGGCGCCCGGCGAGGCGCAGCCCCCCTCCTCCCCGCCGCCGCCGCCGCCGCCGGCTCGCCCGCCTCCCCCCGCGGCGCGGCGCGGCGCGGCCCTACCTCGGCGAGCAGCAGGAGCAGGAGCAGGCAGGGCAGGGGCAGCCGCCTCATGGTGGCGGAGCGCGCTCCCCGCTGCGCGCACGGCCGCTCAGCCCGACGCCGCCTCCCCCGGAGACATGGCCGGGCCGCGCGCCCCGCGCCGCCCGGTGTCCCACCCCTGCGCCGCCCTCGCCGCGGCGGCGGCGGCGGCGCGCCCGCCCCCCGCTCCCTCTAGCGCTCCCGCACTGCAAGGGCGGGCGGCCGCGGCGGCAGCCGGAGCCGTGCGCGGCGCGGGGCGGAGGGGCCGCCCGGCCGCTCCGCAGCGAGGGCGCCGCCGCTGGCGCTTCCCCGCCTCCAGCCCTGCCTCCCTGCCGGCGCCCGACATCTCCCCCCGCCGCGGGGCCGGCCGAGGAAGTGGCTCCCTCCGAAAGTTTCCCGGCCGCCGCGTGCGCCCCGCAGGAAGCGGCGCCGCCGGGCTGCGCCGCGGGCGCGGGCGAGCGCGAGCAGGGCCGCGCGGGGGGCTGCGGTAGCCCGGCGCGGCCGAGAGGAGCCGCCTGCCCTGCCCTGCCCTGCCCCGCCGTCCCCTCGCGGGCCGGGGGCGGCCGGGCCCCAGGAGGGAGGGTGTGTTTTCCCCGCAGCGAAGCGCCTCAGCTCCCCCCGGCGCTCCCCGAGCAAGTCCTGTCCCTGTCGGGGCGCTGGGTTAGGCACGTTTTGTCAGCGTCACCGATAAGGGCATGGCATTATTGAACACGCTCACTTCTACCATCTAACTTACTTCCCGGGATTAATGCACTGCTTCGGGTTTCCTTATCCAAGATGAATGAAAAGAGAGGCAGGATCCGTTCACACAGCATTATCTTCAGTTACAGAATGGCAGCCTTCAATTTCTCAAAGGTTTGAGTTCACCTTTGCAATTCCCTGTCTTTCCTGAGCCTTCAAAACACAAGCACAGCACTATGGAAGCAACAGTTGCCACAAGAGCTCAAGGGAAGAGGCGCAAGACTAAGTGCATGTGCGCACTCAAAATGCTCTGGGAGGCTGAGACTTATACTCCGAGTTAGATAAACAATGTGGGGGCATCCCTTCATATCAGTAAGATTTGGAGGAGATAATCTCTTCAGAAAAGAATATTTAAACAGAGTGCTTTAGAACAATTTTTTTTTTACTAAGCTATTACCACATCTTTTTCAGATAGAAATTATAAAGTAAATAATGTATCTAATCAGGTTGTTATGGGTAAATAACAAGGATTCACTATGGGACAGTTAGAGGATCTGTAATTGACAAATTTATAGGGGCAAATCAGAGCAATTCAAATAAGGAAATGAACACTATACAAAATCCATTAATAAACCCATTGTGCTCTGTTTGTGTTCTGTACTTTCCAGTCATCTCAAGGCATCTCAGCACTGTTTTCCAGCTGAATGTCCTGCCTGCTAACCCATACACCTGCCAAAGGTCTCACTGGCTGTAGAAGAACCATTACACTGAGATAACTTCCACCGATCAAGCCCTGCAATGTGGAAATTACAGCTCTGACTCTGAGAGGAGCTCCCAGGGCCTGCACAGAGCCCTGATGAGCATAAGTTGCCAAATTCCAGCTCCTGTCCAGGTAGGGTTTCACTTGCTTCTAAAATACAGCCACTATACAGTGGCAGAACAAGTCACCCTGTGCAATTGCACTTGAACAATTGCATTTGGTCATTCATGGGTCAAACTCATGGTGAGGACAATTTTTTTTTTTTTTTTTTTAAACTGTAAGCCTTTCCAGTATGACAGCCTAGTAACTAATCTGACTACCCTGAAATTCAGTGGGAATCCCTCCACTGATTTTAGTGCATCCAGCCCTGAGGGAGAAAATTTTAAAATAAATGCCTTGAGATAGCCAAGAATTGGGATTCTGACCTGTTCAAATTTACAAGCATCTTCAGATTGGTGTTGCTATCTCCAGACTGTACATGTCCCCGGACTCTCAAGTCCACCATTTTTCTCTCTTTAGTAGGTCATATAACCCATCTTAGAAGCAATGGGCATTATATTTCCTAAGGTATGTCAATTCACTGCTCCAGAGAGCAAGTTGTATGATCACTGCAGGAAGCTAAATCTCTTTCACCAAACCATGTCTGTCAGGATCCAGTCTAGCTGATGGGGCTTTTCAGACACATTCAGTCTATGCCGATTAATTACTTGCTCATACAACACTTCTGGCCAAGTCCTCACAGCTACTCATATATCAGGTACCTGAACCAGGAGGCCAATGAGGTTCTAGGAGAGAGTCTTACCTCTGGAGCACCCACAACAGAAGGGGACTATATTAATCCTGTGAAATTTGCACGTAGAGATATCTAAGGAGAGTATTTCTAGGACTGTAGTATAGAATTACTTTAATATATATCTTATAACTTTATGAACAGCGGCATTGTCATCAGCAGGATTTCTTACACTGTGAGGTTAAACTGGCACAGAGACAGCGTAGGAGGTGTAGTGTTGTTTTAGTGTACACATTTCTCTCTCACTGATTGTTACTGACCTCCTTTCCAGAGTCATTTCCTGGGTGCAGGGAGCCAGCAATCAGTGACATAATTCTGTCTGGACTGAAGGAGTGCGCTATCAAGATTCATTGACATTTAAATAGGCTCAGATATGCTGAAGAAGGTGACCACACTATGAAAAGAAAAGCCAAGAAATATGAGGTACTAAAAAGTGTAATTATTTTGTAATGTAAAACAGAAGTGTGATTTCCATTTGATTTTTCATTGAAAAAAATCATAGCAATCAAACTTTTTTTGTATGTACTGCTTCTGATGAAATGTTTGTCTCCCCAAGAAATTGTTTAAAACTCTTGGATGAATGTTCCAAATGAGCTATTCTGGTTAGATTTTGAGAGCTCTGTGCAGGAAGGCTACTTGATAGCCTTCTTGGATCAGCATCTCCACTCTGAAACATGCTCTAGTAGAGTGCTCGCCATACAGACCTCAGGGAAGAGCTGGATGGCAGAGAACTGTGATTCATGCCAGAATTAAGGACCTCACACGCTGAACATGGAAAAGAGAAATTAACCCCAAGTTTTTAAGGAATCTCCCAGGTGTTAATTGTTCAGCAGCAATAACCATCACAATGTAAATAATTCCCTGGGAATTAGAGGCTCAGGGTTGGATATCAGGCCATAGGCTCTTCACAGCTTGTTACTAGCCTGCTGGAAATTCCCTGCATTACAACTGCTGTTGCCTAATTGTTTCTATAGTTAAGTTTTGTTTATTCTACAGCCTTTTATTAAAACTATATATGTGACAGGATTATAATTCTAGGTAGGTGTTGCTCCTGGGCTAAAGCTTCTACTTCACTTTCACCTAGAAGTTAGTTTGTGCATCTGAGTCATAAAACTTCTTGAAAAGAAGGCGTCAGAGAGAAGCGTTTCCACATCCTTATAATCAAGTTGCTGAACAAGAGGCCTAAGTTCAAAAGTGGCCTTGGGCTCTTGCACACAAATCCAAGAGGAATGTGCCAGCGTATTACTTACGGGTGCTCTACTTTAGGTAGGGTGTACTACTAATGCTCCAGGCAGAGAGAAAGGGGAGACTGCAAACATATACAATGACCCAAAGCTGTCCAAATGGAGCAGTCACCCTGGATGATAAGATCTGTCTTTTACTGAGATTTGCAATTAAATATGGTTTCTAAGAGGGGAAAAAAAAAAGTACAGCTATATTTAACTGCATACCACAGCCAGCCTCAATCACAATAGCTTATTCTCATTAGTTATTCACAATTTCATTCATGAGCTCAATGTGCAGCGTCAGCCAAAAAAGCCATCAGATTGTTGGGCATCATCAGGAAGGGTGTTAGGAACAATGCCGAGTGCCTCATTTTGCCAATATGTAAAACCCAGCTGCACCCACATCCTGACTAATGGGTGCAGTTCTGGTCTCAGCATCTCAAGGAGGACATAACAGGCTTAGAAAAGGTACAGAGAAGGGTAGTTAAAATGATCTATAGGATGGTGCAGCTGTCTTACAAGAAGAGACTAAAAGAGCTGAGATTTCAGTTAAGAGAGGAGAAGGCTAAGTGGAAATAAGATGAATGCAAAATTGTTGTTCACCGTATCACACACTCCTAGAATGAGGGATCACTCTCTAAAACTCCTAACAGACTGGTTTAGGCCAGATACAATAACATGCTTTTTTACATAACAGATAGTGAACTTCTGGAATCTGTAGTCACAGCACATTTTAAAGGCAAACAGTATGAGCAGCTGCAAAAAGGGGTTAGACAAGTTCATGGGCAACATGTCCATAAACAAGGAACAAGCAGAAATGACTCCCTAACATCCCTAATCAATGACTGAGGATGCTGGGAATAGACCTCAGATAGTGGCCAGGTTTATGTGCTCTTCCTAAAAAGCATCTCCTAAGGGTGCTGCTGGAGACTGGGCCGGATAGATCCATCACTGGTCTGTCCCAGTAGGACATTTCTTAGGTTCTTACAATAGCAACCTCCAAAACAGAGCCTCACTATACAAAGTGCTGCATAAATACCTAACAAGAAATGGGTCTGCTTGCATCAGTTTGCCCTTTAAGTAGGCAAGAGAGGTAAAAGGATGGAGAAAGTAAGCATTATTACCCACATTTAAGAGAGGAAGCATTCTGCAGTACGATTTCAGACTCTGGTCCAAAAAGTGCTGTGTGTTCTCGCTTGCCATTACAATCAAGCTGATCTCAAGTTTGCAGATTCAGACAAGGCAAGACCTGTGTGACTCACATGGAACGACAGTTGGGCCCCTGTCCTGTCCATCATTGCTTAGTGCCCTGCAGGTATGTAAGCCCAAAGTGCCGTTTCTGGTTGACATCGCTTTAACTTTTATTTACACCACCGCTCCTGACCTCAAAGGGGTCCTTTAAGCTGCTGTGTTTCACTGAACTCAGATGTCTCTCTCAGGAACAGCTCACAAAGCAGGACTCCCGTTCCTTTTATATTGCAACAGAAGAACGAGGGGAGAATAAACAATTGTACGTGAACACGAAGTACAGTGTTGTTCTGGGAACAAATGCAATTCTACTATTTTTAAAATAATCTTGGAATTAATAAAGTCTAGAAGTCTTGATAGCAGAAGGGACTCTTTTTTTATACAAAAGTAAAAACAGAGCAAAAATTGGTACAAACATACTCTCATTGAAATGTTCTTAGTTCAAGTGGAAGATCACAGCATGCAGTTCAGTCTCTCTACTTGAACTCATCAGGGACATGGTAAATACTGGACATTAAATTAGAAATTATTTTCCAGAGCAGTCCGTGGAAAGGATAATGCTACTCTCATGGAAAGATTAGAGGTGAATGTCATTGTGAATGCTGAGGACCTTCGTGGGGGTGTCAAGCTGTTGGCAGAAGATGAAGAATTTACAGCAAATACTACACCTGCCTTTGTTGCAGATTTGGTGGAAAATAGAGCACCTTGTATTTAGCACTGCGTCTGGGGATGGTGCTGCCATTAGCAGTGATGCTAAAAGGTCTTTGGAGTTGGATGTGGATCTAACTGAGTTTCTGCTGATTTAAGCTCACACCAGCCTGTAACTGCAGGAGGTACTGGTTGGGGACTAATGTGTAGCATTTTAACTCCTAAACAGTACCTTTCTTTGCTTTCTGTCATGCTTCTCGCAAGGAATGCTGCTGGCTGGACCATCTTTCAGATGGATGGTAAAACTGGAGCAGACAGGACATTTGAAGACCATGTGTCACTTTTTGCAACAACAGGAAAGTTAATTTCTCTCTCCTGGTTAGGCCAGGGTATGGATGGTTCTATTTTGACTGAGGAGGAGGAGAAAGTTTGTATTGTTTTTTGTTGTGGTGGTGATGGGTAGCAAATAGAGCAAATTGGAAACAAGCTTTTGTCTGAGTAGTTCTTTTCACCTGACTTTTAACAAGATTTCAAAGTGCAATAACGAAAACTATCTTTCAGAGGTGGGGAACACCTTCAGCCAATATACTAAGCACATTCAGTGGCCAGTTTCCTCTGTGGGGGAGGGCAGATGGGTGGGTGGGGGGAATATCTTTTACACAATAATTGAAAGGAAAATATGCATTAAAAAAACCACAAACCAGCACACTCAGAAGCATCTGCAGCACCTGAACTACTTTCAACATGACAGAATATTTCTGTAAGTGACTCGAGTTCAAATGGACACCAGCCTTTCAAACAGGCTGTCTTCTACACAGCAACAAATTAACTCAGTTCTAGTGGGAGTAGGGAAGAGGTCCTGATCCTATAGCTTCTCATGAATGCACAGTCCCATGCAATCATTAGGCTTCACACAGGAGTAAAGTTACGGGTTGCAAAGGGCTCTAGCACAATAAACACACATTAGAGTTTTCCTCAGACCCATAAGAAGGGCAGAAGGAAAGGGATGTTCATGCTGGGCAACCTCTGCAGGGACTGCAAAAGGGCACAGCTGTATCTCAGCTGCCCCGCAGAGGAGGGGCAGGTCTGGGGTGGCATATGGAGCAAGAGGAGGCAGTGACTGGAAGGAGCTGGAAGCCTGTGCAGCCAGTAGAGAGATTTCCATTTCTCCCCCACCTCCCAATATTTTGTTTTTGGGTTTTTTTTGTCTCCCTGCCCACTGATACAATGCATAGGCATTTTTTCAACATACAAAACTTCAGTGGAATCACTTTCATCACTCGTTAAACTTCTGGGAAAAACTGTCCCAAAGAATGACACCATATAATCCAAGTGGAATAACACCCTGCTAATTTCTAAGCTTGTATTACAAAACAGTACAATAGCTGAGTCTACCCAATGGTGAAATCACCTGCCTAGTGCAAACTAACAAATATGCCTATGGCTGTGGATCCCTACTCATGGGGCAGTAGAAAAGGGTGTGGCTGGACAATCTATGCTGTCCAGAAATCCCATCTGCCATGGTCTCCTACAACACATCCTGCCACCTCTAACAACTACAGCCTTAAGAACCTTGTCAGTAAAGCCATGGCTCCGTGACACCACTTGCAAAACCACAGCTGACTTTAACAGGACCAAGATTTCCATATCTCTACCGTTACAGATGGCAGTTCAAATCCCAGAATGACAGATATCAATTTATTAAAGAAGGAAGAAATTAAAAGGTCTGCCAGCAAGTCTTTGACAAAAAATGACTTAACTTCTTTTTACCTCTCCTTCCTTCTATCAAGATTACAAATTTGAGGGAGGGGGGTTAGAATACTGGCCTTTTATAACATCTTTTGCTTATCTCTCCTCCCCCCCCACCCCAAATACATATAATAATGAGGAGGAAGGATGCAAAATTGCAGATGTCTTACTTCCAAGGGTGATTCATATCAACCAGATGAGGAACAGACCACCTGTGGACACACTCTTCAGGGTCATTCAACTCGTCGTCTTTTGTACAGATTGCCCCTAAAAGTGATGTAGACACGTCTTCTGGTATTCATTTCACACATGGTATCGAAGCATGGACTTTTCCATAGCAATCTACATTTGGCAATACTGTAATAAAGTGGGAGAAGCATTTATTTGAGCAATACAATTACTAGCTGGAACACAACTGGCCTATTCTACATATAACCAGTATGATCTTGCACGAATATCTGCTTTAAAACAAACATCACTTGGTTTTTACATAGGTATATCAAAAAGTGTCAGGCAACAGAGAAAGGCAAGGAAGTGGCAAGACTGAGTTTCACCATGGAATATTGGTATCCAGTGCTGAGAGAAACCAGTATTAGCAAGATAACCTGAGACTCCACTTGGGAGACGTCAGGTGCTCAAGCAGTTTTGGTTGAATTGGGATGGTTTCAAGTATCTGTTGCAAAAGGAGTGATGCACTTCACTCGTAAGAGGGAAGCAGCACTACGTTTATTGCGGTAAGACAGTGACTTAACAAAGTTCAGTCGTAAATAAGAACGATATAACGAGGTTCAATTGGCAAGGTTCACTCAGTTATTTACTGCATGAAGGACAGGGTCAGATGCGTGTGCAACGGAGACCCTCCTGTTGAGTCACGAGGTTCAGACTGGACCCCCCTTGCTTCCTAAACTCCTTCAGAGAGGAGCCTAGGTGCAGCTGAATCCAGTCCTAGTCCCAGACTTGGTCAACAGTTCATATCTAAAGGAGTGTGTGAGAAGGAGACCCTCCCGTTCAGTCACAAGGTTCAGACTAGACCCCCTTCCTTTCTAAACTCCTTCAGAGAGGAGCCTTGGTGCGGCTGGATCCAGTCCTAGTCTCAGACTTGGTCAACAGTTTATGTCTAAGGGATTATGTGTGCAGTTAGTCAGAGATATAACCCAGGAAAGTTTTGTGAAGTTCACAAAAGTTCAGCATGCTATTAATCACTTACCGAGGATCTGTCGCGGGTAAGGAATCTCTCAACCTCGAGGAGTAACCTTGAGAGGCGTCCCTGCTCAAGAGGAGGTTCTGCAGTGCAGCCCGCTGCCGTGCAGGAGAGCTCAAGGGGCTCTGGGCTGCCCCCTATTTATGGGGGGGAGATGATTGACTCATAGTTGTATTTGCATACTAGACAGGCCTTAGTTGGTGCATGCTCAACCAGCCCCTACATACGTGCTGTTTACAGGGAGGTCAGGTTGAGGGGGAGAGAGCACATCGGGGGGGGGGGGGGCGGGGAAAGGAGCACACTGTCACAGTATCTTGGCAATAACACTTAGCAACTGAGCCTGAAAAGCAAGATGGCAGGAAGGCTAGGAAGGCAACTGCCTGGGAAGAACGCAGGAGCTGACATCAAAAAACTATCAGTTCACATCCCAGCTAGCATGGCTAAACTCCACGGTTCTGAATCTGCATCCCTGAACTTGCAATTCTAATGCCTGGTGATGCGCTCTGATCTTTGTCCATTTACTTGTCCTGTCTGACTGGAAATGATGTTTTGGCAATAGCCTGCTATTTACTGTGGCACCACAGCCCTAAACATCCTGTAAGACATGCTGAGGCTTAGCTGGCCAAATTCTTATGCTGGCCTCTCAAGTCTCAGTGAGAACTGGCTGCCTAGCTTGCTTATATCCCTTTCAAAAAATCCTAGGTTCTGTATTTAGATAACTTTTTTTTTTAATATCTATTTTTAAAGAGCTCTCTGCTGTCTATGGCTTGAGCAGTCAGTGCTAACCATCTCCCCAATACTACTGGCAAAAGCTCTTACACTCACTAAACTCTAGCTGAAATAATGAGCTAGAAAAACAGCATTGCTATTGCTGTTCCCCCCATCTTTTGATACTATGTATTTACATAAGAACAAAATGCATAAGAACAAAAATGAGACACCAGCAGATTGCATTTTGGATTAATTGTTCTAATCTAAGGCGCTTCCACCTGCAAGTCCTCAGTTAAACAGGCTCTTCTGAACAGTGCTTCTACTCCTCAAGAAAACAAGAGTCTAGCAGTCAAGGAAGCCACATCAACCACTAAAAACTACCCCTGTAGGAAGTACTGATCCATTTAAAGATGAATAAATGAGACTGAAACCACTTCAGTAGGTACTCACCAGCAATAGTCCAAGTTAATTTTACAGCTGTTTGTCATCTTAAAGAGGTTGAGTGAAGAATCTGTTCCCTTAAAATGGAAAAATTCCATTTTCCTAAAAATCCTGACCTTCCCAAAGTGCATCTAAGCACAGATGCATGCTCTTGCTCCAGCATGTGAATTGGCTCTCTCATTCTAGCCTCTCACACTTCAAGTTCTGCCCAGACAGCAGCTTCGCGCCATATGAAAACAAGCAATCAGCCGGTTGATATTTTCATTCCTGTCCTCCTCGTTAATTGCTGCAGAGCAGGGTCTCTCTGAAGCAAGCTAGTGGAGAAGGGCAACAGCGCTATGGACTATATTTTCTGCTAGAAAAGATGTGGTTTTGTTCTTTCGTTTAGCCTCTGTGAGCGATTGGCTAAGAAACTGTAACTTTCATCTCTGTGTTGCTAGTTGAGGTCAACCCAGATTAAGCACACAACTCCTTTCCAGTGCATACAATGTGTGTCTCATCTTCAGCAGTGCTCTACAGCAAAGTAGTTACTCAAATTAGCTGCATCACTGTAAAAACACCCCTTTTGGGCATCGAATAACTTAACAGTGGCCAGGGAGAGAATGGAGTGAGGGGGGAAAGCAGTATCAGGACCAGATGCAGAAAATTATTGCCTCATTGCTCCACAACACTTGCACCACCAGGTGATACCAAAGCAGAGGAAGGTTTGAAACAGCTGACTAGGAACATAAATCATATTATCCCAAACCTCAACATGAAAGCAACTGGTCAAACACAAGGAAACACTGAAACTAGTATAGTTTCTTTTCCTTGTTGGAGAAGCATTACCGCTGCAGCCTCTCCAGCCTAAAAGTGGAGGGAGAAGGACTATCTGTGGCTGCAAGCATTGCAGAAGTGGCCATAAGTGCATTGCATGGGTTTGCTGTCAGACTGTGCTGTCAGCTTCCACAAACCAAGCAGCTCTGAGGCAGAGGCTTTCTGCTAGGCCTGAGCTCTTCTCTCTCAGCCATCAGTTTTTTTGTCCTGATGAAAGCTTTCATTTGGTGCAGGGGAAACCCCATTGCCACAAGGAGATTCTGCATGCCAATCTATCATGACAATTTGGCCAGCTCTGCCTGGGACCCAGGCAGGCAGGTAACTTGTAGGTGCAAGATGGTGCATCCTTTCAGGAAACTTCTGATCCCTGTAGCACTGAAAAGCAGGAAATAATGGAGGATGTGCTTGTGCTTCTTGGTGATTATCAGAGGGATTCATAATGGAGCATTTGCACAATTAATTCATTGCCTATACCCAGCATACTTAATTAATCTAGGGAATAAAACTGATTACATTTCTCCTCTCTTGCAAAGCATAGTCTTTCTGCACCAGAACTCAAGCTTGCTTTACTATTAATACATGGTTTGGTGAGATAAATAAATGGGATCCAATTTAATTTTTTAAATGATTGGCCTCAGTATCAAACTTACATAGTTGATAAGCCAGTTCTGATTATAGAGGAACTATTTATCTCCAGGAAGCAGTAATTTCATGTCTAAAGATAGCAGAAGATTCAAAATTGAAGTTAAAACCATAAATATTTTAATCTCAGTAATCTAAAGATTCTGATTAATTAACAAAACTTCTATTTGCTGCTCTCTTTATGAAGAAGTCATAAGGTTTTGGCTTGGCCAGGCCCTGAGAGATAAAAGGGTTAATCCTGATTGCTGTCTACACACTCTTTAAAAGTTTTGATTCCTGAGTGAGCTTTATAGTTAAAACAACTCATTTAGATTTTTCTTTAAGCAGATATTTACCTGCTTATCTAAATTCCTTTGGTTTTGTGCAGTAATTCCTCCCTTTCTTGTAGAAACTGATCTTTTTGCTGTGCCTTATTGGAGTTTTGGACACTGTATACAAAAGTTCTCTAAGCAAAGGGCTGAGGCAGAAGCTCAGTAGTACACAGGCATAAGAAAAGGAATAGCTGTAAGGGAAAAGACAGAGAAGAGGCTGAGAATCTATTTAACTCTCAGGGGTGACCCTATTCCCTTCTAGGGGGTGGCTGCCAAGTGGATTCCCTAATTTCTCTCCTCTTTCTCTTCAGCCCTCCTTTGCTGGGCCCAGAAGGCTGCTGTACAGAGACCATTGCTTCTGTAACCCATTTATCCACAAACATGAGCCACATTAGTTACTGGTATCCCACTAGCTACAGAAGCTTCCATGTTTTAGCCATGTGAGCTTTACTGCTTCATTTAGACTCTAGCAAAATAAGCTGCAAGGCAACTGTCTACTAACTGAGACCTTTTCTCTCAGGATGCCCTGCCTGTCCCCATCAGCTAGACGTAGCATGTTTTCAAAGAGACACCTGTTGACTAGTAAAACTAGTAAGGAACTTAGGAGCAGCCTAAAGGCAAAGTCTGATCTTGCTTCCATCCCACTATAAACAATTCCAGTGATCTCAGATTATCTAAATTCATTTCACTTCACCCAAGTTCACCAGCACTGCCATCTTTAACAGTTTGGCTGCAAACCTCCAGATAGTGTTGTTTTTGGTGTCCCGTCCCGTCCCCGCCCCGAAGTACCTGTATCTGCATCACAAACAGGGAAGACTTCCAGCTTTTATCGAAAAGGAAATATGATCGGATCCCTCCTGACTGCAGAAGAAAGCCTGGAAACCTGACCCAAGAGCTGCCTAAAGGATTACAAACCAGAAGACAGTGTTGGGGGAAGAAGAAAAAAAAAGAAAAACAAAAAACCCCCCACCAACCAAACACGCTTTTTAAGCTTATCGCATGATCTCCAAACTCCTGGCACTGCCAGAATGAGAATCTAGTTTGTGGGGAGCTTTTGATGCTTTAGAGGTTACAGGCTTCTGTTCAGTCCTCTGTCATCTCTGCTGACAGCGAGCAACCAAACATTCAAGATACACAGGATAAAGAAGGACCACCTTGAATGCCTAAGCCCTTGCCACTGCAAAAGTCCTTCGGCATCTGAATCTCTGACCCCAAAGGCCTGCCTTAGCTAGACAGTGGTGTTTAGACAAGGAAAGTCTACCCAGGTGCTTTTAATTATTGGGAAAGTAGTTTCCCAGAAATAGCTTGCTGGCTGTTTGCCAGATCTATTTCTTCCAACAGGAAAAGCTAAATGTAAACCCCCAGCACTCTATAACAGAACACAGAAATCTCCCTCTGTCAGGAGCAGGGCTCTGGAAAGACTGTGCCATTTTCTCTCACCTTTTGCAAAAACTCATCAGCAGAATTACCCCACATTCCTCAGCCCCACACTGCTATAGGCAGAATCTGCAAGATACTTCATGCTGAAGGAGACATTGCACTACTGAAGCAGCTCTAAGTCCTGATACACAGATATTCCTCATGGGCTTGTGAGTGTGGAGCAGAAGACTGCTATCATACAAGTACTTGCAAGGCCCTTAAATAATGCCTAAAAAGGTGATTGCCTAAAAGTGGTATCAAGGCAAAATTGGGCCCACCTGAAAATGATTGAGAAAGAAGGCTGGTGGATGCATTTGTCTGCTCTCTTTTCCCCTCTTCTGCAGGCTTTATTTCTTCTCAAAACCTGCCGTTAAGGTCATTGTCAGAATTGCCCAAACTTCAGAACTACTTTTTAGTTACTGGTAGCATGCCCACTGATGGCAGAGGTATGGGAGGTGGTTCTGCAATTATAATAATTCAGCTTCTTCTCTAAGAGTGATATCTCATGTAGTGTAACTTCTGCCAGGCTCCAAAGAAAACCCTTTAAGAAGTATTGCACCTTTCCATTCCTTGATCCATATCTGGAAATCTCTTATAGGACAAAGAACCTCAGATGCCAATGCAATAGGAAATAAATGCCCCCTAGTACCTCTAAGTGTTACACATATGGGGAGGAGAGAATGAGTGTTTCCTGGGTTTTGCTGGCCTGTACACAGCTTTCTGGCAGGAAGAAAATGAGACAGAAAATGTTACAGTGAACAAAGAGAAGATCACTCCTTGCGGTATCAGCCAGGCAGCTCATGGCTCCAATTCTCTCTTTGTAGCCTTGTTCCCCACTGTCATGGCATCTGTACTCAGTCTTTCAGCACTGAAAATTCTTTATTTCTGGAACTTGTAGCCAAATTACATGACAGCAGATACATTCTTATTAGTGCTTTAGTTTCTAGTTTGGCAAATTTTGGAAGACATCCAGAGAACAAGTTTAGGGAATGCAGGTTGGAATAAGGAAATGGCAGGTTTTGATTACTCAGATATTACTAGCTTATTTTTAATTCTAGTGATGCCTAGGGATCACCAGGAGCAAGGTTCCCTTGTTAGTAGGTGCTACACAAATATGAGGAGGGAGGATAACATTTGCCTTAAAGAGGTGATGGATAAAATAGGAGACAGAGAGAAAGGAAGTTTTCTATAGATTGCATAGAAAGTGATTAAGTAGCTTGCCCGAGATTGCGGAGAGAGGTTGTGTGAGAGCCAGAAACAGAGCTTATGTCTGCTGACTCATAAGACATGAGTTTACTCATCTTGATTTTTTTCCCATTGCATAAATGACAAGGAGATCTGCTGTCATATAATACACATAAGTTGTTGAAATGTAACTGAGCTCAGTAAACAGAGAGTGGTCTCAATAGCTTAAAAAAATGAAGACCTTTATCTTACAGAGGGTGGAGAAGAAACTACTTATTTGCAAGAAATGCAAATGGCCTAGTCTTCCGGGATCACTGTTGGGCAGTGTCACCATTGTGCTTAGTGCCAATAGGGAGACGACTCACTAATGCTGACACTGAGGCACTGCTGTTAGTCTCTCTTGCACATCTGACTTCTCGCTTTGGGCAATTTTTACGACTGTACCCATCCTCCACAGTTCTTAGCTCATTTGAAGTTCCTGTAGCAGAACTCATAGCTTTGCAGGGAGCTATCTGACAATACTGCTTACCTGCTACAGGTAGCTGCCAAGGAAGGCTTGCAGCTAAATGGTGAGGCCCTTGCAATTTACAGAAGAAAGAGGAGGGAAAAAAGCATTGCAAGAGAATTGCATTGCAGAGCGCTGCAAATTGAATTGGGAACTGGGCTTTTTCTCCTCTGTGAAAAAATAAAGGATTGTCTTGCTTCCTCTTCACAGGAGGTCAGGCAAGGCAGAGAGCTGGCCTCAGCCTCAGCCACTGAAATCAGCAAGAATTACCGAGAAATTCAGTGTCCAAAAGTAGCCTTTAAAACAATGGCGACCTTTATAGGATACCAAAGTAATGCAAAGGAAAGTTTCCCGGGAGCACTGCAGAGACATCATTACCGTCCCATTATACAGGCCTGCACGGCTGCCGACAAACCAAACAAATCTCCAATTCAGTCACTAAAGAGATTTGATGCCTTCTGCAGGGGCTCTGGGAACTGAAGAGGTGATATGACGTGAGATTGCAAAGAGAGAAACAAAACTAGGGCAGAGGGTCCCACTGAGTAGGAAGAAGCCTCCAGGTGGCAAGCGTTTGACTGTTTGCCCCTGACTGCTGGCCACTGAACTGGCAGAGTAATCACAGACATTCAACTTTCTGCATTCGTGCAGTGCACTGAGGGCAGTGTGACTACACCTGGGCTTGGAGTATAACACACAAACTAAATGCTCTGCTACAGTGCTGTCTTGAAATACTTCTCCAAAAAGCAAGAACGGCCTCTCTGACATTGCCCAGGCTAGATTTGTTCTAAAAATTCCCCACCAGTCCAGATTAGCTCTGATGGAGACATAGCAGCAATGTGGAATCTTTAGCAAAACAGGCTTTGGACTTGAATGCCAAAAGTCTGAGTCCACAAGACAGGATTTTTAGAAGGCCTAAATGCACTAGGAGCTCAGACAGCATTGATTTTACACATTCTAGAAAGAAAAGCTGTACCTCAGAATATGTATGTAAGTCTCTAGAAAAGTGACTTGACTTTCAAATTAGCCCCTGTTCTGAATGACTTCAACAGGATGCACATGTCCAGAATTTATGAAAAATCAAGATATTCCTCTTTAGAAGGCTAAACCTAAACATCTATGACGTTTCAAAAATGTTGGCCGTCCTCTAAAATATCATTTTATTGACTCATTTTTCTTATTATCTTGAAGTTGCATGTGTAGTGCTGTCTATACACAGCGATTGGTTGGGTGTGAAAATGAAGACTATGTTAAAACAAACCTAGAAAAAAACTATTGAAAAATCAGGTCTGTTTTGGCTGGTTCCTGTGATTTGTCTTTTCATAAAATGGCCTCTTTTGCCTGGGGAAAAATTTGAATGCTTTTAGTTTTTGAATGTTGTCCAATGAAAATTTCTGAAGGTTTTTTTTTCCCATTTGAGAACAGAAACATGTCCGCTCCATGCTCCCCTGCCCACAGCTGTTAAAAGATATGTAAAAACACACAAAAAAAAGCCCAACCCAAAACATTAATTATTAAACTTCCCCCTTCCTCTTATTTTGCCATAACAGTTCAGAAGCATGCACAGTCAATTTCTCATCATGAAAACTGTTCTCATCTAAGTTGCTAATACACCCATAGAACTGATAAGCTAAGAATATTTCCTGAATCTTTTTTTTAATCTCCACTTAGTGCATATTTCCATGCCAAGCAAAAGTTCATTCTCTACCCACTCTGATATTCATACCCAAAGACACACTGCTTGTAGAAAAAAAGAGAAGTTTTTTAGGAGGCTTTTTTCTTGCCTATATTTTCCTATTTAATGCTTTTGCTGGTTACAGAAAGTTGTTTAAGACTCCAGTCACTCAGAGTGCTCTGAAAGAACTTTTATTAGTAACGACCAAGGCTAATAGGCCAAGGCAGCATATAAACAAGAGGTTTTTTCTTTTAACATCAGGATCCCTAAACAAAGGGACCTATTGATCTTCTAAACTATAATACAGGGCACTCAGCTTTCTATATTTTGTCTACAAAAGCTGCTCTAGCTTCCCATCAGGAAAATGACGCCAAACTGCCTTTATACAGCACTCTGAAGAAGGTTAATGCTCATACGAAAATGGGAAATTCCATAGCTACTCTTAATACTCTTATTAATATTCTTAATATTATGTTAAGAATATTCTGTATTATCTTCTTCTATAAGTTTTTTACCCAAATAGCATTATACAGACCCTTACCACATAAGCATGCTATAGTAGTAGCTGGAAGAGAATCTGAACACCTGAGCACAGGAAACCACACCACTTGTCACAAGACCCTGCGGAGACCTCAGTGGGTGGCAGACATCTCCGCTGCTCTTCAGTCCCATAAGCATCACTAGTGCTGGCCTTGCACCAGCTGGCCACCAGCTGCCACCCTGCATTTATGCATCAAACCAGCTAACCTTGTTAGTCCAAGTACCATGTTGTGCTACCTTGGTGCTGGGTTGCTGGGAGTTTGAGAAGTTAGGTAGGACTGGCCACACTGGGACCTGACCAGGCGAACAGTGACAGCTCTGCTATCATAGCAGGTGCTCATGTTATATAGAAAGTGAGACCCACCAGATTGTATCAAATGTCCAGTTAGCCCAATATTCTGTATATGACAGTGGCCAACAGCAGAAGCCCAGGGAATAAGAGAAGGAGAGAGAGAGAACAACAACAGGCTAAGTGTGTAGTAATGCCTCTCCAGGGTATTTTTCCAGCATGCAGCAGTCTGCAGCTCAGGACTCTGGATGTAAAGATCTAGGAATCTGTAGTGCGTCCACATGATTAGACCCTGACATTGATGTTTTTGTGGGAACAATTCATCAAGAACCAAAATATAAATGTTTCTCTTTTGAAAAGTTTGTCCAGACTTGTAAATACCAAACTCATTTGGTGAAAGCCTGGAGAACTATATGGAAAAGTAAATTAAGAAGCAAGAGAGAGGGAGTTTCCCAGCCTGCACTGGTCTCATATTCTGTTGTCTGCGCTGCACCTGTTTGATCCTGTTCAGGCTTGAGTTAAATGGATTACCAGTGATACAGTAAAACTGCAAACTACGTGAGGTTACGCCAATAGTACAGTGAATCATCCTGTCTCAGCTAAACCACTCTCAGGGGAGCAAGATGAAGGACTAGGAAGATGTTCCCAATGTTCATTAGTATATCAGTGCTTTTATGGTCGGGTGACTGGCAGCCCCACATGTTTCAGTTGATAGGGTAACCACAAGGCTTTCATTCTCATCTGAATAAGAGCATTTCATCTTTGCAGCATTAAGTCCCATGCACTAAATTAAATTCTCTGCCAGCCCAGCAACAGTTTTGATACCTTGAACTGCATTGTATATAATTTCCTTTCATGACAGGATGCACTTTGTCTCAGCATCAACAGCCAACAGGAGAAGCACAACTTAGACGAGCCAGAGAGCTACTCTGCTTGAGCACAAGCACCAGCACATTGTGATCAGTAATCTGTGGCATTCAGAACAGCCATCAAACATCAGGCAGTTGGGGTAGAATTCAGATGACCAAGTACAGATACCTGCAGTGGGGGCAACTACATATGATGCAGTCACTCCAGGCTCCTTAACAGTCTTTTAACTGTTTGGCACAGTGCAGCTCATCTGATGCAGGCACTTAGGCAGACAGATAGCATTCTAGAAGTGCCTGTTTCTCTGCATTGATTTGAGTGAACAATACACAGTGAAACAATGACAGGTATAAAAATTTCCCTTTCAGTTGTCTTTTGGTCAGCTCTGCTCATGGCTCAGTCCTTTCCCAGCTTTTCTTTCATCATCTGGAGTTTACAGCATTTTGAAGATTTGCTGGCAAAGGTTCAGAAGTTGGGGGTTTTAGCTATTTAAATCAACTCAGAAACATACTTGCAGATCAGTTATTCTTTGTTATAGCACTGAAACTTCACAGGAAGATGAGTTTGACCTACAAACCTCGATTTCTCAGCATCCCAAACTCTTAGTCTTACATGATCAGAGTAACTGAATATGCCTGAGGAAGAAAAGCTTAATTTGGTATGAGAAGGAATTAACTGTGTATAAACAGAAACTAGGTTTTGGCAGGCTATCCTCTTTCCTAATCCCTCAGTGTTTCCCCAATTAGTATACAGCCCAATCGTTCTACATAAGTTGTTTTTATTAACACTACAAGAGGCCATCTGTCTACAAATAACCAGTCGAATGATAGAAACCTCAATCCAACACAAGAATAATCAAAATCAGCTACTGACAGGTCTAAAATATTTTTGTGCAGAAGAAATATTTACTTTTTAGGACTGCTTAATTACATTCTGGGAGTTTTCCAAGCATTCATCGTTTCAGGGTGGCAGGGAATTGTAACAATTCTTCCTCCACCCATTTCAAGAATTTTTACTTTCAATCACCAAAGATGATGTAATACGAGGCCTTTCCAATCTGCATTACTCTGCTATCACACCCCAAATTACTACTGTGCATGCTGTGAATGCTGTAACCTTATAGAAATCATAATAGCACATTCTGGTCCCCAAATTTTGCCTTTAACAGAGGTGTATCATCTGAAAGAGCAGAGTTTCTCTAGAAAACAATAGCTGTAGCAATGGGCACACACCACTGGAGCATGGATGGGTCCCCCAAGTCAGTTTAGATGGGTTATTTTTATTAATCCAAACTAAAATACTTGCATTAGTTGAACAGTTTCTATTGAGAATTTTTATAGATTTTTTTTAATTAAACAAACCAATTTGTGTAAAAGATGTGCATTTTTCTTTAAGAGTTTCTGTTTGAAATCAGCACCCTTTGTTATATTCAACATTTGTGGTGAAGAGGGAGAGGAAGAAGAAAAATGGGGAGGGTGCACAAAATTAACCTTTCGGCCAGCACTAGCAAATATACCAACTTATATCACATTGTGCCATTATTTTCTACTATCCAGAGGTTCCATGGGGACAGAAGAGACTGAAAAGACTAACAATGAGTTGCAACCCATCACCGAGCAAGAAACATAACAGAATGCGTGCGAGTGTGGAAGAGGACAGTTCCCTCTCCTGTTCAGCAGTCTAAGAAATGGTAGTGATAGTGTAGTGTGTAGCTATCTTTTAGCTACCACTCAACTTCAATGTTTCACTACTGCTTATTCAGATGTCTAAGAGACAGGAATACCCACATTTCCTATGGAATAAGTACCCTGGTAATCATGATCCCTCTGAGGAGACGATGTTGCTGTACTGTGCCCAGAGAAGCTGTACAGCTGTGCATTCCTCGCTCTGCCACATGTGGGCTAGAGCTCCCAGCCTGTTAAAAGAGCAGGTGCTTGTGTCTGGCCCTGATGCTGGGAGGCAGCAACACAAAACTGTTGCAGGCACATATGATGGCTCTGTTGCATTGATTTTCATTGGTTTGCCTCAGAACTGAATTTGCCTCAGTGGTCGTAAAGATTCTAATGGGTAATTGTAGGTTTAAATTTAAGTGTCAAAACATATTAAAAACAGCTGATCACAACAAAAACAAATTAAAATGACAGAGAAAGGTCAAAAGAGATTTATGGAAATGAACTGTATTGTCTCTTGAATGATTATTTCAGCCTGAACACACAGATATTTTAAATAAAAGCCTGTTTTACTTTGAAAATCTTACCTTCAAAATATATCCTGGGTTTTCTGTTTCTTAAGAGAATGAAATATACAGGAGACATATCTTTTCATAACTACCTTATGCTGTGGAGTTGTGATAGACTTAGAACAATGATCACAGTAACCGACAAGGTACATATGCAATGAGTTTGTATAAAAAAATTACATAAATGTTTGCAATATGGTCCTAAACATTATCATTACTGCTGAGGAACTAAAAACTTTCACCAGGAAAAACTACAGCAGCCAAAAATCAACTATTATGTAATAGCTTAAAAAAAGTGGGAAAAAAGGAGAAGAAAAAAAAGTACTCTGCGTCGCCTCACAGTCCCTGGGGTATCTATCCAGACCAGATGTTAGGAGGGAAGGATGTGTTCGTACAGCCTGCTGCACAACCCAGATGACACAAGGATTATGCTACTTGCAATAGGGCAAGCAAAAAGGAGTCAGGGATGCTGAGGAACTGATCCTCCTGGAAGGTACACGGGAGGAAGAAACTCCTACACCTAGTCGTAGGTCTCAGTATCAGAAGATGAAGGGCCAGTTCCTGGCTGTGATGTTTGGCAAATCAGCTCATCTCTTTCTGGGCCTCAGCCACCTGTATGATGGCCTGGTCCAAACAGGGATTTTGTACCTTTCAGAGCCATGTTAAGAAAGGGAATTATTAATTTTAAAATCTATTATTCATACTAATAAATATCAGTTATTGTATATTATTAAAATTATAGTTATTACAAACCATTAGTTATTACTTGTATCTCTTATGCAGATATAACAGTGCATTTGGAATGCAGCTATTCTAGTATGAAAACTACACTAATAAAACTTATTCCCCTTCCTGCATAAACTATACTGTTGTAAGGCACTTACCACCCACAAAACTGTGGACGCAGTCAGTGGGAGTTTCATTTTTAGCTAGCTTGGTGGAGTGAACACGGGATGACTTCAGAGTGCAGAGAAGGACCAACAGTACGAATGCTGTTCGAATGCTAAAGCCACACCATTTTGCTGGGCCTGAAAAAAGGATGGACAAGTAGCAGGAGAGTTAATGCCAGGAAATAATAATAACACTAATACTTCACTAATTACTCTTTTCCTCTGCACTCGATCAAAAGTGAGATTAGGACTGCAGCTAACCAAAACCTAACCCCCAACAATTTATGTTAAGAATAAGAGGATACATCTGTTTCCTGGCTTAGCCAGATCAGCTCACTCTTGTCATCAGAATAGCTGCACTGAGACGCGAAGTTCTGAAGATTAAAGCTGAGGATCACTATTTTTACCCAAAAGAGCTCAAGAATATGCGTAAGAGTATTTCATTATGTCATCTCTGACTGTGACAATGCAGAAGTACTGCCAAATGGGGAAACTCCTAATTGTAAAGAACTCATTTGAGTGAATGCAAGCGAGAGACTAAGGAAATATCTGTCCCAAGAGTCTTTTTGACTCCATTTCTAGAAGTCAAAAAGACAGGTTTGCTGCGGACTTAACAAAACACAGCATTGACATTTGGCTTTAGCAGGACTTTACCAGTATATCCACTATGCCTCTGTTCCTACAGTGGAAAGTCTTTTTCACATTTCAGAGTTGGGAGACAGATATTTTGAAAATGGACCCCTTCATTTAATTTTTCTGTTAAATACCTCTGTTTTTGTGCTGTTGGCAGGTTTTTTTTAAAGATTAAATTTTCTACAAAAACTATCAGAGTGGGAATACCTAGTCACATTGGCAACTTACAGCCATCTGTTCACTGGTTACTCATGGGTGGTTGGAGTCCCCTTCGCGCTAAGCACTGTATGTATGCATAACAAATGAGAAAGTGCCTGGCCCAAATAGCTCAGAACAGACAGAGCTAAGACTTGCCCAAGACTGCAAGATGTACATGGCAGAGCTGGGAAAAGAGCCCAGGTTCTCTCAATTCAAATCCAATTCAAAAAGAGCAACTTTCTTTCTAAACTGGACTTGAAACTGTCTTAATGTCTTCACGAAAAAAAAAGGCCATATCACTGACAAATATGCACAGAGTTTTAGTACTCTGGGGCTAAACACAGGAGGATGTACAGATGCTGTGAATGGAAGGACTGGTTTTATTTAAGCAGAATGTAGGTGGAGGCTCTCCTACAGCCTGCACTGTGCAGAATGATGACAGCAGAAGTAATCACTTTGCTTCACACAGACTTCCCTCCCTGTGAAGCATCCTGTCCTAGAGGGAATAACGGTCTGATAAAGGAGAATAACTGGTCCAGGTCAGGACCGGTCTCTGATCTTCAGCAGCCTGGGAAGGTAGTGTCTCCTAGCTAACTGCAGTCAAATTATATAACCAATGGTAGTATATTTTGAGACAGATTTATCCTGAGAAGACAGCCCCTCAAATCGCATGAAAGAAGGTTCTGCAACGTAATTCTATCTCCCTAAGCTGATTCATTCCTGGATATAAACAATGCCATGTAGGGCCTGGCCTGTAGGCATCGATGTTGTGCCTTTGGTCCCCCTCATCATGTTCATGGGCAGCCCATTCTTGTTCCCCATGATGCACAAACCCTCTTACGACCATATTGGTGTTGAAATACAAGCCTCATCCTGGACTTACTTCTGAAAGGTGACAGGCAGTATGATTCTGCCCACCCTTAGAGATCAGCACATTGAGGAGTGCTTCCCAGACAATGCCCAGAGTCCTAAGAGTCTTGGCAGGTCCAAGCCCAAACTTGGACCCCACACCACTCTGCACTTCTTCAGACTGTCATTGCAAGTAACTTCTCTATTAAGCTTTCGCAGTACCACTTCCTAGCTGATCTGGCAAAAGTTCCTATTGAGCTTGTTCCACAGCTCCTGGTTTATTTTTATTTTGTTTCTTTGCTTTTAAAATATTTGGGGTTCTTTTCCTCCATTAGGGACCTAGATCAGCAGAGGCTGATCTAGGTTGAATAACATTCTTGGCTATTCCTTTTGACGTAAGTAGGATTGTTCACAGCAATAAAGACTACACCTAGTAAAAAATATGTGCCCATTCAGGCCTGGAATAAGCAATTTCCTCATTCCTCTTTCACTCTGACATCTGATCTCTGTCCTTTTGGTCCCCTGTAATCCAGATCACCAGCCTCCCTTTGGCAGCCCGTAGAGAAACAAGGTAGGTTCCTATGATGAACATAGAGATGCTATATTTAACAATTATTAATGCAAATGACACTCAAAACAGAGCCCTTAGAAGGCTTAAAACAGTTAAAGGCAGAGGAGACAAACATAAGCGAAAAAAAAGGTTAAAACTCAGACTGTTTTCCTTATCCATATAAATTATCTGCCATCCTTTTCTCCCGTCCCCTCATTTAATTCCCACTTGCGCACTTCTTCTCATTGTAGCCACCTTCTATTTAGAAACTGCCTGAGTCATGTTTCCACAGATCACTATGCTAGCAGGAGATTTAAAAAAGAAAAATGCCTTTGGAACCCTTTTTAGATGTTCTTGTTTGTTTGGGTTTTTGTTTGTTTGTTTGTTTGTTTGTTTGTTCAATATTTCAGGACCTGGTTGAGCAGCAGGGAGTTTTGGAAGGGAGTGAGGGAGAAAAGATCCTCGCTCATATAAGCAGCCTGTTCTCGCTTCTCACTGGTCTCTTGTCCTAAAGATCTACTAGTGTCACAGAATCTGTTCTGTAGAGAAGATTTAATGACATCTGGAACCATCAACCTACAGAGCTTGGTGTGACTGCACTTCTAACTCAGGCAGTCAGTTAGATGGAAGAAATCCCTGTCCAAGTACACGCCCAGATCACCGGTGTAGCACAGCCTCAGAGCCAGGGAGGTGCAGGAGGTCCAGAGAAGCCGTGCGCAGGAATTGCATGTGTTTGTACAGATTCCCCCTGCAGTGGGCAAACAGCAAGGCCTATAGTGTGCGCAAGAGGATGGGTCTGTGCTTGTCCTACAGATCTGCAGTCAGGTCTGTTGCTCCAAGTCCCTCCACAGGGGAGCACGGAGGAGGCCAGGGCTAGTTCTGGAGCTCAGGAGCTGCGCTGATGACCTCGCAGCTGCTTTGTGCTTTATCTCCAATAGCACTGTACCACCACCAGTTCCTGAGCCCCAGCAGGTCCCCACAGAGAACTTTTACTCTAGCTTTGGAAGGAGTCAGCTTTTGGACCAAAAGGCACTTAATTATAATGAAATGAAGAACTATGGAAGGTGATGCATAGGTTCTTGACAGCATGATTCACCGTGGTTACTTTTGTCCTTTCAGTGAAAGTGATGTAATTAAGAAAAGCACAGCCTGAGTTTGCCTTGCAGAAGGAGACAGAACTACAACGAATGAAGCACATAACAGAGCAATGGAAAATCAGCACTCCTCCACAGTTCATGCAGTGAAGCATTCACACTGTGTCAGTTGAATTATTTTGTAGTATATGTTGAATAACCCATTATTTGGATGCCTGGAATATAATATAGGAATCCTAATGCTACATTGATTTGGATTTTATAAGTGGTTAACTCATAAATCCTCCTAATCAAACAAATGCAGCTAAACTGAGGATTAAGGTTGTTTGGGGGGTGCTTCTTTTAAAAGTTAGTACTGCCAAATTTCAACTTTAAGAGAAGGTGTTACATGTGCAGTTGCTAATGTTACTGCCCAGCCTGCAACGAGATTATGGTATTGTTAAATTAAAGGAATTCCTGTTCCGTGGTGTTGTTTTTGGCTGATCCAATATTGTGGGTTAACTTCGTCTGATGTATTTTCTTTAGAACAAATTTCCTTCAATTCATCAGCAGAAGTTCAAGTTGCTCTGCTAAGAGTTTGTGACATTTTTTTGGAAGTAGTTATGAACATGCCAATGAAAAGTTAACAGATTGTCAGGAACACTCCCTTGGGAATGACGTTTCTATTTTTTCTTTATTCTTTATCTTTTGTTTATCCTCTTTTCCCTTTCAAAACTGTATCTTTCCAGCCCTGCAAAATTGTTGTCTGGGGCTGTCTACTTATGACACAGTCCTATAGAGTTGCAGAAAAACCGAGGCCAGGCAAGAACAATCTAACTATCTGCTAGAATGGAGGCCTTTAGCAACAGAGATTCCAGAGCAAACCTGCAGTTAGTGGTTACTGCAGATTTTCTTCCTGGCTCTCTCACAGACTCTTCAGATAACCTTGGTCATTCTTTAATCTGTGTCTGTTTCCTTATCTCTAAAATGGGAAAGATGATAATACTTAACAGGCAGTGGTTGTTGTGAGTTTCAGCTCATGTGGACAGATGGTTAATGGTTATGGAAAGGACTGAACGACACTCAGTTTCTGGTTCTCTCTCAGACACTAGACTAGTCAGTCGCGGTCTTGTCCCTCCTACACAACACAACAGCTGTGTAGAGACTGCAAACTAGTTCTGCACAGCACTGCACTCAACACCATGCAGAAACACTAGCCCAGATCCCCAACTAATATATGTCTGTTGAAGGATAATTCTCTGGAAGGAGCAGTATTAATGCAATATAATTGCAACTATCTTAGTCTCAGAACCTGAAGTGGTATTTTAGGAGAAACATCCTGGACAACACTTGAAAATATGGGTACCTACAGTTAAGATCTTAACCATGATTTAGCCCCTGTAAGTTTAAAAGATTGGTGCAAACATTCATGTGTAGGAGCACCTATCATCTGACTTGTTAGATCTATATCTAAAGAAGAGAAGATGACATGACAACTGTATTGCCACAAGCCATGTCTGCTATGCCTCAGTCCCCACAGAGGATGAACTGAAGTGCACCACTGCCAATTGATTTCAGTCAGTTATTTCAGATACAGCCACAAAAATAAATGTCAACAAATTATCAGTGGTGCATTAGCTGTGGAACCACCAGCAGGTCACTTGTGGACTTGCCCCTAAACAGAAATAGGTATGTTCCTACGCTTCATAAAAGACAGAAGTAGTTAACACACACAGCAAAACTAGAAACAAAAACGCCCTTTAGGAATGAGCTCTCTGGCAGAGTCATCTGGATCATGACAACAGAGTATGCCCGTTAAGTATTTAGTCAGTGGGAAGAGGCATGTGATTGTAGGTAACATAGCTATGTCATCGATCCTGGTAATTACAGATAAGAAAACAGGTTACTCAGCTAAGCAGTGGAGAAAGATGTATTCAGATGATACAGCATCTGTAAGAACAGGTAGGGACAAATAGCAAGTTTCAAGCAAAGGAGTGCTTGTTATTTATTTTGCTTATAAGTTCTGTATATTTTATATAGAAATAGACCATTCTGAGAAATTCTAATAGGCTCACTTAATACAAAAGCCCATCCAAGCCTTTTTAAATCTGTTACGAGAGTTGGGGGAATAAAGGCAAGAGAGGAATATTAGGAAGAAAAAAACAATGGAAAGAGTCAATGAATGACCCTTGTCACGTAGCCCTGTTCAAACATATATCTTCCTTAACAAGTGCAGTAAACCGCAGCTTTGAATTGGATACGGAAAGAAATACTCCCCCCCTCCCTGGCCCTGAAAAGTTAGATTGAGCTCAGGCATGAAAGCTGCTCTCTTTAATGTGGCAACAACAGGAATACAAAAGCTTCACGTTTCCCTTTTATATGTTTAACCTTTGACAAAAAGGTTAAATACTTTCCTCAGAACTGACTCACATCAGGAAGCACAAGAACTATACTCTCCAGATGAAGCCCAGCTAGCTGCAAAGAGCAATGTCAGCGTCTGAAGTGAAATAAAACAAGGATTCCTCGTGCAGTCCCTGGTACTGCTAGAGGGGCAGGAAATAGGTCAGCAATAGGGTCTTTTCCAGCCAGGAGAGAACTGAAATGGTGGCAAGAACAATAAGGAAGTTTGGGGGGGGGGGGGAGAATTGGCTCTGATTTCAAACATCTCAAAAGCCCCCTAGCAACATAGCAGGAAAGTTTACAAAACATAAAATGGAATATCTGTGAAAGCTTTCCGTGTTTCCATGCTTTGCCTTACAGATATTTCAGGGCCAGATCCTCATCTGGTGTCAATACGTCTAATTCCCTTCACTTGGCTGATGAACATAAACTCAGATTTGGCTGGATGTGCTGGGTTATTCACTGGGAACCTCATGGCCAAACTCCTGAGCCATAACAGCCCCAAATTAAGTCAATTGAATCTGCACATACTTAGCACCTCCCAAATTCAGGCCTCAGGACCAGACAGCACCACTGATTCCTGCTTAATGCCCTAAGTTGAAACTAGTTAGAAATGTACTCCAGGTTAAACACAGGTTATGTTAGGTGGGACAGAGTCACTTGCTGAGTGCTGAGGAGCCAACAGCTGCAGGAAGCCAGGGAGCACAGAGCACTGGCCCTTACCCAGGATGAGCTATAAGGAAATAACCAAAGGGGTTGCAGGAGACCAAGGGTGACTTCTCTCCCCAGCCCAGTTTTTGGGGTGGTGAGGGCCACCTCTGCAGGTGAGAAGGTGCTTGCAGAACCCAGCAAGAGGAGCCAGGAGGGCAGTTCCTCCACCTGGAGCACACTGTGGAATGGGAGAAGAAGAGAAAAAGGCTGTGAGCAATCAGCATCTGGAAGTAAGGTCTGCCTGTTTCCACAGACAGACCACGGCTGGTATGACAGCTGAGCAACACAGATCCTGAAAGGGTCTTGGGGGGCCCACAAAAGAGGAGCTGTGGCTCTGACATGGACAGGAGACAAGTTAATGTGATGCAGGGCAGATGGGGGTCAGGACTTGCAGCGAGGCTGCTATCCCCCCTTCCTAATGGCAACTTCACAGTCTGGGAGGGATAGGGGAATGTGCGATGTGAAGGACCAAATGCTGTTCTTGGGAGCAGATCCTCTCTGAGGTGACGTCCGGGCACCAAACTTGTCCTCTGCCCCAGCTTAATCACTCTGCTCCGGTCCTCACAAATCTGATCAGCCCTACTCCTTCTAAATTTTAGTCTGCCTCATTCTTCTCTGGCAGGGGAGAGCCCAATAGAAAAAACATCACAGGGCTCTAGCTGCTGGGCTTCTTGCTGCCCCACCTCTTCCTGCTCCTAGCTACCAACCCACCCCAATGCCCTGCTCACGCCTCTCGTGCCTTTGTCTGCCCCAACCCCCATCATGTTACCCCTGCTTCTGGCAGTAGCAGCAGGAAGTGAGACGCAGGGGAATGCTTCTCTTGCCTGCAAGCACACATTTTGGGGTAGAAGGGTGAGCTGGCACCTCGGCTTGGCCTGGAACACAAAAGCTCTTGAAAACCACAGCACAGTGTAAGGAGCTTAGGAAATGGTTGTGGCCACGTTCCCGGTTCCCTTCTGCACAGTAAGGCGGTTGTGAAACTCTCTGTAGGACAGCACAGCATGGGATGTTCTCCGGGTGTTGTCCAACAACATCCCCTTCAAGACAATGTGTAAAGAGGATGTGAGGAAGAGGCCATTCCAGGGCTCCCTTGACTCAGAGGGAACAGAGCTACTTGTCACAGCAGCACAAACTCCTTCAGCCAAGCTGGTAGGGATGCAGCTTCACAGTGTATTAGGACCTGGACATAGAGTCTTTTCCGTATCAGACCTACAAGGAGGTGATCCCAAACCATGAAATGAAGTAAGAGGATGAAATCAGATCCATAGGGGCGATCTGCCCAGCATATCCTGAGAGAGACAGTACTCTATTGCCTCCAGCTTCTTTCACTGTATGTGCAGTATAGCAGAGGGGAAAGACCTAGCTCTGGGACCTTGTGGGACTTCTCTCAGGATCAAGAATAAATTCACTTTAAGGGAAGCAGAATCTGGCTCCAAATTAGTGATTCAGTTCCCTTCCAACACTGAAAGCAAAATAAATGAAAAATCACTCTTCTATGGTGAAGAGTGAAGATTCAAAAATCAGGTGATTCCTCAGACACTGGGATGAAGAGGATGAAGAGGAAGTATCGCCCCTGCAATCCGCTGACCTGCAGCATATGTTGCACTGACTGGTGCTAACAGGGGTGCAACATCTACCTCAGTGTCCCCCAGAAAGGCCACCACTGCATTAAACTAGGGGGTTATACTGTGTTTCTAAATGACAGTGAGGACTGTAGCAACCAGCACATTCCAAAATCATCAGACACCTGGGCTACAGCATTTTGTTATCAACTGTGCCCATCCTGCTTCTCTCAGAAGAAACCTTTTGAGCCCAATATTTTTTATCAAATCCTCATCATATGCCACAGAAATTGTCATAGAAACACTGCATTTTCGGCAGCTTGGTATATGATGCTATCAAGCACCAGGTGGCGATGTAATTACAAGATCAGCAGTGATATCACAAAATTATGTTGTAGTAAAAGTGTTAAAATGATTATAATCTAGCCACTTTCATATATCGTTATTGATCCAAAATGAAAATTTTACCACTTTCTAGCGACTGCCTGATATGCACTGACTTTCTGATCCCATTTAATAGGAAAGATTTGACTTTCAAAAGACTAAAAGGAAGGTCATATCAGAGCAAAGTAACTGACAGCTTTCAACAGGAGTCTCTGAGACAGATTTTGGGTGGGTTTGCATGTGTTTCTGTGTGCGCATGTGTGTGTAAGTGTGTGTTTCAGAGAACAGGAATAACTTGTGAATGGGCAGAACGAACTCCTGCCCTGCTCGTGGAAATGACAGGCTCTGCATCACTTCACTTTGTAATGATTCTCCACTGGGGGAGAAGAGGAAAAAAGGAGTGGGTAGAACAGACATGTAAGAGCTGACTCAGTGAACAAATGTTCACTTAGTGGAGCAAACATAAGAAAGTAATAAGACAGTAACGAACATCCCAGCTTGCTGACTAGAATAGCTGGCACCAAGTGCTCAGACCGGTAGCACTAACAGGCTCTCCAATTCAGGATCAGTAGGAAATAGACCTCAGGTCTGCTTTTCCTCTCCGCAGGAGCAGCACACTAAAGTCAACAGAGCTATTCCAACATATATTCCCATATCTGGATGCCAGATGGGAAAGTAACACATTTTTAAGAGTGAGAGTGACTAACCATTGGAACAGGCTAGCAGGGGAAGCAATAGATTTTCAGCGTCTTCAGATCCCAAACTGGATGCCTACCTCCTGCAGGCTGTGCATTAGTGAGACACACAAGGCTCACTGCAATGACAACAGTCCCTGGCCTGTGACTAGATAATGCACTCTTCAGTCTGGCTTTAAATTTTATCCATCTATAACAATCAAAAAAAATGAAGAGAGAATTGGGCCCTCCATTAGTGTTTCCTGAAAGGGGGAACGAAACAAGCTTCTGGTGTAAATATTTGCAACCAGGATTCAGAGTTCATTTATCATAACTGATTTGACGCTATAACCATGTTTCTTGATATTCACATTAGCCCCTCTAAACTGGCTACAGTATAAGTGAATTAATTTCCCATTTTGAATGAATACCTTTACTCTGCATCGTGATTTTGGACAACCAAGATCGAGCCTGATTTACAGGCAAAATGCATAACCCCAACACTTTGGCTGTATTGTTGCATTGCTGCGGCTTGATCCCACTTACAGTTCTAGCAAACTTGCAAGAGATGGGCACAAATTCTACAGGTAGAACCTGCCTCTCTCTCTGCAGTCAGATTTGATCTTGGAAGTTTAAAATAAACAATAATCACAACAAAGGTTCATTTGCACACAATGTCTTCCAGATTGCAAAGCCTGTGAGCTAGTGTAAAATGATTTATCATCAAGCAGACATAAATTTCTCTCCAAACAACTAACGAAGTTTGTAAATGTTTGTCTATGTTGCCATTGGATACATACATTTACCTCTAATGAACTGTGATTTCTGGTACAAGAGCATCCAGCAAAGATGGGCCTATGCCACTGTAATTGGTGACTGACAAAACTGATTTAGAAAACTTCCTCTGCTGAATTTTGTAACAGGTTCTAGATGAACCAGCTTTTGACAAAAAGGCTGGATTGTGTCTACTCCTTCAATACATTTCAGCATAATGAACATGCCATCAGCCATGAAGTTCTGTACTGGTTCAGGTATTCTTGGTGGATGAATGTGTGGAAGAGCTACAATGAAGTATCTCTAAATGGTGACATTTTATTCTTGGTGTTTCATCATTATTCATTCAGTATTCATTGCAATGCATCTCGTCTTGATTAATGACATGGATATTCATGTGGATCTCCCTTTACTTCAATTAAAATTATGTTATAATTCAAGATTGGTGTAACTAATTGAAAAAATGCTTCCTTTTTCAATCATATACTCTACACGTCACAAAAGTATCTAACAGTCTTTTTGTCTGCTCATTAATAAGTTTCATAAAGAGTGCAGCAGAACTCTTTTTCTTGAGATAAACCAGCTGAAAAGCTTTTTTTTTGACTTTTAAATATGTAGATGGCTATGAAGTGTTTATGAATTTCCTGCACACATATGTGACCATCTCCAAACATTATTGCACTTAAAAACCAAACTGTTCTGTTCAGAAAGCAGACTCAGTGGTCCAGGATAGTCCTGTCGCGAAAGGAGGGATGCACTTCACTCGTAAGAGGGAAGCAGCACTACGTTTATTGCAGTAAGACAGCGACTTAACAAAGTTCAATCGTAAATAAGAACAATTTAACGAGGTTCAATTGGCAAGGTTCACTTAGTTATTTACTGCATGAAGGACAGGGTCAGATGCGTGTGCAATGGAGACCCTCCTGTTGAGTCACGAGGTTCAGACTGGACCCCCTTCCTTTCTAAACTCCTTCAGAGAGGAACCTAGGTGCGGCTGGATCCAGTCCTAGTCTCAGACTTGGTCAACGGTTTATGTCTAAGGGATTATGTGTGCAGTTAGTCAGAGATATAACCCAGGAAAGTTTTGCGAAGTTCACAAAAGTTCAGCATGCTATTAATCACTTACCGAGGATCTGTCGTGGGTAAGGAATCTCTCAACCTCGAGGAGTAACCTTGAGAGGCGTCCCTGCTCAAGAGGAGGTTCTGCAGTGCAGCCCGCTGCCGTGCAGGAGAGCTCAAGGGGCTCTGGGCTGCCCCCTATTTATGGGGGGGAGATGATTGACTCATAGTTGTATTTGCATACTAGACAGGCCTTAGTTGGCGCATGCTCAACCAGCCCCTACATACGTGCTGTTTACAGGAAGGTCAGGTTGAGGGGGAGAGAGCACATCGGGGGGGGGCGGGGAAAGGAGCACACTGTCACAAGTTCCAAGACCCCTAACTGGAATGTATGCAAGAGAACACAACAAACCAGCTCCTTGTGGCCATTCATCAAGAAGCCCCATTTTGAATCACTGTGACATTTCACCCTCTGTGTAAAGCTACTGGAACTGTTTGGGGTCTATGCTGCCTTCCACCTTCAGAAATCAGTATGAAAGACAATTTCCTTGCTGCTTCCAGGCAGGAAAGCTGGAATCCCAAGAGGACTGACAGCAGTGGAACAGGCCAAAAAATTTCCCTCCAGCCAGGACCCAACTCCCACTGGAGTTCAAGTAAAGTTGACTTCTTTCAAAATCTCAGATTCAGGTCCCAAGGTAGTGGGACCTGTGATTGTCCCAATTTTGAGATCAGACGTAAATCTAAGTAGGTGTCTCTTGGGGATTAAGTAATGTGGCATGGTCAATATGTTGAATGAACTATTCTTTTGGTTCCTATTTTATGCAGTGCTGCAGAAAACAGACTCTTCTACTGTTCTTGTCTTTATTAATCCTGACTGTCAGATGTTTGCCCTTTTCTTAAACAGTATGTTTTGTTTTGCATTTAACAATAAATGCAAATTAAGCATTTCCTCAGCATGCTCTTCGATTTTTTAATTTCCTTTTAATTGAACAGGATTTTAAAACATTGTTTCAAAACCATTTTTGACAGGCTATTGCACTGCACCAAAGTTAGGTGTGAAGCTCCCTGGAACAGGCAGATGCTTGCTTTCTCTTTGTCTAGTGGTACACTTTGTAAAGCACAAACAACAGCCGGCTATTTCAGTAGAACTAAGCTTAAGCTGCATTTTCCTGGAAAAATATATTACCAAGCAGTAACAAATACAGCTGTTTGGTTTTTGTTTTGGGTCAGGTGGTAGGAGATCTGAAATTAATTCAGTCTCCAAAACCCAAATCCTGAATGAATGGCGATAAATACAAAAATCTACCACTCAGGGAATTATAGTATACATTCATTTTTCACTGCCTCTCTCTTAGGGCCAAAGTCTACTTCCTATTACACCAACGTAAGTTCATAGCAATAGCACTGATCTCAGTAGAGTCTCTCTGAAACACACCCCGGTATATCAAATTAGGGTATGGCCCGCCATCCAAGGGTTAAAGGCCTGGTGTGAAAGATACCAATTACTTATTAACAGTGGGATGCCTGTAGCCTCATTAGCAAGGTTGAGCTAATCTGTATTTTCAGCATTTTGAGGATTTTTTACTAACAAAAGTTTTGAATACATTTTAAGCTGTGACTTTAAAACATGGAAACCCTGAAGAAAACATGCATAATTTTTTAGTAATTTTCCTCATCAGTCTGAGAAACTTGCTCAAAATTCAAGAGAAAAGCTGTATCCTGCTCTGAACCCCTCCAGATGCACTATACGGCAGGCCAGCCGACTGTGTGATCTCATGGACAAATCTCTGCACTGCGGATCCCAGCAGCCAGGCTCTACTGCCACCCTGCCAAGGTCTGCCCCTCTCTTGACCTGGTTCTGATCTCTCCATCCTGGTCCCTGTGTCTTACTTAAATGTCAAGCTGGGAAAGTACCACTGTTCGGGGCAGTACAGAAAATCCCACTGAAGTCTCGGGTAGGGATCGAATGAAGCCTGTGTCGAAATGGTTTCCTGGGACTGATGAGTGTACGTTTTCTGAGCACAGTCTGTCTGGCCAGGGCTTGCCTCCAGGAGTGGTGGCCAAGTTCTAGCTATGCTGGCAAAGTCCCTTGCAGATACATGTTACAAGATAACTAAAGAAGCTTCTCTGAAAGGATTGCTACATTAGATGCCTCCCCGCAACTCCATGGCTCCAGCTAACAAGTACTCTAGCCAAATACTGTACAAACCTGACCTCACTCCATCTACTTCTTCCCATGAACATAACAGAGATCAATTAAAGCTTTCCTCATTGATGTAACAGAGGTCAGTCTTGCTCAGAGCAGTAAACAGGGGTCTTATTACAGGAGGCAGTAGCACCCCACTACCACCAAGTGAAGCATGGGACTCAAAATCTCTGGTGTGCTGCTGTAGCACATCCAAACAGAACTGTTAATTAAGGAGGCTGGGTTTATGCTCCAAAAATCTCACCTCATCAAGCAATCAGGATATCCATCTCCTTGTTCTCCTTTCCCCTCCCACTTTGCCCTATGTTCACACACTTAGCTTTCTATTCACTATGTGAAGTTAGCACCTAAGTCATCCTCTGCAAGGCAAGGATTTGAGGGGGTCATTTTCTCCCCTCTCTCTCCTGTTTTTTTGATTTTTTGTTTTTTTCCTTTTGGAACTGCCCCTGCCACTTTGCAGACAAGTTCCCAGCTCCAGCAGAGAACAGTGCATGCCTGCTGTGGGTGTTATGTGAACGGAAATTATGTGGTTTGGATTTTTACGTGAGAATTCCAGGAGAAGGAGAAATGTTGCAAATAACCTCCACAAATCATTTTAAACAAAGTGCAGGAAATGCCCTAATGATTTAGCTGGCAAAATCCAAAAAGACGTTCACACTGTTCTCTGACTCCTGGTAAGTAAGTATGTTTGTTTAAGATGTAATTGAAAAAATACTGCATTACTGTTTACATTTTCCATTTTGTATCTCCTGTCCAGGCACAGCTCATTGCTGGCAGCTCTTAACTTGTACTACACACTATTTCATCATCCAAACAGCAGTTCCTCTGAGGTCACAAAATAAATTGCTGGAGGGAGATAGGTACCTACCAGAGAATGGTGGGGGAAGGCTGGAGTGAAAGGCTGGTGACATCTACAGAGCTGCCGAGTTACTGCAGTTTCCCTTGACCTTCACTTTCCTCAGTGATGCAGGCTGATGAGAAATGACAACCCTTTACCCAATATGGGATACCACAGTTAAGACATCAGCCTCGTTATTTGTTGTCCTGTACTGCCTCACACACTTATTTATGTCAGTGCAAAACACCGCCTAACCAGAATGCTAGTTGTTAAGCAATACTCTGTGCTGCCAGATAGCTGGACAGTGAAGAACCAGGTTTGTTCATTCTAAACCAATGATAAGTATTGGCTGGGAAGGAGATATACTCTCTGTTGTAAAATACCAATTCCAGTAAACAAGTTTAAGAAAACACAGTTAATATCAAGCACTATATCTACCAACCAGACAAGTAGTTTCAGGATGGCAGCATGAGGTACAGTTTGTCTTGTCGCCATCAACCTTTGACATCCAGAGTCATGCTGGAATGAGCCGTGGAAAGAAAAAGAACAAAATCTGGAGCACAGTAACAAAATCTGGGAACTTATGATTATGCCCCTTACCAATCTCCCACCAACCTCAAGGACAGAACAGTAGATGAGCTGTTTTCAGTGGATATACAGTCATAAAAATGTATTTCTTGCCTCACTGGTTTTATATGAAGAAAACACTTGTCTACAGTCAAATCTGTTTACTTGCTTGTCTCTCAAGCAAGTTTTACAGCTTTCAGTAAAAACTTACCTGTCTTCACAAACAGATAAATCTTACCTTTTTAGTATATAAAATCAATACTAGGAAATCTCGCATTAATTCCAAGGTGTTAGAAATTACTTACTCACCTACTTACTAGTATTTTTACTTTTCTTTTTATTGCTTGGCTGCTTTGGGAGGGCTGGGGTCCAAGTGTGCATGTTTAGTGAGAAATGGCCTCGGTCTGATACAAGACAAAGTCAGAGAGAAGAAATACTATCATCCTTCTTTTACCAGTAGGAACTGAGGCACACAGTAATTTGCTCAGACACTCCAAAAGGCAGTGTCAGAGCTGGAATTTTAATTTTGGTCTCTTGAATCTCAGCACTGCCATTCCTAATGTCTCAGTGGAAGCAGACTTGAATTTCTGTCATACTTCTGAAAGCAGGGAGCCTCTGCCAGGCCGCCTTCAGCCTCCACATGACTGCCATGCCTCAGAGAGTTGCTCTGAGTGACAGGAGGCACTTTCTTCCCCTGCTGGCAAGAAGCACACAAGATAAGTGTGTTTACTGTTTTCTCAACCTGTGTTTTGGAAGGTTACTCATGCAGACTTAGAAGTACACGTGTGACACTGCTGTGCCAGTCCTTAGAGTCATGGTCCCTGCTGCTCAATATCTGCTATGTTCTCTTGATCCATGGCTTTGAAGAGAGATCTATCAAAGAAGAGGGGGAACTGCCACAGATGTCTTTTCTATAAGTATTTATTTATGCTTATAAAACCATATGGGAAAGGTGCCCATCCTATGCCTGAGGCACTCCTGATGATTTTTTAAAAGCACAGCTCAACAGAAAAACAAAACCAGCAAAAGCACACAGCAGCAATCTTTGCCTAGACTCTACAATGGAAGTGAGAAAGAGTAATACAAAAGAGGAAGAATACCCAGGCATCCAGGGGGGAAAAAACAAAACAAAAAAAACACGAAGAAACAGCCATGTTCCCAAAAGCCCTAGAAATTGCCAAGTCCTAATTTGGGGCTGAACGACAACATATTAGGGAGTTCTGTACAGAAATGGGGTAAAAATACACAGATCAAGCTGTATGATCACCAGAGAGCAAGTCCCTGGATGATCCAGGATGTGGCTTATCCATGCAAATAAAAAAAAGTAACAAAAAATTTTCTTGACCACCAAAGAGATTTTAGAAAATCTGGACCCCCAAAGCTCTAGTAATTTGCGCATTACTGGTCTCCAGTGTTAACAGCTCTGTACATTAACCCACCTCTGGCTCCTGTCACTTGCTCATGCTCCCAAAGGTGACAGGGATAAAATGTAGGAAGTTCCCAGTCTCTGTTCTGATCCAGTACAACAACATTCAAGCACAGGACACAACCATTTGCTTTAACATTACTTTAAAATAAAAACAGTGACAGATGTCCTTCCCCCTTCCCTCTCCTTCTGAGGCTTTTCTAAATACTCAGTGCTATTCACTGGAGCTTGCTGTTTTCTCCGAGGAGGTTACAGCTGCCTTGGGAGAGGATTCCTGAAGCATCCTAAGTGGCTTTCAGAGGAAGCTATGACATTTAGATCCAGGGAGAACAAACTAGGAGGTTTAGAACAGCCTACTGGCTGAGTAGCTGAGCGCCAAGTGCACGCATAGCTCAGAGTGCCTCAGGAGGCAGAATTACAGCCCTCCTTGGATAGGAGGCATGAATTAAGAATCCATCTTCAAATACATCCCAGTGAAATCCCAACCACTCTACTTCCAGTCCTTTTGCTTCCTGCTAAAGGAAAGCTAAACCCTGTACTGTAAGAAAATACGCTGGTATTTTCTTCATGAAACACGTCCTGGTTCACGTTCTTCTCAGCCTCCTAGGAGGCCCGGGTTAGCTGCTGTAGGCTCTGTGTACTCTAAGGAAACCTTATGAAATGTCTCTGCGCTTGGCATGATAGGAATTATTGGGACTGAATAAAGTCTCACTGAATTTACTCTAACAAGAACCTATATAAACACCTCCTAGCTGATTACCAACTCCATCTTGGGAGGATGGGGACAGTTGTCTGTACCAGGGCCTGTGACAGAACTTCAGATTTCAGGGATTTTATGTTAACCATTCTTTCTCTCTGGAGGCATGACCATTTCACCTCATAAATGGTCTCTGGACTCACAGTGGCACTGTCGTTTCACACTTTGTGTCCTTACATCTGTTCTGCCACATGTTCTGTAGGCGACCACCCAGGCATTGCTAGTGTTTACGTGAATATAGGGGGATGAAGGGATTGCTCCAGCTTTCAGATGCCACAAGCACTGGCCTTTGCTCCTTCTCACCAATAAACTTCAGGTTGTTGAGCCAAACCATAATATTTTGTTCCAAGGCAGTTCATTGTTCATTTGCACGAGCTTCCACTGCTGCACTGCATTATGTGAACTGCAGCACAGCTGCCTTGTGCTCCTTTTTTCCTCCTTCCTACCTGAGATCTCCCAGTGAGGCTGAATGGACACAAAGCAGAGCAACTAACACAGTACTCCCTGGGACTTACACAACCCTGGGAAATTCTGAGAAACCCAGTGGCATGACATCCCAAATGATGACTTCTACAAACAACTTGGGCAACACAGAGACAACTCAAACTAAACTCAAATCAAAATATTTCTTTTTTGTTCAGGAAATAAAACACAACCTATTCACTTTGGGACTACAGAAATATCTGAGGTCTTCCTTCCCTAACCGCCATTTATTGGAACTTTTCATCCCACACAAAGAAAAACATTTTCATATTTGGCCCAATTCCTGATAAAAACAAATTTTCAAATATCAGAATTTCATGTGGGACAGCATGCTTATTTTTACTTGCTCTTTTACTGCATCTGAGAGAGTAAGAAAGAGTTCTAAGCATAAATGTCAACCTCCAGATTATTTCTACTTAGAGATGGAAAGACAGAGGCATAAAGAGACTGATCTCTGACTGACCCAGAACATAAAACAGTAAATCACCCAAACTGCTCTTAGGAGGCAGGAATTCTGACTCTTTGTCCACTGCTGTAATGATTAGACGATGATGTCATCACTCATGACAGAAACCATATAATAGGAGAAAGTGGGTGTTAGTACACCTGTAACTGGCGACAACTAAGCTAATCATAGTCTGTAATCAGAATATTAAAAAAAATACTTTCTCCAACCCACACAGGAAAACTGTACTGCTCCATACTCCTACGATGCATTGTACTATATTTCTTCTTGTTAATACTGTATCAACAGTTTGTATAACACTCTTACTAACACATTCTTAAGTTAGAAGTAGGAAGTGAGTAATAACGCAAGCAAGAGCATCTCTTGTGTTATTTCTGTGTGTGCATGCAATATATTAGTGATATGTGTCACTACTCTGAATCAACAAGAGAGACAGTAGATTACTTCATTCCTGAGTTGCATTAAATTGAAACTGAAGGTTGCTCTTTTGTCGCTTTCCTGCTCCCAGGGACATTACATCAATAAACACAAACAGGACTTGCATGTTGTAAAAGAGTTAATGCCCACAGAATTGATATTTAAATCAATGGATTAAAATGCTGCATATTTAACAAGCAAAATGGATCTCAGATTTTACTTTGAAAAAGAGATCTATTCCTGCCTCAGTACTGCCTTAGGAGAGTCTCTCACTGTCACATTGCAGTGAAAACTGGAAAGGGAGCTTTCGGTTGATACTTGAGAAAATAATCAAAAACCTATCTTTAACTCTTTTGTTTCCCAGTTGTTGAACTGTCCCAATAGCTATTTGAATCCAATCAGCTCTAGCCAGTAACAGGAAGAACACGGAAAGAGAGAATCAAACTCTAAGCCTTTTAAGACTTAGTTCACTCTAGGTATAAATGGACAGAACTTGTATCAGCTTCAAAGAGAACTGCTCTGGCTTATGCCATGGATGAGTTTGACCCTTAGAGTACATTTGGTTTATATACTAAGTCAAATATATGCAGGTATGAGCTCAGAGTAGCACCTCTGAAGTTAAGACCTGGGGGCCAAAGGTTAAGGAGGATGTAAGGCAGGTTTTGTCCATGGCCATCTCTCCTTAATAAATTATAAAAGTTCAAAGTAAAGTAAGCTTTAAAGAGTTTAAGAAAGAAACTCCAGTACTTAATAGTTTTGACCCATCACCATTTAGTAACAGAAGAAATTTTCTTATTCTGTCCCTCAGCTAGGACTGCTGATATATTTGAATCCTCAATGTTAAATAACACACAAAAAATGCTGCAATCTCATCAACGATGCAGTATCTTGACCATCCAGACCAGGAGTGAAACAGAGTCTTCAGGCTGCGAGGATTCTTTCTCCCTTCATTTACCATCAGAGAATTTGATCTGACTGGAAGCTGAAATCTCCTCATTCAGGACTTCAGGAGAATGACCTCAGCAGACTTTCTGCTTCCTTAGAGTTTGTGCCTCACCACAACCCTCCATCTCTCCTTCATTTGGAACCCCCTGGCATCCACAGGTAGCCACCGTCCCAACAGGCATGGAAACTCTGGGACTTCACTGAGAAGATGGAGACATGGCATAGTCCAAGAAAAGGGGCCATTTCCAGTCCTTTCACCACCCTGTTGCTAGAGCTGAGAGGCCAAATGGCTCTCTTGGATGGTCCAGAGCATTACCTAAGCTCTGGAGAGAGGAATGAAATCTAGGGAGACTGTGAGGAGATTAAAGAAAGAGAATTTGTGATGGTTCAGTCAGAGCAGAATGGGGTCAAGCTAGGTCATGCAGAACATGGCACAAGACAAGGATACTGTGATACCGAAGAAATGATGTCACCTTGTCCTTTTGGCACTGTTTTGAATTACATACATTTAGACTCAGGATACTAAATTCACACCATTTACTGCTGACTGCCTTGTATACCTTTGCTATTGTGCCGTACTAGATTGGAGGGCTAACATTCATGGGTAAACGCTGCTGTCTGTTACAGCCACGCAATCCCACTGAAGTTAGCAGGACTGAAAGCATTGAATTGAGAGCAGAGTTAGCCCAATTGATTCTATTATGACCTGAGCCGCTTCTGATATCATCTTTTTCTCCAGGGGAATTCGGTGGCACTACAGTGAAGTTAAGCTAGATCTCCCGAGATTCTGTTAGACCTACAGCTTGTCCTTCTGACAAATCCAGTCAGAGTGAGACTGTTGCCACAAGTAATAGCTAAGAGGCACAGTACTGGACTGAATCTCTCTTTTCTCCTACAGTACCAAGCTATCAAGTGAGCATTAACAAGTTGGGTAAAACCAAAATGGTTTTCAACAGCCCATTTTCAATTAACCAGGCTCCATTTCACTGACAGAGTAGAACATTGCAATAGGTCCTAATGACCACTATTAACAGTTCTCAAGCTTGTTTACTGCTTTGTTTTGATGACATTATTTTATATAGAAAATAGACGGAAACATGAAGTATAACTATTATCATTCAGAAACAGAGCAACAGTCCACTTAGCTCTGAATCCTGCCTCTGTATCTGGCCTATAAAGGATGCTTCAAAAGATGACATGAAAGAAAATAAGGCCAGCTTCCTATCCACTTCGATGCCTTGGCTTCAGTCACATTTAAAAAACTCTCCACCTGACTCGACCTGGTCATGAGCCTGTATCACGAAACATGAAGACCAGAAACTCCCAGGGCTGTATAGTTTGGAGTAACTGCATCTTCTTTCTTTAATCATACTTCTTCTTATTCCCTCCTTTTAAGACCTGTGGCAGTTCATTCCCCACTTCATTTTGAAAAATAAGATATAGCAACAGAGTAGGGATACAGATGCTCCTTGGTGATATGACAGCTGGCCACAGGTAAGTCACTTTCTTAAGAAAAAGCTCATTCTCCAGTTTAGGTTTGGATGACCTTTCAGTTTCTCTTGCTTCTGAAGTCTACGCTTGAGTGCCATATAGATCCTATGTCAAGTGATTCCTACCACGTGTATCATGCATGCCAACTGGTGTGTATTACCCAAACACTAAATACTGGACATTGTTTACTAGTTTCTCAAACGTTTAATGTTTTTTACAGTAAATAAAATTTCTATGTTTCTTGCAGTATATAAACTTCAACAGTTATCATATTTTGCACATGGAGAGGTACTGAATTGCATGGCAGACAGCACTGTTAAGCAAAAGCAGAAATGTTTTCCAGAACAGTTACTTCCAAATCATTAGTTTGAGTAAAGGCTCCATTCGAGTATTCTTGAATTTTGTATATTTATATTCCTTTTTTTTTTCCACCCAACTAAAAGTATGTCATACTATATTTTGGTTATTTGTGCAGAAAGGGTTTGTGTAATGACAAAAACAGGTTGAGAAGTAAAGTTATGTGTATGCATTAAGACGACTGATGGCATTAACAAAGGGTTTCTGCACATATTCTGTAAATAGCATACTGGAAAAACTAATCTTTTAGTTGGATGGAATGATTAGTTCCATTTACTGCAAAAGGAGTATCAGTGTGATAGAAATGCCAAAGTTACATCAGAAAACTTTTGCCTGGCATAGCCCATTGAAATTCAGTTTTTCTTTATTGTCATTCTTTTATTATTAATATTTTCAAACAGGGAAAACTAAATTCATAAGCTCCCATAAGTCAGAATTCAGAATAACTTTTGAGCATTGCCTGATAAACTAGGCTTTGTCACAATAGGCGGAAAGAAAGGGCACGGCTGCTGCTTGCAGTTCAGTAATGCTAAGTGACAACGAGACTGGGAATGAATACCAACTAGAAGAATTCAAAGAAAAAGCTTGAAAACAGCCTCAGGTGCCAGACAAAGCAGTCTTGCAGAGCATATGCCAACTTCCTCTATGTACAATATGCACGTTCTTGATTTCTTACTCAAGTTATTTACAGCAAAGAAAGGGCTTTATGTATATGTTGTCTCATGTCACCCTGCCGTGATACATAGGTTAAATTATTAATTAATTATATTCTCTGAAATCTAATTAAACCAGAGCCAAACCTCATCTTCTTCCAATACACTGGAGACATTTTTAAGACATCAGATACTATTAAAACCAAAAGAATTATGTTGTATGGTGGTGATCTATTAGAAATACGATACAGAAATTAATTTTGCCCACTTGTATCAATCATAATGCCCTAATCAGTTTGATCCCCTGGTTTAGCATTTTGTCTTGCCATACGATGATCCCTTGAGGCCACTACTATTCATATACATTTCTCTGTACAGCCACAATTGCTGCTGTGTACTGGCAATGAATGAACTTCAGTAGCATAGGCTATTTATTTATCCCAGCCACATGGAAAGCTTAGTAAGTATCACCGAAATGGTTCTTTTCTGAATGAGCTGTCTGAAATTCCATATTTTTCAAACATTTTTGACCTTAGTAGGAATATTTCAAGTCAGAAGATACTTTCTATGAAACATTATTCTACAGGACTCTTAGACCAAATGTGTATGCTGCCTCTTATTATGGCAGCTTGTATTTCTGTTCCCAAGAACGATTTTTGACATTAATTTTCTTCAGTCTAAAGTAGGAATCCTCCTGAATCAGCGTGACAAGCAGGTAAATATCTTTAGACATACCCAGAAATATAGACCTCAGCTATCTGAAGTGCCTATTGATTCTGCCTAGAAGCAATGCTTGCTGTGAAATCCTTGTTTACTAATATTTGCAAGACTACAACAGATGTACAAAATCAGCTAGGGTACAGTGAACATTAAGAAAGGGCAGCTGATTGCTTAATCTGGAGAGAGAAAATTTGTTAAAAACACCTCTAAGTGTTTGCTGGCATGGTAGTTTTTTTATAATCAAGAAGCAAGATTCTTTACACTGACAGCCTTTCCATTCAAATTCATGTTTCTGGCTCCCCTTCTTATTCCCCTGATATCATAGCAGCTGAAGCTAGACTATGGATTTGTATGTACAGGAAGATCTGGCTGTTGATCATTGTTGTTTTTGCCAGAACTTTTGTATTTGACTATTTGTATGTAAAATATGCAACAGCAAGCATACTAAAAGCATGCAAAGCCAACATTTTGAAAGCTAAATGCTGGCAGAAGGGCTCCTGCAGAGGTCAGATGAATCTAAGGATATCCAGGATACTCTAATACATTGAGAAGCTTGACACACATTAAAGCGCAATGTTTTGGAGTCAACTATACACCTTGTTAACTTCTTTGGGGTACGGTTTACACGGCAGCCAAGAAATTTTGTCCTTTGCTTGTTGGCTAATACAATAACCTTTCACATACTGTACTTGCCAATGGATTGCATTCCTATTTGCAAAAAAGATGTCTTTTAGCACCTAAAAGCCAGCATGTGTAGCTTCATGCTTTTATAAGAGTTTCGCCTGCTTTGTTTGGATTGGGCCCTGTTGAGTTGATGCACTGCAAGCACAAGGAAAACTACAATCCTGGCCTTAGGAATTTACTATCCAATTTAAAAGACAACATGTCAATCAGTGATAACAAATATCAGGGAAAAGAATAATAGAGGTGATAAGATCAAGTAATTACAGAAACTAACAAAAGGATGTTTGATTTTAGAACTATTCCATCAAATCTTAACCCCTAACATTTTGTTAATCTCTCTTCTATCTTTTCAAAATCAGTCCTGTACCAACTGAGCATTCCTGAACTCAGTGGCTAGGAATTCCAAAAATGAATTTGTGATTTTAAACATGCTGAGTTTGGGGATTCTGTCTTAAAACATTTCACAGGACCCGATACTAACAATGTGCAGAATGCCCACCCATTCCTCTAAGCAGTCTTCAGTTGAGCAATTACTAACACTGAAGCTCCCAAGAACACCAGTTCCTTTTGAAAATGTATGCCTTACCTGTTTTATTTTTGTTCCTGATCTTATTCTACATAAACTGTCAAAAACTCTTCTGCTTGTCATTATCGGTTCCTTTTCAAAATTATACATTCTCCCAGTATCAGAGGACATGTTCTCTTCTTCAGCAAAGGCATCTTTCAAGCTGTAGTCATAGAGGTCTGCAGGCATGGCCCCTTGAATGCATACTGCAATCAATGTACTTTTTGTCCTCAAACAAGGAATAACAAGCTGCCATTCTGATTTCCTTCAAGCCATATGCTTCAGCATCTTGAAGGCATCCAAGCCAAGACTTCTTTTGCATTTTTTGAATCTCTGAAGTGAGATAACCTCACAGTCCCAATCGTGAACTTTGGGGTTTTTATTTTGCACAAATTGAGGTTTTTTACTTCATGCAGAAATTAAGCTTCCAAAGTTTTGAATACGACCACTTCAGTCTTCTGAAGTATGTATTTATCAAAATAGCTGATGGTGACACAAGCTGAGAGAGAGGAAACCCCAGGACATGTACCATATGTTGGCAGGGACAGCAGCAGAAACAGCAATTACTAATTAAAACAGTTCTTCATGGTTTCAAATGGCTTTTCTCTGAAATATTAACAACTGTTGGTTGATTTTTCTTTATGACTGCTTAATTTGGAATAAGTACATCTCTTTATCAACTTTGGGAAAAGTTTTTTTTTTTCTTCCCTTCTGCCTTTTTTAACATTTGAAATATAAGGAATATTATAGTAACCATGGTATCCTGATGACATAATGGTTACCATGAGAACAAAGCTGAAATAGTGTCACCAGAGCCCCTTTTCTCTGCTGTGTGTTGAGTTTTATATTTAATAGAGATGGCCAGGCTGCTGCCACCCAGCCTGACCAAAGCTATCCTGCTTCATTGGGTTTCAAAGCCTTTAAAAGCAAAGCTGCCCTGCTTTGCTGCTTTCCACCTTAGCACAGCTGGTTTTGCTTCAGGGCAACAGTGCCACCAGCTTATAAGAATGAGTCTGCATAGCAGCCAGGTAAGAGGATAACTGTGTTGTAGCAGACTCCTCTAAGACAGTGGCATTTGTCATGTCCCTAGGATATATATGCCAGTATAGCCTTTGGCCATGTGTAAAATGGCTATGCTCAGTCTTTGTTTGCCAGACAAACCAGATTTCAAATCATATTTAAAACCAGCATCACTGAAGTCCAACTTCACTGTGCTAGAAGATCTCTTTGCTAATCTGTGCAGTGTCTGTCCTAATCCATAAATGCCTCTCCTAATCCATGAATGCCTGTGGTCCAGTCCTGCAACGACTTGCTCAGAGAGCGCTCGTACCCACACAGAGCTCCCCTGGCTTCAGGGAGCACTACATGAGTGCAGATGCATCACTTGCAGCTTGATATAGGACAAGAGTGCTGAAGCAGGCACCAAGACACAAGACAACACTGTGACTCAAATTACCCAGGTTAGTTTTTGAGAGTGCTCCTGAACGCCGGGAATTCAGAAATTAGTTCAGATTCTTTGTTACCATAAGTCGCAGCCTGACTGCTGTGAACACCAAGCAGTACCCTCCCCTGGGGTCGGCACACACCAACACTACAGGGCAAACAGAGGCACTGCCGAAACATTGCACTCAGAGGTAGGTACTGCTCCAGCTACAGATATGCAAAAACTATTCCCAGTTACTTTCCCAAGAGAAGCTCTTCTTTCTTTTATTGCAAAACCCACTGGACATGACTCACTGTATATTGTTTGCTCATTTTGCTATATATATTTCACAAATGCTATTTTAAGTCACATTTCTCCCTTATGCTCCTACCAAGTTTACTGCACCGAAACAACTCTCCAAGTTAAATTTCATATTTAATCAAAACAAATGTGGTGTGGCTCTATTCACTTTGGTAAAACTATCTTGATTTACACTAGACATACAGACACAAGAAAAGTGGTCACAGGGAAGATATGGAGGGTACTACAAAACAAAGGGGTCAGCTAAGCAGCCAGCATTTCATACAAAGCTCCCTGCATTCTGCCTGTTTAACTAACGTTTCCACACCAACACCATTCAGTTCCAGCATGTGTTTCACATATATATCCTTCCTCCTCTAACCAGAATCCACTGTTTAAACTGTTCCTAAAGCCTCTGGCCACTGAAGTTTCTACTCTAGCCCCTCCTTAGCACCTACTAGCTGACTTTTTTACCCCACTGTTTCAAACAGCGGTTTGTATTTCCCTTCTCTAACCTTACATTCCTCTCCTGGAAAATCAGGATACAAACAGTGGAATTATCAAAACCTAACTGCAAAGATTCACTCTAAAACCACAGAATAATTCAGGTCGGAAAGGACCTCCGGAGGTCATTTGATCTAATCCTTACTCAAAGCAAGGTCAACTTGGAAGTTAGATCAGGTTACTCAGGATCTTGTCCAGCTGAGTTTGAATATCTCCAAGGATGGAGATGTCACAGTCTATGGGCAGCATATGCCAGGTTTAGTAATTCTTACTGTGACAGTGAGAGTAGCCACAATTTTCTTATATCTGGTCAGAGAGTAGCTCTTGCTACAACTTAGGATCATTGCTTCTTGTCCTTTTGCTGTGTACCTCTAAAAAGCATCTGATTCCATCTTCTTTATTACTCACTGTTAGGTGATTGAAGACAGCACTAAGATCTTCCCTTTGCTTTCTCTTCTCCAGGATAAAAAACCCCCAGCTCCTTCAACCTCTTTTTGCAGCAATGTGTTCCAGCTCCTAACCATTTTAGTGACCCTCCACTAGACTCTCTCCAGTTTGTTAATCTCTCTCTTGCACTGGGAGACTCAGAACTCCAGGTGCAGTGCCTCCTAGAGAGGAGGAATCACCGCCCTCAGCTGCTGCCTATGCTCTTGCTAATACAACCTGGTATGCAATCAGCCTTCACTGCTGCAAGGGCACACTGACGATTTAGGTTCAACATGTCATACACTGAGCTTACCGCATCCTTTCCTGCAAAGCTGCTCTCTGGCCAGATGGTCCCCAACCTGTACTGTCACACTGGATTATTTCATCAATACAAAAAATACAATACAAAAAATACAGGACTTTGCATAAAAGTACAGTCTTTGCATTTGTCTCTATTGGACATCACAAAGTTTCCGTCAGTCTATTCCTCAGCTTGTTGAGGTCTGTCTGAATGGCAGTCCCACCCTGTAGCACACTGACTGCTCCCCTCAATTTGGTTTCATCTGTGAACTGATGGTACAGCCCATCCTCTCATGCAGGTCATTGATAATGATGTTAAACAGCAACAGCCCCAGAGGAACACCACTCATAAGCAGTCACCAGATAGATTTTGAATTGTTGACTGCTACTCTTTGAGCCCGGTGGCTCAGCTAATTTTTCACCCACCTTGTAACTCACCTATCTTTGCATACCTCCTAAATTTGTCTACAAGGATGCTACAGGAAACTAAGTCAAAAGACTTGCTAAAGTCAAGGCAAACAATATTGCCTGCTTTCTACTTGTTCCCTGAACTAAACCCTTCATCATATGACAATCAGGCTGGTCAGGTACGGTTTGCCTTTGCTAAACCCATGCTGGCTCCTCCCAGTCACTATCTTGTCTTTTATGTGCCTAGAAATTGCTTCCAGAAGGATTTCCTTCATAACGTTCCCAGGGACTGAGGTGGGACTGACCAGCCTGTAGTTCCATGAGTAGTCCTCCTTGTGCTTTTTGAAGATGGGCATGATATTTGCCTTTCTCCAGTCACCAGGGTCCCCCCCACATCACCACAACTTTTCAAGATAGGAAAGTGGCCTTGTACTGGCATAGGCTGCTCCCTTAACACCCTTAAATGCATCCTATTTGGTCCCATGGACATGTACCTATAGGTATTTTTTATGTGAAAGGTAAACTTGTGAAAAATACAACAGACCCAATGGGGCATAGCTCAAAATCTTCATAACCATAATTATGTATGCAATACTTAAGAATTTTTGGAATATCCTTTTGTATAAAGAAGCTTCAGCAACTGAAGGAGTTGCTTGGACCCAGTCAGTCCGATTCCTTCACTTCCTCATTGTCTCACTTTGGGGCAGGACAGAAATGAGGAGATACGACCTGATTTCGAGGTCAAATGCAAGTTGGCCTTAATATTGTTTGGAGAAGCCTTAAGGAAATGCAGATATGCCCGTTTTGCATGACCTTACATACCTGATGCAGAACTGCTGGGCTGGGCTGGAAATGTTTGTCTCATCAGCCTACGCTGGACTTCATCAGCTCTATGCTGTCTCTGGTTTACTTTATGACACTTTTATTCCACCACCTCTGCATGACATCTGTTCTGTTTAAGAGAAGACATAGGCTGAAAAATGCTAGAGATGGAAAAGATATGTAGAAAACTGGAGGCTTTTAGCCTGCCAAGTTCTGCTGGACTCTTACCATTGGAGACAGGACTAATCCTTTTCTTACACTTACAAAGTTAAAAAAAAAAAAAAAAAAAGTGGCCCATATATATATATATATATACACTTTTTGATATATATATATATCAACATAGCTAGATAAATGCAGTAGGTTTTGGTATTTTGAAAGAACTGAGCCATTTGAGAGAGAGGCCCAGAGGTGATGTGTTATTTATGAGCTGCTGCTTTCCCCCAAGACAGCACAAGTCCACTAGGGACTTTGTTGTTATATGCACTATGTTGTCAATGGGCCCTTGCTTCCCTTTTTAAAAGGAACAACCGAGAGTGGCAACAAGAAGCTTGTGAGAGCTGCAGCTGACCAGTTCATCATTCTTCTGACAGGATAACCTGGGGATTTGGAGAAGGTTTTTGTGGCAGAAAGTCGCTCCTCCTCTCTCAGCCACAGAACCTGAAAAGCCACAAAGATCACTCACAAGGACATCTGTGATTAAACAAGCCTTGTTCTCACTGCTTAAGAGAGCTGGGGTGGTTTTAAGTCATGGTAGCTAATGTAGGTCAGCTGTTTTGCTGCAGGTAAAACCCATGGAAAGGAAGTAATCTTATCAGTGCCAACCCCAGGCAACAGCTTGACCTCAGTGATTCTACCTTGTCATAAAACCAAAACCTTCACTAACCATTCACCTCCAGAAGGCTGATTTGCATTCACTAACCTGAGGTTAAAAAAAAAAAAAAAAAATCTCAGCAGCAGAGTCCCTCAGAGCAGGCTCAGCCCACACCCCTCAGCCACTGGCAGGAATTTCACTGAAAGAGGCATGTTGTGAGAGCCTGACCTGTTCTTTGCTGCAAGCAGATGGAAGGTCATAAGAGAAATAAAAACCAAGTCATTTATTCCTCTCTTAACCCTCACCCAGGGTCCTTTACCTGGTCCAGCAAGATCAAAGCATCCCTGGCAACAATTCCTTCTCACTGCCTCCACAGACTCAAGTCAAGCTCTAAGTCTAGTCCCTCAGCCCTGCCAAACCCAGACCAGAAGGATGACAAATGCCAGAGCCAGAACCCTAGATTGAAGGCAGTCTAAACTGTAGCTTGTCTTGCCCTCCTGGCTTAACCCTATACCGAGCCCTAAATGTTGGACCCTTTTCTTCTGACAGGATTTTGAGTAAAGGGTAGCTTGTTGACTAATTCCAACATGTTCTCAGTAGCAAGCAGTTGGCAGATTATAGGGGACACAAATTTTGCTATTCAAAACCAGTTGGGGCAGATTTGAGCTGCTGTTTTGCAGCAATAAAATACAAGGAATCACAGGTTGAAATACATGTGGTTTAAACATCATATCTCCTGCATTCTGGTAAGCCCAAGAAGCAAATGGTTTCTTAGAGTAAAGCAGAGAAGCCCTGCCGCCTCTCTACTATTTCACTGATGCTGGCCCCATCTCCTTGTAAAGCTGCTGTGCATCCTGCAGTGATGAGTGGCAGATCGCTAGTACAGAGGTCAGAGCACTCGAGACTTGGCAGAGCTAATTCCCTGGTCCACAGCAGACTTTCTGAACCCTGAAGGGAGTTCCCATCAGACTCATTCCAGGTTTTCATGTCACTGAATTTTGGAGGGGGAGGACATACTGAGCTAGTCCAGTAGTAACTGATGAGTCCAGTTTTGCCTCTTACATCAAACTCTGACTCACCCTGCACTGATACCAACTAGCAATTCTCTCTTAATTGGGAAAATCACTAGGATAGTACTCACTGCCAGAATTCTGGGTCATAAAGTCATTCTCTGACTCAGAGGAAGGTTTACAACAGCTGTGGCAGTGATATGGACTGTAGGTGAGTCATGTTGAACTATTAGCATGAACATAAGAACCTTATAAAACAGGGACAAATATATAAAGAATTGCACTGACCATATTATAACGGTACATTTATTATTTTATAGCAAAGGACATGACCATGTTTTATTGTGTACTCAGTTTTCAGGAATGCAAAATTTAAAAAAATAAAGTTACTAAGATACTTATCATCATATGAATCTCAAACAGCTTTTTAATTCAGACACTAAATTTTTAGCTGGTATAAATTTTCTGGCATGCCTTAACTTTGTGGAGGATTTAAAACAGCTAAGAATCTGATTTTAGATTCTTGGGAAGAAAACCCATGTTTATTGATTATGTAACAGTGAATGCAAATATGTCTCAAGTGCAGCATGCAATGTATCTAACAGCATATAACAAAATATGCCATGCATATTCAGAAGTGAAAAATGCCCTGTTCAACTTAAACTGTAGGAGAAAATTAGATAGATAAATACTATTAGGTTTTTCCAATTAAGGATTCCAAAAAATAAAAATGTTACTAAGAAAATTAAAAAAATATTAAGTTGATTGTAGGAATTAGTGACTTTCAGTGAATGGATACTGAGGTAACCTCACTGACTTAATTGGCCCATTATCTGAACATTTACTCCTTTGACTCTCCAGTAAATTAGGTTAATACATCTAATGTAACAAATCAAACCCAACAATATTCACATTGATGCAATAGGAAAATTCCGGCCTGCAGCCACATTTTGTTAAGCATGTACTTAGCAAGTAACAGTCTTTTTAGAGACAACTGACATGAGGAAGAAAAAGATTACATGGTTATCCCACTGTATCAAATAATCACTGGCAGAACCCAAGGGAACATACACATTTTCTCACTCCTATTAGTTCTAGACAAAAGTCCTAGGTCAGGTATTGGGGGCTGGATTTTCATTAATACAAAATGGGTTGCCTTCAGTGGGCAAAGTACCTTTTAAGAGATGAGGAGTCAGCCATGTTTGTCTACATCTAGGGCCACGGTCAGCCAGAGCTGCAGAGATGTTTGTGGTTTGAGAAGACATCACCTTCCAGCTTCTGCCAGGAGTTTCTTTGCCCAGACCTGAATTGATAGAAAGGCATGTTTTTCAGCCACTTCAGGCAAAGTCAACAACTTCACTTTAAATATTTGCACTAACCTATGCATATTCGTGTGATCTAGTCACTGCTTGGATACAGCACCAAGATTTTTTGGCCAAATGGCAATAACAGACACCTGGGGAGGGGTAGTTGTGTGGCTGCCTCAGTCGGCTCTGCAAGGAGAGGCTGAAAGAACAGAGGGGACGGGAGGGACCACTCTTGATCCGTGGCCGCCTGCAGAGCGGGCACACAGCCCGCGTGGGTGCAGTTGCCCTGCTGCAGGGCTACCCACGGTACTCCTGACCACCGAATATGCCGTATTTGCGGGCGTACTTACTGCAGGCGTGAGCACTGTGCTGCACCGCAGCTTGCGCGGGAGCCTGTGCCCGGGGGGGGGGGGGGGGGGGGGGAAGCGTGTGCGGCCCCTACCGCCCCCCAGGGCCGACCCCCCCCGGGGCCCCGCTGCGGGCCCGGGCCGCCCCCCGCGGCCCACGCTGCGGCAGCCGGCTGCCCCGGGGGCTGGCGCCGGCCCCCTCCGGCCGTGCCCTGCTCGCCGGCGCTCCCGCGGCCGGTTTCATTCATGCTTTAGCTCCTTCGCCATCGCCCTCTGCGATTCAGGGAAAAGGAGAGCGCGTGTGGGCGGCCTCCGAAAGGCTTCCTGTCAATCAAGGCGGCGAGCTGAGAAGAAGGCGAGCGAGGGAGAAGGAGGGAGCGCAGCTTTCCCGGGGGAGGGGGCGGCTGTTGTTGCTGCCAGCCTCGCAGCCCTTCCCGGGGGCACCTGCGGAGGCGGGGGGGGCACTTCTGCCCCACAGGCCTTTCCGTGGGGGGGCTCCTCTCCCGCTCTCCTACCTACCCCCTTCCAGCGGCGGCGGCGGTGTGCGTGTGGGTAGGGGGGACTCGCGGCTGCTCTGTCTTCGCGAAAGCGGCGAGCCCTGCGCGTACGTGACGGCGGGGGCGGCGGGCGCGGGGGGCCCCGCGGCGCCGGCCGGGCGATGCGGGGAGCGGGCGGGCGTCCCCGCGGCTTTGCCGGGGGCTGGGGAAGTTGGGGAGGCCGAAGGGCGCGGTGCGGCCCCGGCCTCGGTCCCGGCCGCCCCGCTGAGGGGGGTGGAGGGTGGGGGAGGGGCGGCAGCGGGCTCTGAGGAGAGGCGCGGGGCAAGTTCTAACGGCCGTAACGGTCGCGCGGAGGGAGGCGCCCGGCGCGCGCGCCCCCCGCGGGGGGCCGGGGAGGGGCTGCGGCGGGCGCGGCGCGGCGCGCAGCGGGGCCGGGGGCTCGGCGCAGGGAGCGGGCGCGGGCCCCGGAGCCCGGCGGCGGCGGCGGCGGCGGGCGGCTCTGCCTTCGTGCTCCCTGCGCACCTGAGCGCCGCGCTGGGCGGGACGGCGCAGGTGGGGGCGGGCGGCGGCGCCGGGCCCCGGGGGCAGCGGGCGGCGGCGGAGCTGCGGGCGGCGGCGGAGGGGAGGTAAGGCTGCGGCGGGGCGGCGGGGGGCGGCTGCGCCCGCGGCGGGGACGGGCAGGGCAGGGCAGGGCAGGCCCCGTCCGGGGCTGCCCCGCGGAGGGGAGCAGCCGCAGCAGCCTGGTCCCCGGGGAAGGAGGGGACGCGGAGGTGGGCGAGCCGCCCGCGGCGGTGCGGGGGGAGGCGGGCAGCCCCCGCGCCCGCCTTCCCCTCGCGGCTGCCCCCGAGTCCGCAAGGAGGAGGGAGGGGGCGGGCGGCCGGGAGCGGCTCCCCCCAGCGCCGCCCGCGCCCCCGGGGCCTCCTAGCGCCCGCTCCCCGCCCGGCCCGGGGGAGGGGGGGTGGCGGTGTGCCCAAGGTCGGGGGCTTTTCTGTGAATTTGTCTCCCTCCTAACGTGCTAAAACACGCGAAGCAGACGCCGCTTTATTTGCGTCGTTGCTCCGGCTGGATGAACATAATGAAGCCGAGGAAAGGCTGGGGAGTTTGGGGCGGGGGGGCGCTTTTAAATAAGCGTAGTCGGTAGTTAACCTGGCCGCAGTTAAAATACGAGCAGCAGCAGCAGCAGCTGCTTTGCGATGCCCTGGCGGAGCCCTGCTGCCGCTCGGGCTGGTGCGGCGGTCGGCCCGGGGTACGCCGCCGCGTCCTGCTAGGTGGCGGTGCTGAGAGCAGCACGGCTCGTCTGGTAGGCAATGAGGTGCTGGGAAGCCGGAGACTTGTGTGCAGCTGGGTTTTGCCTGAATTACGGGGTGGTATGAAGTGACTGGTGGAAGGGAGCAGAACAGAGGCTTCACGATGTACTCTGTGAGCTTTTTTTTGCGATTAAGAGCAAATTTTCAAACTTTACTTACGCTTGTGCTATCATACAATGGTATGTTTGTCTGATTCTTGTATTGCATCTGGAAAGGAAAAAACAAATTAGTAGCTTAAGCCTTCTGCACTGCAACATTATTTACTAAGTTCCTGAGATTTGGATCCAGCTCCAGCGGTTGCCACTTGACTGGCAAAGATTTACATCTGAGCATCAGTTTCTGTGCTTGTGTTAGAACAATAAATTATTGATTCAAAAGAAATGTGGCAGCATTGCTCTCTCTTCTTATTTCATGATTGTTATATGTACTGAGAAAGCATTTTTCAGGTTTTATTTCAGTGTTTTATCAGGCAACGTGAGATAATTTCTTTCTTGTATAAATCAGGTACTTAATGGATGAAATTCGTTGGATAGATCCAGAGCTTACACTAATCTCAGTAGATAGAGTGCTGAATTTTACCATGTGTAATATCTGAAGTAAAAAAAAAATCTATCTCCACTTTCCTTGCACTCATTTTCCAGTTTTGTGCCTTCGGAGTAGCAGAATGTAGTGCTTTTGCTGCTGTTTGCATTGATAGGTTTGATTTAGGGTTATATAGCTGAAGACCAGCATTGTTCTGCGGCTCAATATTTTCCCACCAAGATAGAGGAAATTTAGCCTATTGGTTTGAGTGTGAATAGAATGGACCCCAGAACTCTCTTTTTACATATGCATATAATGAGTCCCACGGGTTTCTGTAGGTATGTGCAGGAAGGTAAGCATATGTTCACTCATATAATCCATTTTGCTGTAATTGAATATATATTATTCCTTGTAGATTTTTGCTGATTTTTACTTCTCGCTTAGCATTATCACAATGGTTTAAGGGCTAAGCTTTGAAATGTTTGTCACTCCACTGCAGACATAGTTGCTAACTGGGTGTTGTGCATTTAAAGCTAGAACAAGGGACTTGAAATAGCGAAGCCAGCATTTTAGTAACACGTGCAATAAATGCTAGCAGATACAATAGGAATGCAAACTGAATGACTATAGCATGCATCTTTTGATGTTGATATTAATATCAATAGTGATTTGGTACAAAGCAGAAAAGCAAATAAATTCATTCAGTTTTTAAGTGCCTAAACTGGTTTGAAATGAAAGAGCTTGCTTCCATTAGGAGATGCATTTTGTGCTAAAAAAAAAAAAAGGGGGGGGGATAAAAAGGCAGAAAAGGTTATTTGCGAGCATTTTGTCTTCTGGACCTCAAAATTGCATTATGTAGCAGGATGCTTTCCTCATTGTTCCTTCTTTGTGTCTGGAAAGGCAGATGTTGCAACAGGAGGGACGATTACACTGGTTTGCAACACAGGAGGAAAAAAAAAATCTTCCTCTGACTCTTCCTGCCTCTGCCTAAAAAATCAGACAAATACAGAAGTGTAAGTCCCTCAGATAGACTGAGAAATCCTGTGTTAAAAGCAAGGATTTGTTTTCCTGGTATCATTAGCTCCATTTAGGGCTTCTCAGCACAAAGGTGGTGCAGGAAAGTTAAGTTTGTTCAACAAAAGGTGTGAAGTTAATGCACAAATTTAAAGGAAATTCTGTTTCCAGAATAAAATAAGTTAACTTGTCTAACAGACTGTGTAAAAGAATTCCACTTGCTTGAATGGATCTTGCCGTTGTCCACAAACAAAACTCTCACCAAAAGTCAGGAGGTTTCAGATCTTTCTGTCTTGTGGGATGTTGAGTCAAAAGGCAGAAGAGGCAGTGAAGATTCAAGCCCTGAAGGTTTTTGCAGAAGAGGCTTTCTGAGTTGGGATTTTGTCATGTACTTTTTAAAAAGCTGTATCTTCACAAAATTAATGGGAGTTTTGTTATTGCAGGTTCTCTTTGGGTTTGCTTGTTATCCTGTGCAGACTGTAGCAAAGTGTGACTGATGTGACCCCTAAGCTCATCCTGTAATAGGGCATGGGCTCTCAGTGTAAGTTGACACTTTGTAGAATTTAGTTTTAGCTTTTAGATGTAAACACAATGTTTCTACTTTAGAGGATGTCTGAGACTCCTTGCAGACTAAACATTCAAGTGGATCTTAAGCACTGAATAACTGACTCGTGCTACTGGCGTCTTTCAGCAGAACAAGGTCAGAGGAGACCCTGATTACTTCCCTCCGGCCCCACTTTCATGTTGTTTTGATAAATAAGTTTAACATCAAGAAATGACTCAAAGGGGCAAAAAAACAGTAGCAAAAAAGACATTTCTCTCTTCCACATGCATAATTTATCACCTTATGGAAGTTTGGTCATCTGTTTCTTGCCATACAACAGGCAGAAACTTCATTACATGTAATGTACTTGGCACCTTTGGCCCTTTATATGCTACTGCATTGCAAGTGAGTCATGATATTCCGAAAAGGAAAGGGTCTTGCAAGTCTATGGAAAGCAACAGGGCATTTTATTCCACTGGGGAGCTCTGGCGCAGTAATTCTTTCAGTTCAGTATTTTCAGACTCCCCATCCTTAAATGGTATGGAACCAACCTGATCTGTGATTTCAAGCAACATTTTAAAGAATGAGTATGGCAGTAATTTGCACGTTAGAGGTCAGATTTGAGCTTGTGTTGTAAGACCCTTGATTTTGACCAGCTAGAATTATATGTGGTTCTGTACGTGCTTGGTTTGTGTCTTTTTCTCTTAGCCCTTCCTTGCTTTGTGATCTGCTGCACATAACCTAAATCCTGACCTGTCCAGGGCAAGAGCAGCCTTGCATAACTCATTTCAGTGGGGCTCAAGTCCTTGTTTGCAGTTCTAAGAGGCTAGTGATTTAGAAATTAACAGTCTGACCTTCATGGCTGATTTAAGGTTGAGGGTAGCTCCCTCAAATATTCTAAACAGACTTAATTATTGCAGAAAGGTGTTAGTTTCTTGTTTTCTTCTTAATTCCTTATCATAATTAGTTTGGTTCTATGTTTTGCTACTGTGCTTGCTCATGTAACACCTAGCTAGTGCAACCTTCTGCATTTCTGCTACAAGTGACATGTGAACACAACTGCATGGGTTAGCAGCTCCAGTTTTTGACACAAACTCACCCTGCAGGTATAAGCAGCCCAGTTAGGTTATGGGTAGACTATAATCTCCCATATATAGTGTCAGATAAATACCTTCAGACTGGCCTCGTCAATCACTACATTATAAAAAAGCCATTTAGACCCTCTTTTTGAAAAGAGTTGAGTACATGATGCTGGGCTCACATAGCAACGAGTACAAAAATAAAAAAGAATGCTAACTACATGTAATATATTTTACATGTATGAATTTGTTTAGGATAATATGTATTTGCATTATTCTAACTGTGTAGCATGCAAACTCAGTACTCTTGGATGTGCCTGGATATGAACTACTGTCCGTATAGGTTCTGAAAGCTTCAGTGAAAACAATTATTGATAGTTGCAAGGTGCAGAGACTATTTTTTTTGCCCATAGGCATTACTGTCTCACACACAGCCAGCATGCCATTAACTAGAATAATGCAAACTAAAGTCTGTTGTATACACCTCTCTATCAAACTGCATAAGCTATGACACAGCTAGTCTTAATTACACTGCTTTCTTAAACCACTAAAAATTTTGTACTTCATGTTTCACTAGAATTGTTCTACCATTCACTTTGTCCACAGATCATGTTTCATTAGAAGTGCTGAGGAGCACCCAGAACTCTGAAGACAGCAGTTTTGTGCAAGATAAGAATGTTCCTTAAAGAAGCTGATGGAGGATAGAGCTCCAGAGTACCTGGCAGACACTGACAGCATAAGATGACACCATAGTCTAGTCTGAAATTGTAAGTCTAAGGAAGACTAGATATCCTTCACTTTACAAGAAGTTATTGCACCTAAGAAATTCAATAGTGGGCTAGAGTTTGCTTTCAGGACCTGTGCAAATGTGTTTTTCTGTTCAGTTACATTAATATGACTATGGAGTGACTAGTTTCTCTTTGGTGGGTTTGATATTCTGTATACGCAGGTGTAAATTGAATCCATGTTCTTTAGAGGAAGTAGAGTTTATTTACCCTGGTGAACTTGAGATTGGCACCCATCATTTCTGAACTTCTTAATTTCTAGAACTGCTAAGAAAGCTAGGAAATAGATAGTTTAAGTTTTACAGCATGACTAAAACTACTGGTTCTGAAGGAGTCTCCATTTCCAAAGCTGTGAGTTCATAAGGCATTGGTTCACTTGCAGCAGGCTGTGTTTGGAAGCTGCAGTTGCCAACAGTCATGAAATCATTAACATCATGAAATATGCAAAATATTTCACATGAATGATGCCTGTACCCTTACAGAGTCTTTTTACCACTGAGGCTTTTGCAGTATAGGGACCTGTCATCAGGGAGCAGTTTACAAGTCAGGAGACTAGAATGTTAATACTGCATATTGCACTTGAAGTACATTACACCATTGTAACTCCTATATTAAATACAAAAATAACACTATGCTTGGCAGATACAAGATTGATAACTACTATTGGGAAAAAATCAGTATTAATAGATCTTTTAGTGCAAACTACAAGTCCCGTGGATTTAGGTTTTTCCACTTCAAAAAGGGGAAGAATTCTATCTCAGGCTTCCATTTCCTTTCACCTTCATTAAACAGTTCTTGTAAGAAAGAGTAAATGCAGTAAGTAATCTCACCAAGTATGTTTCTAGTTGTAAAGCAAGAGGGATCAAATCCTGTCATTTGTTCCTGTGACCCTGAGAAATGCAGAAGACATATATTTGGTTGTGAAACAGGACTAATTTACCTGCAGAAATGTACTAACATTAATTTACCGAGCTTATTTTCCTTATGCACACACCTTTTCCAGAACCAGACGTCGAACGTGGAGAGGCATACGACTGTAAATATTCAGAATGGCTATTCTGGTAGCTTCCCCTGTGTAGAAATACTCTTAGATATAAATTACTATTGCAGATAGTTGGGGAAATCACATCTAAACCTAGAGGAGCAGAAGAATAAAACAAAAAAAGAAGCCCAGTAACAATGCAAGTTTAAGTGTAACCAAACATACAGAGATCTTCAAAGCACATATGCTTTGGTAAAGATACATATTTTTATCTGTAAGCCCAATGTGATAAGTTTAGATTAAATTTCTTCTTACGTATCCACTCTTGTTTCATATTTATGTATAGTGATAGCCATTTTGAACAGTGGTAGAAGACTTTCTGATTAGAGCTGTAGCTTTTTATTCAGGTAATGAGGGATCTTATATTAACAGCACGGCAGAGAAGTGATCCTGTGATATATGTTATTTCTTGATGCCCATGTAATTTAAATCAGCAGAGTTATACCTACAAATCAGAGTCTTGCTGAATCCTGAATTTTGTGTGTGTGGAGATGCATACCCTCTACTCAAAACTTAAGCAGTACAGTTAAAGTTAATGTATATTATATGTCACTAAGAATTAGATGCTAAAAATTGGTATAGGGATAGCACTAGACTCTAAAATTATGTTGGTAAAAGTGTAAAATTGTTTAAAATCAGTAAAGGAGTAGACATGGGACAATAGGGGCTGTTGCATGCAGAGCGACAAACAGGATGCTTGAAGGAACTTGTCCTTAAAAAATATATATATTTTTTAATGATTTGTAGGAGTTTTGGTAAAAATCAGTAAGTATTTTTAATTTCCTTTGTAATAAAAAGCATTGTAATTGGTGTTGTCAAGCTCCTAAGTGTTCGACACTGGAATATTTGCACTGTGGGACTACATCAACCTGTTGAAACATTGCAAACGAAAGTTAAAGGAAGTATTGCAACAAGTTCAGTGTTGGCCTGCAAATTAAAAAATAATCTAAAATCATGACTGTCCTTTTTTAAAAATTGAAATTGAAGTTTAAATTGAAAATGTTTTAGAAAACAATGACTTTATTGAGATTTAATTTGGATTTATATATTTTATATATATATGAATATATATATATGATTATATATATTGTTTCAGTTATTCCATGTCTTTCTATATCTCTCTTTGCGTTGTTTCTTTTATAACCTACTCCTATTGTTTCTAACATTCTTAGAAGGAGAAACTTGAAACTTGCACTTCTTGAAGAGGATTCTATTCAAGCTAACAGGGCCATTTGTATTTGCTAATATTAAGTCTGTGCATAACTTCTTTCAGTATTAAAACTGCAGCATACTTATGCTACCATTTTAATGTGTAGTTTACCTCTCTGCTGATTTCACTTCTTGGTGGGGCAACTTTGATGAATTTGGAGGATGAATTCATTTGTAGGAATGTATACTTTTGTTTTGGGGTGTATTTGGCTTGTTCTGAAGCTTCACTCAGTCCATGCCTCAGTTGCCCTTTACTGGCCTTCAGTTGCCCAGAGCTCTGTTGACTGGCCAGCAAGTCTCGGTGTTTAATACTGTGGGTCTCTAGCCAAAGACAGACTGCACAGTTTCTGAGGTGACAATGCTGCCAAGCCAACAGAGATAGACCAGGATCTGTTTTGTGTTGCTCTTCATTTCAGGTTTTCTGTCATATTCTCTCTGAAGGCCGTGCTCTTTTAAACAACAGGAACACAAGCAATACCACGAAAGTCATACCATTCCTCACAACCAGAAACTTCCTTCTTCAGCAGGCCTCAATTTGCATCTCCTCAGTACAAGCCTCAAAGGAGTCTTTTACTCCTCTGAACAGCCTGCACTTGTGCATCATTCTGTTCTTATTTACATCTTCAGTCCCTTAAACAATTCGCACCTTTTATGACTACAGTAGGAGAAATATTCCCACACCTCTGATTCTCTGGAGGCTGAGCTCCTAATCCAGAGCATCCACTCATTTCTGGATTGATATCTGGATTTCTCCCTAGTATTGCCCAAGGATGAGATATCTTATGCAGAAGACAGTGTCCACACCTCCTCTCCTGAAGAGGTAAACTCAGTTTTTCAAATCATTTGTCATCTCTCCTCTAAAACAGAAGCTAGACATTCTTGCAGCCAGACAGCTGGCAGGACAGAAATCTGTACAGGTCCCCGGAAGGCGGTTCCCTATGCCTTCTCTTGTGAATGCCAAACAGCCCAACAGGAGCCACAGCCAATTAATTTTACACCGTTTGAATTCTAGCCAGTGCGATTAGCAACTTTCTTCAGTGTCACAGTTCTTGCTTTCCTCATGTTGTAACCAGTAGGCCTTGCAAGAAATTTTAAGCCTGTAGGCATGGAAATTCGGAGCATGTCTTCTAATTACAGAATTATCTCAGGCACTGCTTCATGCACAGGCCTCTTTCAGAGATTTGATAACCCTTTAAAACCAGCCTTGCTTCATCTGGTGCTTTTATCAGCTTTCCCTTGTGACTGATGATTTGCTTTGTTTGCAGTGAAGGCATAGTCAAGCCACTGGAATACTGGTGGCTTTCCAGTGTTGCTAGGCTTTGCAGAGTCCAAGATTGCCTGGGATCTGTGGCTTGCCCCTTCCCTGTAATCTCTGAAGGAAGGTTTTGCCCTCCAGGACTGGTGTGTTTGTGGACTATTTATAGGAAGCCGCGCTGGAAGACATTAACTCTTGAGGCTATTAACAGCACTAAACATGATTTATGAATTCTTTTTTAATCTGAAGTTTATTATCACATGATACTTAGTTGCTCATACACAACCTATCCATTGAGCCACTTCCAAAATAAGATTACATCTCATTTTTCACTAATTCTGCCCTCCAGAAGGTGGCAGTCCTGATGCTTTCTGCCCTGAGCACAGAGACAACCATTTTCTTTCTCCCTACAGAGAGTTGCCACTCCCCTCCACTGGAAAATATGTTCTGTTTGTAATGCTGGCAGTGGCGGGAGTCACTAATGGCATCTTAGAGATTGTTAGGAATGTTTTGAAAATGTTGGCATTTTATAAAGGTGCAGAGAGCTTTTACAAATACCATTGAATAAAACCAAAATTACTGAAAAATATGCTAAGAGTTTTGCACAATGGGGAGGGGGGTCTTTGTTCTGAAATGTATCTCTCAGGTGCTATAAATAATAACTATTTTCATAATAGATGACATGCAGTCTGTAAAAGCAGGTCATTCCAATTACTAGCTTGTTTCTTCCCTCCACTTCAATGCCAGGAGATTTTTAGCAACCAGCAGCGTTTCAGACTTCTTTAGGTAGAGGTGAATGCTTTATGGGTGTGAAATCAAGGGGAAGGCCCCAGTGGAGTATAGCAGGCTTTGGAATGACTCGGAAGGCAGGATTCCAAAAGTTTAGATAGGCTTAACCAGCCTTTTTTGGCAGACAGGCAGGCAGACAGATGCTTATCTAATTTCAATCTTAAAGAAAGACTGTATCTTGCAGCCCCATTCCTGCCTCCCATCAGCTTGCCAAGACTGCAGTCTTACTTCGTGTGTGCAGAATGACAATTGTGAATTAATGGTAATGGGATTGGGAGAGAAGGAGTTGAGAGGTTTCTTTTCTGGTGGAGAATGGCACTTGGGAGCAGAACAGTCCATTGAACCTGCTCTATTCTCCCGTCTGGTGTCTGAAAATTGGGTTGTCACAAGCAGTCCATGGGTTGTAGGCTGACAGTTGTTGTATGCAGATGTAGTGACAGCACACCAGCCCCAGAGGCTTTTCCACACAGTTGCTCTGGAGATTTATTCTTAAAATTCTGCTGGTTATCACTCAAAAGGTGGGTAGCTTGATTTCCCTGCATATATTCCATGTGTTTCTCAATAGTTCATTAGACTTTGCATGTTATAGAGGTCTCTTGGACTTGACCAAAATTCAGGCTATATAAAATACAGGCTTGTGGTCCCATACAATAATAAATAACAGTCAGGCTCCTGCAGGCCTGCTAATGGCAGTGAGAGTTCTTATGGGCTTGAGGTTTCATTTTTCTCCACTCTTGCAAGATTTCGGTCATACTGTTTAGGTCAGGAGATTTGCAAGCTAGCTAGGCATCTTGATTCAGGCCCTCTGAGAGAGTACTTGTTTTGCCAGAGATGTTACTTGAGGCATACTCTATCCCTTGAACATATAATACTGCCTTTGAATTTACTGTCAACTTACAGAATTACACTTGCCTGTTTGATTTTTTTTTCTTTAATTTACAGGTGAATATAACATACTTAATATTTTTTTTCTAGCATCATCCAGACATTCTGGGAAAGGGAATCCATTTTGTCTCTGGACCAATACATTTTTCTGATGGTTTTGCAGAGTCAGTTTCCTTTTAGGAACAAGGACATGCTGCTTGCTGCTTTCCTCCTGTGCCTTGACTTGTTGAGTATGGCCAGTTTTTTTGATTTCTTTATCAGAACATCTTCCATGCTGCAACAACATCTATTCCCTCATTTTCTGTTTGGTAGCAGCACACTTTACCAGCTTGGGGCTTGGGTTTCTCTGTCTCCTTTAGGAGTGGAGCCTCTCTCTTGTTGGTATAAATCATTGCCACCATTCCACTACACTGACCAAACGGTTCGTTCCTTAAGTTTGAGAATAGCAAGCCAGAGCGGTGAAATAATTTTAGCTAATTGACTTGTTTCAGTCCTTTCCTAAACATGGAAATCAGAGCCTGCAAACATTCATAAGATGAAATTTTGGCACCGACATGATGATTTTTGTGGAACTGCAGATGTGACTATTTTGTTGTGAAACTGCTGGAAACTTTGTGAATTGCTGTAACAAATCCTATAACTGAAAAGTGTGTAATGGCTGTTTTATTCTGCTGGTGATTGCTCCCACGTTTCCAAGCCCATTTAGAATGGCCACCTAATTGAAATAGTTAACTTCTTCATTTTAACTTAGAGAAGGACTTCCCTTGCATACCTTCATGATACCTAGCTTGCACTGACGTACGTGAGGAGTTGAGTGCCTGAATGCTGTGTTTATTTTAGCCCATTATTGATTGTTTTAAAGCATGTTTTCGGACCCTTAAGTGCTGTTTTATTTGTGGTAAATTATTACAAGCATGTGCAACACTTCTTCATGCTAAGTAATTTACACTTTAACATCTCTAGTGCCTAAATTATATGTTTTTTCCTAAAGTGGGCGCTGCCATTGGTTCTTAGCCTATCTTTTTTGAACTTTAAGCATCGTGTACAACAGTGTATCTCCCAGACTTTTTTAGACAAAACCACTTTGTTTTTATCCCTTTAAATGTGGTACACACTCTCTGGCACTCTAGCTCCTCAAGCTCCTAATTGAAAACACTGTAGACTTCACTGCTGTATATAGTTCTGGCCATTTGCCACAGTTTTGCGTCTTGCCAGCAGGCAGCAGATAACAAATGGAGAATCACTGCTCGGTAAGTTTTGTAGTGAGGCTGGATAATGGGAGATCAGTAATTAAGCAATGATGTGTTTTACCTGCAGTGTATTCTATGCAGCTTGAAACATCAGTGTCCGCATTCTGTTATCCTTTGATGGATTAGATTACGTTACATTAGCTTATACTGAGAACTGTTGCTGTGTGTTGGTTTTGGTCATGACTCTAATGTTACATAAAGGGTTTTTTTAACCTGAAAAATTAATTGTGCCAGTGGTAAGAGACTGATTAAGGCATGGTGCTGGTTCCTTCATTTGAACTGAGGAGGCTATTATCCACGTACTCAGGATTTAGAAAGCAGTTCTCTTCTGCCTGGCAAGCTTGCTTAAAAGTCAGGTCCTGCTAACACAATCTCTGGCTTTACTGTGTTTTGTCACAGACTACTGGCATGGATTTGTCTGATGGCTTGGGTTTTGTAATGCTGTGCCTGTGAGAATGCCGAATATATCGGGAAAAGGAGACAGTCCAGAGCTAGCTGGAACAGTATCTGCTATCATTTGCTCTACCAAAGCACCCCGCTTAATCCCGAGACTGCTGGTACTGAACAAAACTAGAAATCAGGAGTGGATCTCCGGGCTGATGTACTGTCCTTGAAATTGGATGTTTCCAGTTTGGAATAGAGTTTCCTAGTTGTGCTGTCTTTTCTTGCTTCATCTTTCTTAGCTGGTACCACTCTCTGCTGCTCTGTGCATAGCTCTCATTCTTTCCATTTGTGTCTGTTGTCTCTCCAGCCCAAATATCGTCTCTTTTAGCTGTGTATCTGTCTCATAGAGCCCAATAACCTTCTGCCACCAAGGCTTCAAACCAAGCAAGCACAAACTGCCGTTTGTCCATCATATCCTCTCAGATGAGCAGCTTCTGTTTGATGTTGTCCAAGTATGAAAGAGGCAGTGTTTTCCTGGAAGCTATCGAATCGCCTACATTCATAATTTCTGAAGACTCAGCATGCAGCAGGTTGTCCATAAATCCAGTGAATAGCTTAGCTGGAAGAAATCTGTGTTTAGTGTAAAACTAGTGGCAGCTGAGTGCATCAGCAGAAACAAGTAGCCAGGTCAGAAAATATGAGTAATAATGAGAAGGAAGTTCAGAACCTCAGGGGAGCTAATTACCTGTGTCAGTTAAGGTAAATCAGGGGAGTTCAGTATGTGATGACCTGAAGATGAACACACCCCAGATAATTGAGGATGACGTATAAATAACTAGAGCCAGGGAAGTTATCTAGAAATTACTGCATGAGACTGCTTCAAATATTTTTGTACTTTCTTCCCAATATTTAACTTCATTGCTTTAATACAGTAGGTGATGTGCCATCTAACATGAATTTGGAAAAGAAATCTGGTTGTATGGCTTCTGAGTTGAGGAGTAAATACTCTGAGGTAGATACTGCGGTTCTGATTTCTTTAGTCCTTTTACTGTAATGCATGTGGTTTGTATTTCTCCTTAAGCATGGTATTCAGTGGGTTTAGAAGAGACAAGAATTTCTAGTAATGACAATTTTTCACATGTTGATAACAAAGTCTTCTAGTTCATAATATTTCAGAGAGCCTCAAATACAATTAACAGCAGTGGTAACTTGTAGCCCTTATTTAGATTTGGACAAAAATACAGTTTTTAAGGCCTGTGGTGGTGTTTGTAGTTAACTTTGATGTCATGACATGCAGTATCCCTGGGATCAAGCTTTATAAAGACTATTAGCCTAGAATATTATTAGCCTCTAATGGATCAGCTGTTGAGATTTCACTATAAGTAATAGGAGGGGGGGAAACATAATGCCTCCTTAATAAGGGGCTTTATCATGGATGGACATGAACTGATGGTCACCACTATAGAATATGTAAATAGAATCATTTGTTTCTGGATTTTGTTCCTCTTCTGCAACTGAGAGCTATGAATGTTGTGCTCTCTGCTTCTGAGAACACAGCTGGTATTTGGAATTAACTTGAAACCAGTATTGGGCCTGGAAACTGCTGCATTAATCTGTCAAACCGTTTCTAGCCCAGTTCCTGAAATACGAAACTTTGGTATTGCACCTACCTGCTTGTGATTGGCATCTTTCTTATTCAGTTGCTCTATGACTTTAGGAGTTGATGCTTCATAAACTACCAGACTAGAGATCAGTAGAAAACTGAGATCCTGCTATCCTTTCAGGTTAGATAAAGCCTTGCTTGCTCATCATAGCGATTTACGTGATACTGTGGGTCTTTTTTTTTTTTTTTTTTTTGTCCTAGTGAAGTATTTTTTTCCACTGTTCAAGAACTGGTCTCAGACCTTAGATCAGTGTAAATTTTAAAGCTTTTCTGCTGTGCTAATCTCTTATGCGTCATTTTAGAGCTGTTAATTGATGATAATTCTGAGTGCTTAATCCATTTTGTTTGAGGATTTCTAAGCCTTTTGCTGGCAGACTGTCAGTGACATTGGTTGATGTGGTGAGTGTGTGGTGTGTTTTTTTGTTTTCTTGGGGGTTTTTTGGAAGCAAGGGGGTTGGAAGGCAAAAGAAGTTGTTTCTCTTTTGCATCTTTTGTGTGCAGGATACCATGAAAAGCAAGGGCTGGAAAGGATAAGACTGTGATTTGTTCTCATCCCCCTCTACACCCACCAGTAGAACCAGGCATTCACGTTTGAGGACTGTGATGCTGAAGCAGAGTCCCATCTGCTGATATTCCCCTTTGCGTGAGGTAGTTCCTTAAAGAAGGGGCCTTACATAAACAGCTTTTCTGACCTTTGTTTCTGTGTGTATGCCATCTCACTTCTGTGGGTGTGTTAACTGCTGCACAGAAAAGAAAAAGCCAAAAACCATGTCAGTGCTAGAGCTGGAAAGACTAAGCACTCCCTTCAGTTGTATCCCGGTCTTTGTATCTAAGCGGGGCTTAGAGTCTTCACACAACTTGGCCTAAGGTGAGCTCAGAAGTTACCCCAAAATGAAGCTTAATTCCTCCTCATGTTGAACTTGATGGCAGAAATACCTCAGATCATAGAGGAAACAAGATCAGACTGCATCAGCAGTGGTTTGCAGGTTATAAAATTTCAAGGTCTGTCCACACTTTGTTTGAAAGGATCCTGATACTCTTCTCAGCAGCAAAAGCTGCTGTTCTGTATTGACATGACTTGAGGTTGTGTCCAGAGAGAGGCAAACAGTATTGCCAGCAGCTTTGTTTGCTTTGAGTGTTATGTCTGTGTATTCCTTGAAGAACTCATTGATTTTTTTTTTTTTTTAAGACTGCGGCAGCAATAGGCCACATGGATACGGTAGTGATACGCTGATGGTTGGAGCTCCTGCATTCATCTTTCTGGAGTAACCAGTTGTGCTACCCTCAGTGATGTGTGGCACCCCAAGATCAGTGGGGTAAATTAACCCAACAGACCTGAATAGAGGTCTGTTTAACCTGAATAGAGGACTGCTTAGCCTACAGATAGATGCCATTTGATACAATGGTGGAAACAAGCAAATGTCTAGAGCGTTATCCACTGTCTGATGAAAGCACTTAAGATCAACTTGCTGTGCTAATAAACTCAGCCTGTCTGGAGAAAGAGGGGGTTTATACTAAAAAGGTCAGGCTCACCACAGTTTATGCTGGGAAGACATCAATGAGTGAAAGGCGTCGTTCTGAGTTATAGCATGATTTCTAATCAGTAATTCCCAGTCTGGATGAGTGCCTTGACTGCTGGCTTACAAGATCTTAATGTTGTGAATAAATAAGTTTTTCAAACCTGGGTACATTAAGGGTGGTCATGTCTCTTGTATGTGCATCTGTGACCCTTTTGTAGCCTATAGTATGCAAATACTTCACTGTCTTAATTTTAGCCTTGATTTCCTTCTCTCCTTCTGCCCCTATTTCTTCTCCAGTGAAGAACAGAAACATTGATCTGCCTTTTCCAGGAGAAGCTGAGATGCATAAAGATGAAACAACTGGCCCAAAAACATTTAGGAAGTCTATATCAGGCAAGGTATGGAGCTCCTGAGTCCTGGCCTAGGACCCTGATTTCTATACCCAGCATCCTCTATAAGTAACATTGTAACAGATTCCCACTGCCTTTTGAGCTACAGTACTGGGCTCTCAGGAGGAGCTCACCGTGTTTCCCTGGCTAGGCTGTGGTGTGGCCCTGGGGCCCTGCTATGGTGCCATTGCTTGGCAAGACAGTTACAATGCCCTGGGGCAGGATAAAAGGGGGGGTCCTCCCATGCCCACTGCCAGTCTGCAGGGGTTTGCAGGCAGGACAGGACTAGGCTGAGCCCAGGTCTCCAGGGGCTCTCTGGAGGATGTTCTTGGGTGCAAATGCACCCTTGTGAGGCAATGGGAATTAAAGGATATCCAGCAAGATATCAGGACAGCTGGGGGCACCAGTGCCTGGACCTCAGGACACCAAAGAATGGAAGCACTCAGCAGCTGGCACACCACTTGGTACTGGGGCCATGTACTGGCCTTAACTTCGATCTTACTGACCTTACTTTTGACTTTACTGGCCCAACTTTGGTACTGAGACCATTTAATGCAGTTTCAGATGGTCATGAAGTGCCTCTGTCTGTTCCTCCTGCTTTCTTAATGCTGCCTAACGTTGCCACCTGTTCCCATCTCAGCTACTGCAATCCCATTTCTGGGAACTAGAAGACAGGTAAGTGCTTTCTGCTCTCACTGATGGGGTTGGATGCTGAAGGAGCTCCAAACTGGATTCTATACATCTTTTAATTGAAAAAACAATGGCGAGACACCGTGAAATATACCACTTACAAACATCAAGGGAAGAGTAAATCTCCATCCAATACAAAGTATATTCTGTGGATAAGCCTTTTGTATGGTATGTACTGTATATTTCATAATGTTTGGAAGTTTATAGTGCTTATCTGCTTGACCCTAGACACTAGCTGCGCTGTGATAGAAGCAGGATCAAGCTCTCTAAACCAACAGAACAAGTACAGATGGATGCTGGTCCAAATCTCAGAAGTAACTGGGTGCTTTAACTCTCGTTTTAAATACAAATCTAGACACTGGAAATCCCTTATCCTTTGGAGATCCTAACCACCCATATTTCCCACTGAGATTTGAGTTAAGCGCACTTATCACCTCCAAGGTTCAGCCTTAAGTGCCTGCCAAAATATTGTCTGCTTTTGGCACTTGAAAGGGTTATGCCCTTTTTGTCTTTTTGTTATTTTTGTAAGAAAATGTGAAATCACAACTACACTGATTTTAACATTTACTTTAAAAAAGAAGAAAAGATGTTTTTTCTGGACTGAAACCTTGTATATCACATTTCAGCAAGTTTCAGGACTGTTTTGCTAAAGTATAATTAGGGATTTATAATGTAAATGCTGACACAACCTTAACTATCCTATTGCAGATGTGTCACTTAATTAAAGGCTCTCAAGGGTGCAATATGCTCCTTGGTGGATTAGCTTCCTGGAAATTTAATGGCAGTTTGCAAATTGTCATCTTATTTTGCTTTTAGTCTACCTCTGGCTACTATACTAAGGAATTTGGATTTTGATAATGTGAGATTCTGTTTTACTTTATATTTTACTTTTGTCTCTGTTAAAAAGTTCTTTTCCACCCTTCTGCTGTGTTTTAGGCAGGGGAATGAGTCGGCTGGGGAGATCCTGGAGATACGGTACAATGACAGATTTTTTGTTTGGCTGCTTAGTGTCCAGTGGGTCTTCTAGAAATTAAGCAGGAGATTCATGCCCAACCCTCAGTAACCACTCTATTCCTATCTCACCTGTTGGTGAAATTCATTTGAGTTCAGAAAAATCACCTGAGATCTATGCATAATCCCAGCTAGATTTCTGCCCAGTGATTTTATGGAGGTAGAGATTTGCATTATAACGTGCTGTAGGATTTACTTAGTTCTTAGTATGTCTGGAGGTTAAATTGTTTTGCTTCCTTGCAGAAGAGGACGTGGTTTATTTGTGACGTGATCAAATATTCTGTACTACTTACAGATTAGCCACATAACATCACTGTGCAATAAATATATCTAAACAATTTAATGTACAGATGCATTAGTTCTGGAATAGCTATTCCAGAAGTTCTCAGCTACAGTACTCTGACAGAACTTGTATCTGTAGACAAATTCTTAAATGCTTATTGGTTCTTGGGAGGTCTGATTGTACAAACCAAATTGGCTGGTGCAGAAGAATTTTTTTTGTGCAGAATTAATTAGCTAAAATGTCAGCTTTTAAAATTCAATGTTTATCTAGCTATTATATATTACCTTTCAAAGTATGCGACCCTAAAAATTACTATTGTTTTCAAGGAAGTTGTTGGTTGTCAAGCACTTTCTGAAAATCTAGTCACTTCATTTAAACACAAGAAAATTTAGTTTTCATTTAAAACCTGTCTGTCTCTTTTTTAAGAGATTAAATGAATCAGTGGCTCTATTAAAATGGTTAGCACTGTCCCTTTCCAAGCAATTTAATAGATTCAAAATATTCCCCCTCCAAAAAAAGCTGATCTGCCATTAACCATGAAAGTAACTTACTTTTGTAATTCCAGAGTGTTATCCAAGACAAAAGCTTATTTAGTGATGACATATATTCTTCTGTGCAGTCTACTGCAGCTTGTCTGCCTTGTGATGTACTTGATTTATGCTGTTTGAACTCTGCAAATGCTGGGGCCGTGAAAATTTTGTCTACCTGTAGTCATGCCCTATGCTTTGCTAGTATGATGCTTGCTCGTAAACTGGTCAAACTGTTTTGATGGGAACTCGGACCTGAGGGATCATGAACCCGCTATAATGTCTATTGGCAAATAGACATTAGAGAATGAAAAAAATCACTCTAAAATAGACTTTTGCAACATCCTTTTTAGTGGATGAAGAATGTGTTCTGAGCTCACTGGATCATCTTGAGGAACCCTCTCACCCCATCTGTTGTGTAAAATGGGCAAAGGAATAGCAAGCAGGTTCTCAGATCCTTTTGATAGCCAGTCCCTGCAAAGGATAAAACTAGTTGAGTAAGTTAGGGTCTGCAGGGTGAGCATAGTTGTCAGCAGAGTGAAGAAATCTGAATGATTCCTTCAAAGCTTGGCTGGTATGGGGAGGTTTTTGTTTGCTTTGTAAAGTCCCCATGCCAATGAGTCTGGCTGATGCAAGGGGCTCTTAGTGATGTTAACTTAAGCCATTTAGCAGAGGTGGTTCTGCATATCTCTCCATAATGTTTCACAAACCATTTGGCAAGTTCTCAGGACACATGCTGAATTCAGAATTACAGCACTTGTATTTGTATATTGGCATGTGATCTGTTCTGCTATTTGCTTACGGCCTATACTCTGGCTTCCCCAGAAGTATACAAAAGTTTCATTACCTGAATCAACTTGGAATTTCATGAGCAGTGCTGCGCTATTTGGATTGAGAATCATCTGGGTGGGAAGGGATGTGATGTTATTTAAATCCAGCAGGCAACTTAGGGGATAAAGGAAAGGGGCAGTTAAGGCTGTGCAGAGGTGGAGATGCAGACCTTGGTGGCACTGGTAGAAGGCAGAAGGACTGTGTGGCAGGACAATTGTTTTGTCACATCAATTTTCCTTGACACAGCTGCAGTGGGTGTCACACGGGGCAGTGCTAATGCGCAGAAGGTGCTACCCTCTTTTCACCCTGTTAGAAAGACAGCCTTGAAAGACTCGTGTGGATTTTGGTGGGGATGTGAGACTGGAATAAAAGATGTGCCCTTCTGTGGATCTGGTGTTCTTAGTATACCCCTTGTAAGAGTCTTAGGCAGAAGAATGCAGTAATTTTGTTGCTTCCCCTTTTGTGCTTCATTTTCATGAAATCCAGTGAGAGGGAATTACCCTTACTGCCCAGAGACTGAGAGCTGAGGAAGATATAGTGACCACTTGCAGCGGCTGGCTCTGTAGCAAGGTTTTTTCTGTTATGTGGGTGGCTGAGGTTTCATCAGAGCAGAGAATTTCATTTCCACATTTCACTGAGGTTAGATTTTTACAGCAATGTAACTGTGTGTACCTTGCAGAATCTGCAGGAGAGCAGAGCTGATTTGTGTTGAGACAGATCTCCCACACGGCTGTGAAAACAAGTGCACAAATTCTGAGGAGCTGGGTGTAAATCTGAAGTAACTGTCATGGAGATTGATGTTCTCTCTAGGAGTTAATCTAGATTTACATCAGGGTAACTGTGACCAGAATCTCTCAGGATTCATCTTTGCTAGACTTTAGTAGCTCACTAAATTAATTGCTAATTAACTCGAGATGGTTGATTATTGTGGATGCTTCCCACATATTTCTTCTTTCTTACCATCACAGAATTTAAAGGTAGAGCTCCCCTAGATCAGAGCAGATCCTACCTAGTCTGAACTCCTGTGTGTCAAAAGCCATTCCTTTCTGCCAGGTGCTGCCCCACTGAGTGCACTCAGCAAATGTTATACCAAAGCACTGCAGTTCTTGGGAATGCAAACTTTTGTGTGTCTGGAGCAGAGAACAGCAGAGACAAAGCCACCCATATTGTCTCAGGTACTTAAAATAGCAATAAAAGGGGTTAGAAGAGGTCCTGCAGGGCAGTCCCAGGCTGCCCATGAAGGCTAACCCTGCCAGTTTGTGCAGTGGAGAGGGGTGGTATGAGACTTCTCCTTGACTTAAATACAGTAGCTGGTGTTTGAATTGGGCTCATCACTGAGCTGTCTAAAATGAACAGCATAAGCTACCTTCCCTCAGGATGCGATTGAGTTTGTTCTCTGTTAGTTCTACAAAAGGCAGGTTGTAATATGAAATACCTCTTGGTAAAATACTCGTTTGCAGCATCCGGGGCAGAGGGAGAGGAAGTGGCTAAAGTTGCTCCTTCAAGGCCTGACAGTATTGAGGAGCTTGGAGATTCTGCCTGCCTCCCTTTCTCTTCAGATTTTGTCCTCAGCATCATACCTGAAGTGTAAATCTGTGTTGTATGTTTTGAACTGTTTAAGTTAAAATGGGCTGCCAGAAGGATGAGATCCTTGTCACCCTACCTGGTATCCTGTTGTAGTTTGGGCAAGGCTGTTGTAAGGCCTCCTTACTTGAAACTGAAATTCAAGTTCTGCTCCAGCTTTGGCCAAAATGAAGGTAGAGGAGGCTATTTAAAGCAAACAGGCTGAAGGATCTGTGTTGGGGATGATAGCAAAAACTAAATTAGGCTTCTGTTCAGTAAAAGGTCCTTTTTCTGAACTATACTGGTAATAAACATTTTGTTAGGTCCCACCAAAAAAGTACGTAAGCAGCCCAAATCTTAAAATGTCACCCTTGGTTTTACAGACTTGCTTAACGTTCTGGACCTTGGGCTTCACTTTGCCCCTGCCTGTCTCCTAACAGCTTGTAGTTTAAATTGAGAAGGCCTGGTTGTACTGACTGGTGAACATGCAATGAAGTTGTAAAAATACAATAAACTGGTGATCATCCTTCTTGCCTGTAAAAGAAAGTAAAGGCATTGTGCCAAGCAAATATGCGCATTAGATGACTAACAGAGCTCCCACACTGTCAGTGTAGGCAGGGAATATGCAATGCAGCCACATATGTGTCTCAGAACCATACTGAGTGCTTTTTATTCTTAATGTTTGGTTTTGTTTTTAAATAGGAGTTCAGATCCTTGAGCAGGATGTTTATCTCTATGCACAGAAAACAATATTGGTCATAGTTTTTAATATATGATCAAGTTTTTAAAACCACCAGCTGATATATCTATTGCAAGTGACATCAGAATTTCAAGCAATTGCTCTAAATGTTGATTAGGAAAGCCTTGTGCATCATATGTAATGATCTGAGCTTGCCATTAATTGCTTAATCACTGGAATAACCCCTTTGTTTCTCCAGTGGGGGTGTTGCTGGAGAGTTTTGTGTGCAACTCCCCTCATTGAGGTTTGATCTCTCTGATAAAATGGCTGTGAGATTCCAACAAAGATAAGTACGCTGTAACAAAGGAGTTGAATGCCATTTAATACTTGCTCAGCCGTAGTGTTATAATACCCATGCAGACACTACTAAGCTGAATGCCCAGGAAGGTTCTGTAAATCCCTGTAAGTGAGGTGCAATTTCACATTACATTTAAACTAACAGCAAGTGTCCATTGAAGGCATTCCCCTTCTCCATCCTGCAACCCTGACTAATCCACCCCCCAGTTAGTTTTCCATCAACTCAGGGAGCTGAGCCAGCAGCCCTGATGCTGCGTGCATAGATGGATATGATGCAATGGAGGAGAGGGAGCAGGACGAAATCCATCTCTTTCTGCTGCAACATAAGGTTAGATCAGCTTAAATGCAACATGAAACTAACCTTCAGTGTTGGTTGTTTGGATGGTAGTGTTGTTTAAATTCTCCAAGGAATATCTAGGACCCACTGAACTAAGAACTCCACACACACAGGTGGGAGACAGTCTCTTTAGCTGAGTCTTTAGAAACGTGGACACTGGAAACCGAAGACAAAATCCCAAACCCAGTTTCTGGGTTCCAGTTCTGTGACATGACAAAGATGATCAAATAATTGATAGAGAGATCTCCTCAGTTTGTTCCAAGGCCTAGAACTTCTCCAAGCTCATGACACTTTCACTGGCTCATCCTATAAGCATACTCTATTTTAGAAAGCAGAATTCCACTGTTGATAAAGAAATGGAGAAGTCTTTGGACTCTTTCCAGGGCTCTCTTTCATTGACAGTGGTGGAACCTGTCAATATCCTTTTAGGATTGAATAACTTTTTATCTGATGACAAACTGGTTTCTGTGAGTTCAAGATCAGTAAGCAGCAAAGCCAGATTTCTGTCACAGAACAGTTTATTAGCCTATGTAATATGGATTGGTCTCAATTTATTTGCTCTGTCCCCATTTTAAAAACCTGTTGTTTCTTACTTGGTCTCTGTGAAAGTTGGTGTCTAGATCCCTCATACCAGTTCCTTCACTTCCACCAGCAAAAATTGTTATTCTGTGAACCAGCAGTTACAGGGAGTTGTGGAATGGGTGTGATGAGAGTCCATGAGTAGTTTGCATTATATAAAATTGTGCTCTATACACAGTTGGTTAATTACACTTGGTTTTCTGGTCCCAATTCAGAAACCACTTATACACACATTTTATTTTAATAACGCATTGCTGTTCATCTGCCCTAGGAGACTTGGCGCTGTCTTCAGATTTACCTGTCTTAAGGTGGAGAAAGTGAATTCAAGGAACAAAGGTTGGAGAATGTGTGGGTTTATGCAGTCCCTTTTCAGAAAAACACCTTACACTGTGTTTATAAACCAGTTTACTTTATTGAGACTTCTGTCTGTAATGAAGTACTTTTCTCTGATGCAGGTTTGTAGATGGAGTGAGGAAACACCTAACAACTTGACATTGCTAAAGGTTGCTGAAGTGACGTGTTCTTCGGGACGGATTCTCTATCCTTTCCAGAAAAGGGCAAAAGCGAACAGTAGCAGCAGATAAACCTTCTTATCATCCTGTGTACCACTCTCTGGATTTGTGTTATTCTTCTGTGATGGTGCCCCTGCACATTAGTCTGTTTTGCTGCTTTGCCAGTGCCAGACTACATATCCAGATGATCGTATGTGTAATTTTTGCCTGTGTCTGGGCAGACTATGCCAATGTTTCCAGTGAAAAACAGCCTGGTAGCTTAAAAATGTGGGATTTTGCTGATACAGAGCACAGGATAGAGTCACTCCTGCTTCCATGAAGTGCTCTGAATGTGCTGCTCAGTACTTGCTACCAAAAGTTTTGCAACTGCTTATCAGTTCTCTGTGACACATCCTCTAAGGGTTTCACACAGAGCAAAATGAAGTACCTTGAATTCTTCTCTAACTTGGAGCCTGATTTTGCTGACACTTATGCACATGGGTAAGTGCTCTTGTGACTAGTTTAGGTGCTCGTGTCAGTGTAACGAAGGACACGAGTTTTAAAAAACAAAGGACCTGGTTGTGCAGCTGTATTGCCTCTATTGTTTAAGGTGACTGGCTGTCTGTAAAACTATTCTGCCCTCAAGATTTTCCTCATGGTCATGGGCACATGGCAGTAATGATTCAGCGTATTTCATTTAAATCTGCATAAAGTACATATAAAATGCTGCTAAATCTAAATATTGTTTTCACATCAGTCTTGCATTGATAATAACTGCAAGATAAAAGGCATTGGAGAATCAGGCTGTGTGCATTTTCAGAGACAGGACTGATGCCTAACTATTCTTGCTGTAGTGATATTTCCTTCTGAGGATTCACATGCTCTAAGATGGACAGAAAATGGGGATATTTTAGACAGGGGAATAGTAAATGGGCTTATTTCCTTAAACAGTTTAAAATAACAAGTGCGCCTAAGTTATGTGGTGGGGGAAAGAGGAAGCAGAGGAGGAATGCCTGAATTTAGAGGCAGTGTAGAGAAAGGGATTAAGTGTGGAGTCTGGCAAGGCATCTTTACTGAAGGCCAACTACAACAGTTGCAAGTAGCTTAGGAAGAGGGAACTCTTTCTTTCTAGGAGCTACAGGGACCTGGAGGTACAGTCCATGTGCCTTCAACTTCAGGTATTAATTCTCCTTCATTTGGCCTCTTTGGAAACGTCATGATATCAAGTTCCTTGCACATCTGTGGATGTAAAGCAGCACATTTATACCAGCCTTCATATATTGTGGTGAACTGCAGATGCTGCAGAAGGTCAAAGAACAGCAATTGGGACTACTTACTCTTGCTGTCATTGTCAACAGCTCAATGTTAAAAACTCAGATGCATGATCAAGTAACCATGTGTCAGCTGAACTGCAGAAGCCTGTTTCTCAGGGACTGTTGCACAGAGCTGGTGATTATGTCGTCACCAGAAGTTTCAGTGGAGCAATGGGGACTCGGAACTATCCATCCAGCCTTTTTATGGGTCTTGTTAGTTGTTCTGAATCGCATGTGCTTTGTAAAAGAAGGCTGTATCCCTTTGGGACTAGCCTGCCAGACATGTTGCTGTGTTTGAGCTTTGATTTAAGAAAACATATGAGGAGGAAAAAAAAAAAAAAAGCTTAGTAAAAACATTTAGGTGAAAATAATCACTTGTCATTTTTTCTTGGGAGGAAAAGAGAAGTGTTTCAAAGTAGTTCTAGAAGTATAAATATAGTGTGTATATTATACCCTGATTTTTTTTTTCTTGTTTTTAAAAATAACATTTGGGTGATTTTTTTGACACATACCGTGTACAAAGACAGTATTTCTTATTCTTGGACCTACGTAGTTCCTCCATACTATATTTGTATTACACGTGAAAGACAGGTTTTAGAGTAAGTTTCCTCCCTTGGATTAGTAGTCTCTTGTCCTGGGTAATGGAGGATTCCTAAATGCTAAGATGTGCTGTATTAGTTGAGGTTATTTTTAGAGTGCCTTACACGTGACCCTGCTGACTTGCTTTCATCTGGGTGCTGTCCTGTTGTATCCTGGTCCTCTCTAGGCATGTGACTTGCTTTTAAATATATATTTCTTTAACATGCAGATGTGTTACCTGTATGTAGTGGTCATCTCTTGTCAGTGTCAGAGGTCAAGTCTGGGCATCTAGATGGGCTTTGTTTTATTTCTAGCCTATTAGAAACTGATCTTTCCAGTTTTGAGTGAAATGAACTCCCTCTGATTTCACCAAGACCTCTGTAGGAGAGGGTACTTTGGGGATTTGGTCCTTTTTACTCCTGTTCTTGCTCAGGAGAGTTCTTGATTGAGATTGTGATGCAAAGTGTGTTGGCATCAATAAGAAAGAGTTATATTGCTTTCTGTTGACCTTGAATTCAGCTGTGGATGAACTGGCCTGATGTGTACAATGTGAGGTACTTTACAGGTACATGACAAAAGAAACTTTTGTATAAGCCTTGGAGGCAGAGTGCTGTATTTTCTGGACAGAGAATACAGCTCTGTCTGCCTTCCTTAGCAGAAATTTGGAAAAAAGGAAAAAGTCCTTACAGGTCGTTAAAGGTGAATTTCTTTATTTTCATGCCTATGGGACCCTGTTTACCCATACTTTTGCTATGCTTTGAATGGCATGTTGTGACACAAAGTCTCTGAGGCTATCGTGGGCTGTCTGTTTCTGAATTCTTTATTCAATTAAGCCCCTTTGTGTGGTACATATGACACATTCAACAATCCTTTACAAATAAGTAGTTGGGGTCTCTGTCCTGTGCTCGTAGGCCTTTAGGCACACTCTGAGGTTTTAATGAAATCAGCCATTATGGTTTCAGCTGAAGATTTTTTCCCTGTGGAGCAGATGGCCCTTAAGGGAGTTTTGCATATAGATCCCCCCTTTTCCTTCAATGCTAAAAGACTAGGGTACATACCCTTTGGCTATGTGGAAGGCTTCAGGTGGATCCAGCTTCTGTTGTATGTAGGCAATAAGCAGGTGGATCAGTAACGACACAGGAGTAAGCTTGATCTCCTTTCCATGCTTCCCCCCCCCACCCCATCCATTCCGAAAAGCTAAGATGGTCAGGAAAGCCGCAACAAACAGCCTCTTCAGGATGCTACCAGGAGTAGATGCTTTCAGTCAGTACATCCAGGAACCCAGCGTTAGGAGAGCTTGAGCTACATGTGGATGGACCTGCATCTCCCACCATTCCAAGGGATTCGCAGTCTGCAGGCAGATTGTTCTCCAAAGGGAAGCAATTCAGTGCAGTGGTCTGGGCCTGAGCAGTGATGATAAACATTAACCATAGACAGTGAAACAAATAAATGAAATTATTGTAACATTAAACATTTTTTCTTCTTAGTAATGTAATTCCTGACTCCTGCTTGATTCCGATCAGTGGCTTGGTACTTCCATTATGGATGAACGCATCATGCTGCTTCAGAATTTCTTCTCAAGCAAGAGGATGTATAAATCCCCCAACTATTTTTGGACATCTGATAGTGTTAAAGCTTAGATTTTTCACTTATTTTTTAGGATTCTAGAACATACAGGATGTAAACTATAATCCTAGAGGACCATCTTTCCTGGAGCAGACATTGGAACTGAGCTACTATGTGACTAAAAGGACTGAGTGCATGTCAGATGGTTAGATGAGGAAGATCAGATTGTATCATACTGTCCCTTCAGTATGGATGAAAAACATCAGTCATACACTCTTTCAGAACTTTCCCTAATTTTGGAGAATGAAGGGAACATAAAACAACAAAAAGAAAGGGAAAATTCATCACAGGTTGTAAATGTTTTGTAAAGCTCAGTTAGCACATAAGATATCCTTGTCACTAGTTTTTTTTGTAGTGGACTATATTCTTTAATCTAGTCATAGTTCTCCCATTATGAAAAGGGTCTAATTGCCCTCCATTGGAAGTCTTCTATTGGAAGCATTTGATGTAAATAACCTTTTTTTCTTCTTCTTTTTATCGCTTAAGAAGTTCATGTGAGTGTTGAGGATCTGATCTAGTTACCTTCCAGTTACAATATACATATGCTTCAGTGCTGCACTGGACCAGGTTTTTATAGCATCTTGTAGGTATAGGTGTCTCGTAGACTATTGCAGTTCGTGGCTGTTTTTATGGTACAGAAGCCAATTCAGCTGATGTGGATGTGCCTTTGGAATGAATTTCACATGGTGAAGGAGGCCCAGCTTATGGAAAAGAGGGTGCTGAAAGCCTTCACCAGAGAGTGTTTGGAGATCAGAAACATCTTCTGTATGTGAACACATTGTAAGGTGAATGGTTTCTCCACCTGCTGTATGTTTTATTTCAGAGATGCCCCTTAGGAGGTGTGACCTCCCATATATGTGTAAGATCCTGAGAAACCTCGGGTACCATGCAGATATTTCTGCTGGGCATTCACTTTCTCTGTACAGATTACATGTTAGGGGTTGACTTTTGCCAGCTGATGGTCAAGGCTTGCTTTTCATGGCAGAAAGTCTGTGCTTTCCTTTCTGTGAGCTGACAGCATCATGCTCATAGTCTTTGCAGTCTTTGTGTAATACAAGCCTTGTCCAAGACCTTTGAGGTCAATGTTGAACGTAGGCCATGAAACCTCACAGTGTTATATACCTTTATATTGACGTGACATGTGGGTATGCTAAATAATTGGAAGTCCCACTGTGTTAGGACATGTACAGACATGTAATAAATGGCAAACATGCACTATCTGCCTCAAAGCACTTATTCTGGATAGTTCAGCATAAGTAAAAACATGAGATTGTGTGCTCTCTGATCTTTACAGTCATAGACTTTGTTAATTTCAAAGCAAGATGTAAGAACCGTTTTGCTGGTTACACAAAATAATGATTTTAAAAATCACTGCAGAATTTATCTCTGCACTGAAATTTGGAGTAAAATGTAGTTAAAAGTATGGAGTTAAACCATGGTTGAATTCAATCCATAGCCAACAGAAAACACACACACAACGTTTTTTTGCTCTTCTACTAGCTAGTGTTTTTACTGGCTAGTAAAAAAAAGAGATTTTATAAACCCGATACTTACAGATACTGAGTATATTTGGATATCTTCTACATTTCTCTTCCTATTTCATGTTTGCCAATATGGCTGCTTTGGAGTAATGTGTGAAAGGGTTTGGTGGAGTAACACTTTTTTGTTTGTTTTTATGGAACTTCACTTCCTGCCTTTTGTTTTGACTGAGGTTTCAACATTTGCCTAAAAAAAGTGTTCCCTTGTTCATTCCCTTCTCCTCATCTCGATTGGATTCTACTTGGCCTAAAAATCATGTGTTTATGCGCATAGCCTGCAGGTTGTTCATCAAAAAGATCTGTAATTCAGCAGTGAAACAGACTTACTTTTTATATGTGGGCAGTACAAAGGGAAGTTTTTCAAAATGAGTTTTGTTTTTATTGCAGAATAAGGCGTGGGTAGTTCTGCCTTGCAGAAAAGCTTGGCCTGGAAAGACCTAATGTGGGAGGGGAAAAATAAAAGATCGACAATCATTTGTCATGTGACATCAAGATGGAATAGCTCCAGCAAAAAACCTGTATTAAAGCTGAATGTGAGCTGAAGGTCATGTACTTGCCTTAGTGTTAATTTAACAGTGTCAGCATGGAAGTATCATGTTGGTAAAGCACTGTGGAAGAAGAAAGGTTGCTTGCATAGGGTGCCTGTGGAAAGCGTGCTTGCTGAAAAGGAACCCTGAAATGGCCTGTATGTGGGATGGTTGAGCAGACAGGTTTTGACTCAAGAGACAATCAGAAAGTATTAATGAGGGTAATTTGAGTGAAGGCTCAGGAAATGGTTTATGAAATGCAAATCAGTGTCTTTAAAGTTGACCAAGGATGCTGCAATAAATACTTGAAGCAGAAGCCATTATCCAGGCATTTTCATAGAACCGTAGGCTGACTTTTGCTTCAAGCTTGGCTATGAAAAGGGTCTAATTCTGCTCACTTGTCATTAACACACTAACAAACTTCAGTGTGCAGAAAACGCTGTCTCGAATGTGGCCAAAGGTCCCCAGTGTTTTAATGCCTAAGTTGAGCAACTGATGAAACACGTACAAAGAAAATACTATCACTTTCATTGCAGGGTGTGTGAACTAATGGCCAACTTCTAATGCTTTGCCTACTTAGGATAGGTTGGAGGGCAAATACCGAACCAGTGTTCACTTTCAAATGCAGAAAAATGCCTTGGGAAACTGTTACAAATTGTTTGCCTCAGCCAGTGAGGAAGGATGGAGAAACCATGAAATGATAGACTAGATTGGAAATTGTCTTTTTAAGTAACCAGAAGGACGTTCATTTCACAGAACTGTCTCATGTTAGATTTTGTGTGTGCTCACATCCAACATAGCATCAAGCAGAAAATGTGCAGAGTAAAATTAATAGGCTGGTGGTTTCAAACCTAGAAGAAGTTTTGCTGTAGCTGTGTGACATAGTCATTAATTGCTGTGGTGCAGATGGAAAATAGGATATAGATAAAGGTCTTAGGAAGCTATGGAGATCAGCAAAATTAAACATTTTTAAAGGAGTTTGCACTTTGGTTAAGAGTTTAAAGCTGAGATCTTTCAGCAAGAGCTTTGTAAAAGCAAATTTATTTTACTGTATGAACGCAAACTAAGCACTGTATAAAATGAAGCTAATGAAAATCTAATTCTGTCCCTGAACAGCAACTGAGAATCAGAGAGAGGATGAAAACCATGCAGCTTTCAGTGCCAAGATGACTGGTTTGCATCTACAGAGACCCTAATTTCAACAAAGAGTTAAACTAAAAGTCAGTCTATTGCTTTTTGACAAGTATCAATTTGGTAAATTATCATGTGCTAGTTTTGAATTTTACTGTCCTTATCACTTTAGTACAATTTTTTTTCAGGATTATATAAGGAAGTTTACCTTGAAGGAACTTTACTTTAAGGAGAGTACGGGCTATTTGTAGTACATGAGAGAGTAATTTTAGTTTTCTGTGGGCCAGATTGTAATCCCCGTTTCAGTCGGTAATGCATTGCACAAATAATCCTAATGACTTCAGGGAGATTTCTTGCCTGAGTAAGAGTGCAGAGGTGAGTAAGGAAGCCACAGTCTGGCCCTGTATAATTAATACTGTTTCTGTTCCAGAAGTAAAGTACAGCAATGTACTGTCTGTGGAAAGAGTGCTGTTCTGGGAACATAGTGAAAGTGAAGAGATCATTTTTGTTACTCAGTGGCTTGACAAATACAAGTTTAGAGTCTGTTCACTTAAAACTGAGCTTTCATTATGTGGATGTTCCATGATTTCATTGTAGTATTTATAAACAGTAGTCAGCACTTCTAATGAATGCTTGATTCAGAAAGAGATTTGTGCTTACAAAATGTTTGTATAGTAACATCAGCAGAGTTTGGCTAACCATATGCTTGCATGTGGAGAGCAAACAGAACCATGAAAAAAGCCACTCCAACTTCGGCATGAAATAAACCTATTCTAATGTATGGTTGTTTTTCTTCTGGTCCTGTTACAAATCATGAAGCAGTGGCCTTAACAGCACACTAGGTAGTAGTGATGAGAATATCAATTGCAACAGTGTTGAGAATCAAAAGAAGTATAACCATGGTTGGCAAGTTTAGCTTTTGCCAATGGGTAAATACATGGGTAACATGCATTTACCATATGTTACGTGGGTCAATAGCCATAGCAAAATTTTGCCTTTGTCAAGATCTTAAAGCAGAAGCAATGACTTGGAAGGTAGTGTTTGGAAGACGTTTTGTGCGGCATATTTTTATGAAGGGCTAGACAGGTTGTCAGGCTTTTTTTTTTTTTTATTCTCCTCGTACTTGGTCAAAGATTTCTCAGGTTTGATGGATGGCAAGTAAATTCACTTGATTGTCTTCTTGTCTCATACTAAGTAGGAGGTATAGCTCTGATAAAGTGATATTTGCAAGCTACAGAGAATTAACGCCTGTTAAGGCCATTGCCCCTTCTTCTGCCAGTTTCCATTAGCCCAGCATAACAGCAACAGTATTAAGGATATCTTTTTGTTTGATACCAAAGGTATTCCTCCATCATTCACACTTCTGCAGGCTGGGGTTTCCAGAGGCATTTAAAGAAACCAATTACTTGTTTCCATGAAGTTCCAGTGGAAGTTGGAACCCTTTAGCCACCTTTGAGTCATCCTGCATGAAGACATAGGTGAATCCGTTTCTTAATGTGTCCTGGGTCTCTGTATCACTACATGATTCTTTTTTTCTAGGTCACCTTGGAAGGACTCCAGTTTGTCATGTTACAGTAACCCTGTGAAGGGAACTGAAAAATAGGATAGGTAGATATGACTGATGAGTGAACAACTTCAACAAGCTGTCTTGAGTAACGGTTCTGGAGAGGACTGTGACGTTGCCTGGCAATGCTTCCAGTTCGGTATTGGTGGAGTATGTATTTTCAGATTATGAACTGCTGTGAAGGTTTATTTTGAACCTTAAAGGCATAGAGGGCCAGATCAACTGGATTAAGGCATACACGTTTCTGCAGACAGCAGTTTATCCTATTGTTTTATGGTGTAGAGCATCTGGTCACCTTCAGTTTAACAGCCCAGGTAGCAAAATGCAGTATATAGACAGGTTGGTCTAGCACAGTGTTTTGGTGCAAAGCTGCAGCTCATGATTTGGGGTCATCAGCAAGGTATCTTAACCACTCTGCTGCTGCTTCCCCAGCAGCTGTGCATCCTTCCTAGATTTCCATGAGAGTACGTCTGTTTTCCTCTGGGTGGTTTCTGCCTTGCCTCTTTCCTTCCCAGATAACCTTCACTTCTGATTGCAATGACAGTATGGTTTGGGTTTTTTCCAAATTGATGAAAAGATCAAGCTGCCTCTTGTTCTTTTGATAATGCTGTGTTGTGTCTGCAATGAAAAAATGACCAAATTGAGTGGAATGCATTTGAGTTTGGTCTCATATATTCATTTGATCACGCTAGTTATTTGCTTTGTTTTCATTCTTCGGGCCTTAACAGAATATGTCACTTGGAACTTTTAAAGATTTATCCAGAATTGTGACCATAACTTGACAGGGCAGTGAAACATGCTTAGCAGGGTATGTCCCAGGAGTGCTAGCAGAAGTAGGCAGCTATATTTCAGAGGCTGATTACAGAGTCCATTTTAAGACAAAGTTCCTGGCAGTCCCTAGAAAGATTGCAATCCTAAGTCCAAGGCAGAAATAATCTACTGTATCTCAGCACAGCATTATGTGCAGGCAGTCTTCCCCTCATGTGCTCTTGCCTCTTTGCAAGGAGCCTTTTAGCTCCCATTTTTGAGCTTGATCTTAACAGGAGGGATGGTCACAGAGGATATGTCCGACCATGTCCTTTATCTGCATTGGAATGACATCTGAGTGGCACCACCTTTCTTTTTTTTGTCAGTTCTGATGAAGGAAGTGTATGGGCATATGGGCCTGAAAAGAGGAACAGCATTCTCCAGTCACAACCCTCCTCTGGATGGTTGTGGGAGGGAAGAGTCATGGTTGTAGTTTGTTCCTGCTCTGCAGTTAGATGTAGCAGACTATTCACACCATGACAAAAAACAGGTGGCTTATGGTGGGATGGGGAGAGATGGGATCAACCTCACTAAGCGGGGCACGCATGTCTTTGCCAACAGGTTGGCCAGCCTTGTAAGGAAGGCTTTAAACTAGAAAAGTTGGGGTAAGGGGAGAGTTATAGAGACAGGGTAGTTGGCAAAAGATAGCTCAAGTCAGGATGCCTCTGGCGGGTGCATGCAGCCAGGGAAGTGTGCACAGGACATGACTGTGGAGGATCCTCTTGTACCCCTCCTGGGAAACCTGCATACTCGATCACCTCTCTGAAATGCCTGTACAGCAATGCATGCAGCATGGGGAATAAACAGGAAGAATTAGAGATCTGTGTGCGGTCACAGGGCCACGATCTCATTGCAGTTAGAGACATGGTGGGATAGCTTGCATGACTGGAATGCTGTCATGGATGGCTACGTGCTTTTTAGGAAAGACAGACCAGGAAGGCGAGGTGGTGGAGTTGTTCTTTAGCTGAGAGAACAACTGGAATGTATCGAGCTGTGCCTAGGGGTGGATGAAAAGCAAGTTGAGAGCTTATGGGTAAGGATTAAAGGGCAGACTGGCATGGGTGACACTGTTGTGGGTATTTACTACAGGCCACCTGATCAGGAAGAGGAAGTCAGTGAGGCCTTCTAGAGACAGCTGGAAATAGCCTCATGATCACAGGCCCTGGTTCTCGTGGGGGACTTCAACCATCCTGATACTTGCTAGAAAGACAACACAGCTAGGCACAAACAGTCCCGGAGGTTCCTGCAGAGCATTGGTGACAACTTCTTGACACAGGTGGTGGAGGAGCCAACAAGGAGAGGTGTGCTGCTGGAGCTCGTACTAACAAACAAAGAAAGACTGGTTGAAGATGTGAAGGTTGGGGGCAGCCTTGGTTGCAGTGACCATGAAATGGTGGAGTTCAGGATCCTGCGAGGAGGAGGCAGGGCACTGAGTAGGATCGCAACCCTAGACTTCAGGAGAGCAAACTTTGGCCTCTTCAGGGACCTACTTGGAGGAATCCCATGGGTTAGGGCCCTAGAAGGAAGGGGCGTTCAAGAGAGCTGGTTAATATTCAAACATCACCTCCTCCAGGCTCAAGAGTGGTGCATCCCTATGGGTAGGAAGTCAAGCAAAGGAGGCAGGAGAGCTGCATGGATGAGCAAGGAGCTCCTGGCAAAACTCAACCAGAAGAAGGAAGTATACAGAAAGTGGAAAGGGGGACAGGCCACTTGGGAGGAATATAGGAACGTTGTCAGAGTATGCAGGGATGCGACGAGGAAGGCTAAGGCCCGTGTGGAATTAAATCTGGCAAGGGATGTCAAGGAGAGCAAGAAGGGCTTCTTCAAAGACATCAGTAGCAAGAGGAAGACTAGGGAAAATGTGGGCCCTTTGCTGAATGGGGTGGGTGCCCTGGTGACGAAGGATGCAGAGAAGGCAGAGTTACTGAATGCCTTCTTTGCTTCAGTCTTTATTGCTCAGGCCAGCCCTCAAGAACCCCAGACCCTGGAGACAAGAGAGAAAGTCTGGAGGAAGGAAGACTTTCCCTTGGTGGAGGAGGAGTGGGTTAGAGATCATTTAAGCAAACTTGACACCCACAGATCCATGGGCCCCGATGGGATGCACCCACGAGTGCTGAGGGAGCTGGCAGATGTTATTGCTAGGCCACTCTCCATCATCTCTGAAAGGTCATGGAGAAGAGGAGAGGTGCCTGAGGACTGGAAGAAAGCCAATGTCACCCCAGTCTTCAAAAAGGGCAAGAAGGAGGACCCAGGGAACTACAGGCCAGTCAGCCTCACCTGCATCCCTGGAAAGGTGATGGAGCAGCTCATCCTGGAGGCCATCTCCAAGCATGTGGAGGAAAAGAAGGTGATCAGGAGTAGTCAGCATGGCTTCACCAAGGGGAAATCATGCCTAACCAATCTGATAGCCTTCTCTGATGGAATGACTGGCTGGGTAGATGAGGGGAGAGCAGTGGATGTTGTGTACCTTGACTTCAGCAAGGCTTTTGACACTGTCTCCCATAGCATCCTCATAGGGAAGCTCAGGAAGTGTGGGTTAGATGAGTGGACAGTGAGGTGGATTGAGAACTGGCTGAATGGCAGAGCTCAGAGAGTTGTGATCAGTGGCGCAGAGTCTAGTTGGAGGCCTGTAGCTAGCGGTGTCCCCCAGGGGTCAGTACTGGGTCCAGTCTTGTTCAACTTCTTCATCAATGACCTGGATGAAGGCACAGAGTGCACCCTCAGCAAGTTTGCTGCTGATACAAAACTGGGAGGAGTGGCTGATACGCCAGAGGGCTGTGCTGCCATTCAGAGAGACCTGGAGAGGCTGGAGAGGTGGGCGGAGAGGAACCTCATGAAGTTCAACAAAGGGAAGTGCAGGGTCCTGCACCTAGGGAGGAATAACCCCATGCACCAGTCCAGGTTGGGGGTTGACCTGCTGGAAAGCAGCTCTGCGGAGAAGGACCTGGGAGTGCTGGTGAACACCAAGTTAAGCATGAGGCAGCAATGTGCCCTTGTGATCAAGAAGGCCAATGGTGTCCTGGGCTGCATCGGGAAGAGTGCTGCCAACAGGTTGAGGGAGGTGATCCTCCCCCTCTCCTCAGCCCTGGTGAGGCCACATCTGGAGTACTGCGTCCAGTTCTGGGCTCCCCAGTACAAGAGGGATGTGGCACTACTGGAGCAAGTCCAGCGAAGGGCTACAAAGATGATGAGGGGACTGGAACATCTCTCTTATGAGGAAAGACTGAGAGAGCTGGGCCTGTTTAGCCTAGAGGAGAGAAGGCTGAGAGGAGATCTTATCAATGCGTACAAGTATCTGAAGGGAGGGTGTCAAGAGGATGGGACCAGACTCTTCTCAGTGGTGCCCAGTGACAGGACAAGAGGCAACAGGCACAAACTGAAACACAGACAGTTCCATCTGAACATGAGGAAAAACTTTTTCACTGTGAGGGTGACAGAGCACTGGCACAGGTTGCCCAGAGAGGTTGTGGAGTCTTCTTCTCTGGAGATATTCAAAAGCTGCCTGGATGCAATCTTGTGCAACGTGCTCTAGGTGACCCTGCTTGAGCAGGGGGGTTGAACTTAGATGATCTCCAGAGGTCCCTTCCAACCTCAACCATTCTCAATTCTGTGATATTCCTTGGAATGGCAAATTTTGGCTTTACTTGTCATGTCTACCTGTAAGACCATGTTTCACTTCTGGGGGGGTTCACAGAACTGAGGTCACCTTCAGCCCTGGATGGTGCTGTTCTACTTCCCCATTTAGAACTTTGTCTTAGGTTTTGTGCAGATGCAAACACCATAAACATCCCAGCAGTTTAAGACCTGGAATGCTGGGCTCTCTTCAGACTGCTGTTTGTAGTAATTGATGCTCTCTCAACTGCACCTGTGTTCCCTTAATTGTGAGTGAAAAATAGACACTGTGGAAATGTATGTTGTGTTCATGGACACTCAAAGGAAGCAAAAACATATTGTAGCAGCATTATGAAAAGCATCCAATTCCCAATTTCAAAAGCACTGTGTGGTATTGTCTAAACATCTTTCAGTTTGAAATAGACTCCATGTTTTTAAGCTGCTTTTGAAAGTTGAACTTTGGTTCATCTTCTGCAAAAGGGTTAAAGTAGCATCAGCAGGACTAGGGCCCTGTCTGGCTGGATTGGGGAATTTGAAAATTTCCCTTTTGAAAATCTGGCCTTTCGATTTCGTAAATCAATTAGGGGGGATGGTACCCAGCCTCATGTTTCCCACTAGAAAAATGAATAGAAATGAATGGTCTGATTTCTGCAGCTTAGCCTTTGACAGTTTCCATGCAGAGCTCGTAGTGACAATTGAGGAATGACAGTCACAGAACAGTTCAACTAGATCTCCTGCTTCAGAGTTTAGAGCAAGGGGTTTGAGAGGAGAGGGAGGGAGGATTCTCTACCTAACTCTGAGGTTACTTAATCCTCCAGAGGAAGGAAGTTTTCATATTACTGTACTTCTTACATATGCTGCCTTGTTTGATTTGAGCTACTGCCAGCTGCTGTTTTTAGTCTCCACTCAGTCCTTCTGCCAGGCTTTCACTTTCCCCCTCCTGTGGGCTTCTCTTCTATAGTCTTGTATTCTTTTTCCTTCTTCATCTCTTCTGTCATCAGACTTGCTTTCATTTCCATTATTTTAAAATGGATATTCTCAGATGGATTCTCAAACTCACTCCTTATTTTGTCACTTTCTTTGACCTTATTTTATCCTCTCCTTTCTCTGTTTGTTGCTGCTAGTCCTTTTTCTAGCTTGACTTCCATTCTCTATGTTATCTGAGTAGAGTGGTTCTGTAGGACTTGGCTTAGTGTCATAGAACAAACATTTTAGAGGTCAAAAATAGCAAAGGGCCTCTTTCAGGGATGTGGGATCCAAAACAGTGCAATGTTTTTGATCAGGCGTATTGGTACCTACCAAATTTTGTGTATACCTCATGGTCACTGGCTTGGTAGACTGCCTGATTAATTAGTGGACAAACTATTCACATAACTGCATGCTGAAATAAGCTGAAAATCAGTCTGGTAAAAATACGGGTCATTTCCGAGAATAGAATCTTGCCTTCAATGTGGCTGTTGAGCTGAATCTAACCACCCTTTGGAAATCTGATGTCCCATGTCATGACCCCTGATTCATGCTAAACTGTCAGAAGTCAAGCTGAAACCAAAGGAAGAGCATCCACTCTGATTTTGCTGTCAGTTTAACTAAATCAGCTTCCTACCATTCCTTTAGTGAAACAGCTGCAATTTTCTCATGTTGACAAGCCCTGTGCCCTTGGAATCATGCTATCTAACCAATTTGCAATTTGAGATTTCATGCCTTCCCTGTGCCTGCTGGTGGCATCTTTGCACCTAGCAGGGGGAAATGCAAGAAACAAGAAATTTCAATGAGAAGTTATTTCAGTAAGGATGACATTAGGAAGACGGAGGGAGGGGTATACCATCCCCAAGAATTAGAGGTTTTAATGACGGATTGTTTTCTTCATTGTATCACAGTTCTCTCTCAAAAAAGAAGTCTTGGGAACATGAGACTTGCTTTATCTTTGTGCTTCTTCTTATCTCTTTCCTCCCACTCATGATCTCTTATCATTGTTAATCTGGATCTGCTTTGCCTGTTCACAGGGAAAAGTTCTTAAAAGGAGAAAGGAGGGCCTGCACAGGCTGGTGAATTAGCAAATCAGGGAGAGCGCAGTATTTTAGTATGTTAGGTATTGATTATACCTAATGCCATGAGTCATGCTAAACTGTCCAAAAGCAGTGAGGAGCAGTCTCCCAACCCTGCTGCCTTAGAGGAGCTGGCAAAGCAGGGGTGCTCATGACATTGCCTTCCCTGGTTGCTAGAGCTCCAGCTACAGTATGTCCTCCTAAGAAATCTGGTTGGATTAGACATAGGAGTTCTGCATGGCCCTTTTAGCACAGAACATACCTTCCAACTGAGACCTGGCTGTGTTGTAAAAATAGCCATATTCAGGAATACTGTTAAGAGAAAGAACAGGAAGGGGAATCTGGCTTGGTGAACCTCCCTTAGGAATGCTAAATATATGTCTAAGGAGCCTCAGCTTCCAAACTCTCATAGATTTGGTGGAGAAAGGGGAGGATCTGGCACTGCACTGGAAGAGCTTTTTTGGGGATAGAAGAGAAGTTGAGTAAATACTGACACATTTGACTTTTGGGTTTTTTTGGGGGGTGGGGGGAAGGGGGCAGTTTTGTTTGAGCAAGTAAAATATAATATTTTCAGCAATAACTATCAGAAATTCCTTTAAAAATATCCAGCTAGCATATGGCTTACCTGTGGTTTTTTCGCATGCTTTTTCCCTGTGTAAGGCATTGGCATTATAATTTCTCAAACTAATCTACTAGCTTATTGGATTCATCCACCTACTCTGGGAGATGAAACCCAGTAGATTGAGTTTGTTCTCATGTGCTTTGCCATCATAGCCTTCTGGGTGGTATCTAAGCTTTAAAAAGTCTATTCTGTTCAGGTTTTGTGTTGCACTGTACATTGCATTCTATATAATTTCATCCCTGAAATTGCGCCCACCACTACTGTATGTGCTTGCACTGGGTTGTTAGACTGTTTTCACCATGGGATCTGAATGCCTCTTCACTGTAGTCTGTTTGGCTTCTTGCTTGCTGCACCCCATGCTGTGGTAGCAAGCTGCCTGGATATTACTGTGTTGCAGTTCTTAACTCTGCACCCACCACAAAGTATGAATGCTTATCAGGTGTCCTTAATAACATGAATCTGGTTTTGCTATATTTTCAACTCAGCTGTTTAGCTAAAAGAATGTATTACTTAAAAGAAAAAGCAATTTCACCTGAAAGTAAATGGCCAAATGGAATTTTATTTAGTCCTCACAATAGAGGCCATTTGCTGTTGATAATTGCCATCATGGCACACTTTAAGTGAGAACAAACATACTACCCCCCTCCAATACACACAGGCCTTTTTTCCTAACAGATTTATTCATTAAGCATATGTTCAAAGACTAAACCTATTACCACTCTTAAATAGAACCATTTTTATTGCTTTTCATAGATACAGTGCCACAGTGTTATGAAAAAAAATTAACATTCCAGATTTAATTAACTAAAATATTCTATTAAAACTCCTTTCTGCTGCAGCACTTGTTTGACAATAGGCAGATAAATACCCTATGTTGATGACTGACCTTCAAATGACAGTCCAGTATTGCTGCTTTGCTAAGTCTTTGACAGTTTGAATGCCTTTGTCTTCCATATATGAATGTCGAAAAAGGCCTCTTACCTCCAAGCCGAGAAGTGGTGGGGAGGTGGTTAGGCTGGCAGGCTTGATCTTGCACAGGCAACATTGCTGCTGAATTCAGCACCAATTTTGTCTAGCCAAATTTTGCAGGCTTTCAGGAAGAGGGATGACAGTCCTCAAGGACACTAAATGCCTTCCATTTTTTATATCTTCTGTGGGAGATTAAGATAAGCACAGAAAGCTTTTCAGAGTAGGTCATTCCTCTTTCTTGTGTGTTTGTGCAGGGGCTCTCAAAACGGCCCCTCCCTGTGTGCTCCCCGTACTGCTGTGTGCTCACGGGTGCTGCCAGGTTCTGAATCTCCTTTGCCAGGACGTTAAAGAGCCAATGTCATTTTTTGTGGTGGATGATGCTGGCATAACAGCCTTTAGGTGAAGCTTCTTTTGTTTTTGTGGTTTTTCTGTGCACTACTAAAGCACTTTTCTTGCTGTTGGAGAGACATGTGACTTCAGTGATGCTACGTCTTTTCAGTTTTTAAGACTCATGATCTGTAGAGATGAAAGGTCAGTACATGGAGTATAGTGGAGTATACTGTTAGAATTATCCCAGAAAAGCAGGACCTGGTATTTCATCTTTTGTCTTTTGTGTGTCTCTGTCATATTTGAAGTAGATTGCTACACTTCTACCTAGTGTAGACATGACAAGACATAAAGTGTAGCTCTTTCTTGTCCATTTTCCCTATGGTCTTCACAGCATAATTAATAATTATCTTCAGTAAAAAGGACTAAGAGAGTGGGTTGCACATACTTGTCTTTGAGAGTTGAGGGCTGCAAGAAAAAGATCTTTTAGTCTGGCATCTGCTGAGAGGATAGAGGTGGGGGTTGGTTTGGTAGTTATGCATTGGTTCTTAGAAGCTAAGAATGAGATTTCCAAGATTCCTCAGTAAAGGTCTGACTTGTTCTTGTAGAAGTCAAATGTATACCTCAGTGTGGGAAGAGATGGTATGAGGGTTTGCAGATGGAGTGTTTAGCATAGCAGGAATGTAGCTGTGGATGAGCGGTATCACAAAAAAAAAAAAAGAATCCTGCTTCTTGTTGACACATTTGGTCACCCACACTTGGTAAGTAACATGCTATGGAAGGCATTTGACTATGTTTACTTCAAAGTACGTTAAAGTAGTGCTGAATTTTATAGGAAGTGAGCAATGTTCTAATGTGGGAACAAAACAGTAGGACAACTAGGAGTCCATAAGAAAATGATTTGTTGTATTTGCAATGGCCTGAATTATAGGTATTATGAAGTAAGGAGCTCCTGAAAAGAAAGAAATGCTTTAATCAAGGCCTGAAAAAACAAGAACATTTATCAACAGCCCCAATTCATGTTGCACAGATGAGATGGTAAAATGAATCACTGTCTTTTCATCCTCAGAATAGGAGATAGTGTGAGGCCATTATACCTGTAATGTGTATACCTGTAAAGGAGGTTTTAACAGTGTACCTCCTTGACAACTCTGCATCCCACAAACTCATGAGACCTGCCACCTGATATGGGATATCAGATCATAATGCAGTCCTCTCCGGAATGGTTTGGATCCAGGGTATCTAAGAGGATGTCCACGCTTTTTGCTGGAGGATAGTGCAAAAATCCCCAGGTTAGCTGAGACCAAGTTGTCCTTGGAACTGAAAGCAGAAATGCTTCACTGCTGCAAGACCCAAAATCGTATCTTCACACAACTTTGCTCACCGCCTTGCAGACCCGCTGGTTGGTGTCAGCTCTTGCTAAGATATTGGAAAATGAGTCTGTGTGGTGTGAGGTAGTCACCTTCTCGGATCAAGCAGAGCCCTGGGATGCAGAAATCCACTGAGTTTGGTTCTTTGGATTGTTTTGCAGAGAGCAAAGTTTTGACTGCAGCCAGGAGGTGCAAAATCCTCACAGAAAAATTGCAGAGCTCATCATCTTCTCTTAACGCAGGGTGTGCTTTTTTTTTCCATCTTGCCTTCTCTGACAGATCTGTAACAACTTGCGCATGTCTCTTTATGTATCTAGCCAAAACATTCTCCTGTACGTGTTCCTGCCTCTGGGAGGAGGATGAGAAGACAGACTGTTACGTTTCTTAGTGCTCTGCTTAAGGCTTTGTAGCTGCGTTAATGAGTACAGGTAGTATAGGAACCCTTGTAGACTGGACACAAGTAAACAACGTTGACTATTATCTTCCTCTAGATGCAGTGTTCACTTCTTGTGCTATTACGTGGTTGGTTAGAGAGGAGGGGAAGTTAATGACACCGTTATACTTGTCACACTTTAACCTAAGCATGCCCCTAAGATGAGGGGGCTGCAGTTACAGAGGTAGCAGAACAGTGAAGTGGAAGTAAGGGCACTTAGTTGTCCAGGCTTTGCACTTCTGCCTATAACGGAGGTTCCCAGGGTGAAAACAGGACGCTGTAGTACAGGGATAAAATTGAGTGTGGATGTTCTTTTTCTAGGTGTCCACACCTTTATCCATCCAATTGCTTATTCGGGAGCCTAAATGATAGTATCTGAATGATACCACTGCTTTCAGAGTAAGCCGAGATGTATAAATATAGTCTTTAAATCCATGAAAGAAAGTGAAATGTTTATACTTGGGATAGTAACCTTGAGGCATATATCAGGTTTGTGGCTGAAGATGATTGTTGAGACTCGTCTTAATATAATTTACTTTGCTCAGGAAAAAATGTCTTTGGAGTAAAGGTTGAATGTGATAGTGGCTTACCTAATGTTTTTGCTGAAGGCTCCAGGGCGTAAGATTTTAGTCACTTAGTAAAGCAGGCTCTACTCAAATGAATGACATCAGAATGTTCACATTTGAAACTGGCAGGAGGCCAGCATATCACCCATCTGCTTCAAAGTGCAAGCCCTCTTATTCCCAAGAGCAAAAAGCAGATTTAAAACCTACAGGACACCAGGCTACTAAGTCACTCGAGAGAAATTAGAAACACACACAATGAGGTTGACATCAGAACTGCAGAAGTTCATTTATGAGAAGAAATTTGCTTTTTATCAATCAATACAAGCGTGCTAACATTAATACAAACAACAGTAGTATGAATACAGCATTCTTTCAAAAATGCATGAAACCAAAATGCACTTATTTTAATTTTCTAGTTGACACTTGTATCACAAGCTGTTTGATTTTTAAATTACTGCTGCTGTTTTTTGTTTATGCATCAGGCACTCTTAAGCATATCTGCTAGTTAAAGTTTAAAGGCACAAAAATGATGATTTGGGAGGGGAGAGTTAGTTATCTTGTTTCAAAAAGAGAATTCAACCCTGTATATCTAAATCTGCGTCTTTGTTGCATTGTTGGCAGTTTTCCGTGGCTGTTTTGTCTGTGCAAGGCTGATTCATGAGCAGTCAAAGCCATAGCTCTTTATTTTAGCTGTGGAATTACAGAGCTGTTTTGTGGGTTTCCATTTTCAGTATTAAAGGGAGTTTGGAAGCTGGGAATGGTGTGGGACAACCAACTCAGCTGAAAGCCAACTTACTGTCTGTTTACAAAAACTAAAGGCACCCCCAAATTTATCCCCAGGCACTTGAAAACTTTCACTGGAAAAAAAAAAAAGCATAACAAAGAAATGTATTCTTTAAAACAAAAAAAGGACTGCGGTTAATTGTTAGGCAGTAATCAGAAAGACCTTCTGTAAAGGGTTTAGTAGGAAAGGAGGGAAGTGCCTTGTACAAAAACAAAAGAGTCTTTGAATAGAGCCCTGATTGAAAGATGGCAAATGCTAATTATGTGTGGGTGTGAGGGAAGTTAATATTCACTGCCTCTGCCCACCAAGGGTCTGCATTCACTTTTTAAGAGCTGTAATTTGACACCATATTTAATATTTTAATTGTTTTGAAGCAAAGACCCTGCTCTAGGGTCCCTAGCTGCCATGAGAAATAGCATGCCCTGTAACTTGACATGTTTCTCGGGAGAAAAGGAAAAAGGACAGTGCTTAACAACATGTTGTGTTTAAAACCTGCAAGCATTAATAGAGCCATTAAGAATAAACATCTTATTTAATAGTGGGAGTACAATTTATATGTGCACAAGGACATAACTCTGTTCTTGCACTGGAAATTAAGAACAACTCCCTCATCAGTAGAGGCATGGAAGTTTATAACCGGTATTGGAAGAGAATCAGACCCCAACAGATGGTACAGTAACTATTGTGTACTTTCCGTATGGTTGCTTTATATGCCAATCTCTTATTGCTGCTGATGGCTCCTAGCATTTCTTCTTTTGCTGAAATGGGAGACCTGTCTTTCTAGAGCAAAGAGCCTGAGGGTTTGGTTTTCCTCTCGCTCCATGTAAGTAGGGCTCGCACCTGATCTAGAGTGGTGTCAGCCAAGCCTGTTCTGAACTGTTTTGCCCATGTAGCTCTCATGTTGCATATGAATTATTACAGACTAGAGGTCTGGTGAGATGATCAAGTTACTTTCTCTTACTAGATGGGTTAGGGATGTTAAACAGCCAAAAGTACTGTGTAGGATTCCAGGTCTGGGAGGAGTACAGTCTTGAGCATCTGGGTTCTCCCAGGAAGGAAGAGTTTGGTAGCAGCCCAAAGGAAGTCTTCTGCTCTCACCCTTCAGTCAAACAGTTTGTGGTAGCAGACTGCATCCTTCCCTCTTCAGTGCTATCATGTAAAACTGTGTTTTCCAAATTCTGTCCATAACTGGGAACAAAAAATTTATGGAGGCAGGGAACTTTGAGAAGGTTTTGAGTTTTTTCACTTTTCCATATTTCTTTTCCCCTCCAGATAACCATATTTTGTCATGAATTGTCTTCTGGGCATCAGGACTATGATTCCTGTTAGGAAAAAAAATGGAAATGGAAATATGAAAGCCCTATCAATACGATATCACTAAAATCTGCTCAGACTGGGTTTTGTCTCTGCACTTTAGGCCTGTAGAGAGCAAACACATTTTCAAGTGAGCAGACTGCACTATGAGAATTACTGAGAAATGAGACCCTACATTAGCACAGAACAGACTCTTTCCCACAGGGGAAAAAAAACAGATTTTCTTCTTGAAGTACTAATTTTGCTTAATAACACAAAATTCTTGTCTAGTTCTTACCAAACCCCCAGTTTTTCTACTGAATGCAAACGGTAGCAGTAAGCTAAGAATTACTCTGAAAATTCATCACAGTTGTCCTGGTTTGGTCTGAAAGTCAGTTTCACAAGTGCTTTTGCAGAACATTGATTTAACAAACCAGGAAGCTTCTTTTTCGTGATCGATAAATGGTACCCTCCAGGAACCTAATTAAAGAAGAAGTTTCTACCTTGATAATTTAGTGAAATGTATGTTTCTTTTCAACTTGGTGTGTCTAAAAACTCTTGAATGAAAAGAAACCAAAACATGACCCAGAACTTTGCTGGTGAATGCTCCCATTTCCAGCTTTGTTCTGCCAGCTCAAACTTCTGAATGAATGAAAGAGGAATGGCCTAAGAAGCAAGAGAGACGTCAAGGTGCTAGCCTGCTGGAAACCAAGGACCTATAATACTTATGTAACCTGTTACATGCTTCTAGTAGAATTTGAGCCTTTATTAAATTAAGGTTTTAGATAAAACCTCCTAAATCTTTTGTTCTCGGTTCTTCACATGCCCCCTGTGTATGTACAGCCTAACCTAATAGGCACCTGTGACATCAATAATCATGATAGGCATGTATCCCACCACTGATAGTGGGGTATGGGTCCTTTTTTTACATTAGGATTTAACAGACAGATAATAGGAGACATTGGTTCCTGTTACGCTAGCTTGTCATGGAAGCTGCAAGAAAGTGGCTAAGATTCTCTTCATCCTACCTGTATTCTTCTGTCTGAAAAAAGAGTTGAGGCTGGTGGACATCTTCCACTGCAGGAACTGTGCTAAATATGGCCTTAGGAATCAAGGGTCTGTCCAGATGGTATTGACACTTGTCATTGGGCCAGTTTCCTGTGGCGGCCAGTCAATTACTACACAGTGCCTGCTGGAGTGCTGAAATATCACGGCGTCTGGAAAGCTCATTTAAACCAGAGAAAATAGGGAAAACCTCAAGGCTTTGACTGAAGACTGAAGTTTATAGAGCAGATCAGCAAGCACATAGCATCAGTGACTGGTTGGGAATCAGATGAGGTTTGCAACTCCTTAGCTGGCCAGTCTTCCTCCTGTAGAAGGAGAGGAGGGGGAGGCAGTTTGTCTTGCAGTCTGGTATTTCTCCTCTCCATCCCTCTAGTAGCTTGCAGGCTTGTTCTTGTACGTGACCCTGCAGTGTTATAATAACGGGCATGGGTGAACATGAACGTTTTTTCTGACTTCACCTCTTTTTCTCTCCTCCCACCCATCCCAGATGAAGTGGCAGGTGGACTGAGTGGGAGCAGTGTGAAAATGAATGCAGAGAAAATGTGTGACTCAGCAGTTCAGCAGGGAGCTGCTGAGCAGCAAGGCAACCGTTCTCCTCACACACTCCGACATCAGACTCCTGTTCCCTCAGAGATGAGAATAGGCCATTTAGGGATGGAGCTGTACTGCCCACGAGCAGGGAGAAGGGACTGTATATTCTTTTCAGCAGAACTTGTTTCAAGTAAAGAGGAAGGCTAAAAGATGTGTCTCCTGCAAAGTTTCTTCTCTAAGTTTGTTAAAAATTATACCAGTGAAAGCAAAGAGGGATTGGACTAGAAATCCATAAATCTCAGCTCAGTGCCTGGCATGATCACAGATTTTCTGCATGACTTTATTCCTCGCTTTCTTTTCTCTTGATGCGTCTTTCCTTTTTGGTAACTATTTTGGCTCAAGCAGCAGCCAAACTCCACCAATTGAGCTTGAAAGTAGACCTGAAACTTCAGTGCTTTTCCTGGCTAGTAGATGACACCCATTTCCTTCCCTGCACTGTTGTTTCAACAACTCTGCGAAGAACATTTACTTTTCCCAGCATGAAGGCTGCTGATTTTAAGCATGCTAACTACTCTCAGACAAGTAAGTGCAAAGGACAATCGTTGGTATTTCTGGGTTGTACTCTGTCACACTGGGGTGGACTAACTTTTTTTTTCTTTCTCTCTTTCTTTAACATTAGGGAGGAGCATTGTAGTGTCTAAGTAAGCATTTTTGTAATGATGCAGGAAGTTTGTATTTTTTTGTTACCAGTTTCTGTGCATCTCTTTCAGAAGGGAGGACTGAAGTAGATTTTTCTCTATCATAGGATGAGCAATTGGAGGTAGGCACTTTGCGTCTGAAGCTTATTGTTTCAAAGCTGGAGTATAAATCATTGTCACAGAATTTTCCATAGACCTGTGTTCCAGAGTTGGATCTTCTCAAAGAGCAGGTGAACTCTTTCCTTCCCTTTTGGCTGGTGTAGATAACATGCCGAAAGAGCTACATGGGGGTGGTGTCATCTTGAATCTTCAGAGAGCCTGACACAGTTTCACTGAGAGCTCTGAGTAGCTGCATTACTCTTGATGAGAGTATCAACCCAGGAATCAAAAGGGAGTGAATTAAATATCAGTATTCTTGGTTACTTCCAGTGTGATCATTTTAGAAATGTCCAGCTTTCCCAAATGGAATACCCGAATATTTCAGTTGTTCCCCACACAACTCTGAATGCCTGCAGCTTATCCATGCTAATTCTTACAGTACAGGGTAGATACAGTTGGTGCAAACTGAAAGTATTAGAAATCATGAGTTGAATCTCCGAAAAAGTAACACAGGAGACTGACAGCCAGGTCCCTGGTGTATAGACTGGGTCCTTTGTGAAGACTTTTCCATTCCTCCGTAATGTGTCAGAGATGGTAGTCAGTTGCTCAGACCTCTTATTTGGATTAACATTGTCAGGTTTATTTATGCTATAAGCTCTGTTAAACATTTTAGGCTTCAAAGAGAATGAGAGGTCTGCAGTTCATCCTCACTGGATGAATCTAACTGGCTTCCAGTTAGCTATCAAACTGATTTTAGAATTGCCTTGATGCCTTGCAGTGTTTAGTAGTAAACTTAGTGGGATATGTGGATCTGTCCAAGTTCTTGCTAGCGCCTGAATTAAGCTGTCTGATATCTTCTGAGGTAGCTCTCTATGTGATTTCACATTCCAAATGAAAGATCTACCAACCACAAGTTTTTGGCAGCTAGAATTTGAACTTTTTCCAGGTTGGAATTGAAAATGTTGAGGCGATTTTGATTGTTATAAATCCCTTCTATCTCCAAGCAGGCTGTAGTAGGCAGCAGCAAGGGGCATCTTGGATTGTTTTGCTTTGCAACATTTAATGCAGATACTTCTATGGACTAGATGCTCTGCTCCCAGACACTGTTTTATCCTACTATTTGGAAAAGATACATGTATCAGACTCTTTTGAACAGCAGATCCGGATCCAAGCGGAGTAGAAATAGTTGGTGCTGTATCATGACTGGAAAGGTACAAAAAAAGTTACTAAGGGAGGAGCCAAAGAGATGCATTCTTAGTATAACTGCAAGTGTGGGAAATAGCATTCCCACTGTTTTCAGCACAGCTCGTTATATCTTGAATGTAAGTTTTAACATGACTTGTTAGATGAGTTAGGAATGCAGAGAGCATCAAGAAGAAACAGCCTTCTCTGGATGGTGAATAGTATCCATCTGTAAATGGCAATGACATACTTTCTGCCATTATGTTTAACTGTTTAGTGTCTGAAATTGGCTGATTATATAAAGAAGTTCAGTAAAAGTTTCTGAGTTGTAGGATAGCGGCCCACCAATCAGTTTTCTATGGAGAAAGGAATGTAAGTACGTAAGTTCTGTTTGGCATGTATGACAGCTCTCCTTCTTCATCCCTGCTTCTTCTCAATGCATGCCACAGTGCAAAAAAAGATTGTCTGTTAGTCTAAAAGCTAATTATTCTGTTTCCATCCTTCTCTTGCTGCAGCATATTGCAAGTAGGAGAGAGAATGGCTTCTTAGCCACTACCTTTCTCCTATTGCTCCATTCCTCCAGCAAATGAGCTGCCTTTTTACCTTCCAGCACAAGTTACCTCTGGTTCATTTGCACTCATGCAGCTTGCATGTGCCTTACTGGCATTAGGACTTCCCCTGCAATCATTGTGCCTTATGACCTGCGGATATGCGAAGTACAATGCCAGAGCTATGTCCTGCATGCGCAATTTAGGTGGTGCATGTAAAAATAAGCAATTGTTTGGCAGACCCTTATCAGTAGTATACATTCATTTATTGTTCTCTAATCAATGGCAGGTCTCCCTAGCAGACAGATGGAAATCAGAGACAATGTTTTCAATAGGCAGCTGCATTTTGATACCTGAAGATGCAGGGTCATATATGGATATAGGTCTCTGGGGTAAAGTGTTGATAATCTTGCTGGACATGTTCACGCTTTGCAATGCTTCCTCATTCTGGGCTGTTCCTTTGGAGTAAAATTCTTGCCAGGCACAGCAATCATGAGGACATAGGCAGATTCAGAGGGATGTGGATCCTCCTCACACATGAAACACATATAGGACAAAGCAGCTGAGTTGCTACAGCCTGTTGACTGCTGCAGCTTGAGTTGGCAGAACAGTCAAGGTCCATTTCTCCTTCCTACCCTGTGTATCTGACAAGTAGTTCCACAGAGCTCGTAGCCCTGGCTAGGCCTCCTGCCTTGCCCCAAGTTACTACAGCTCAGTACTGCAATGTGGGGGGGACATCCACACTAAGAAGCATGCAGTGGGTGATCTTACTGATTTTCTTACTGCTGTCTGCCCTGTGACAGCTTCTTGGGCTTTCCAACCCAGAGAATAGTAAACAAGATTTTTTTTTCCCAGTGGGAAAAGCCTGAAGGAGAACAAGAACCCAGTGTCCTGCTTCTTTCCAGGACACAAACTATGGTGTTTGTGCTTTCTTGATTTCTCTTGAGAAATGCTGTTTTAATGGAGCATTTATATTGCATAAGCGCCAGAGACACTAAGAGTTATCACTTCCCCACAAGCCACCATTAAAAAAAAAAATTGGATTTTCCAGTGAAAAAGCCACCCAAGCAACCCAAGATGTAAAATTCCCACTGGCACAGTGTAACAGATGTGAGTAAAACTTAAATGTGTAAACATTATCTTTTCATTGCTAGGTTACATTTTGTTTCACCATTATAAAAATCCTTTGGTAAGAAACAAGTCTTTTCATCCCACAAATACATTGTTAAATTCAGCACCTATGCACAACAGAGGACAGAAGTTTCTTGCAAAGTGCTGACTTCATTAAGAAATACAGCCAGGATACATGGTCCTGGGGGTGTGCTTTTTTTCTCTGAAGACTCTGAGGATGAATCAGTTGGCTTTGGGGAGCTGCTGATGCCTTGCCCACAGTAGCATTCAATTAGATCTTATGCTGTAAGGCATTGTTGTCTTACTCATCATTACGATAGTGCCCTCTAGTATTTCACTTAAGTCTAGTATTCTAAGCACATGTTTTTCAAATAGTATATTTATATTCTTGGTTCATTCTTCTGTCCTTTATGTATTCACATACAGAGTCAGAAGAAGAAGGAGATGGAGTTACAGGGGTTTCAGTATAGAAATTCTCTGCGTTAAGGAAGCCAACTGTTACCTTGTGAGTGGATAAGAAATTTCCCTGTGTAGATTATTGCATAACAGTGTTGTACCATTTGTTTTTGGCAGCTTGTGCTGGTGAACATACTCAGAAAAAGAGTATAGGATGGATAGATGACTGGTTTGATCCACAGAGTTCATTTTCCTTGAACAGCAAGGATGATGGTTGAGCTTATGGTCCTGTCTGGAAATTTTAGGTTGCTTTAACAAGCCCTATGGCTGCTACAGATGTCAGAGACCTTTTATTTCTTCTGCCAAAGAACTAGCAAGTGCAGGCTCCTGGCAAAGGAGAAGTACTTGAACTCGAATCCTGACCTTCATGAGGCAGGAATTCAGGAGCGTGGGATGAGGATGTTAGATTTCCACGCAGTCAAATCACTACCAGAAGTGACGCACAATTCACTCCTTCTGGAGGTAGTCATCCTTCTGAGCTGTCTCAAAACCTGCCCGCTGACCTTGACATAAGAGAACAAATTTTCCGACATGTCTGTCCATGGCCTTTTAGAACAAATAGTAGAGGAACATAGGAATGCAATATGGAATGTAAATGGTAATTGAAGTATTGTTTAAAGCTGGGATAGTTAAATCAATACAAAACCCTAGGTGGGCACCCTTATGTTTGTTAAAATCTAATCTTTGATGGTTTATTTGGAATAGTAAGTTTTTGAGTGGACTTTAATTAATCCAAGGCATTGTTGTCATGTACCCAAAACATGAACCTTAATCTGTTTGTTTATAGGTATGAATTCTGACAGTTCCCTAATACTTGAGTTCTTGACCTGTTTTCTTTTACTGTTATTAGTGAAAATATCTGTTGATAGCAGCTGAACCATATTGATTCAGCCAAGCTGGAATCCTGGACTCCTCATTGCGTAGAACAGAACTCTACCTTATGCAGTAAAAATGATTGGTAGTAGTAGTAGTCTATTGTCCTTCATATAGGGCACTCATAAGAAGGCGAGTGCGACTCCTACAATTGTAGCTTATACAGCTTTTTCTAGACAACATTGGAATACTGGGAATTGGGCTTCTTGGCTCTGGAGAGGTATAGATCCCCATGGTTACAGACACCGAGTAGTCCCCTAACTTTGACCTCTTTACTCCAGAAGGTGGTGTGATTAAGTGGCCTTAATGTCATCATATTAGAGATGAGATTCTGTTTCCAACTTTGACAGAAGTGACCTTGAAAAATCTCAGACTGTTACAGATGTAAAATGGAGAAATTATACTTACCTGCTACATAAGGCAAGTAAATGAGCTTTTGGTCAGTTTAAAAAAGATGGGTTCTGAAATAAGAAATATCTTGAGTTATAAATACTAGTTAAAAGCTGAACTTGAAATCTGCATTCCCGGACTCCTCACTCTGATTGCCTTCCCAAAGATATTTTAGTCCTGCTTTGCATGCATTGTATCTTAAACTTTGTGGAGCTGTATCCCACAGAGGAAGTCACTAGGGTTTGGAAGCAGTAAATATGTTTGTCAGCTGTTCTCAGGGACATAGGTGCATTGTTTAATGTAGGTAAAGGAAAAGTAGGACTTAGAACATTCTTGGTGGAAAAGGAAGGCCAGAGACTGTGGGAGGAAGCCATAATAAATTATATGTAAATAGATATTTTTAAAGATTTATATTTCAGACACTTGCAAATGTCTTTTTACATGGATGGCAAAAATCACTTCTGACTTCAAGATTCTGTTCCTGCTAAATTTCAGATTCCTGCTCCAAAACACAGAACATAACCCGCCCCCCAATAATAGCAGAAAAAAACTGTCAGATACTGACAAAGATTTTCCTCCTCTTCTTGCCCAAATCCAATGATTAGAATAAGACATAAAGCAGTTTGCAAGCTTGGAAAGATTCAAATTTAACTGTTAAGTTTTAACGCATGATAGAAAAGGAGAACACAGTTTGATGTTGATGATATTTAGGTAGCCTTAGCTATAAATGTGGCTGCTATGTAATTCTGTTGGAGAAATTTTGAGTCCAGCTCTGCACATCATGGTATCAGAAGTCAGATGTTGAACCTGTAGTCTGTGGACTGCTGCTCACAATTGTTGCCTGAACACAAAGGACTGCATCTGGGTTCTGTGCGTTTCTTGGGGGTTTTGTCATGGACTGTAAATTACAGGCTGGAGCCTGGGGGACAGAGAGGTAGAACTCCCATGAGCTTTCCACCTATATTCCAGAAATTGTCTGCTTTTCAGTAACAAGTGTTGTTGTCAAGCTGTTGTCTTCCAGCGTTAAGGATACATAGATGAAAATAATGAGAAACTGTGAGAAATACAGTCTGGAATTGTTGCTGTTTCTGATTTCACCTTTTTAATTCCTTGTTTTTCTGTGTTTTATTGACCTTTATTTAATCTGAAGTCTTGATAGTGTTTATGGAAATGTACTGAGTCAGTAAATGGCAAATACAGTCTGTCGGTTACTTTCAGTATTATCTGTGGTATGTACATGCATACACGGGTCTGTCTGTATGCATGTCACCTATGCTTTTGAGAAATATCTGTATAAAGACAGTGAAAATCATCTGCCTAACCAGTTGTATCCAGCATACTCTGCTGAGGTCCATAGTTGTATGGCATCTCTGCACTCGGGTCTACTGAGGCCATTCCCCATCACAAACTGACTGGCAATATTTTGAAATGAGAAACCAATAACCTGAGCTGTTATGGAAGCACCTGATGGTACCTTGCAACTGTTCCTTCTTGAGCCATTTCTGGGAGATGCTGCATAGTCAGTACACAGTGATGACCCTCATGTCATTAGGGAGCTATGGGAATGGAGAACCTTGGGAAAAGCTGCCAGCATTTCTCATATGCCTTGCTCGCTCGTGCAGGGATGTCCTCAGGTCTCTTTCAGTGAAGAGAAGAAGAACAATCACAGAGTGGGGATAAGCAGCTCATGTTCCTTTCTACTCTTACATTTTTGTATTTTAGAAATCAGAAAGGGATAGTCCTGTGAACCCTTACTTACCTTATTGATGGCCAAGCTCTCAGCTGGTATATGAATCCCATGTTTCATTTAGTTAATTAGAGCTGTGGCTAGTTCATCTGACCTAAAGTTACTATTCTGGGACACTTAGAGAAATGCCTGATGAGTGGAGCATTCTGTAGAAACTCAACTTCAGCAAACCACACAAGGACCAACAATGTGGCCTTTACCTTGGGCACACGTGGCTGGCTTAGGCTACAGTCTTGTACACAGGGCAGCCTTGGGGTTTTCCTCGTGTGGAAAGATGTAAATCAGCAGTGATTGCATTGAATGGGTCAGATCTGTCACTGTCACCTCCAGCTTGTAAATGTGTTTACTTCTACACAAACTGCATTCAAAATACTATTACTGGGTGGCTAGCCGCTCCACTGCATCTTTCCATTGAATGGAATAACATTACAACATTTTTAAGTAGCTCTTGAGTAAAGACTCATTCAAGAAGTTATTAGAATTAAAGTCTACTTTATTAGTACCTTGGGACACCCTGACAAAATCCAGAGCCCTTCAGCACTATCCAGACGCATAGAATTGGACAGTCTCTACCCCAGAAATTTATAATCAAATTAGACAAAAAGCAGACAAGAAAAGGAAAAGAGAGAAACTGAGGAAGAGTGGGACAAAACAGGTTTTCTGCCATCATGCAGCTGGGAAGTGTGTAGCTAGCAAATAGCACAGATGGTTCTTTTAAAACAGTAAAAACAAAAAGGTGCAGCAATATAAATGAGAATTTATTAACAACAAAGCCCAGATTCTGCACCTCCGGAAAGAAAGGGAAAATAATTTATCCGCCCACACTCACTTTTTTCTGACGAAGGCAGGTGAATACAGCTGCACTAATAGTGTGACGCTCACAATCCTGAGCTGCACTTACTGATGCAGAACTGAGAGGTAGCTAACGTCTTTAGGAAAACAATAGCCCTTGCAGCCTCCGCGGGGGCTACAGGGTTACATGCTATTCATTCCCTGCACATGTCATTTGCATGTGAAGGTCTTTCCAGTCCAGCTGTGATGGAGTCAATAGATGAAGCTGAAGGACAACAAGGACAGCTGAGCAGGAAGGAGCAGTCTGTGAAAACCTCCCAGAAAACAGCACCGCTTGGTTGGGCTGCCCGGTGGAATGGATTGATGCCTGGAGACAGCATGTATCTGTTTGTCCTCTCGCAGATGTTGGTAAGGCAGCTTGTCATCACTTTGAAATGCTGAGACCCCTTCTTTAAAGGTATCTTGGCGTGGGAGCTTTCTTCCTCATTCACTGTGGGATAGCAATGGACGTAGCTGCAGTCCTCTCTCATTTCGGCAGCTGCCTTCCGCAGCCCTGCTTTACAAACGGCCCCTGCCCTTGGATGTCCCAGACTCCCATCCCAGCCTGCTGCCCCATCACCAAATGACCCATTTTGCTACAAAACCATCTTGTGCTGCTGATATGTACAGGGATAGCATCCATCTGGTTAAAAAGTGAACTGGGAGGGGACCCCCTTAGAGTTGCCCTTCGTGGTGTGGGATGGGATGGGGGTGTTTCTCTCTGTGAGGGTGGTAGCTTTTAACATCCTTGCTTTTGTGGTTTTATGTCAGCTGTGGTGTATGCAGCAACCTTAAGTGGTTCAAATGAAATGTTTCAACGTATGCGTATTTGTGCATGTGTATATGTCTTTATAGGAATATCTGTGTGGACACGGTTATTTGTGAGAGCTTTGCATAGTATGACATAGGCCTTTTAATAACATACAAAATTTATGTAATACCAATTTTCATTTAAAAGTAGTAATGCTAAAAGCTCAGAATCCAGAGGGATCTCTGTTGCTCTTTTGATGTAAAGGCTATCTTGGGCAGTCCTTTTGCTAGTGTAAATCAGAGTAACTTTGTTGAACTCAGTGACACACATCCAGTTAATGCTAGCTGAGCGTTTAGTCCTCAGTCTTTTTATTCTTATTAAGCTACAGCACAGAAAATACCTGACTTAAAGCAAAAATGATAATCAACATTAACTAATTTAGTTCTCGTTGATTTTATTATGCAGTCTTGAAATGAAAATGAATGTTTAATGAGGAATGCTCATATGTATTTTCTGATTGATTGCACAGCTTCTCTGCATGATGCTGTGCTACAGCACTTACGGGACCATCCCAGCAGCTCAGAATGCCTTTGACCTGCTGTCTTACATACTTACACCATTTGGACAATTTTTGTCAGATCGAGGGGAGGTAAGTTCCTGTATTTTTTCTCTCTGATTGAATGGTTGATGTTAGTAGCCTTAGGTGATGCTTCAAATATCTCTTCAAATTAAGTGTATAATACATATGTACTTAATATAGTGACTGCTGTACTCTGTGTGTTCTGAAAGGGTGGAAAATGTTTTCTGAAAATAGATTTATATTTGTTCTTCAAAAAAATGGGCCAAATTTTTGACAATGCTGTTAAATCAGCATAGTGGAGTTTTAGTAAGGTGCAAATGATTGCAAACGAAACAAAGGAATGAGAAATCAGCCCTCTAAGGCTTACTCCACAGTAAAGAGAGAGCTGGAACTTTATTAGGATGGATAGAATCTTAGATTCTGAAAAAATGGAAGGAGCCACAGAAAGGGTGAGAAACACAAGATGCACCATAACAAAACTTTTTTTTTGAGTGTTTAGAGCAAATCTGTATGTGGTGAAAGCATTTCAGGTGTACTAGGTGTACAGACACAGTTATATCTACAAAGGTACCCTAATAAAAATGCTTAGCCTCTCACCATGACAGAATGACATGTATACCAATATGATTCATCTGATGAATTACTGGGGTAATTATACCCACTGCAGATTTCTCTAGTGTGGACAGAACTTTAATTAAATGGTAAGCAGCTACTTTCAAAAATCACACCAAATATATTTGCCATCAGAATGTTTAGATTCATTGTACATGATCTTTGTAGCAGAGGCTGTGCAGTACAAATAGGAACTCTGACTCTGTGCCTTTTGGGGTTGAAGTACAGTGGAGATTGCTTTCTGTGTTCACTTAATAGTGTTTGAGCTACATATTGCCTGCTCTTCTGTTTATTTGAAAGAAATACTTTTTCTTTGACCTTTCTCAGTTGGATTTGTAATGCATAATCAAAGCTCTTTATAGAAGATAAGGCATTCTGATTTTCTGTGTCTTATTTGCAGTGGGTCAGTCATTAACAAATTGTTTCTTACAGAAAACCCCTGATTTATATGACTTGGACTTAAAATAAGCGTTTTGTGGGTTCAGTGTGGAGGAGAGCGATTCTGCACCACAAGAACACCCCAAGTATGACTCTGTGCAGATGTTCATGTATATCCTTGAGGACTGTTTGTTATAGCACTATTTACAGTACAAATTTACTACAATCTAGAATTGAGAACAGTTAAGGGGAAGAAATCTACTGACATTAAAATGAGCAAATAAAATCTCTTAACTCTGAATTTCTCTCTACCCATACGAATGTGTCAGAAGCAGAGTAAAATTCCTAGCTCTCTGAATTCCATTAGAAGTACATTTTGCACCTATTACTGAGAATAGGCTGAACTCTGAACTACTTAGATGTGGCTAGGACATTGGAATGAATTTCACTGCCAGTGCTGGGAATGGACACTATGACACTTCTCAGAACATGTAGAAAACTTAAACTCCTCTGTGATTGGATTTTTTTTGTAAAGGTCCCTAAACAAATGAACAGTACTAAACTTCCACCAAAGCCCTTTGCCAAGGGATAAAATTACACGGACTGTGACAAGCCCGGGCTGCAAAATTGAGTCATGGATCCAGTTCTCAGTGTTGGAAATGTATGAGGATAGGAAGCAGTTTCGCTGTGATGGCTGATGCCAAAATACTGAAAGCCAGTTTTCAGATGTTCAGAGATCCTGGAGCTCAGAGATGGTTTCAATTTCAGTCATCTCCAAAACCTGGCATTTTTTTTGTTGGTGGTGACTTTTCCACAGACAAGAGTATGGTATGACTAATCAACATGGGAAATCCAAGAATGAATACAGACTGTTTACCGAGAACACACACAAATGCTATACCGTACCCCTAAATACTTCATGAATCATTGTCAATTCTGTCGTTTCACAGGACCTGACCAGAGTCGGGAGCATTGTGATATCATATATCCTGCTGTCATTAGCTTCTCTAGGACTGTTACTTGTAGGATCTCTGGTAAGCTATGATACTGCGTAAACTATGTTCTTTCCTTTTTCCAGCGAGTTTTTAGAAAATGTCTAGTTTACTCTCGGTTCTTGATGTTAAGCCTAAGTTGATTTTAAAGTAATACTTTCTGGGATATTTCTGTGTGATTACTGTCATGCTTTACACAGAAGAATCCTGACTACACTTATCCTTACTTAATTTCTTGATGAATTGGGGATTCAGCTAATGGCTTTTATTCCCTCCATCCACAGGTGGGTAAAGTATTTTCACTTACGGTAGGAGGGATATGATCCAGTAAAGGGAGCTTCAAATATTGCTGCCTTATGAATTGACCACAGACCATTCATTGACTTAAGTGACAGCAAGAGTTAGTCCAGAGTACAGTGTGCTTGTGAATGTAATACCCTTGTAGATGTAGGCCAAGGCCCCAGCTGCAGAACAAGATTAATGGCATGACTACAATTAATCTAGTTAACTGTCAGCTGTTTGGGAGCAGAAGGCAGCATGTTGTGCTTCTCCACCGATCATATAAGTGGCACAAAGATGTGCACTAGGTGGAAAATCTAGGGGGAATTCTTTCTTTTCGGGGAGCTCTAGCTGAACATGGCTTTTCATACCCCTGTATATTGTTATGTTAGAGTGGGAGTACAGTGCCTGAAAATACAGGTAGAACATGGCCTCCTGTCCTTACTGTAGTGCACCTTCAGAGAGCTCAGGAAGCTGAGGCTGTACCATACATATGTAGTTTGAGTGACTAAGCAGTATAATGCAGTACATCATAGAACCATAGGACTGCGGGTGGGAATGGACCTCTGGACATCTCTAGTCCAACCTCCTGCTTGAAGCAGGACTGTCACCAGCACTAGATCAGTCAGATATGGCTTTTCTAGACAAGTTTTGAAAACGTCCAAGGTTTACCACCTCTCTGGGTACCTATGCCAGGACTGCATGGCTCTTGTGGGGAAGAAATTTTTCCTAATGTCCAATCTGAATTTCCTGAGCTGCGACTTGTGGCTGTTGTCCCTTGTGATATCAGCTGTCACTACCAAGAAGAGTTTGGCTGCATCATCTCTGTAGCTGCCTTTCAAGTAGTTGCAGGCTGCTCTTAGCCTTCTCTTTGCCAAGCTGAACAAGCCCAACTCCTCAACCTCCTTCGCAGGCCATGTGCTCTAGACCCCTGACCACCTTCATCGCCCTCCGCTGGGCCCATGCCAATTTGTCCATATCCATCTTAAACTGGAGGGCTTAGCATTGGACACAGTATGCAAGGTGCAGCTTCACCGGCACTAAGTAGTGGGGAATAATAACTTCCTTTGATCTGCTGGCCACACTTCTAATGTGGCCTAGTATGAGGTTTGTCATAATACATATCGCAGTTCAGTTCAGTGAGAGGCAGCACAGTGGCAAAATATTCTGCTTAATGTGTCAGGTGAATGTACTTTTTAAAACCATTCAGAAAGCAAAGTATTTGGTGGTAATACCTCCATTATTGGGATCACTGATGTAGGCAAGGAAGTTAGCCTGGCTTACGCAATTTTCTGCTTTTTTCGATGCTGCTTTAACTTTACAGCAAAACTTTCTGAGCTGGAAATCAGAATAGCAGGAGTATGATTTCTCTTAATATTGAACCTATTTGTAGCTGGATGGAAACATTTTATTGCCAAGCCATTCTCAGCACAGAAAGTAACTCTAAGAGAGAGCTCTCTCTACCAAAAAGTCTGGTCTGAGCTTGGACTGTTTTGCATCACTAGCAACTCCTTGCAAGTGAACGGTTATACCAGTGTAAATGAGAACAGGTCACGCAGCTTTACGATCTGAAAACATCTGCTTCTACCAGCATTTAGGGAATAAAGTGTAAAACATGCATTAGCAGGACATGGCAAATAATGCAGTGATGGAGCTGAACAGGTTTTCTAGATCCCAGCTTGATGGACAACAGATAGTTCCGTGAAGAGAGTTTTATGTATTTTCCCTCTGTCTCAGCCCAGTGTGTTCTTTTTTTATTTTCATGAGTTTTAAGCCATTTGCTGCACAGAAGAAACCTAGAAGGAGTCCTTTACATTGAGGAGTGCGTTTATGATGAAATCTTTCTTTTCCAAATGTACCCTTCTCTCATTATAGATGGGCCTGATATATCAGTCCCACACCGATGCAGGTACTAGACAATGTGCTAGTGAGAAGCAGCTTACGCTTTTTTTTTTTATTCAACACCTGTGGTAATTTACAGTCCCGCTTTAGTGGTTCTCTGGGGAAGGGAGAAATTGTGACTATTTGTACAGCTACTTTGTTGCTTTAATGTAGGGCAACAGCTGTTGGGCCATCTAAGAAGACTGAGAAATGGTGGACAAGCAGAGTCTCAGACATGATACCAAGAGAATTAATGCCCGTCTGCTCTGTGCACACACTAAAATCCAGATCATTTCTGTATCAGGGAGTTTGTAAACCTAGTGAACGTTAGAACAGATTTTTCAGGAGTGCAAACCTGAGCCAAGGTTTGAGACGCTTTTCTGAGAATACCCCATTACCAGGATGTGTTGCTAGGTTAGTGATCGCAATGAAAACAACTGGCCAGGTAGAGCGCTTGAAGCTTGTAATACTGATGCTGTCTGTTTGCTGCCTCGTGTAAGGACTAGATGGTGCTTTAAGGCCCAGGCAGCTGCAAGGTACCAGTGCAGTGCTGTCTAGTCCTCCTGACCAGGTTTGCAGAGCTGACTATTTTTCTATTCTTTAGTTTAATCCCATTACTTTTAAGTGTAATTTAATTTCCTTCAGTGTCTTGGGCAGCTCTTACTGTCCACACACTTTTTTCAACCTAAAGAAAAGCATTTCTGTTTTTAGGGTGAACTTTATATTCCTTTGGATTTACAGTTTGTTATATCACCAGTAAATTCAATCCTGTGCGACCATACCAGCTCTGCACTAGCATCTGTAGTATCTAATTGGCACCTAGGCTTTACACATGGCCCTCAGCACAAGTGTTGATTACTGTAACAACAACATGCTCCTCCTGTACAAAGCTGCTGAGCAGATAAATACTTTAAACTGTGAACTGCTTGGATATTACAGTCCTTGGGTATGTGTAAGAACCACAGCTAGTACTGTGAGACTGCCAAGCTCCAGAAGTCATCTTAGAGATTGAAAATAGATTCAGATCTTTAAGCTTCTTACTTGTCATCCATCAGGCCAAGTGTGGACAGACTCAGTTCAGATTTGGCCCCAAATGTATTTAAAATAAAAGCCTAGTAATTATGTTCCTATGTTTGTTTCTGTAGCTACTGTGTACTTTGATTTATTGCAACAAAAAACATTCTCTTTGAAGTAATTGTCAACTGAATACTGCTGCTTTGTGAGAGCCTAACCTTCTCTAAAACTGAATATGGACAGAAATGAAAACTTGCCTCACTTCCTTTCATTGCCTAGGCTTAGAGGAATGAAAGTACATGAAGACACACAGGCACAAGAAAATTGGCTTCTAAAATCCTATAGAAACTAATGTGCTTTAATAGCATAGGAAGAGAAATTAGGCCTTTTTTCAACAGTACATGTTTTCTAAAGTCAACTGCCCATTTAAAAGCCACGTAAGAAAAAGACAGAAGAGGCTTTACTTTGGGAAATATGACACATTCTCAAAATCTCCTTGGTCTCAAAAGGGTGCATAGCAGGACAAGATAGTTTGTATTACATTTAATGTGGGTGACATTGCTCCTAGTTCTATGCTAGAGGGATGAAGTTGGCCTAAGAGTTCAGATCCCAGAGTTCAGATATGGACTTGAAGTTTTTAACTGATGCTTGTGTGTAGAATTAAACAGTCTGCTGATAATATCTCCAAATCATCTAGTCTGCCACAACATGTGTGTGAACCAATATGATACAATAATTGTTAATTCATACCATTTTCAACCCTTCATTAACTCCTATTATAAAATTTAGTATTACATTTATGCCCTAGAACTTCACAGGATTTATTATTTAATGTGTAAACCAGACAGTTAAGTTACAAAACAGGCTTTGCCACTAGCCAAAAAATGTTATAGATGTTCTGAACCTCAAAACCAGGTGCATCAGAATTGAGGCTTCTTTAGAATGCCATTGGTTTATACATGGATTTAGGCTACAGTGCCAGATTATCAAGGATGTGCAGTACAGGAAAATCATATTTATCTTTCTTAACCCAGCTATATCTACGTCTTAGATTTAAGTAAGGAAAGGTATGATTTGTGGAACAGTACAGTAGATTTTGGTTTTGTAAACAAGTATAGGAAGGGTAATAAACTGAACAAAAGGACAGTGCTATCACATTGGCTTGCATATGACAGTCACAAGCACATTCCGCTTCCACTGTGTCCCTGAGTTAAGCCTGGCTACCTCTGTGGAAACATCTGTGGCTGAAAACGTGTTTGAATAGGTGGATGTGAATCCTTGTAACATGCGCTACAAAGTTGCTCCTGCATGGAACATTCCTGTCCTCTTTAATAGCGTCCAGTTCTACGAGGTATAGTGAATCGGGCTGCTGCCCTAAAGACACATCCTCTAGGCTGTATGGAAGGGCTGGCAACAAGCAGAAAGGTTTTTTAAATGTTTGTTTCCTCCAGTTTTGGCATCTGGTCAGAGCCCGTCCAGACCCCCCCTTTCCGCTACAAGAGGACAGACGCCAATCTGTGAGCCGCCAGCCTTCATTCACGTACTCAGAGTGGACAGAGGATAAAAATGAGGATGACTTCCTAGATTTGGATCCTGTACCGGAGACCCCGGTCTTTGACTGCGTAATGGACATTAAAGCGGAGACAGATCCAGCTACGCTAACGGTTAAGTCCGTGGGCTTGCAAGAAAGGTAGGGCAGATGCAATGAAGAGGGGAAAGTTTGGTCCCAGATTTTATGGGCTTAGGAGTTCTGTGCCTAACAGGAAGCTTTGCTGCCTTCATGAATGTCACTTTAAAATGCAGTTTCAAAGCCAAGCAGCTGCTTCATTTCCTATCTGTTTTCAGTCCAGTCATAAATATACAATATACTAGCCAACAAATGTGTGGTTTCCAGATGGCTGTCAACAAGTCTTATTCAGAAGTGACATTTGTTTCCTTTAGGAGATCCATTTGTGTTTGATTAGTCTCTTGCCATTCCCCGAGATGGCAACTGCATAGCATGAAAACCACTGTAGGGCATTGAAACTTTTTGCCACCAAAATGGACCCCATTAATTTTTTTTCCTATCACTCATGCTGGAGGATTAGTCCTTTCTCCAAAAGCCAGTTGTAGTACAAATGGTCATCAGTAGTAGTTCTCTTATAAATGGGTTGGTCCTAAAGTAAATTAATTCCTTTGAAAAGAATCTGATAATGAAATTTGGGGTAAGCTGGTGTTCACTCCTTGAACCAGTGAGAGAACAGAGCTTCTCAGAGGTTCACAGCTGGGAAAGGACAGTTTTAAGACAAAATGAAGATGGGAAGGATACAGTATTGATTTGTGTTGCATTTCTCCATCTTCACTCCTGTATCTTACAGAAGGGTCACTGTGATGGGCATGCTTTGAAAGACACAGAAGCCCAGAGATATGTGAATTCCAGAACGTGTGAGTGGGGACAGGGGAAGGTGCAGCAGAGTGCCGAGCACTCAGTTGGGTTGAACTATCCTTACCTTTTCATCCATAAGATTATTTCACTTTACTAGTCTTCTGTGTGTCCACATGTGCGTGTGTGTGTGTGTAAGGGAAGGAGAAGTACACCACATTTGGCATCCTCATCTCTGAAGCTGAGGATGGTTTAAAGTTCCTATCCTGTCATCTTCTGTGGACCACAGGAAGCCTGAGTTTGCATTGTTGGCAGCCTGCATCTCTCTTTATGCTGCTATTTCAGTTGTCTCAGCAAAACAGAAGGCAGATCTCAAGGACAGAAATCCTGTCAAGAAATTCTGCAAAGATGGTGGTGTTATGAATAAGAATGAGGTTCCTGAAGGGCCCAACGTAGAAAAGTATCACTTTCTTTGTTCCAAGGTGTTCAAGCTTAATTGGAGTGTTAACAATAGTTAATGCTCTTATCTAAAACTTAAAAACAGGGTAGATTGTCTAAAAGTGTATGATACCAAGTTTCCAAAGCTCCACGTGCTGCTACTTGATAAAAGAGGAGTGTTACAGCAGAGGCCTTTAATTTGCCTCTAGGAGCTTATAATGTTTTTTCTCACACTTTAATCATGGTTATATCATTTGGCCTAAAATGTCACACCTTTTACATTATAATCTTCTGCTTTAAATATGAGATTACAGTGACCTCTAGGGCGTGTCCCTGAGCCTGTTGATATCAGTGAGTTTTGTCATTGTTTTCATTATGGGCAAGATGGGTCTTGAAATGCAACAGTCATTTGTGCCTTTCACCATCCCTGATTTCATTCCATCTCTCTTTAGAGATTATGCCATTTCTTCTCAGGTGACAGGCTGCAGGAAAACTACAAACTGTTTCAAGAGATGTAGTGAATATCAACAACAATTAAAAACTGTCAGGGAAGCAGAGATGGGCTATAGGAAGCAATTGCTTGAAGTTCGCACACTATATAGAATGTGTACACTAAGATGTAAAATAAATATCTTTTTAACATACGTGTGCTTGAGAAGTCAGACACTATTTCAGATTTGGGTTGTGCTCTGGCCAATTTCATTCACGTCAAGCATTGGTCACTCTTTATGTGTTACTGTGTTAAATTACCTACCCACCCCTCTTCTTCATCCATCCTGCTTCTCCATCTCTTTCATCTCTGTCATTCCTTAACCGCCTGCAGCATTACAAGGATAACCACTAGCTAAATTCAAACAGCACTGAATGTCATCCTTAAGAAGAGACAATCTCATTTCCGCATCCTGAAGAGATATTAATATCTTTATATACTTAGCCTCTTCTACCTTAAAAAAAATGAAAAGCATTTGTTACCAGTCAAATGCAGCTATTTCTGTGGGGGAAATGTAGTAGCTATTTAACAGCTCACAGGATAGGGTCAAAATCTTATAAAAAGTGCCACTAAAAATTCAATGTCTACCACTATTGGTTATGTTTCATGCAAGACTATTTTCCCCATGACTGTGAATCATAGCAGGAGGCTGGCTGCACATCTTTTGGAAACGCTCCTGAATCCAGAAAAGGGCTGTCATCCTAGTAACAACTTCTGCCCTTCTTCTCTGTGAGCTGCTTGTGCCTGTGTGCATACATATTTTTCAACAGCTCCTGCAAGTAGTTCCCAAGTAAATTTTGCCAATTGAGAGTCACCAAATATAGGTCTCCTGTGTGGATGTATAGAATATTACATATAGTAATCATCATATTGCATGGTGTTATTATTGTTCTAAAGATACTTAACTACAAATTCACTGATGACATTTGGACCTTACTTTTGTCTATAGTGTGTGAGATTGGCAGAAGCTCAGGAATGCTTTAAAACTGCATTCAATAAACAGTGCTCGGATTTTGGCGGCTTCATTTTATAGCATGGCTAACTTATGTAAATGCCACTAACATTTCTGCACTCAACAACACCAGTGTTTTTAGCATCACTGTCAAAATGTTCGGGCCTTGATTTTACCCTTCTCACAATTAACTGTTGTGGAGGAAAAGCTTTTCAGACAGAAAAATTATTTACAGTAATGGGTCAGCATCTCCTGCCCTTATTCATGTTGAACTGGTAACATTTATCTCAAGATCTTACCACACTGATGTTGTTCTGGGCTACTGGTAAATGCTTATTCAGTAGGAGTAGACTGTCAGATCTGACCTAAAGAAAACTAGGACCAGGATTTTCACTGATGGTGTTTAAAATGTCAGTCCATATTTAGGCATCCAAAAATATGGTGTGATCTACACAAGTACTAAAACTTCCTTGCAGTTGCCTGCTCAACATCTTTGAAAAGCAAGTTGCTTGTATTTAGGTGGCAGTACAGAGAGTTACCTCACTATAGACAACGTTTTGAAAGTGTTGGCCTTCATCTTCCAGTGTGTTTTCATTACAGAAACGATCTTCTGGTCTTGGCTACATCACCCATTGTTCACAGGTAGTGACAGTAATGTACCCAGCATAATCAGCTGAGTGTTTTTCTAAAGCTGCTGTTTATCTGTCCTCGGGACTGTATCCATTGCTGTCACATACTGGCAATGGTGGGTCAATCTCTCCTGTTGTAAACAAACTCTGATTGCTCTCTTTTGCAGGAGAGGTTCAAATGTTTCGCTCACATTGGATATGTGTACACCAGGCTGTTCTGAGCAAGGTTTTGGCTATGTCATGTCACCACGGGAACAGTCAGCTCAAGAATACCTCCAGACAGCATCAAACATCCTTACTGAAGAGGAGCTGCACAAGAAAGCATTGGATCCTTTCATACTCCAGGCAGAGTTCTTTGTGAGTATTCTGACCTCTCTCTGTGGAGTAAGAGTCCAGCAGCGTCAGAAGAGTGGGATGTTGTCTCTCTTCTCTGAATCTTGATATTATTTTCCGAAAGACTAAAATGAGTAAATAAAAACTCCACTTCCATCAGTGAAGCACTTAATGAAATCCTCACATTCATCACCCTTTGAAATGACAATGTCTGAAAGGTTGCAGTGATCTTGCCACTTGCAAATGACAGAATTGGTCTGGCAATGAAAAACAGCTGTTTTCACAAGTTTGTTTATTTTTCTCAGCATGTTATGTTTAAGGGAAAAAAATTCACTAGACTATAGAAAAAAAAGCCAAGTTTGCTGTAGGCATGACTTCTTGAAATCTGTGGAGTTGCCCTAGGGATGAAATCAACCCAAATGAATGCTCTTTACTCTTCGGTGCTTGGCATGGAGCTATTGTCTGAATTGCCTGAATGTTCTCCTGACGACTGAAGCACAGGATGGCTGTGTCACTCAGCAGGAGCTGTAGAGAGTATGTTTTATTGTTTTTATCTGCACAAAATTTTTTTATTAGCTATAAGCTGCTCTTTTAGTTGCTTTTAGGATTCTGAAGTATGTTTCCCTGGTTTCTGTATCCTCTCTTAATTTGGGAGAAAGAACTCTTAGCCTCATTTGGGGGAAAAATACAGCCTTGACATACACAGATGAAGTAAGCAGGTGAAAATTGGATTTCTAAGTAGTTTGGGATAAAGGCCAGATACATTTCAGTCTGGTAAGTAGGATGGCATTTTAGTTATGAGCATTCCATCTGAGTCTCCTCCCTAACTGTTTGAGTCTCCCCCATAGGTGTTGCCATTTGTACCTGGGCAAAAAATGCAAAATGCTGCAGTGGATATGACTCTTATGTCTACTAGACAGGGTTGTAAATTACTGCACAAGATGGGAACTAACCAAGGCACAGTCTCTGCACCCTGGGGTGTTTCAGGGCATGTAATCAAGAGCTACTGAAGCTATTGCCAGCTTATCAAATATTCTCTTGGGTGTGGAATCCCAGCAGAGCGGGGGGAAGAGGATGCCCTGCAACACAGCTGTCCTTTCAGCCTGTCCTCCTTGTGACCTGTAAGGTCTAACACTTCAGAGTACTCCTTGCCATCCACCCTCCTCATGCAGTTTCTAGGTTTTATTCCCTTTCCAAGCAGATAGAGGTGCGATAGTTCGGACTTTAGTTTTAAAACAGACCGCCAAATATGTGGGGCTCTTAATCCACGTAGTGCTGTACAAGTTAACAAAGAGCAGCTTTTGTGTAGGCAGCCTCTGATTCTTTTAATGTAAAGCATCTATTGCTGTTCTGGAGAGGAAGTGTTTGCTTACTGAGTGTCTGAGTTGACTGCTAAACAAGTCAACATACAGTTTCATCAGTCTCTAAGGCCCACTGTAGCTTTCAAGCAAAGAAAGTAATGTAAGAAAAAAAATAAGTTTCGTTTCTCTGAGAGCTCTTGAATGAGTTTTCCTGGTGTTCAGGAAATCATTTTCATCAGCCAAACCATCCCCAACCATTTTCATTCTTTAATGAAAATTGAAAAAGTGTAGATAAAAATGCCATTTAATCAAAAATTCATTCAATTAAAAAAAAGTAAACTAGACTTTTTATGAAACAGTTATCACCAGCTAGCCCTGTAGCATGTGTTTTCAGTCTGTATCTAACCTAATTGGTTTTCAAAGTCCAAATTCACGATGAAGCAAGAAGCTGTGTTTCTTTTTAGAAGAAAAGTCAGAGGTGTCACTTGCAGGGCCAACTCCTCAAATTCTTACAGACTTTAGAGGTTTTTAAGGCAAAATCCTGTTGATTTCAGAAAGAGTTTGCTTGAGTAGTAAATGACTAAATGCCAAAGACCATGGAGCTTGGCTCAAGCAGAGTTTTGGGTAACTAAATATCACATAACAACTGAGGAAAACCTGTAGGTTTAGTTCCCAGGCAGTTCCCCAAATTGAGAAGAAACTATGTGGTAGATCCACCAAATAGCACCTCCACAATTGCTTTATTGTTGTATTATTAATTGCCTCTGGTTAAGCCCAACACTCTGCTCACTGCTGTATGAGACACAGAATGCAGACAATCACTCTTCCAAAGCTCCAGAATTTGACATAGTTCGTAGCTCTGCTCATCCTGATTTCCTCCCAGTGTGAGGATTGCCTGCCTGTCTTACTCAACCCTGACTCCATTCCCAGTATGTCCAGTACTGACCTCCCACCTCCAGCGTGCTGTGGCTGGGAGGACCAGCAGTGCTCGCAAGCTCCCCTTGCCTCGTCCTTGCTGAGCCTGGCTGATGCCTCCCAACCCCTCGCACACCTGCTGACTCCAGTCAGTGCTTACGCTGTTTGTCACTGCCCTCCCTGCCTGGGGTTGATGCTTCGTAAGAAACGAGTAGTGAGACCAAGAAGCCCCTCCGTCTTTGTGTGTCCTTTAGTCCAGTAGCGTAGAGAGCAGGTAACCAGTGAACACATGTTTGCTGCCCTTGCCCATGGAGCTGGGAAATGTGGAGAGCACAAAGAGCGACCCCCCAAATCCATAGTGGCAGGTCACAATGCCAGCCTGTCACAGTGTGTGTCATAATTTGTTGCTGGTGAGAATCATCAGCAAATTATTCCCTTTGCCCTAAGAGAGAGGGAAGGACTGCGAATCAGAAAGGATTGTGTCTGAGGTCCAGCAATTTTGGAGCAGGGTATCTTACGTACCACCTTTTGCTGAGTTCTGTGCCTACACTTGTAATTCAGTTCTAATAATGCTAGGAGCTAACATAATGCCATTGTGCATATTACTTAATGAATCAGTCACTATGAACGTTTTCATATTAAGTATTTCAGAAAAGAAAGCCAGTGACAGTAAAAGGAAACATCAATCATGTTTTGGTGGTAAATTGCTAGAAGTACGGTACCATATGTCTCAGCTGACTTCATCACTTCTCCCTCCCTCCCAAGCAGGACGTAATGTGCTTGGATTTTTTTTCATTCCTCTGGTGAATCTAATAATGCTACCTACTCTGCATTTTTTGAACAGGAAATTCCAATGAACTTCGTTGATCCAAAGGAATATGATATTCCAGGCTTAGTACGGAAGAATCGCTACAAAACAATTCTCCCAAGTAAGTTCCCTGCTTTTTAAGTCAGTGAGGCAGAGTGGTTTGTTCCACATGCTGAAAGACTTTGCACTTTGCTTTCCAGGATATATCAACTGTGTTGTCACTACCATGTGTTGTCCAAGGGCAACATTTATGAAGCAGCAACATGACTTTGAAGCATAAATCAAATTTCAAAAGGGGTACAGAGCATGGAGAACCTAAGATTCACTGTCCATCAGGAGGACTTAAGTTTTTAAGTCATTAGAATTGAATCATGTGGTGCTGTTCTACCTGAGACCTTGGTGTGTTTATTCATATGTTACTTAGTATTTTCTTTGATAAACTCCTTTAGAAGGGCTAAATTCTAGCAGTGTTGTTACCCTGAGCAATGTTTTTTTTTTTTCTCAGAATCCTACCTCACGTGCAAAATGAGAACAGGTATCAGGAGCCAGCCTGGCTTTATGATAATACAGAAAATCAAAATCTTTTTCTATTATGGTATTTTTATTTTCAGCCAAGAATACAAACTTGGGGAAACATTTTGATTTGGAACTGATTTTTTAGAAATATCATCATCTTCCTCTTTCATATTTCAAGATACATTTAAAATTGATACAGGTAGAAGATGTCATGCCTCTTTTTTGCTCTAAGCCATTGTTGGAAGATGTCATCACTAGCCACAGTAACTCTATTTGCAAAGCCCAAATAGTTCTGTGTCAGGTTAGCAAAGATAAATGTGGAGAAGTCAAAAATGTACTCAGCTATATATGCCATTTTAGGCAACAAAGAAGGTTGGAAAATGGTTCCAGATTTTTGCCAACAATCCCATGTGTGCAAACCTTCTGATGACTTTGCACTCCACCTTAGACCAGAACTGCAAAAGCACATAGCCAGATGTTTCAGATTTTTTTTTTCTTAAAATGAACTAGTGATTCAGGTGAATCATTCAAGCATTAATTCACTGTTTTTACAAGAAAGGAAAGATTTGAAAAGTGGCTAGTGATTTCAATTGCCTCCATTACAGATGTCCAGATGGCTTTATTTTAAAGTGACCTGGATATTCTGAAGTTGGCATCTAATGCATATTTTGAGAACTGGATCCATTTCAAATATCCCAAATTGGATGTTTAAACAGAAACATCAAAATTGCTGCCATTTTTAACACCCTCTTCCTGTGTTGTGAACTGAGTTGTAAAGGTATATGGCTCTTTGTCATATACTTTTAGGAATGATCACTCAGCAGGTTAATTACTTGCTGCAAACTCCATCTCAGCCTTACAAATATTTGCTGGCAGCCATTGCTATCGCTTTGACCTCTCAGGATTAAGATAACTAGCTCGTACCCTACCGTGCCTCCAAGGATTAACAAGTTGATTCAAAGCCCTTTATGATCTGGATTTTTTTTTCTGAATGAATTCTGAAACCAGCAGTCTCTGTGCAATGTGATGGCACGGCGTTGCTGGCTGTGACCAGAGGATGGCCTCATGTCCCTGAGGAAAGAAGAGGGCTTCCCTGTTAGCTCCCCCCATCTCCAAGAATATGGTGCCAGCAGTGAGAAGGCTAACAGGGAAGCTCTACATCCCCTTTATGCCATAAAGTTGAAGATCCCAGTAAATTATCCATGGGCAAAGTAGGAGAGGGAACTGAAGGCAAGATGAGGGAGAGAAGAACTCTTTTAGGCTTTGAGCATCCTGTGGTTTTCTGGTTTGCAAGCTGACCCAGTGTATCCTGTGCTGCTTTGCATATCTACCTTCCATTCCTCTAAGTTCTGGCTGTAGTAAGCAGTAATGGCAGGAACTGCTGAACAAGCTGCAGCAGGGCAGGCTCACACAACTATGGTTACCATTTTACTTTACTGTAGGGGACAGAAAGTGTTTGATTATCCAACTAGTGTCAAACCCAAAATCTATTACTTTGAATTTAAAAAGTAACTAAAATTCTCTTACCAGCTGCATCTCCAGAAGTAGTCTAGGCAGTTATCATAAAAGGTAAGCAGTCACTTAACATAATGATCAGTTAGTTGCAACTCTAGCGTTATTTGTAGTAAGTTAGAGACATGATAATAGGCTCTAATTCATCTAATTTATTTTTCTTTTGTAGTAAATTCTTTTTGCAGATTCCCCGGTTTTGGTGGTGGTGGTAGTGAAATGGCTTAAAAGGGGCGTTTTTGGTGGCAGAAGGGTCTTTCTGGAGAAATGCCATGCTAAGGAGGTTAATTTGGATATTTCATGAATGTGAAGTTGCATGTTTGCAGACAATCTGATCCTCTTCTGGGGAAGAGTCCTACGGAATATCATAGAAAATGGTAACTTTTCTTTAGGACATTTGGAAGCACTTTTTGAATATAATAGAAAAATATGTTCTGTGGAGTTCCAGAGGTGGGTGAGAACCTATTGGTGGATGTTGTATATCAGTCTCATTGAATCTTTTTTTCAAGAGTAATGTTTAGACAGACTTCTTTAATTTCTGCGCAGCCCTATTGCTTTTACCCCATTCTGAGTTAGGCAGAACATTTCAGTAAGCCTAGTCAGTTGCTCTAAAATGTCAGATCTAGTGTAAATGCAAGTATATTATTGTATATACTGTATAAAAGATTATGGAACAAATAGCTGGCATACTGTTTGTTTTCTTGGAGGTATGGACTACTACTGTTTGTTTTGTTTTTTAAAGGAGTGGGACCTACTTGAACCTGGCCTGTGCCCTGGTTTTGTCTTGGCAAAAGTGTTTTGATCAAAAGTATGACTTGATTTTTTCTTTATTGAAAATTTGAAATTTGTACCCCAGACTCTAATGCTATTAAAGTGTTACTTTGATATTTTTTCTCAAAGTAATGAGCTATTCCTGCTTATCTATATATTTCTAAGAGATACAATTCAGCTTCAGTTATACTTTCTGTAAAACAGTGCAACTTCTTTCTGTCAACAATGCATTAATAGTCCTCTCATAACATATAATAATAATATCATTGAAACTGTTCACTAACATACTACCTTAGCAAAATTAAATGCTACATTAACAGAAGAATCATAGTATTATCATTTGGAATGAAAGCATTTTATAAAAATTTTTTTAGTGTTTGTGGATACAACAGTAACAAAGTCCACACTGAAAAGTAATTTCAGATACTACTGCAGTTGATGAATGCTTAAAGAACCCCTTATTTACAAGTTTGCCAAGAACTCTACTTGACAAAGTTCTTCAGATCCATTTTATTTCTCCCTAAAGTCCCCACTATAAGTTGGACAACATAATATTATCATTGTTGTTAGTAGAGAAAATCACATAATCATTACTCAGACTTCAACAGACTTCATGGGTGAGACTCTGCATAAAACCCAGGCAAAGGTACTTCATGCAAGGGCCCTAAATACCAAGTCTAGTGACATTTGAAAAAGCATCTGGCAACTACTGTTGCCTTTTTAAGTGATTTTGTGACATGTGGGCTTTAGAATTACTGATCCACTGAGTTTACCTCCTGTCTTGTCTCACAATCTCCCTGGCAGTAGAGAGGCAAGCAAAGGGGAATAGGAGGGAACTGTATTTCAGAGAAACTCGCTGAGTTTCAGTGCTTTTGTGCTGTAAGGCAGTAACTTTGTTAATACCTTTGCTTTGCAGATTGTGATTATATTATCACATTACAGATAACGTGAATCAGATCTGTCTGAGGACAGCATTTCATGTGCAGTCTGTGTTCATAATACAACAGAAATTGCTGTGTGCTTGGTCCTTTGTGCTTTCCACAATATCACACTATTTTTGCACAAGTTTTATTTTGTTCTGGTTTCTGAACAGGCTCAATATTTTATGAAGAAGTTATTTGTGATTTGTTTTTTATATTCTCCTGGTGATATACTGCTGCTGTTTGCTGAAGCCTCTGCCACAAGGGTGTTCCTTGTTAATGATGACAAACTCGTGTTACTTGTGAAAGTGGATGAATGTGGGCCTGTGTCAGCTCCCATTAAAATCAGTGGAACAGCTCCCATTGACTTCAGTGAGAATTTGATGGAACTTCCCAGATGGAATAATGTATTCATTCGTTGTCTTATTTAAACAAGAATAATGTTTCATAAACAGTCCCAATGAGGGAAACTCAAGTACTGAAGCAACTTTGCAAAGTATATGAGACTCTTAATATTCCTCAATTTCTCTTTAAGCATCATATTTATTAATAGCACATCTCAGAGTTTAGTTCACTGCAAGACAAAACAGGGGAAAAGAATTATTGTCTTCTTGCTTGCTTTCAGGCAAGGAATATGTGTTTGTGGTTTGAGAGAGAAGGTGTTTGCTGTCATTTCACAAACGATATTCTAATGTCTTACAAGCCAGGATGTGTTCATTGACCTAACAAATTGAGAAATACTTTCCTAGAGCTAAAAAGTTACTGCTTTTCCAGAGTAACTGTGCAACCCTGAATCTCCAACACAAACAATTAAAAAGGCTTCAGAGAGCAGGTAAAACTATCAGAGGGAGCAAAATGACCCCAACCACCCTTTCCCTTTTTTTGTGTTAACATTTTAACATGGGAGCTCTCCAAGGCCGCTACCATGTGTTGTGATGCCCATTGTATGCATCTAAATGTCTGGCTGTACAAAATAATCTTGTGTCTCTCGTTCACTCCTCTCAGCAACTAATAAACTGTAGCTTATCTCTTTACACATTTCAGATCCTCACAGCAGAGTGTGCCTTACCTCAGCTGATCAGGACGACCCCCTTAGCTCTTACATCAATGCTAACTACGTCAGGGTAAGAACTCAACAGTCCAGTATGTCTGCCTGGCCTCTCTCAGCCACTGTTAACAGAAACAGAATTGCAACATCCACTGGCTTTTAAAGGCATCCCAGCTGATCTGATTGCTCTTCTCTCCTGCTTACATTAACTGAAAACCAAATCTCAAAGTGCTACTCTACAGGTTCAGACCAGACAAAAACATGCTTCTGCACTTACTGATATGAATTGGTTGTCAGCTGACCCGACCAAGGCACTAGAAAACAAGCCTTTATAAGGCTCTTGACCTAGCCAGAGTCACCTCAAGGCTATGGGACTCTCATTACTGGAATTGTGAGAGTCCATATGCTGCCTTTGCTCCTATGTACACATGTGCAGGAGAGAGAGAGGGGAAGAACCGATGCCGTGAAGTCTCCATTCCAACCAGTGGCAGCTCTCTGTTTAAAGACTGAACCCTTGTGGTTGTGGTGGGCATCCCTGTTAAAATTGATCTCTTGTTGTTTTGTTGGCAGGGCTATGGAGGAGAGGAAAAGGTATATATTGCTACTCAGGGACCGATAGTTAATACTGTAAGTGATTTCTGGAGAATGGTGTGGCAGGAGCGTTGTCCCATCATTGTCATGATTACCAATATAGAAGAGATGAATGAGGTAATGATGTTACATATAGTCTATATTTTTATCTGTACTCTAGCAGATATTTTCAGCACAGATGCTAAGCCTGTGGAAATAAGTGAAAAGAAGCTAGTTCAGTGGCCTGAGCTATCAGAGCCAGCATTAAATTTTTCAGACTCAGAGAAGATGTGGGTTTTTTCCTGCTTTTTGGTGAGGTTACTGTAAGTCTTGTTCTGCTGTGTGACTTAACCTACTGCTATTTTTGCCATTTTTCCTCTCCCAGCTGACCTAAGGCCTCTATAAACCCAGCTCTATTTGCAGAAACTCTTTAAAGTTCTTTGTAAAGGTGTCAAAAGCAATAGCGCTCCATCCCTACTTATTTTTAAGATTGAATATCTTTAATTAACAGAGTCAGTACTTCTTTTTCTTGCATTTATTATGGTTTAATGCCTGTATTCACCTTTCTTTGTGGCTACCCCTGATTTGTGGAACATACTAGTTATGGTGCCCAACAGCTACAGCTGACTTGAGTGCAGAGGCCTCTTATTGAGTGTGTCTAGGAAATGCCACTGGAATATTGAAATTGATTAAGGTGCTTAAGTTTTCTGTTTACCACCTGCTGGAATTTGTACTTCTGAAAATTAAATCTTCACAGTGTTTCTGCTAATCAACCTAATGTGATACTATTTTCAGTTTAAAATATTGCTGCCTTCCAGCTGTTCATTACTAACTTGCCTGCTGAAATACTTGCCCCATAGCAGAGTTGGCAGAACCACATGTCCGAGTTTCAGTTCACAGGCAGGTATCTGAGTTCAGACCCACCTTTACTGGCAGAGCAGGATGTGAGCCTGTGGTTTGGGCATGCATTGGTCTCTGCAGCCCCTCTCACCTCTGGCAGCAAGGTGAAGCAGAGCACTCCAAATGGTATTTCTTAGACTGCAGCAGCAGTATTTGTCAGTGCTCATTCCTGAGAACCCATTGGTAATTTAGGTGAGATTGTTTCCTTTGGAGAAGAAGCTTTAGACACTTAGATGCCCAAGAGTGTAGGCATACCATCATACATGCTGAGTTATGATGGCTTAACTGCTAGCTGGTAGCTGAGTGCCCATAATTATACACGTGCATAAACCTCTAGCTTTGCCCGGTTGTGAAGTAAATTGCTTTAGCTTGAATTTCAGTGAAAAAGACATGAACTAGATGGACACACACAGAATTACTATGCTTTACAAGTTAATAACCATCAGTTATTGCAGCTAGCTGATTGGACAGGTGCTCTTAGGATTTTGCTGATGCAAAGTAGTGTGTGTTGCTGGCCTGAATGTTATCTCACTGAGATTTGTACTAACATGTTTCAACTCACATCTGCCTCTAACTGAGAGGAGCACACAGTTTGTTACTACAGAGCTGAAATGATAACTTTTTCATGGGTCTGAGGGGCCAGTTTATGGGAAATAACATGTTAAGGTATTATGACATAGTGTACCAGAATCAGTTAAGCACTTTGAAAACGTTTATCCTTTTTAAGAAGGAGAAAAAGGCAGAGGAAATACTGATCCTGTATGTTTTATGTGTTGAGGAGTTCTCCCACTATAGCTTTTATAGCAAGGTTGTATAACAGGAATGCAAAATAACCTTTACATCCAGAGTTCCTCTTATGCACACTGACAAAGTATTTCACCCATCATATCAGCCGTGGGAAGCAGTGCACTGCAGTGCTGTAGCGCTGTGTAAGTGAAGCTTGCTGCAGCCTATATATCGTAACAGACTGTTGAGTCTTTTCTGCTACCTTTTGTATCAAAAATTAAATGATGTCAGGAATCTCAGTCATAAATACAGGGTAAGTGCTTCCATATGAATGTTTCCTATACTCATTCCCTTTTTTCCAGAATGCGTATTAATATATGAATAACAGGACTCAGAGTATATAGATTGAAAACCAAAACCTTTGTTCTCCCATTATGCTAGTAACAGAGGCTTTGTGTATCTCTTTGGTGCAGTGACTTTGCTAATACGAGTATGAAGAGCTCTGTATCTCAGCCCTCTGTCACATCTAATCTGAACTGACAGACAGCCCACAGAAATGAGTGGGCAATCTTACTCCACTCTGAAGCAGAACAACGTCTGTGCTATTGATAGTTGCTAGCGCACTTGACGATTTTTACAATGGAGTCTGCAGTTTAAGAGGAGGGGAAGAAAAAACGCAATCTGCGTAAATAATTTTTACAGACACAGTGGGCCACATTCCCAGTGGGTTATTAACTGGTGCACTATGCAGATGGAAGAACACTGATTCTCCCACACAAAAATTTTGACTCAGTACTTTTCAAGATACTTTTCTGTTGTTTGTCTTCCTTCTGAAGTGGAATTATTTTTGGAGGGGGAGAGCAACACATAATTTAACTTGTTACCTTACTTCAAGATTGTGCCCAGTCATGCAAAAGAGGAAGCTTACAGACATCCTCTTTAACAGGTATTGTCCAGCAGCAGGTCCTTATTCTCCTGTGATAACAAAAAGTTGCTTCTTTATCACAAGGGAGCCTTTATCTCAGACCCTGCCTTCTTCATGTCATTCCCCTTGAAAATCCTCTTCCATGAACCAGTCCCTATACCACTTGAAAATGCTTATCTCTTCCCTTGCCTTCTGACTAGCTGAAGGAGAGATTGCATACAAAAAATACCAGTTGTTGTCAGTCGTCTTTCCAGGATAGGAGAGTTCCAGGTTCCCCCTTTACTTGTGTCTAGGGCATCAGTACCACAGCTGAGATTTGCAAGTGGACTATAGCTTGTCTGGTTGTGTTGGCTGCATCCCTGGCTGCATTTTGGTGAAATTAAATGCAGTATTCTGATAGCTCTTACAGCTGTTGCTTCCTTTTAGTTCCCTAGCTTTGATGAAAGATTCTCCATCTCCATTTAAAGTGGGTTTTGGTACATAATCTAAATTCCTAAAACATCCCCAGTCATGTTCTTTTGTACAAAAACCTATGAAAATGATAATTTTATTTTCAGAGAGCAAAGGCCCTTTATCAAAAATAGAAAAGATGTATTTTGTGTTTCCATATCCATTTATGCACACCACAGAAATATTAATAATCAATGTATGTAATACTAATGATTATCATAAGAAAATAATATAAAAACACAGGTTATTAATAAACATAGATACCTTGCCCCTGGTCTCCCTAGTGAACCTTCAAAATACACATCACCTTGCATGAAGGTAAATTAGGATGTGAGCATTTAAAAGCGGTCATTAGTAGTTATTTTATTTGTGTGGTTTTTATCACGCAGTCAGGCTGAGTGCAGCAAAAACCGCCTGAAATGTAGTCCCTTTATAGAAAGTGAAAACTCGTACTTATTATAGAAACAACCTTCATTCATATTCATCTGTGCATGCGCTATATCCAATTTCAGAGGAGTAAAAATGAGCCTCCCTTGATGTCTGCTTAACTAGGTTTATTTTATATTGCACACAGAAATGCACAGAATATTGGCCAGAGGAACGGGTCACCTACGAAGGAATAGAAATCACAGTTAACCAAGTCATACAAGCAGATGATTACCGTTTAAGGCTCATCACCCTAAAGGTAAATCGTTCAAGTGTACTTACCATAACTTGGAAATCTAAACCATTAATCTCCACAGTGTATTACCATACAAATATCACTTTTCATTACTGCAGTCATTACGGCTTTGCCCAGTTCGCCAACATACAAAGACTACATTAATATAAGCAGTCAGAGATTTAGACTGCATATGTACAACCTGGAGATTTCCAGACCAATTGTAATAGCAATGGGTTCACTCACTGGAAGAAATCAGTGAGTCATTCTGTGCCCATGTCTTCTGTATTGACTGGTCATTTAGAATGGCATGTTAGCTCAGGGATAGCTTCTTACCAGTCTTTACTGTACAAGTGCTGTCTTAAGTATGACTTGCAATCTGCTAAACTCTGCGGTGATTTTCTGCAGAGTTGAAAGGCTTTGGGTATGCTTTGGGCCGCTGACACAGAAAAGGCGTTACCCTGATTTACACTGCCAGGGGACTGTATGTACATATGTGGTATTGGTGGACTACATGAAACGTTTAGATTGTACTTCTTGTCTTTATAGAAGCATTATTAAGATGCTCTCAGACTGCTGTGTACCCACCTTTTTTTTATACCTGCAATGACTTTTGTGCTACTAACAAGAGGTGGGAGAGTTGAGACCTGAGCAAAAGGCTTTTTAATTTTGCTTGCCTGGCTTCAGTTTCTCTCAGCAGTGGAACTGCCGGTCTGCTGGTCATTTATCAGTGGTGTGGTAACACCACTTCTGTTCACCATGGCTGAACCCCTTTTAATAGGTACCATTCTAATTTATGCAACAATTTATTCTGAGTAATTTGGCTGACTTGACATGGAAGATGCTTTAATGGATCATTCTAGTCTAAGACAAACTGTTGATGCCCTTTAAAAAAACACTTCACCACAGCATCCCCCATGCTAGCATTTCTAAGCATAGTATCCTTCCAGCTAACTAGATGTCTAGTTTCACATGCCAGTAACCATTCTGTCATCTTGTGAATACAGAGTTTCAGCACAGATTTAATTTTTAGGTACTCAGTTGCTACTTACCTAAAGTACCAGAGTCCTATTCTACAACTATTTTCATCACTAGGTTCTAGAGTCTCAAGCTACGTGTTTTAATAAGAACAGACTATTTGCATAACCTTTGCATGTTGTTTATCTACCAGATCTACCCCGACCTCAGTGTAACAACACAATTTCTTTCCAAGTGGAAAAAACCCTCCTTTATCCAACCAGTTTCAAGTCTCTTCAGCCATATGCTAATAGGCAGAAAGCCAGCACATGAAATCCCATGTCTGGATTGAGTGTGGAAAGTCTGTCGCTCATGCTTCTGGCAAAGACAGCAAGGAGAATATTGCACTTTCAGACAAATGGGAAGTAAAGATGATTTTCAAGTGTGTTGCAGACTTGCAGCAGTCTTAAATACATTGTGCAGCAGCAAGAATGATACTCAGCTTAATTCTACTAGAATGAAAGTAGCTTACAGAATTAGTCATTTTTTTTAGTAATGATGATGGAACGGAATTCCCTCAGTAAAAATCTGCAATCTCTACCAGAATAGTTTCCTCATAATCATTTTAAAAGTCACAGCTGAGTACAGCATTTAGTATTAATGAATATTGCATTTCTTAAGCGTGGCATTAACTTTAGCACTTTAGGTTGAAATTTTCTTTATTTTCAGATTTTTCTAGCAGAAAACCACTTTCCCTCTATTTTTATGGAAGGAAACTTTTTTTTTTTCCCTCACGGGGAGGGATCATTCAACTTCTTTTCGGGAAGGTAATAGCCAATGCTATTTTCAGATGGGAATTACAAGGGAGCAGCTTTTAATATTAATATTGCAGTAGCATATCCAGAAAAGAATTTCATTTTACCAGGTGCTGCACAATAAGCAGCTCATAACAAAGAAACAGCCCTGAAGAGCTTACAATGAAAACATAAAATACATATACAATACAAGTGTAATAAGCCACACTCCTGTCTTGTAAGTACCTTTCAGACTAATACTCATCCTTGCAGAATGTTTTCTTCCTCCAACGACCTCTCAGTGTTGTTCTGTATCCTCTTGTCCTTGGTCAGTTCTTTCTGAGGTAACGCTCTCTGTGTTGGAGAGGGAGCTTCTGAATTTAGACTCAGATATGCATATATCTTTACTGCGTATATGGCTGTGCTGGATCTCACAGAAAAAGGCCAGCAAACTGAAAGCCAAATTATTTGTCAAGGCAGGCATACCTCCTATGCTCAGGCACTAACAGAAAGAAGAAAAGAAAAGCCAGAGTAGCAGAGTACAGCAAAGTCAGAAGTAAAAAAATATAAAAACCCCACTGTTTCTCAGTCATAGCCAAGGAAGACAAATAGTTTCCTGTCACAAGCAATACTAAAACTTTTACTGGCAGTACACATCTCCAAGGATGTAGTTCCTTCCTGCTCAAATGATTTGATTGTTTTGATTATTTACTTTAAGCTTGCATCCCCAGTTTATTTTTCAGTTAAACAACACTTTGGTTTTCAGTATCAGTGGAGCAGTCCCACAAAAAAGATGTTGGGTAGTGAACTGTTGAGTTCTAGAGCTGAAATAAAGGCTCCATCTGTTAAGCTACTGTTGCCTAGAACTGTAAGTTTGTCATGTAGTAACAGTAGTGGAGTAGCAGGTCTGGACTATACATATTCTAACTGGCATGGTAGTGAAAACTAGAAAAGCCATGAACAGAATCCTGTTTTCCGTTAACGAGAGGTAAAGTGATCAGAAATGTATGATACCACCACCAACACTATATGGTTACTGCATGTGTTAAAAGATGGACTGTCGTGCTTCTCTCAGCACAGGGGACAGGATTTGGCAAGCTGTAGGATGTTAGAAAATGCTCAAGAAAGGTTTTGCAAGGGCAAGGCTTGTTTTCTTTCTCAAAGCAACCTGCCAGTGTTTAGCCACTGATTCATTATCTCAGCCTTAGCTACAGCATGCATGATGGTAGGCTTCTAGCCATCAATTAAATCCTGCTTCCTCCTACCTGTTCCCAAGCCTTCTCAATCTCAAGGAAGCACTGATAAAGAATATTTTATTAAAGTCAAAATAAAGTGTACAGAATCACTGAAGTCAGGATTCCCTAAGCAGAAGTATAAAACTGGTAACAGCAAGGACAAAACTGAAGACATCTGGAGTTGATAATTAGAATTTTGGCTGTTTTCTGTTTCTGCCAAATGAGTGACTTTATGTAATGATTCATGTTTTTCTTCAGATAGCCTTTCTCTTTTTGCTTTTCTCTCAGTATTACTGACAACATTTGGATTCTAATTTTCAAAATCAACTTAAGGACTCTATTATTCATAACTTCAATGGCTCGCGCATAGTCACACATTCAAAAGTGATTGCGTATGTTCATGTAAGTACCTGGTCTAGTTCACTGTAGTGAGCTCAGGTACTATTCATCTAACCATGATAGCCTGGAGCTCCATGACTACTAGTCTCCTCTCTTAACTTAAAACATCATCTCAGCAGGTTAAACAACCTGAGGGGAGGCTCTATACTACAATAGTAAGGCGCTCTCCTCCTAAACTGAGCTAGACATACCCTTAAGGTTCCTATGGCTGTGCTTTAATGAGCAACTCAAACCAGTATGAGCTGGAACAGTGACTAAATGAAGTCCAGTCTCCCTTTGCCCAGCCTCTTGTTACTACCCTTGTGCCATCTCCTCTCATGTGCCAACACAAGTATTTGTGTGACTCTGTGGTAAGCCTGAGGGGGAATCTGATCCAGCTGAAAATGAATCCAGCAGGATTTAAAAAACAGTGTTTAATAGATCACTTCCCTGATCCAGTTAACAGTGAAGCCATGCAAAAGCATTTCCAGCTTAAGAGAAGAATGGGAAGTGGCAGCCACAGAGCACTTTGTAACATCCAGTCAGTCAGGGGAACTTACAAGTATTTCAAAATTTTTGTGCCTGGCTCTTCAGCAAGAGCCAAAGTTGTTCTTTTTTCCTCCCTCTTGTGGAAACTAACACTTACGTTCCTGGACCTTCTGAAGACATTTGTGTAGCCCAGTGCCAGCTGGCTCATGCAATGGCTGGAAGGGTAAGGCCGATTCATGGAGCTCCATTTTATGATTTGGCAGCTTTATAAATCACACAGAAGGATGTCACTTTGGACACATAAAATCAGAAGCACATGGTGCTACTTGGCACTCAGAAATGATAATGGCATAGTTGCTATATTCATAGCCTTTCTGAGACAGTGAGGGAATCAGAATTCATGTCTCATAAGAATCCCTGGACTGCAGCTAGATACAATTCCTACCTTCCACAGTGTTTCTGAATTTCTCACCATGTCTAAGAGAAGCATAGAAGTGACAAGAAACTGATATGAGTCTGTGTGTCAGAGGAGATAGAAAAATAAGCTTTCTTCTCTCTCCATCATCTATCTATCTATCTAGCTGGCTAGCTATCAAAGACTGAGATAGGGCTCCTGGCTCTCTGTCTGTCAAATACATTATGAAAGCAATTATGTCACAAGCAGAGCTCTAGCTTCGCTGAACGAATCTGTCAGGAAGAGAACAGGCTGATTAGAGTTGTTTTGCACACAGCTTTTGGCACTAAAAATGAGAAGAGTTTTTGTGAGGGTTTTTTTTTTTTTTTTTTTTTTTTTTTTTTTTTTTTTTTTTTTTTTTTTTTAAGGCAGTTCACTGAGGTGCAGTGCTGATGTCCAGATTTCTGTGTTGTGTGGCTTGCTGTTTGGATCTCCTGTTCACTTTAGCATTAGTTTACTCATCTCATTCTCAAAGAAAAGCCCAGGTTTCATTATCCCTTTATAACCAGAAGTCTTTTTAAAACTTTGTGATGTTTGTCTAAACTGTCTGTCTAATTGGATTGCAGAAAGGTGAAGAAGTCAGAAACCTGAAACATTACTGGTACACATCTTGGCCAGACCAGAAAACACCAGATCAGGCTCCCCCTCTGTTGCAGTTAGTACTGGAAGTGGAAGAGGCCATGCAGAATGCGGAAGAGAAGAATGCGCCAGTGATTGTTCACTGCAGGTAAATAAATGTATCCGACTTCCAAGGACTTCTTTGCATACAGTCGCATACTGCAAATACTGTCATAATCAATGACAGTATCAATAAGCAGTTAGTAAGAGGCATGCTGGAGATCTTGTCCAACTGCTTGTGAAATATTCTTGGATTTTCTAAAATTTAGAGATGGTAATATTCTATTACCAAGAAGTGTTGCAGTCATCATACAGATACAAACTTAACACAGAAGTTGATGGGGGCTTAGTTGCAGGTCATAACAGTCTCATTTCATTTGCCTAACCAGTAATATATGTATTGAAGGCTCTTAAGAGAGCCAGGTCACCAAAGATGAACACGTTTGCGTGAAATTGAGTAAGAAGATACTTGCAAGCAGAAAAATTAGAATATTTAACTTGAAGCCTCAAAACCCCCAGCTTTGTAGATCACTTCTTTGATTTTATAAAGCCTTTGTTAGGCCAAAGACAATAATTAACTGCAATACATAAAACAAATGAAGCGGTGTCAAAGTTGATTTCAGTGAGTAGTAATCAACATAGTGGAAAATGTGATAAATGATGCAGTCGTACTGCTAGGATAACTTCCATATTTTTAAGGAAAATAACTTACCTAGGCCAAACTTATAAAAGTAATTGTTTTGCTGGAGTGGACATCTGTAAGGAATTTGACCGAGGTCTGTATAACACTTCCGGGAAAAGTCAGGTGGTAGCTATCCAAATGCCAAAATAAATGGTGTAGTGTCATACGATGGGAATGTTTTTAGAGGGACTCTGTTGTGACCTGTTGGTAGCCCAGTGTTCTCAAACATCCTTATTAACTATTTGTAAGCAAACATGGAGTGATTGGTAGTAAAATGTTCATATGATGCCATGATAACTAAATAGTACAGGCATACCTCATTTTATTGCACTTCACACATACTGCGTTTTTACAAATTGAAGGTTTGTGGCAACCCTGCATCGAGCAAGTCTATCGGCACCATTTTTCCAACAGCATGTGCTCACTTTGTGTCTCTGTGTCACATTTTGGTAATTCTTGCAATATTTCAAACTTTTTCATTATTATTACATCTGTTATGGTGATCTGTGATCAGTGATCTTTGATGTTACTATTGTAATTGTTCTGGGGCACCACAAACCGCCCCCATATAAGATGGCGAACTTAATTGGTAAATGTTGCGTGTGTTCAGACTGCCCCACCAATCGGCTGTTCCCGTCTCTCCCCCTCTCCTTGGGCCTCCCTATTCCTTGAGACGCAACAGTATTGAAATTAGGGCAATTAATAACCCTACAATGGCCTCGAAGTGTTCAAGTGAAAGGAAGAGTTGCACATCTCTCACTTGAAATCAGAAGCTAGAAATGAAACTTGGTGAGGAAGGCATGTCGAAAGCAGAGACAGACCAAAAGCTCGGCCTCTTGCACCAAACAGTTAGCCAAGTTGTGAGTGCAAAGGAAAAGTTCTTGAAGGAAATTCAAAGTGCTACTCCAGTGAACACATGAATGATAAGAAAGCAAAACAGCCTTATTGCTGCTGATATGGAGAAAGTTTTAGTGGTCTGGATAGAAGATCAAACCAGCCACAACAGTCCCTTAAGCCAAAGCCTAACCCAGAGCAAGGCCTGAACTCTCCTCAATTCTATGAAGGCTGAGAGAGGTGAGGAGGCTGCAGAAGAAAAGTTTAAAGCTGGCAGAGGTTAGTTCATGAGGTTTAAGGAAAGAAGCTGTCTCCATAACATCAAAGTGCAAGGTGAAGCAGCAAGTGCTGATGTAGAAGCTGCAGCAAGTTATCCAGAAGAGCTAGCTAAGCTAGTTGATGAAGGTGGCTACATTAAGCAACAGATTTTCAGTGGAGACTGAGCAGCCTTCTATTGGAAGAAGATGCCATGTAGGACTTTCATAGCTAGAGAGGAGAAGTCAATGCCTGGCTTCAAAGCACAGGCTGACTCTCTTGTTAGGGGCTAATGCAGCCGGTGACTTTAAGTGGAAGCCAACACTCATTTACCATTCTGAAAATCCTAGGGCCCTTAAGAATTATGCTAAATCTACTCTGCCTGTGCTCTATAAAGGGAACAACAAAGCCCAGATGGCAGCACGTCTGTTTAGAACATGGTTTACTGAATATTTTAAGCCCACTGTTGAGACCTACTGCTCAGAAAAAAAGATTCCTTTCAAAATATTACTGCTCATTGACAATGCACCTGGTCACCCAAGAGCTCTGATGGAGATGTACAATGAGATTCATGTTGTTTTCATGCCTGCTAACACAACGTCCATTCTGCAGCCCACGGATGAAGGAGTAATTTCAACTTTCAAGTCTTATTATTTAAGAAATACATTTTGTAAGGCTAGAGCTGCCATAGATAGTGATTCCTCTGAAGGATCTGGGCAAAGCAAATTGAAAACCTTCTGGAAAGGATTCACCATTCTGGATGCCATTAAGAACATTTGTGATTCACAGGAGGAGGTAAAAATATCAACATCCACAGGAGTTTGGAAGAGGTTGATTCCAGCCCTCATGGATGATTTTGAGGGGTTCAGCACTTCAGTGGAGGAAGTAACTGCAGATGTGGTGGAAATAGCAAGAGAACTAGAATGAGAAGTGGAGCCTGAAGATGTGACTGAATTGCTGCAACCTCACGATAAAACTTTCACGGCTGAGGAGTTGTTTCTTATGGATGAGCAAAGAAAGTGGTTTCTTGAGATGGAATCTACTCCTGGTGAGGATGCTGTGAACATTGTTGAAATGACAGCAAAGGATTTAGAATATTACCTAAACTTAGTTGATAAAGCAGCGGCAGGGTTTGAGAGAATTGACTCCAATTTTGAAAGAAGTTCTATTGTGGGTAAAATGCTATCAAACAGCATTGCATGCTACAGAGAAATCCTTTGTGAAAGGGAGAGCCAGTCGATGCAGCAAACTTCATTGCTGTCTTATTTTAAGAAACTGCCACAGCCACCCCAACCTTCAGCAACCACCACCCTGATCAGTCAGCAGCCATCAACATGGAGGCAAGACCCTCCATCAGCAAAAAGATTATGACTCACTGAAGGCTCAGATGATGGTTAGCATTTTTTAGCAATAAAGTATTTTTTAATTAAGGTATGTACATTTGTTTTTTTAGACATAATGCTATTGCACACTTGATAGACTACAGTATAGTGTAAACATAACTTTTATATGCCTTGGAAAACCAAAAAATTCACGTGAGTCGCTTTATTGCAATATTCACTTTATTGCGGTGGTCTGGAACTGAACCCGCAATATCTCTGAGGTATGCCTGTATTGGAATCATACAGTTTTCTGGTTGATCTGGATTGTTTGATGAAATGAATTACTTAAAAGATGCATTCTAGTACAGCTAATGAAAAGGTCATATGTTTAGGAATAATAAATGATGTTATGCTTAGGGTTGCCATCTCCTGGAAAGCAGATGTCTCGCAGAAGAACTTAGAGGTCGTATTAGATATCTGGTTGAATGTGGGCTCCTTGTATGATGATGTAGCAGAGAGGTCAAATATACTGCTTCAATCCAGAAGAGGATAGTCAAGAAGAAATATAAAGTTGCTATTACGTCTACGTGCAGCATTGGTGAACCTTTACTGAAGTTTCATATCCAGTTCTTCTGCCAGTGCTTTAAAACAGATTTTAACAAGTTGGGAAGAGTTCAGAGAAGAATAACTGAAATGGTTTGTAACAGTCATAGTGGGTCCCCTTTGTCCTTAGAAATCTGTGGTTCTCTAAGAGCTCATTGTAGACTCATGGTATTTGCTGCAGGTAAAGATTCTGGTCACTGTGTCACTCTTGCTTTGCATGTTTGTTTTGTTCTCTTGTATAGTGTCATTCCCATGACACAGTAATAATTTTGGGTGCAGTGGGGCATTTTTATTTAAAATTACTAAGAGACATGGTGATAGGATTCTGAAGTATTTTATGTGACAGCTGGGGATCAGAGCCATTTCAGATTAGTTTCAGTTATAGTCATTTTATCCAAAGAAGTTTGACACACTGCCTCTACTTGAGAGTGGTATGTGCAGTGAACCATTAGCAAGGCTTGTGTTATGCTGAGTACTGTAGCTCCTTTCACTTCCATGGGAGATGCGTCACCCTCAGAAGAATGTAATCACTGTGTTTTTGGCCTTCAGTGATAATACATCTTTAAGAAAAAATAAATACAAATCTAATCATGAAGTTAGGCTTAACAGCAGCTTCATGTTAAAGATAGGCTAACAGTTGTGTCATGGTCCTGTGAATAAGGCGCCACTCATGTGCAGTCTTGGGAGGACTATGGTTTTATGTCTCGGCCACTGAGAGACCTGCAGCTTGGTCTGGGACAAGGTGCTGTTTGCTTTCTGTGAAAATGGGGGTCGTTCCCTCCATTTGTAAAATACTCCAAGATCTGTGGATGGGAAGCACTCTACAATAGCTTTGTACTGTGGTCGATTCCATTATGGTATCATGTGAAAGATGAAGGGCTTTTTTGTAACTGTTGATTTGCTTTTGCATGCAGCAGAGAATACTCTGAAGTGTCTGAAATCTTGATAAACCTGCTAGTTATAGTCAGGAAAAGAGAAGAGTCAGCAAAGTAGGCAAAGACAGTTTCACGGACAAGAATTTTAAGTTAGTTATGTACCTCCATCACAATTGATTGAAGACTGAGATCAGTGCTTAGGGAGTAAGACCGCTTCCCCAATTTCCATTGAATTGCCTTGATTTGGTCATTCTGTACTACAGGTTAAAACAATTCCGCTGTAGCTGTCGCTTATGTAGTTTCCCTAAACAGCACAAACAAGGAGTCAAAAACCTGTCTGTGCAGTCAAAGAAACCCTACCAGAACTTTGCTAGCAGCTATCTGCAAAGTCCGTTGTTGCTTGTACTTTTGTTGCCGGTGTTTTTGTGTTATGACTTCAGTGCAATTTAAATGGAAGCAGGATTTCTTGCAGTTGTGTCAGGTAATTATTCCTGAGGATGCTCACTTAATTATTTAACACATGAGAAGGGCTGTCAGCTTTTGCTGCTAGTTCTTTATTAGGTGGTAAGAAGAATTCACAGCTTTGATAGCACTGTGCTTTTGAGAGTAAAATCAATTCTGGTCATTAAACAAGGAATGCATTAGATGAAAGGTGTTCAAGAAAGCAGAAGAAAAATTTTTAATAGTGAGTTTGTGTCCTACACTAGATCAGGGAATTATGAGGTTGCAGATCTGATCAGCAAATGGCATTACACTTACCAAACTGCTGTTAGCCCTAATTATTTAAGCAAAATTTCTTTTACAGTATCTATGAATAAAATAGCTTCCAAAGAAGCTGTTAGGATTAAGAATCTTAAAGCAAGGGTTGCCCTCAAACGGAGTCCAACCAAGAAACACTGCTTAATTACTTATGTTAAAAGAGTCAGTTACATAAGAGGGCAGACAGAAGCTAGGTGGTCCATTTCTAGCACTACACGTGCAGTGTTCACCCTTCTGGTGTGAGTGGCTCACACTTAATTGTGTTGTCCCAGTGAAATTAATATCTTGTTCTAGTTACAGCTTTATATTCACAGGCATCCATCTGACACCTGACGGAGGTTGGAGGGAGGAAAGGGATGATGGGGTTTTGATTGTTGTTTTAATGGCGCTCATTTAATAAGAATGTTCCAAAGCAATTCTAACATGTTCACTGCCTCTTCTTTTCCCTTCCGTAGTGCAGGCATCGGAAGGACTGGCTGCTTTATTGCCACTAGTGTTTGTTGTAAACAGCTGAAGAGTGAGGGCATAGTTGACATATTGCGAACAGCCTGCCAGTTACGGTTAGACAGGTAAGACAGCCTGTTTCCTTTCCAGAAAAATAAAAAGAAAAACATTAATCTTTCTCTTCACTTAAAGAGAAGCAGGAAGAGGGAGGAAAACAAAGGCATATGGAGGCCAAGAGAAAATGTTCCTGGAGGGAAGTTGTCCCATTCTGAGCAGTTCTGACCTGTAATCTTTGCCTATTTTATGAAAGCAACAAATCATAAAGAGCAACCCTAGCAACTGAACTAGGTCTGCAGCTGACATGAAAATCTGCACAGCTGTAGAGACTTCAGTGCAGCAAGGGATAGCCTTTCACCCCTGTAGTTGTCCCCTTGTTTATCCAGAAGCAAAGGCTCAAAGGGTGAGCTGCAGTCAGATTCAGAGCCACAGATCAGCACTTTGCTCCCGGGAGGAGTTAAGACACCCGGTCTTGCGTAGCTGGAGCTGTGATCACTGGTGGGAGGGCATGGCTGCCTGCAACCTCGTGGGCGGGGGAGAGCACACATGGGCTGGAGTGTTTGCAGACATATGAAAGGAGATGCAAAGAACTCCAGAAACCACAGTGGTTTCCAGTTAAGCATTTCTTAACACACCACCTTGAGTTTGATTATGAAGTAAACAGACTTGAATTTTGCACCAGAGATGTTGTTTTTCCGCTCCCACTGGTTTCAAGTGCCATCAAAACATGTCTCAGTGCTCTCTGTAATGATAATGATAAATGTAGTCGGGGGAAGAGATGTCACAAAAAACATACCAAAGATTTTTCTGAAAAAGAAAAAAAAGAGAGAACCTCAACCCCACGCTGAACTTTATTTCAGAGGAGCAATTATGCTCAGTGGGAGGCAGAAAATGAAATGCTTGCTGCCCTGCTGAGGCTCTGATAGACAGGGACCTGCAGGGGCCTGGAGGTTTGGCTATTTCAGTGGATTTCAAGCCAGACCAGGAAAGGCTTCTTGAGAAATAAGAAAACCAGAATATGAATAGGGAGTGCTGCTTTTTCATGGCCCAGTGAAGTAGGCTAGATCTGAAATATCTTGTGTCTGTGAGTAATGTTACACAGGCGAATAGCCATACAAATGAAGGTTGAAGACACCCGCTCACAAATGTGCTGGGTACAGAAGGCCGATTAAAAATACTAGCCTTGCAGGGAGAGAAGAACTGGCAGTCATTTGCAGAGGGAGGAGAAAGGAGATCACATTAAAGGATGCCACAGAGGGGAAGGAAGTCTGCAGGGGCTCCTTTTGCTGCCAGGTGCCTCTCAGGATTGGGATGGGATAGGAAAAAGCCATTTAAATCTCACGGGAGAGAGCAGTCACAGGAGGGAAAGCAGTCATATCACCATCCTTGCTACGGGAGAGCATATTTTCTTCAAGGAATGGGGAAAAAAAACAGGACTTAGAAGTCGTGTTGCCATCCCCTGTCATTCTCCCTAAACTCCCACAAAATCTCTGGGTGACTCCAGGAGCAGCATGTGGAGATAAGACTAAGCAGCTACAAGAAGGAAGATCATCTCTGCCTCCTTCCCTCTCCTGGCTGGTGGGCGCTGGCTAAACAAAATAGGATGTGTGAGGAAGACTAGTGACCAGGGACTTGGGGAAAGAGGCTTGGGTATAGACCAGAGCAGGTACTTAAATGAATGCATCTTGCTGCATGCCCAGCAGTAGAGGGGTTGGCACTAGCCCTAAGCACCCCTTCGGGTTGCTGAGGGGGCGAAGGGACAAATGTTTCTTTCCCTTCATTCCCTCACAAATCACTTGCAAAAAGCCTGTGCATTGGACTATGCAACTAGTGGCCCACACTTGGTCCTAAAATAACCTTGTATGACTAAGGAGAGGAACTGATCATTCCTGCATCCTTCCCATGCTGCTGAGAGACATTTGCTGTCCTTTGCCACAATGCAACTCTCATTTGAAAGGTTTCTGTGGCAAACAAGGGAAAAAATGTAATTTCTCTATTCTGTGCCACAGTCTGGAGAGCAAGCACGTATCATGGTGCTCATATGTGCATGCATGTGTGCAGGAAGGGGAGGAAGCCACCACATAGCAGGGAACCGGATAAAAAGGGAAATCATTTCCTGCGGTCTGAAACTTGATGGCCACCCTTAGCGCTTCTGTTGCTACAACTTCAGAGTAAAAGGTCGCTGTTAGTGGCATTGCATGGGGAGTAAGTGCCAGATATGACTAATGTTTCTTGTGTGTCATGGACTGACAGAAGTGTGTTTCAATACAGTGTGTAGCACAGAAGGACTCAGATTAACTGTGAGCCTGTGTTATGTACAGCAGATGAAGTTAAGCATTTGCTCAGCTAGCAAATAGTTTCTTTAAAAATGCAGTGCGTTTGTCACCTTTGCCTATTGACTAGAGCTTGGATCGTGGGTCCCTGCCCTTTCCCTGCTCTTTCTTAAGAGAGTATTTCAAGGAACCCCATAACAGAATAACTGCAAGAGGCTGAAGAAGGAGGTTGTCCAGCTCTTCACCTACCCCTACTGGTGTGGTAACTGTGTGACCCACATTTGCAAAGCTGGACCACATAGAAGAGGACAGTCCCTTAGGAGGGTGCTGCCAGTCTGCCTTCCATTTGGCTCAGAGGAAGCAACTTTTCATTAATTTCCTCTGGTGGGGGTTTCGGAGGAAAAGAGCCACGTATGCTCTTCCTCAAACTGACACAGTCTTTTTAGTGCTAGCCACCCATGGGTTCCCATGTTCCTGAGCACCACGTGTGCTCTCAGCCTCCTTTTGGCACTGCATTCCCTGGATCTCTGCAGCAGCACTACTGCTGGCACAATTCTGCATAAGCCTTCTGTGAATTTGAGCAATGGGTTTTAATTATTTTTGTAATGGGTTATCAAGAGATCATATCACTGTTGCTGAGGTACTCTTAGCAGAATTTAAAACGCTAATAAAATCTGCTTAAAACGGACAAGTTTATCCTTGTTCTTTTTGTTAATTCCCGTCTCCCACTGTAGTACTATGTGTTTGTTAACAAGCTGCTTGCAGAAATATGTAGGTTAATGACACATGGAAAAGCAAATTATATTTCTGCTCTTGCTTGCATTTACTTTCAGGTTTGCAATTTTAAAGAGAACAGCAAAAGCTGAAAGGAAAGCTGAACCATAGCACAAATTTCTGTGCTGGGAGTCTTGACTGCTATCCACTCTTTGATTCACTTAGTGAATTTAGTTACCAGTTTGATTTGTCCTTTGTTAAAATTCCTTTGTCTGTTACAAAATCTTGCTGGCTGTTCCTGGTTCCCTGGTGGTCTTGCCAAAAGCACAGCCTGGGATGGCACAGAGGAGAGACCCCTCCTTCCAGAATGGGGAAGCTGTGTGCTGCACTGGTTCACTGGGCTGGCCTAGCCCTTTGTAGTCCTGAATTTGGTCCCTACTGCATCTGTATAGCCTTGGAGAAGCTACTTCACCTGTTTAGTCCCCCGGCCCCATCGGTCCATTCAGAGTTTTGTGGTGGGGGCTGTTTTTCACTGTGCTTAGAATGGTGCTTAGAGTGTAGACACTCCAGTAATGTGAATGCAAATAATGATGGTGTTGTCCTTAGTGATTTAAGGCCTCTGCTTAGCAAAGTGAAGGTAAAACCCTTTGCTGTTCTGAATACCTTGTGTTCCTTGGTTAGCAGAGACTTTCAGAGTGGAGCTCGAGGTCAAGCTGTGAGCTGATTGCAGTCAGTGGGCACTTGTTCATTCAGTACACGGGGCTTTGGAATAGACCTTTTCTGTGTAACACCAGTTTCATGTTAGCTCTGCCATTTGCTAGTACGTTACTTGCATGTAATAAGGCTGCTGTTTCCCTCCCCTTTTTTTCTTTCCTTTTCAGGGGAGGAATGATCCAGACTTGTGAACAGTATCAATTTGTCCATCATGTCATGAGCTTGTATGGAAAACAGCTTTCTAGAGCAGCAGAAGAATAAGTGTTCATGATATTCCTAAAGGCTAAAACCAAGAGAACTTTTGACTGCATTCATATATATTTCAGATCTGATAAGAGACACATGGTAACCTGGCTGTCTTAGCTGGAGAGAGAGAGATATATTATTTTACTTTGATATTGCTTTTATGCTCTTGTTTGCATTGACATTTAAGAGCTGAGGTATGCCTTGTCTTAAACATATGTGACAGGACATAATCTTCACCAAAAAAGGCTTATTTATACTGTAAATAAGAATAGTAGCTTCATTTGTTACAAAATCCAAAAAAAAACCCCACTGTCTTCAGTTTGCTATTTTTAAAAGATAATTGCTAATATATCCAAATACAGTGTGGAACTTTTTGAATTGTCATGCTGAAATATGTACCGTATGTTGACTAAGCTTGAAAGTAACTTTTTGCCTCTCTCTGATTGTTTTTACATATAAAATTACCGAATACTGTGTATATCGTAAACCTTCTGAGCCTCTGCATTGAAAGATTCAAGTAGATACACATTGAACTGATATTTCACACCATGTTTGCTTGTTTGGGATTTTTTTTGTTTGTTTGTTTTTAAAAAAAGTCACCACCAGGGTTGCCAGAACTAAGGGGAAAGACTTATTTCATTGACATGAGTCAAATTCTCACCTGCAATTCCTACCAGCAATGTACCCCAGAATCATAAAATCTCAGGTGAATCTGAGGTGAACAGGAGAATTTAATCTGAACATAAACTCTTCACACTTTACCTTTTCTTTGTTGGTATTTTGCAGTTTCAGCCTGCATCCAGTTTCTCTTTTTACATAGAGTCAGACCACAATTCCAATACAATTCCTCCTGAAATTTGAGGTTTGAAATCAGGCAAGGAATTTTGTGACTTGAATTCATCTTTATTGAAAATGTAGGGATAAGATCATTTGTGTTCTATGAATTTAAACTTGTTTCAAAGCTTTGAGGATGACTGCATGCCCTGTGCACATTAAAATTAATGAGACTAGAAATGTAAATCCTGTAGGCAGCTTTAAAAAGATCTCAGCCTGAGTGTGTTGACCGCTTTTTAATAAATTCGCCCTCAAACCAAATTTAGACAATCATTAGCCCCTTCTAATCACTTGTCTGGGCAGCAGTATTTCCTTTTAGATAAGACAGACTGCTGCTCCTGTTTTTCTTTTTAGACGTCAGTCTGGTTGAAGACTGGAATTTGTATTTAATGCTTAGAGGTAAGCACATGTTTTAATTCTTTATTGAGCAAAGAAAGAAACAGAGATATACAGGACCCTTAACAAGAAAAGATGAGTGTTCCATGAATAGAAGCTGTAATGATCTACTAAAAATATTTTTGCTTCTCTCTTTTTGTAATAATAACCCAAACCCACCACTTTTATTAGTGCAGGAGATTGAGAATATATTGCACTTGCTAATCAGTAGAGGGTAAAACAGCACTCAGAACAATAAGGGCTGATCCTGCCTCCACTGAGGTTTTGCCATTGACGTCAGCAGGTGCAGGGTAGGGCCTGAAATGTTATGCCTGCAACTTACTTCGTCACTGTGGGGAAAGTTTCCCAACATTTCAGTACATATCTTTTGTGTTTATTCTGTATCCATGAACCTGTAAAAATCCTGTCGGCAGGATTTGCATGAATGTGTGGCAAAATGTGTTATCTTTAAACCACTTGATTTTATTGCTGTATTTAAAATATTTCCTTCAGTGAGAAGCTAGCAGGAAGAACTGGCATTCTTTTTAAAAATACTGGTGGTAGTCATTAAATAGAGCAATAAACTTAAGCTTTTGAGCATAACATGACTGTTAGTTTTATGTAAACCTTGCTAGCTGTCTTGTCCCATTGCTACAGATTCTTTCAAAGAGGTAATGCTATTGTAAGCACTCTTTAGAAATAGCAAAAACACCACCGATGTTCTGAATAACACTGTAAGTGGAACTCCCTATAAATAATATTTTCAGCTGTTCAGTGCCCTTCAGTGTCAAACCTGAGTCAGTGAATAAAATGACTTGTTCTGTCTGATGAGTTTGCTGTGTATCTAATAAAGAATATTTGTTGATGATGGATAGGCCGGTGCATGCAGGAGAGAAGGTGAATGTTTAAGTTGCCTCCTGTACAAGGAGACTTCCTAGAGAAGAATTGCTCTATGGCAAGCAAGATATGAATGTATCTGAAATACTGATTTTGAAGTCCCTGTGCAGATCCTTAGCAGATATTAACCAGCATTCCTTCTTTGACTTGAGGAGAAGTAAATGATTTATACTGATGAAGGAAATCTAGCTTGTTGCCCACTCACACCAGGCAGGTTGTCTCACACCAGGCAAGAACATACCACTTAGTCTGGACAAAAATATTCAAATGCTTCTTGAAATGTTATTTTGTCTAACAGAGTTAGAGATAATCCTCCTATTTGCTCGTTGGCCTTACTGTTATTAATATAATTAACATATTTCTCTCTCTCTCTTTTTTTTTTTTCCCCCCCAGAGTTTAAGGTCTGAAGGACATTAGATCGGCTGTTCTGACCTCTTCTGACTGCAGAGGTAGTCTTAAGAAGTGCTTTAGGATTAGCAGAAAGGAGCCCTGCCTGTGCAGAAGCACTTGAGATGAGTGGGGCTGCTGCTTCTGTTATTCAGTAGGTTTGAAGCTGAGCTGACAATAGGAAAAAAACTATGCTGTGCATCTCCCCAGACACCTCTCTTTACTAGGGACTCTTTTTTTAAGAAAAGAAAAAATTCCTAGCATGTTTTACCTACCCTTTCCACATCACCGATCAGGCCTCTTTGTACCAGAGACTACAGCATTAATATCTACAACCCAGTTGTTGCCCAGATTACTAAATTCCTCTCTCCAGGTAGATTAGCGTATAACAAAACTGAGATAATTTTTTTTAGAATCAGCTGTAATGTCTTCTCTACCTGTTTCATAAGGGGGTTTTTTTGTATTTAGTGAACACGGCAGTACCTAGCTGGATTCCTGGTTTGGTCATTGTCCATCACACTTAAGCAGTGTGATGCTGTTTCTGTTTCTCTCGTGGTAACATGAGAGTAATGACACTTTCTGTCCCTTTGTAGGTACTCTGAGATCAGATGTACAAGGTTATGTAAAAGCAAAGACCAAGCTAATGCTTAAGAGCCTGAGCTGTCCCCAGGCAAAGCACATCTCTAACTATTTGAAAGATCAAGATAAGATTTGGTCAAACTATTCTCAAAAGGTCAGCTACCTAGCAGTCATATATAGCAGAATGTCACGCTTAGTTGCAGGACTTTCAAAAGTAACTAATAATTCTGGGCATTTCCTCTGAAAATAGTTTTTTGGGAAAATCTTGGCCTTAACCTGTGAATTTGCAGTATGGAAAGGCTCAAGACCAAAGAGAGAACTAAACAGGATCTTGGTTCCCATCATTTACCTGCTGTCTGTGCAGTGGAGGGACCATGCAACTTGCACACAAGCAGTCTTAGAAATGTGTGTGTTTTGCTTGGTGAGCTGGCAGGTTTTAGGAGTGCCTCTGCACTGTGTGGCTTTTGACATGTTTGTTTTTTCCCTGGAAATCATTTTAAACACAGGAAAATGGTAAGTTTAAAAACTGTTAATCATAACTGTGTCTCTCTTTCCATTTTTAAAGTGAAATGAAAGCTCTATACATTTGCTAGGGAGAGAAACAAAAGCACGTTTTCTGAGATTACATTGGGGATAAGTTTGTTTCTTCTGCCAGGTCTATAAATTTTTATTTTCTGGTGTTTGTGAGGGTGACTGTCAGCGTAGGATAAAGTAGGGCAGCTCAGGACTCCTGTAGGAGAAAAATAATTATTCAAAGGCACGGAAGAAACATACATGAATGAAAGCATTTACAGCTTTGTTCGTGAGGGGGACACATTCAAAGCACAAAGCAAGGCCCTTCTTGAGGCCTGTATTAATTGCAGCATGACCAGATTCAATGATACAAACCAAAAGCTCCACTTCTCATTCTTATGCATCCATTTTCCCCCATAGCAGAGTGTGTGCATGTGCGTGCGCCCATTTGAGCCACAGTAGCTGGTGTAAGAACAGAAGTGCGAGGAAGGATTCGCTAGCACTGTGAAATGAGCCTGGAAAGGGACTGTATGGCTTTGTGTCCATTTGAATTGCTGGAAGGGATTGGATTGGGTTGGTAGTGTTTAGTTTTTATTAGGGAAAATGTGACTTAAGCTCAGATACCAAGTCTGTCTCTATGTTGGGTTCTTGCTTCTGAATTAGAATTTTGAAGGGGTAAGTGAAAGTTTGTACCTTGATAGATTTATAGACAAGGAATAAATAATACTGTAGTTATTTCAGACCACGACTAATCCCATCTCTATGCTCTTCTGATTTGATAAATGCATCTGTTCTAGTGAGAACACCAAGTTCTAGAGAAGGGATCACAGAGGCTCTGTAGGGCTGGAATCTCTTTAGCCTACAGACTACTGCATGTGTTAATTTTTGCTGTTCATGGTATTTTTTACTTACTGAAAAAACTGATATTGTTTCAGTCTCAGCACATTTCTTTTTCTATTTCTGTCAGACTTTTTACCTTCCCCTTTTCTTTCCTAGAATAGCAGAAATCATCTAAAATCATCAATAAAGGCTGTGTATTTCCTAGGGATTTTCCTATTGCCTTTCTCTGGAGTTTTCTGCTAGAATTATTTCTGATAACCTCTGGAAGCTGGCAACATCTTCAGGTCCTTTGGTTTTCTAAGTTCCTGTATCTTACAAAGCACAAATGGATTATTACCCAGGTGCCTCCTGTGCTAGATTCCCTTTTTGTTGAATCTTAACATAAGTACAAAGTAACAGCAATCTGTTCTGAACACACATCAAATGCAGTCAGTGAAGAGAAGCAGTTTATCGCTGCTAGTTCAGCATTGGTCACAAGCAAAAGATGTAGTTGGTGTCCTTCAAAATGCGTAGATCAGTATGCATGTAAGATGGCCCCTTGTACTATTTTAGTGCTGCTGCGCTTGCATTAGTGATTTAAGACAGCTAAATACACAGGCTGGGGTCTGTAATCCATTTTTCTCTTGAGAAGTACCTTACGCTGTCAGAAAAAAAAAAAACCTCTATATGAAGAAGGGTGACAGACTTACTACAGAATGTAAAAGAACCGATTGAATAATTCCCCCAGTATCTACAATTATGAACTGATTTTCCAAAGAGCCCTGTCCATGTTTGAGTATCTGTGTGACATGGCTAGACTTGGAAACAGTGGAAACTAGTTCCTGTAGAACTTAAAAATAAGCAAATAAAACAAATATACAAATAAATACAAAACAAATAAAATAAACAAAACCAAAGCCTGGCCATTTCATTGAGGTGTGAAATGGGCACTGAGGACTGACTTAAGCACCAAAACAGGATTTGTTGAATGCTCAACTGTTTGAAACCTGACCCCACATGTTTTATTTTTAACGTGAAAAACAAGGCTGGTAGATTGTTTAATAGTCTGTCTTTGATCAGTTTTGAAATAGCATAACGATCTATCATAAGAAAACCTGGAGTTTGGGAGGTTTTGTTTGTTTTTTTAATTAAAGAAGGCATCCCATTTAACCTACCAAAGGTTTGTCCTTTTATCCTTATACTTGAGGTTTTATCATCCTGTTATTCCAAGAAGGAGAAACTGCTGAAGTCATTTTAATGGATGTAACAGCATAGCCCACAAGAGGCCAGTATGTATTTAAAGTTTGTACTACTCAAAGCCATATTTGTCCTGTGTGGCAGGACCTAGACATCTTCCTGAGACTGCAGCAATTTAGAGGACTTCACACCAGCTGAGGGACACAGAAGGGTCAGTAATGGTCTGAAAGCTCTTGTCTCATAGTAGGAATTGACCAGGACCTTAGCATCTGGAAGAAAAGATAAAATATACATAAGCAAATATTGCCTAGAATATTCTAATACTTTGTATTCTGTGGCTGTAATTAGATGGGATGGAAGGTGGCTGTCTGATAATAATAGCTTTTTTCTCATGTCTGCTTTGCTTGCTGTTTTTACTTTTTGGACACTTAGAAAGAAGCATAATGAAATACCACTCCAAAGTATCTTTCCTTGAGACACTTAAAACCAGGAGTAAAAAAGCTGTGAAAAGTGTAGCACGGGGAAGACTGAGCTTCCTACAAATGAATTAGTCAGACCTGTCCAATTCTCTTTTCCGTAACTGACACTAAAATTACCATTTGCTCACACAAAGTCTTTCTTGTGTATACTTCAGTGGTACTGACAAGCCTTATGTCAAGATCTGGTTTTTCTTGTAAATTTAGGCCAATTCTCTCAGTTGTAGCCATAGTAAATACAGTGTGATAGCCACACCGCGTGTAATGAGTGAAGTTAATCTCTCTACAGAGCACTCATAAATTGATTTATGGTGTATCTGTGTTCCTAAGAGCAGAGGGTTGTCTGCATTATAAGTTTGTGTTCTCTCTTGCCCAGGGACAAGGTGTGGGCAAACTGAGTCATGGTCATGGCCAGTAACAGATAATATTACATCCTTAAAGTCCAGCCTCTAGGGCTCCTGAAGTCAGATTACTACGAAGATTCCCTGTTTCTTTATGAGCCAGAACTGACAAGGCTTCCAAAAGCTCAGTGATTATTATTGAGGGCAGTTTTTGCTTGCTGTCCAAAAGGTAACCAGACTGAAGATAACAAAAGGTAATAGCACAACATTTGGAAAAAAAAAAAAAAAAAAAAAACCTCTTTCTTATCAGCCATTTCTAGTCTTTAGGTGGCACAGGCTATTGGACCTGAGTCTGTAACATTTTCACGTTCAGAAAATCTGTGGCCAAGGATTAAAATTTTGATCAAGTAAAGGAAATAGGAGCAAAGGGAATTCCATTTTTAAGGTGAAAGGAGAAACTGTTAGAATGGTGGGTTGGTTTCTAAACCATGTCACTGTGAGCTTCTTAGGATTTGAAAACCTTAGAATTAAGTTCCAAGGCATGCAGAGGATCGGGCAGTGGAGCAGGTGAGTAAAGAAGCATTTTGTATGCCTTCTCACTTTAGTACTTGGTACTACTGGTATGGAGTTGCCGTGTGATGATTGAGGGCAAAATATACTCCTTCCAGGGCATTTGGGATTATAGAAGAACATCTCTCATCTCTTCCTGACCAGCCCACTCATTGCTGTCACCAATACCAATGATCACTGATATGCAAGATAAGAAAGGGTGAGGGCAGAACAGTGAAAGAGAGGGAGGTAAGGAGAGGGGAAATGAACTTTAGGTAGACCAGACAAAAGCAGGAATGGCCCTCCTGGCTTCTTGTTTTTTAGGAAAGACTTCACAAATTATGCCTCTGGGAGACAATTTCTGAGCAAAAGAGGAAGGATGTAAGGCGGTCCAACAATATATGATATCCTTGTATATTTATAGAGGGTATATGGAGATATATAAGCTTGGACAGTGACTCTTCTATTGTGTTCTGTGCATAAGGAGTCAGAGAACGTTTTTCTCTCATACAGGCAGACTGGAGCCAAAGGCCAGCTCAGTAAGGGGAGCAGGGCATATATATCTTGAGAAGGAAAAGGATTTCTTTGAGAGAGTGCCCAAAACTGAGCACTCCTGGGATAGCTGTAATTTCTGCTGGCAATGAACCAAAGTCTCGAGGTCATGTGATCTTAACCTCTTGGCCGGTGGACTCTTTCCTGTAGGTTGCAGTGCATAATTACAGCCTCTATCAGAATAGGTCTCCATGCTCCCAGATCGTGGAGAGAAAAGGTTGTGTCTTAGGGAGCTGTGTCCCTTCTGCTCCAAGATCTTTCAGCAGCACACAGCTCTGTCAGACTTTCTGGTCTGTCTTCCATTCCTTACTTTATCTCCCTTGGCAAGGAATACTTTTAAAACAAGGGAGTTAAAATTTCTAGATGACACTGGCACTGAGCCCTCAAGGACTAGAGTGAAATAGCCCCATTTCCCCAAACTTCCAACCATACTGGGACCAGTCTTGACAGCTGTAGGCAGCAGAGCGCCTAGTGGAAACAGGCAAGGTATGTGCTGGCAGAAATCTCTCCAGTAGTATGGTCACAGGGCCTCCCCAAATGTTATGCACTAGGCTGACAAAAGGTGAGCTACGTCTATGCTGTGGGCTTTGCCTCCTGCTGAGGAGGAAGTGAGCGCTTCTGTTCCTCTCAAAGGCCAGCACGTAGGCAGTTTGGCCTATCCTGTATTGCAAGGCTACAAGTATTGCCCTTGCTGAACCATCAGCCATGGGCTTTGGTTAGAAACACCTTGTCTCTCTTGGATTATCTTGTTTTAAAGCAACCTTATGGGGTCTGTCTCAGCATTGGCAGTGAGGGCAATGGCCCAGCTCCCAGCCACGTCCCCCGAGAGCAGGGTGTGCGCAGGCCTTTGTAGCATTCTCCTAGCCCACTGTGTGTGATGCACCTACTGGAGCTGGGGAGGCCTTGGTTAAGGAAAAGCACAATGAAATTGAATGAGCAGGAATAATCCAAGATGATACTGCAGTTTTTGTTGACTTTCCTGGTGTGAAATGGTCAGAGTTTGCTGTTAACCACAGAGAAATGTCTCGATTCTAGTGAGATGTTTGCATGGAGCTGTTAGAAGTGAGTGTTCAGGACCAGCTCCTTATTCATCAGTCTGGCTGGAAAAATACACTGTGTGACATGAACCCAGGAGCTAGTTTCCAAGGAGAATTTAAACGTGCTCATTTTGATAGAAGATGCATTGCTGTGGAGCCTCCTGAAATGAACAGTTAAAACATTTTGCTCACTTAGTTATATGGATTCATAAAGTGATAAAAACGGCCTTGTGGGATATTCCACAAGCTTTTTCTCACCTGTGTGATGCATAGTGAATTGCCAGCCCCAAGGGCTAGATGGCAGCTGATCAGAGAGGGGAGCCCAGGAGGCTACACGTAGCCTTACACGCATCAGGCAAGTGTGTCTGTTACTGCTCCATTCCAGAGTTTACAGCACCTGGAGCCCCGCTGGATGCAACGTGGCCACCACAGCAACAGAAGTTGTACACATACAAATCAAGGTTGAGATGCATTGCTCCATTGAAGTCTCCAGCTCCCAAATGCAACATGTCTCTCAATCCACCAAAGTTGTTGAAGGCAAGTAGCATTCCTGTCCTTGGCATCTAACACTGTCTTTTTGGACAACTAGAGCATAAATGGGACCAAAAGAAGGTGTTGCTTTTCTGTGTAAAACTTGTCCTGAATGATATGGGGGTGGAAGGTTTGTCTTAACCCCACAGGGCATAAGCAGGACTCAGCAGCTTAGTACAGAATGGAGTCAATCCTAACAGTACTTTTGATGCACATAGTTTTGAGACCTTTCTTGAATGAACTCCCACATCATAGCATCAAAGCAGCTTGCAGACCTCCATGCAACAAGGCCGCCCAGTTTTCCCATCGTGTAGGTGACAAGACTGAGGCATAGAGAGAGCAAATTACTTGTCCAGAGTCCTGCAGGAAGACTGGAAAGAAGCACGGGATTGATCAGCAGTCTCTCTGGGTAGCTAGCGCTCTACCTGCTGCACAAATCTTGTCCCAAGGGTTTTAACTCATCAGGGCAATTCTCTGTATGACTGGATGTTTCAGGGCTTCTTTTGGTATTCACCCTTTTCCTCTCCCAGTAAAAAAGCACCTCTCTGTGCTGCTAGACTAACCTGTCTTTTTCCCAACAGAAGTTGTTTCTAGGAAATTTTCTGCCATATTGGAGTCCCTTTGCATGTGACACGCTCCTTTGAAATACTTGCTGGAGAAAGCGTCCTTGAATTTGTGGAGAAGCCTCATCCAGCAACAGCACCCAAGGGTGAGAAACAACCATGTCCTGGTGAAAGCCAATAACTGACTGCATCTTCAAATGCGTCTAGGCATATTTACTCATCTCAGGCAAGTAAATGCAGTTTGCCACCTTCTACAAATGCGATAGCGGTAGATGAAAATGGGGGCAAACCCCAGTTACCTGTATCCATCTCCACAGTTTTTAGAGATTTGTCTTGTATCAGTCAAAATCAATAGGAAAGCTGCTGTTCATTTTAGCTGCTGGAGACCAGTACTTGCTGATCCAAATATAGCAGTCCTTGTTTATGCAAAACTCCTGATCGAATGATTTGACTGAAGCCAGAATAATATGACCTTTAATGCATTAGTAAATAAGCTCTCCCATCATGTGTAAGCTCTCCCATATTGAGAGATCTGGGACTGTCTAATGTGACAGAAATATCATATGAGTCTTCATTATATATCATTAAAAATCACAAATCCTTCTTTATGGTGTACAGAGCACTTTTAATGAACAAATTTTATTCCAGAGTGATATCCATAATGGAAGTAAAGTGGCAATAAGTACAGTAAGTAAATAAAGTAAGGTTAATATTTCCTCTGTAAAGCAGACAGGAAAAGAAACTGTGCATTTAAAATAATCCTAAATAGAGAAAGTATGTAACAGCCCCTCGTTCCATTTTATTCATTATTTGTTCCAACATTTCTTCTTGAATTTTAGAAGATAAAGTAATATTGTAAGCTAAAGTGAAAGGTAACCCAAAGCTTAATGTAACATGGAAAAGAGAGAATGGTCCAGATGTTTTTTAACAGTATCAATAAGGAGTACATGCTAAAGGTAACACTCCTTTTTTTTCTTGCCATTAGCTCATAACTTTTTATTCCCACAATAAAAACTGTAAAAAAGAAAAACATAAGCACTATAGTATTCCTCAACAACAAAAATATTCCCATTTATGTGGTACTGCACTTTCAAATACTGTTGTATGTTTGCAGGGTGGCATTTGCATTCAGCTGAAGAGCATAAGGGCAAAGGAGCGTTCTCTGTTACTTGGTTTTACAGCGTTTAGCATAGTGAGCTTGTGTGCCATTCAAATAAAAATAATGCTAAATCTTGATAATTCATACTATTACTCAGGACAAGTGCTAGTTCAGCCCTGTTTAATTTGTGAAGGCCCATGGCTGCAAAAATTCTATCCTTGCCTTCTTTCTTCTGTTCTGTTCCTTGTTTCCCATGCTCTGTCCCCTTTGCTTCCTCTCTCCTTAGTTCTTAAGTCACTCTAATTCACCTTTTCTCTCAGGCAGTCCTTTGTTTAGAAGTCTGCTGGCTAGTGCAGGTCAAACTGCCTTTTTTTGTCCTACAAAACTCGAGAGCGTCAAGTCCAACAGCTTCCATTCACCCTCTTCTGGACTCTGTATTACTTATGCAGTTCAGAAGTGATACTCACTTTGAGTGCAGAACACCAAAATAAAAGGATGCCTCTGGGAAGAAATGTGGCTTTGTTTTGCTACCTTAGGCCAAGAATGGACTTGATCCAAAATACATCACTGTCAGTGGGAATACTTCTGTTTGTTTCTGGGGCTTTGGAGAAGGCTGTGAGGGATCTTTAGGGAGGATGGAATGTAGGACTGGGCCCCAAGTTTCTGCTCTCAGAGATTCTGGGTTTTCAACAGGGCAATTCTGTTAATGAATGAAAAAAATACTGGCTTAAACAAATAAAAGGGGGATTTCACTAATATATTTTCCCCCCTAACCTATCTGGAGCTTTTGCTGGTTACTTTTTCTTTCTTCTTTCGAGCTTGAATGCCTCTCCTCATATGATGCTGATAACTACAAGTGCATAGGGTCCAATACCCATGCTGATGCCATCATTGCAGTATCCCTGATCATGACTGAAAGTAAGTGTCAGGGATCTGGCTTGATTAGTAACTAGACTAGTTACTAACGATGAGGCTTGGAAGGTTAGACAAAATGGACTGTCTGTGCAGGGCAGGTCTGCTGCAACTAAAGCAGGGTAAAAAAATCTACCTTTTCCATCCAGCGCAGTGCATGTGCTCTGAATCACATACCATAATAACAGCTGCCCATTGCTCAGCTGGCTGATCTTCCATCTTTGCAAGTTGCAGAGAAAGACTGGGGCCCGCATTAAATTAGATTTCTTATTTTCTTGTGCCCCATTTGTAGCCCATGAAGGAGATCAGTGGAAGTTAGAAAATTTAAATCTGTGGGGCATGAGGGTATAAATGACTTGTAAAAGGTCATACTAGGAGTATGTGAAGTCACTAAATTACTTTTGCATTTTTTCACCAGGTGAAGAAAAGTTGGATTTCAAAAAAATGCTTAAGGAAAGGTGAGACTGTTTGTTTCTTGGATTACATCAGGACAGTGAACAAATTTCAAGTCCTCATTTCTCAGAGCAGAATCACACTTTCAGCACCAATAACACAGACCACTGCTTCTGGCTGGGAATTTTGCAGTGCCATAGGCAGCCTCAGTCCCAAAGTCAGCCTTCATTTTTCCTTAGGCATTAGCACCACAGCAAGTTCCCAACCAGTTTGTCTGGCAGACAGGGTGGTGGAAAGGAATTCTGTGATCCCTTTTCCCAGAAATGACCCTTTGAGTGAGACATTGAAAAGGCTGACCGTCTTGTCTCGAGCTAGAAGAGCTTGTCTGGAACCGTATGGATGTTCTTTCCAGGAGGGGTCCAGTTATGTCCAAAGCAGTGGAAGGGAGAGTTGCTTACTTTGAAATGCAGCATGAATTACCTGTGAGATGTGTATGCGCAGGAGACCTCCAGCTCCGAAGAAGAGCATAAAGAAGGTAGCTGATGAGCAAGAAATGTTGGAGATCCTTTCCAAAGTGCCAAAGAAGGACTATGAGAAGATCTGTATGAAGAATGGCTTCACTGATTTCCTTGTGCTTTTCAAAAAGTTGAAAGAGATGGAGAAGAAGGTGAAGATTGAGGTTGGTGAGACTGTCCGCTTTCAGGACACTTGGAACACGTTTCCATTTACACTTTTTGCTTTTCTGTCCACACTGAATAATTGTCCTCTACCTAAAAGTACACAACAGGTAATGGCCTACAGTGTCTGTCACAGTACCCAGGGGTTTTGACAGATGAAAGACCACATCCACAAGGTAGTTTGTGGGGGAGGCAGTTCAACATCCCAGATAGGATACAAAACAATGTTTTTGCGGCTGGACTTTCCAAGTGGGATTTTCAAAGGAGCATGAAGGAATTATGCCAGATCTCAGTGAGGTAAAAATGACTTTAGAACCTTTCTGCAAATAATACCTGTAGGAAGAATTCTCACCACAGATTAAATCCGTAGAAAGTTAGGTTTGTGCTGCCTGACTGCACTGTTACTGTTTGCTGTGTTAGAGCAGAATCCTGATACTTTAGCCAAAGTATTCAGTCCAGTTGGCGTTGCTTTGGACAAGCGATGATAACAGTTATTGCCTGCCCAGGAATTTTAGAGTCCAAATAAGTGAGGCAAACAAAGAACATACTAATATTTGTATTCTGCAGATGGACAACTGATAGAAGGGTTCAATAGCCTGTCACAGAATACAGCAGTAGATTCGCCATGCTAGAAAGTGAACCAAAACTCTGAAATCCCCAGTGTTCCTCTTATGTTTTCCAACAGCAGGATTTCTGAAGTATCTGGAACACAGTGACAATATTGCGTTTGAATATCAAAAATGGCAAGGATGGTGAGCATAGGCAATATTAACAAAAACTGATGGTATTAACGGGATGAATGAATCTGTCTGATGGGAACTGTGAGACAGTGCATGGATTTTTGATTTATTCTTCACTAAATGGCCTTGCAGGCAGGCAGAATTCTGAAGCCCCTTGAGGACGTTGAAGTCGAAGTGGATTCCACTGCTGTGTTAAATGCCATTCTGGAACTGAAGGACCCCAACATTAAAATGACCTGGTATAAGGTAGATTTCCTCATTTCTCTTCGGGTGAAAAAGGGCAGTGGAAGCAAGACTCAGTCTACCTGCATGAAGTAAGAATAGTCTTGTTGCACTGTACCTTAGTGGGTGAAGGAGACTATTCAGGTGGACCTGATCCAACAGGAGGGCTGAAGAATTAGCACTCATTTGTCTTGATAAAAGACACAAGGCATAAGTACCTGAAAAGAAATCCCTTCAACTCTTAGTCCCTTCATTTTTGATTATGATTTATCCCTTTATCCAGTTCATGCCCATGAATTGTTCATTTGCCATCTCAAACTACCAGTGCTTCCTTGCTTTTTGTCCATGTGTCATGGTAGGCTTAATCTATTTGTTTGGATATGATCTGTGCAAAATCATAGTGCACTCAATATCCAAGTGAGAACTAAAGCTAAAACAAGATACTAGATTCTGGAACATTTTCTCACATTGAAAGGGTACGTTATTTTGGAAGTAATTCTACTCTTCCATTTAAGACTGTAATTGAAATAAAGCACTTAGGAATACTGCAGCCAGGATCTGATCCAGAGAGAGGACTGTCATATGAGACCCTTTTAAAATACTTTTGACCAGTATAACCTGTATTATACGGGATACCTGTCAGGCTACTGGATAGGTGTACAGCTATACTGGAGACTTTTTCCGTCTCTGATAGGCTGACTAGCCTGGCCAGAGCATCATTGCTGACAGTGGTTTGTTGATTTCCTACCAAAAAGGAGACAAATAAGATTAAACTGTGTTCACTGTGCTAACCCCCTGCTGGCTTTACACGTCCTTTAAACTGAGCACTGTGTCTTGCCCTCTATCTCCCCTGTACAAAAGCAGCATGTTTTCAAAGGTGCAAGTATTCTGCTTCCTAGGGGAAAGAGCCTTTGTGTTCCATACATTCCCTGGGAAAATATGATATGAAGAAGATTGGTAAGAACTATATATGCTGTACATTGCCAACGTGAATGAAAAAGACCTGGGAACCTACAGTCATCTTCTGGCTGACAAGAAACTCTCTGCTGTGTTGAGAGTGATAGGTAACATTTGTTTTGGGATATGAGGTTCTGTCTAGCATGGCAAAGACTACAGACAAAAATTTGAGGGTTGAAATTGATGGGCCAAGCTGCAATCTACTTTCTTACATATCTTTGCAGTATTCATGACTCACTGGTCTTCTCAGGCTCAGACAGAAATCTAGCGTTGTGCAAGTCATAAACCAGCCCACAATTATCAGAGCACCCATCTGAATACACCTTTCATGAGATAGCAGATTTCAGTTTGAAGCCTGGTTATTACACATAATAAGCCAAATTCCCCACTGACGTCAGTGTGGCAGGACTGTGAGTCGCTACTGAATTTGGATTGGTTTTAATGGAAAAGATGGGAATGATAAAACGTACCTTGGCACTGTCCTTTTAGTAGAAGTGAGCTTTGCTTAAACAGTGTTACAGGACATGGGGGTGAGTAGATGGGCCTGGGTGTAACAAAACCCATCTTTTTTCCACCGGACATGCTTTCCGCAACCAACCAAGTACGTGATTGCTGTTTGAAAGAGAATCAGCCACATTACATGCAGCAACCTTGCTTTAAGTCAATGGTAAGTAAAAGTGATGCTACCCACCTGCCTTATCTTCCAACTTCTACTGCAGTAGACCCATCTTTTAAAGATGAGCGTTTCCAGAAGTACCATTTTTCATTATAATGCTTACCTTTTGGGCTAGTTGGGGTTGGACAGAATGTTTAGTAGATTGGTGGTGTGGTAGATTGCTTTACTTAAGCCAAGGAGTGATCCTGTGCCAGGCACTGCAGCACTCTTGACAGATAATGCAGGAAGATGTCAGTTCTTTTTTTGCTTGCCAAATGGTTCCAGGTATGCTTGCAGATCTCAGCTGCAATGGCTTGAAGCCATTTACTTTACAATGATCTAGAGTAACGAGGAGAAGAAAAAAAATGGAGCTAAGGCAGAAGAACTAAACGGAAAAATGGGATGTCTGTTGGTAATCAGCTTTGTAGGAATACTTGCAGCTTTGAACACTATGAGCTGTAGTTAGCTCAGTTTCCTCTGAAGCTGATTTTTCTGCTACCACTCAGGAAAGAAATCAAAATGACTTCACTAAGGTGTTGCTATTTAGTGTAGGGAAATCTGAAATTAGGAACCAAGCAAAACAGAATGACCATTTGTGTTTTTCCTATAACAACACGTGAGCCCCTAACATTTTTGACAGAACTGAAACCACTGAAAGTGACAGAAAGGCAGGCAGCACTCTTTGAAATCACCTGTCAAAAAAAAGTGCCAAACTTCGCCTGGAAGTTCAATGGGAAGGAGTTGAAGCAGGGTGATAAGTACAAGATCATCACATCTGATGATGGACTGACTTTCACTTTGAAAATGAAGGATTTTCTGTCCAGTGACCTTGGGGAAATCAGTAGTGATGCTGGAGATCTAGTACAGAAAGCTCCACTCTTAAGATCAGCTTCACTGATATTGAGTAATGCAGGGAAAGCATCTTTAGGTGAATCAAACACAGAATATTAGTGTTTGAGCTGCAGAATCCATAGAGCTAAAACACAGAGCCCCAGAGCTTGGGCTGAAAGACCTGGCAGCTTATAGCAGTAGCCCTCATAAAGCTACTCTGTGGGCCTACAACTAGAGGGGTGTTAAGACCTTATTTTCATTCTGGAACTAAAGTCCCAAGTATGGAATTTGTCCTGCATAGGAGCCCATGTTACACCCTGTGGAGGCGAAGCCTCCTGCTTTGATTTCTAAGGTGCTTGCTGGTATGTGCTATTTCTGGTTGCCAACTCCTTCCCTTGCTCCTTTCCCAAGGGATTCCGATTAAGTTCATCACCTGTCTCAAGAATTTCCAAAGGAAAGAGAAGGGAAAAGCCTGCCTGGAGTGCAAGCTGACTTCTAAAGACATCACCCTGAACTGGATGAAGAATGGGCAGGTGATTGAGAGGTCTCCTAAGTATATCATGAATCGTGAACAGAAGACAACAGAGCTTATCATTGATGATGCCAAGCTGAGTGACTCAGGAGATTACACAGTGTTTGCTATGCAAGACGATGATCCTAATGAGTATTACAGCAATGCCAGTGTAACTGTGGAAGGTGTGATTGGCTCCAGGGAAGAAGAGGAGGAATAGTAGTTGTTACGCTGTTCCTTGTTGCAGAGAAACCATGCTGCTTTGCTTTACATCCAGGGACCTGATGTGAGGTAACACCACTCTGCAGTGTCTTTATTGTTTAGCATGGAATAAACCATTTGTGCCCTTCTTTGTAGCATGAAGATAACAATTAAGGACTTTGGTGCAAAAACTGGTAGAAGCATAAAACAGTAAATCTTCCATTTAAGTCCTTGCACCCACCACCTAAACCAGTCTAGTGAAGTATCACGTTTTTTTACTTTAATCAGAGTTGTCATTATAAATTCTTATCCTGATTCTTTAAAGCAACCAATGGGACATTTGACTGCAGCCTGCTGAGGACCAGCAGCACAGTGTTAGGTTGTTGGTATAGTAAATAATTGATATCACATTTGTTGCATAAATTAATTATGCAGTAGCATTATTGATGCCGTAAACTTTTATCTAGGTACTTTATAGAAAGACATAAGGCTGTCAAGAGGGAAAAGAAAGCTTAGTGTCATGATCTCAGCATAGGTCAGAGAAAAATTTCAATGTTACGGTGTGGATTTTAGTGGCTGTTATTATTTGAGATGACTTCTGTTAGATGTGGACCAGCTTTGAAATATGCCTAGGTGCCTACCATGAAAAATACAGCATTTTAAGAACATGTAGAACGAGCAGCTTGGAGAGTGCATAAAATAATACTAGCTTTTTTTTCACGGGTTCAGGAACAATTGAATATTCAGTTTGTAGGATGGTACAGAGGAAATTCTGGGGCTAAAAGCAGCTTAGATATGAGAAGGTCAGGCAGATTTTAGGCAGAGCCTTTCATGGAGGATTGAGCTGCTCTGATGCCCACCCCTGACATCTGACTCTGTGAGGCTGGCTTCTTCCTAATAGCCATGCATTTTCTGTGCCAGATGGTGTCCCATGAACCTTGTCCTGGCTCATGTACAGGCTTGGGTGGAGGTCATTGTATTAGTTGCATTTTGGCAATGTATTTCTCATTTTTGTTTTCCCACAAAGGTCAGAAGAAAGGAAGAGTTTCCTGGTGGCATCCCTAGCCTTGGGCTTTCCAGGTGTGCAGCCTGGAAAAGTTTGGAGCTGGGGCTGAGTATGGGCAGGGAAGCCCTGGCTTCCAGAGGATGGGTATTAGGCCTGGTATGTGAGTGCCCTCTGCGGGCCACTGCCAGGATGGCCTGAAGGGACGGTGTGGGGCAGGAGCCTTCTCTGACCTCCTTTCTGGAGGAGAAACTGTTTCTGCAGCACAGGAAACCTGGAAAACCACAGTGGATCTGCCTATCCCTGCAGTGGTCCGCAGGGCTTCCACTGACTCCTGTGCACAGGGGAATAGCAGGTGTTTCAGTTACAGGATTCTCTTTCCCCTGTGCAGAGTTCAGGTATTATGACAAATATTACATAGGCAGCAGGGGAAGTGTTCAGATGGTTTGATGGTTCATCTGGACCAGCTAATGACCTGGAGCAGTGCCAAGAAGCTCTTTTCTGCTTGGGCTTTTGGGTTCCTAGAGCTGCTGTCCTTCCACTGGACACCCATAAAGAAGGGTGAAAACTACTGAAGAACAGTGTCCACCCTTTCTCCCATGACATCCAACTCCCCAGCCAGAGATATTGGCTTGCATGGTGAAGGCGTATGCCGTTTTGTTAGGAGGTCCCCCGACATTAAATACCTTCCTTGGTATTTAAGTGCTTATTCCACAATCATTCTACACAGTGTTTCTGCTCATAGGCTTCCAATGGGATTTCTTTCAGAGAGATTTGCCACCATAAAGAGTGGTATATCTGATGTTCGTGCTCCAACTGGGGATCCTGCTGAGCTCTCTGTTCTCCTGACTGATGAGAAGGTGGAGGGGGTGTGCCTCAAGAGGTAAAGAGGTAAAATGCCGATGGTATTGTCAGTATAATGAAAGGCTGCAAAACCACGGCTGGGAGGGTTTCCTGAATAGCCGTGGTGGGATTTGGCCTGCTCTCGGTAAAGGTCTTTTTACCGAGGGCAGGCAGATCGACAAGAACGTGTCTAATTCTTCTTAGGTTAATGCAACCTCAGTCCTACTAAGTTTTGACTTTGGATCTTGGCTTGTTCAGAATTCCCCTTCCTAGTCTCCTGTCAAGATGGTTTCCACATTTGCTAACCCATTTTTTCAGCCTGTGGACTCTCATTCTTATGCTGTTTAGTGGTGCTACACCTATATTTGCAGAATCAGTGCTTCACCGGGTCTCCTCACCTGGGTCTGTACCATTTTACAGGTCTATCCACTTGCATGAGCAAAACCTTGTCTTTCTCCTTCTTCGTTATTCAAGGGGAGAGAAGTGAACATTCATACTGGTTGATTTTTAAATGACTAAGCCTAGGTTTCTGTGTTTATAAATCAGTGATTGAGAATGTTGGCCTGAGACTTTACTTCCAATGTTGTCATGAGCAAGAAGAAGAAATATCTCTGAAATTACATATAGATATATAAATATGTGTATTGCTTGGCTCTTGGCAGCCAGATGGCGCCAGATGGACTTTCAGACTCATCTGTAGCATGGAAATGAGCCTCTTTGTCTTCCACTGAATCAAGGCAACATGGATAGGTATCGCTGCTTAGACAGCAGGACAAATGCAGCAGTAAGAACCACTCATTCAGGATGCTGTGGCTGCAGCACTGCATATAGATTTATTATGCGTAAAAATCCATCCACAGCAAACTTTCACAGAATGGTTGGTTTGGGGTTTTTTTTTTTGCACTGATTGCATTTGGTCTAGGGAAGGTTGATTTTTCTTGCATTCAAAAATATTTTCAACAGTCTTTTTATGAAGATTGTCATTTACAAACATACCCATTGCATGACAAAAATGAAAAACTGAAAACATGTAGAAACCTGACTATTTTTCTTTCTTATGTGCAGGAAATCCTTATCATTTTCCTATATTACTCTGCAACAAGAGAGAGAATTTTCTTTACAAGTAGTACCTAACTTTGATTCTGTGATCTTTATCACAATCATATATATCCAAATGTGGCTTTGCGGAAGAACAGCACAAAGTGCTTCCTCTCATGTCTTGCAAAACTTAGGAACTGCCTGGAATCAAATCTTCAGGTGCTGGGGATTTGAGGAGCTTTTTGGGCCTGCCATTTCCCAGAGGTCCTTCTGGGGCTGAGCTGAGCAATTAAAGGAGGCCGGCCAGCTCCCTGTACAAGAAACAGAACTAAACTCTCTGAATCAAAACACACCCAAGACTTTGAGTGTCCCTGAAGACTTTCACGAAATACAGAATTCTGATATTAAAAGCATCAAGCAGTACATGTGAGGCCCAGCTGTAGACCACCTTTGCAGGGAACTCACAAATACATGATGAATGTCAAGCTATGTTTGCAGCTGCAAGTGTCTTCTGTTCTTTCTAGATCCTCCTGTTACTGAAGAATTTGGGAGCTTTTTGCTGCACACCCCATTACTATGAAGGCTGGGCATACAACAAACATCAAGTTGCCTTTCAAGGCAGAGCCAATGCCCAAAATCATGTGGTTTAAGGATGGTATTGAGGTGACAGAGAATGTGGTGATGGAGAAAGCCAGTGACTATGCATTACTCACAATCAAAAACTGAGAGAGAAGACAGTGGAGCCCATATGCTGAAGCTGAAAAGTGATTGTGGCTCAAATTCTGCTAGTCTTTACCTCAATGTTCTTGGTAGGTCCTAAATCATTTTATAGCAGGTCAATCATTGGTCAGTATGCTGGGTTATAGATGGTGTAATCTACACTTTCCCTTAAAAAATCTTGCAGTGGGACAGACAGTGAGTTATCAGATAAGTCAGTTTAGCTTTGCTGTAATCAGTAAACTACACTGATTTACACCATGAGAGGATATGACCCACTTAATAATAACCCTCCGTGTCACTTTGGCTATTTCCTTATACTGCAGATAAACCAAACCCCCCACAGGGGAAAGCAGAGTTCCTGGAACACACGGAAAATGCATTCAAATGAAATGGAAGGCACCCAAAGACAATGGAGAAAAGCAGGTGACTCACTTCATCATTGAGAGGAGGATGGCTGGGATCAACGTAGGGGAGATGGGGAGTAAGTACACCATGTTTGCCACAGATCAGGTGGAGGAAGGGAAAGCCTACCAATTCAGAATCCTTGTTGTCAACTCTGAGGACCTCAGCGAACCACTGGAAACAGAAGAAGTGTTTGCTGGAGAACCCATTGGTAAGCCCATGAGCATCTCAGGCCATCTATTTTTAATGTGGTTTCACAGTCCTGCTTCCCATCATTTACGTCCTCTTCTGCCTTGCCAGTCCCCTAGAGAACACTGTCCCCTGTGCTTCAGGGGACAAATTCCAAGGACAGGAGCTTAGAAGCTGTTTTGTGCTTGGGCTGATAGCCAGGATCAAACAAATAGCCAGGTCCTTTCACTGCAAATGTTTGTGGACTTAGAAACCCCTCAACATGGACTGACCACGAGAGAGGACTGACTAACATACTGTTCTAGCGCCAGTTACATAAGCTCAGTAGAATACTGCAGAAATGAAAAGTAGCTTTCTCTGGAAAATATTGTGGGGGAGGAGAGAAGATTATGAAAAAGCGAATGCTTAAAAACATTTTGTTTTGCAGCCAAAAAAGAAAACAAGTCAGCCAAAAAGTAACTTGGTTGAAAAACACTGCTCAACTATGTCCTGGGAGTTAAAGTTTGGGTACCTCTTGTTCCCAGTTTTTCCTTATGGACTAATTAAATTATATCTTCCAAGGTTCACAGCCCCATTTCCCCAAGACAAGAGTGTATCACAGCAGATAGAGTCCAAAGAGAGAGTCTGGCCTATTGAAGCATTTCAGAAAGAAAATTTCCCAAGTAAAGCAATACATATCAGTTGTCACCTAAAACTTTACGTATTTTTGTTGGACTTTACGTCTAAACTTCCTATGGATTAGAGAAGGTGTTTCTGAGCAGGTCTGTAATGCATTGCAGACAGAGTTCATTTCTGCAATAAACAAAAGATATTAAAATGTTTAAAACTTTAAAATGATAAAGGGAAGTAGGTGGCAAAGTAAGAGGCTTTAGGAAAAAGTTTGTGGCTATGAATAAGCTAGATGTCCAAGTTACTCTCCTTGGCTTCATTGCTATACATACATACATACATACATATAGATACATAGATGCACACACACATGCGCACACACACACCCCACACACAAACACTTTGGAGTCAAAGAATTGTGACTGTACTGTGCTAAATTGATTTTTCATCTGTGCAGGCACTCCCGGACAGGCATCTCAGCCTCAAGTCGTAGATGTCAGTAAAGAAGCTGTCACTGTCACTGAACTCCCCAGCCCAGGATGGCAGCTCCCCAGTGCAAGGCTACATCGTAGAAAGGAGGAAGAAAGGCAGCAACCTTTGGGTCTTGGTAACCAAGGAGCCCATCCACGGTCAGACCAAGATTATTATCTTTTTTATATAGGAAGAAGGAAAGCTAGAGAGGCTTTGAAAGCAAAGCCAAATATTGATTAATCAAGGAAATGCCATCATGGCATCCAAGAGCACCAGCAAGATATATATTTTGATATACACTGTCCAAAGTGAAAAGCTGAAAAGTCCACTTTTCCAGACTGAAATAGAAATGGCTGGATGCTCACAAGTACAGTGTGCAAGTAAGATGGCAGAACACTCAGCACCACTGAAAGTCAGGTCATTTTTTATTTAGGTACCTACCTATGGATTTGGGTGCCTATTTTCAAGCACTTGTGTTTTTACATTTCGCCTTAGCTAAATTTGACTGCTTTTCCCTGGCTTAGACCAGAGCAGAATTAAACAAGTGATTGATTTTGTTGTATCCATCAGATAGCAAACATATGATCTATGCTTAGCGCAGCTTGTATAACACATGGGAGTGTTCATATCATCAGCAACATCTGACTAACGAGATTTTTGCTTTTCATCTTCTGTTAATATTTTGGTTCTTTCTTGGAATCTTTCCTCTGTCTCATTCCAAATGTTGGGCTTTCATATTAATTAAGTTACAATCAATCACACTATTCAAAAATATTTTTTTTTAAGTATCAACAGTACTCATGGTAAATAATGGAAATAGTTTTAAGAACAAATTATTCAGTTCCTGAGATTTTGTTTAAAATTGAATGGAGGATCAAACCTGCTTGAAATCTGTGTTCTGAAAGGCTTGGCCACTCTGAGTTTATTACTTCATGGGAATTCCCATTAAAATCAGTGGGATAATACATGAAGACGGTTTTCCCAGACCAGGCTATGGACCATAATTTAGTGGAAAGCATTATAATGGCAAATTTATACCTTTTTTTTCTCATATTATAAATATTCAGCCAAATTCCATCCCCTCCTTCTGTACCTGGGGGAGAGAGGTGAAGATGGGGCAGACCAGTGCAGAAGTGCAGGCTAGACCTAATTATGGGGCTCCCTGAACATCCATTTATGTTCTTCTCCAGGAAGGTCTGCATGAGCTGAAATTTCCTCATGGTTTATCTCAGTCCAGAAGCAAATTAGAAAAAAAATAGTGATCACTCAGGAATACTTTTATGTGTGATTAGAGATCTGTGTCATTGTGACATTTGTCTCTCCAGATACCAAATTCAAAGCGGATGGTTTGCCAGAGGATACAGAATGAGTTCCGTGTGATAGCTGTGAACCACGCAGGCCCTGGACATCCTGGTGTACCCTCAAGTTCTGTTGTTGCAGAGGATCCCATCGGTATGTTTCTTTCACTGTTTAGTGTCTAGTTTTCCTAAATATGGATGGTATGACCAGGCCTAGGCACTTACGACTGAAGTCTGAGGGAATGTGGCAAATTCCAGCCTGGCTCAACATAATGAACCGCATTGTGTTTATAGCTTAACTAAAGGCTAAGGAAGGCCTTAATACCTGTGACTATAGATGTAATTATATTATAAGTGCCCAGAAGTATGACATTATTCACATAAAATGTATAGTTATTAAGATAAGGACATAGTAAGGAATTTCCCTCTGAGGCAGTTGAGTATATGCAAACAGCAAACACAGATGAACATGATAAAGATGCTCTGAGGTCTAGATTACTTGAGGTTCACACATAGTCTGCCAAAAGCCATAATGCAGTCATAGCACCAGAAAGAAAATCTTTTCTTATACAACATGTCACTTTGCTCCCTGCAGCAGTCCTCCACCAACCCTAATGAAAGAAGGGAAAACTCTTGCAGAATTCATGAAAGTTGTCTATATTCTGGCTTTTAAGACTAGATTTTTAACTAGAAAGAATTTGTGCCTAATTCTGGACTGATGAAAATCACAGCCAAACTCTAAAGGATTACAGTAGCCTCAGAAATGCTGAGATAGGCAAATTTTATTTTGTACCAGTTACAGAGAATTCTTACTCCATATGGCCATGTAACCAATGCATTTTAAAACCAGAATGCTGTCAGAAGCAATCAGTAAATATTAGGCTATTGATGGTAAGGAACCTTGTAATTGTTATAGGAGTGGGCCTCAGTAGCTGCACATAATTTAGAAAAAAAATAATTTGGCAAAGTGTGTAAGCCAGTATAACTAGGAAAAAAGAGAATTCTTCAGCTTGTATGTAGTAGATGAGAGTAGATTTAACCTTGAGGTTAAATAGTTACTCAGATGAGAAAGCATTCAGGTTCCTTTAAATCAGAAGACAACACAAAAACAATTTAAAGCCTGAAGCTATGATTGTCCTCCTACTTGAAGACTTGCATTATTCCACATTAAGCCTAGGAGAATATGTACTGTCCATTTGCACCATATTCCTCATGGCCCTGTGTCCTCATATAAGTATTTCTCTAAAAGCCATTAGCATCACGTTTAAAAGCCATTAGCATCAATGCACCATGCTGCATTGGTTTACTTAATTCTTTTTTTCTTGGGGGCGGGGCATTTTAGCTGAGACTTTCAGAGCAGAATATGGATTTGGATACCCAACTTCCTATTCATTTGATTCAAAACTTATAGGTATTTTGAACATCCTATCTTTTGCTCTTCTGGAGTCTTAACTAGGCTGCTGCAAGGTGGACCTAAAGAGCAAAAAGCAAGATTTGTATTTTCAAAAATGACTATTCGTTAAGGGTGTGTTAATCTCTGGGCACATAAGCTTGAAGAACATTAACAGGATATTGCAAGCCACTAAACAGATCCACTAGTCCAAGCAGTCCAGATAGCACCTGAACACTTGACATAGGACTCTAAGAAGAATGATTTATTAAACAAGAAGAGACACAAGACACTGAAAGCCATACAAGACAGGTTATAGGAAATACACTGGAGAGCTCATAAGCTAGCTAGGAAGAGACGCAAACAAACTGTTAATGCATAGCCACCTCTCCCAAACATATGTGGAGAATGAATGGTGGTCAGTGCTCCTAGAAGGTGCCCTTTCCAACCTTAATTCAGATGGTCCCAGGTCAAAAGCTGCTAGGACTTTTCTTAAATGGCTAGCCTTGGAACAGAGTCTACGTATTTGTGCAGCCATTTTAGGAACTGTCTTCTCTGTTGTACAGAATTTGCTGAGGTCCGTCCACCCCAAAAACTTGCAAACTTGCAAAAACTTGGGCATTTTGAAATAGGGACAGCTAAGGCCTGTTCTTTCTACATGTGGATGTAGGCCTGAAGATTGACCCGGTGCTTGGAGGAAGCACCTGGTACTTGGATGAAGTGTGTACAATAGTGTGTCACAGCTTTCCTACTGTCTCAGAGCCTCCAGGATGGTGAAGGGCCTCCATGTGGTTGATTCTTCCAACTCCAGCATTTCCTTAGCCTGGGAGGAGCCAGATAAGGGAGATGTGCCCCCAGGATACATACTAGAGATGTGTCAAGATCCCAATCTCTGGTATCAGTTACAGGCAGAAATATTTTCTTCCAAGTCTAAGCTGTGAATGAAGCTGGTGTGGGAGAAACAGTGGAGTTACAGGAAGGAATTCTAGCAATGCCACCTCCAGGTAAGACCTGCAGTATCCGTCCAGCTTGAACTCCCATCTCTCACCTCTTTACAAGGCTTTCAGTTCTTTTCTGTGTTTTTTTTTTTAAAGACATCATTTTGCAAAGGGTTATCAAATTCATCTTGCACAAAGGAACATTCAGTGTCACAGCTCAGCTTCTTTTGCTGAGAGGAGATGGAGAGCAACACAAGCTCTGCAGTCCCTGAGCCAAATTAAAATCATTCTGTCATTCTTCTTGCTAGGGCTGAGCTGTGTCCTGAAAAAGTATTCTAGGTATAATGGAAGTTGTTTACTCCACTGTTGACCTACATTAGGCATGTGATTACAGAGGTCATTGCTGGAAAATTCTCTCCATTTCTGTCATGGGTGCCATTGTCTGAGGATGGATTAGGTGTGTAGGTATTACAGTAAATAAATGCCATTTGTTGTAAAAACAGTGGTACTGAGGCAGGATTAGAGTCCTTTCAGGTGCTTGGCTTGAATGAAATGAACAGTCAGGTGCTACTGTGCTAAACTTGGAAAGGTGTTATCAGGGGTTATGCTCCAAAGACACTGATTATGTCACTTATTATGACACCATTATGACACTTATTATTCAAGGTAGCAAATTATTTAAATCTTTATTGTTTACGAATTTACAAGCACTTAATTATTTATTAGGAAATTCAGGCTTTTTATGTCTTGGATGCTGCCAGGTGACAAAGCATGGTGCTGACTGCCCTAAGTAGCAGTAGATCAGTTCATGAGTGTGCTATGTAACACCAATTTCTATAGGGTAGAAGGACATTCAGGCTTGTCTAAGGAAATCTCAGAAGACAGCACTCATGTGACCGATACAAAAAGCAGTTGTTTCGCTTCCCATTTTGGAGCTACAAACCAGTCCGTGCAACAGACCTCTTTGTTACCACATCTCCAAACAAACAGAAACACCAGAAAAAAAGAGAAACACCAAACAAATCCTAGAGAGACTGCAGGCTCCAAACGAACTTCTCTGGTGTGCAATGGCATCAGGCAGTGCTGTACTCAATATGGTAAGTTTCATAGGAAATAAACATAATATGAAATTGCTTATGGCAGAAGGTGGACAGTAATCCTAAAATCAGCTGATGAGGCATTAAAGTTGCCCATTCTAATTCTTTTTCTTTGTTCTCCTTCGCTTTTTATATGAACAATTTTTAAGTGTTCTTGTTTCACCACCTTCCTCACCAGCAGTTGGGTTGACTAGGTGCTCGCCACTAAGCTATTGATTGCTGAGGCATGAATGTTTCTCTTCTGATGGTACAGCTACTAGCAAAAGGACTGGTGGGGTGGTTGTCAGCCCACTGCAACCCTTACACTAACTGCCTTCTGCTGAAACAGTTCCAGAGTTTCTTCCAGTCTCAGTCATTTACTTCTCCAGGCTTGACTCAAGAGGCAGACTAAAGAAGAATGGCTTCGCTTTTCTGTGTGCTCTCTAATTTTGGGTTTTTTTCACCTCTCTTTCTGTCTTGTGTTTTTCTTTTAGCCTCTTCCTAGGTTTGATCTGACTGCAAGTCTAAAGAGCCACATGGTGGTTTGTGCTGGCACAGCACTATGCATTCATATATCTTTGTCCATGAGCATCTCTGTGTTGTGTCCTGTCACAGGAGAAATCCTGCATTTATGATTTTCTTGGGATCCAGGTGCAATACTACAGGCTAGGGAGGCTGTGATGTCCTTTAGCCTTTTTCACATGAGTTGTCACTTTGTTTTAAAAGAAGTTGGCTATGGGGAAAAAAAACATTAGTGCTTTAGATTCATGAAGTCCCACATAACTGCTCACTATCTTTAGAGCTAGATTTTTTTGTAAGCATCCCTAGTGGTTGTTAGGATGGAGGGATTTCTGTGAATGCATGTTTGTCAGCTGCACGATGCAGCCCTCTGCAGGCTGGAGCAAGTGTTCAGCAAACTGCAAAACATGGGGGGAGCTCTCCGGTTTATCCCAAGAAGCAGAATTTTACAAGCATAGTTCCTGCTAACTGAAGTGGAATCATTCCTGATTTACCCTTGAGTGATCCAGGGAGCAGTTAGGCTGTAAAAGGAAAGCTTGAGGTCCTGATGCAGTCCTTTCTGAGATGCAGTCTCTGTTAACAAGGATGTTGAGTTTGTCTCTGTAGAGACTAAGGACAATTTGTGATTTCCGTTTTTTAAGGTCCTCACCATAAGCCTAGACTTCCACAAGAGCAAAATCAACTCCAGTGTAAGAATGTATCCCCACATCTCTTTTCTCCTCTCCATTTCTTTTGGAAAAGGTAAGTTTCCAATGCATCAAACTTCTTGGCACTCTCAGTTTAAACTGTACAAGTTTAGCTCTACCACACCAGTCATTTTTCCTCAGCTTTCAAGATGATCAAACTGATGAACTGTAGCATAAGTTTATGTGGCATCTCCCAGCCAGTCCAGCACAGTGCACTTTGCTGGAGACAAAGCCTGTGTGCCATTGCCCAGTAGCTGCCAAGCTGGCCTGACATTGCCTTTATAGCTTGAAGAAGTCTCTAGGAGTGGCGTCCTTGAAATATTTCTCTGCTATCAGGGTGATCATGTACAAGGTGCTTCTGCAGACAAAGGTGTTCTTTCTGTGCTCAAAGACATGGTGGTCTTCACAGTCTATCTTCATGGTTTTCATGGTCTGTTTCTGTTGCCACCCAGGCCAGCAAGCAGAATGTTATAGTTACATGTTTGTCTTGGGCAGGGCTCCCGACCACCAAGAGTGACCTGGCAAAAAGATGGCATAGCAACAAAAGGGAGAGAGATCATCACAAAGGGCAAGAACCACTTCCAGTTCCTTATCCATAGCACCAAACGATTTGATTTTGACCTGTACCGTTCACCCTCAAGAATGGTTACGGAGAAGCTCATTACAGCATTTAAGTGCAAGTTGCAGATACAGTATAGAGCAAACCTGAGCCTTCTCAGTCACCCCAGGTGCAGACAGGAGCTACTCAGCTGTTGGAAATCTCACACAATTTCTACATCAATAGTGGGCTTCGGAAGGTTGGTTTTTCTTGAAGAAGGAACAACTCCATACACGCGCACACCATATCCAAAAGAAGCCACAGGAACAATCTGAAATTTATGTTTCAAGTCGGTAGAGAATGACTCCTTCGTCAGAAAGGATTTTCCTACCTCTTGTCACTGGATTTCCCAACTCCATCCTTTGTGCTAGCTCAAAGCCAGAGCCAGATAGCTGAGCCAAGCAGGGGAGCAGCATGGTTCAGACCTGAGGGATAAGGAAAGTACTGCTGGGGCTTTCCTCACTGTGTCCAATACAGACAGGAAGGGTGAAGCAATTACTGCTCCAAACATCCCCAACTGCTGCCTTGTTTCTCATCCCACATTTGACTGGGCACATCACCATAAGAATACTAAATGTGTCTGTCCCCTCAGCAGCCTGGTGACCTCATTTCCTTTGCAATTGGGTCTGTAACAGCCAAGTAGAGGCAGGCTACCTTGCTCCTTAGAGAGACTCTTATTACTGTACTGATCTGCTGGAAGTTAGAGACCTTTGCTGTGTATTTTGTATGTGTCATCTCTTCACAGAGAGAGTGCTCTTCAAAATTAACAGCCTTATTTTTTCATCAGAAGGGAATTTCACACACAAAGAAAACTGTTCTTCAGGTTTCTCAGGTTAGAAAAAAAAAATCAAGGGAAAGAGTACTTTACAAGACACACAAGGACTTGGGAAGGGCAGAGCTGAAGCGAAAAATATTGACCCCTAGAAAATGACAGAGGGAAGGTCCCAAACAGAAGAAACCAATACTTAAACATGCTTATTAATTCTTAAATTTTCTGTGACCAACCACTAATCTGCAGCTGGTTGAGGAAGTCCCAAACACCATGACCCTAAAATGAAATCACAGCCTAGATGTAGAAGATGAGCAGACTTTACGTTATCCTGAAATGTGGTGTTAGTATTGCCATGTGGTTTACAGCTTCAGAAGAGGTCTACAGCAATAAATACACTGTCACAGGCCTGCTCCCAGGGATGAAATACTTCTTCTGAGTCATTACCCGCAATGACACTGGGGACAGCAATGCTCTGGATTCAGAGAAGCCATGGTACATCTCCAAAGACAAAGGTAAGCATGAAAAGACATGCCAGTACTGGAGGAAGAAGGGTGCTCCTATACACAAAGCCATGGACTAAGGTCAGATTTCCTCTGTGGCCTTGGGCACATCACTGAACTATTCTGCAGCACAGTTGCCTGCCTGGGGAACGGACACAAATGGACATCCTGTCCATTTGGTGGGAATCTCTTCAGGACCTGGCTGCCTTTTACTGTGTATATGTGCAGCACATTATGTAGTGGTTCATACAGATGTTGTTTATGTTCAATTTCAAGACAGTAGGGGCCATCCATGTGCAGAGAGGGTGATGTTATATCTTGACATAACAGAACACTGGCTTTATGAGTCATTTGTCTTGTAGCTTGTTTCTAGTCTGACTGGGAATTGTTTACAAAATGAAGAGCAGAAAAATCTGTCAGGTATAGGAGATTCTTTGTGACAGTCCTTCTGAGCCATAAGCTGTGAATGTCCCTAAAAGCACATTAGATTAAACTTTCAGTGGTCATCCCATCAGGTAAGTGTCTTGTCCTTCTTTGTCCAGTTGCTCCCTGCTCAGCCTAGTCAATAATAAGGATGTCTCATTAGAAGCAATCCCAAAGAAAACTGAATAAGCCCCAGGTCATCAAATCAAAACTTCCACCCAGTTTGCCAGTTTGGGGCAAATAAGACTCCAGTTCGTCTGAGTAGTTAGATCCAAACCAAATTTTTCCGCTTGGCCTATACCTGTTTTAATGAAACAGTAATATAAAACAGTCAGACTATATGTTAACATATTAACAGATTATGCACGTATTTCCCCAGAAGCCTATCCACATGCTGGTACAAGTCTTCTAATCCCATTAATAAGAGTAATAGGTGATACATTTAAAAAAAAAAAAAAAAAGAGTAATAAACTAAAAAGTAATCAGGTATCAGACGGATGGCTTAGAGCCATATTTGTGTTTAACAATCAGCCTTTCTTGATCCCTCTACCTAGGTGTGTTACTTCTGTTATGTGTGCTGGCAAGAAAGAGCACTTCCAGTGTCTTCCAGACTTTAGTCATGTTCATGTGGAGACACTCTAAGCTGGGAGCTTTTCAAGTTTGAAGTAATTTCAGGAACTTCTGTGTTGTAAGCCTGTATAAAACCGTAGTGAACAGCAGGAAAAGCTAGGTTGTCTGTGTGTTGTGGTACAGTCCCTTGATAACAACCTGTGCGTCTTCAGGCAGGACACAAGCAGACGTGAACTGGTTACCTGTTCTTCATTCTAAATGGCAAGTCACAAGATTTATTTGCACAACCTTGGGAGATGGTGAGGAGAAAAAACCTCTGAAGGGTAAGAAGGGTATACAGCTATTTTCTGAGAATGAGGTCTCAATGGAGGGTTTGCCCTACAGTGCTACATTCAGGATCCAGGGGATTTACCTGATGATATCCTATGCCAATGCAAGAGGAGACAGAGACTTGCGAAAATGTCTGTAAATAGATGGTGAAAAATGTAACGCTGTTTTGGAGTGGACACTGGAAAAACTGCTTGTGCAGTTCCCCATCATTCCCCCATAGCATTCTGTAGGCTATTAATGCCTCAGAGCAACCCCAGCAGAGCAATATCCCTTCCTTTCCAAGATCACCTGCTTTGGTTTATAATTGGGTGTAATTTAATCACACATTTCTAAAGCACCTTGAGAGCCAAATATCCCAAAGCACTTTGCAGTTTAATGGCATTAGCAAGAGAAAGCATCAATGTATCCCTGTGGAGCAAAAACCCAACACCTTATTTACAGACTGAGGAACAAAGAAATTAATTGCTTGCCTGCAGCTGCATAGCAAGTTAATGAAAGAATGAGATTTCTGACTCCTTCTTCTCATGCTTTTCAGTTTGCATTTGTTTACCTGAGGGATAGGTACGCTGGTCAGATGCTGAGATTAATGCAGTGTTGCTTACTCCTTCTTCCTTTGTGAGTTTTCCATGGTGTGAAAAAAGGCCCAGGGCATGAACTGTCATACCCAGGTTCTTCAGATCTGTACTAGTGCAGGAAAAGACTCCCTGTCCTGTTGGGGCTGGCAGTGTACATGGGTCAGACACTTCTACAGTGCAAAGCAGTCCATATTGACTCTGTGTCCTTGGCAGAGCGTTTTGGTTTCAAGATGAATGGGTATCCCCAAGAGGGCTGGCTCCATGCCCCCCCCACTTCATCACTCCACTGAAGAACCACAGCACGAGCCACGGCAACAACTGCACCATGAGCTGTGCTTTCGTCGGCAACCCCTGCACAACAGCGACCCTATACAAGGGCAATGTTAACATCACGGTCAACTCCAAGTTGTGGTACAACCCAACAAGCTGCGTCTGCACACTCATAATCCCACCTGCAGTTCCAAGGACAGCAGTGAATACACCATCACCATTGAGAACAAGCTAGGAAAAGAGAAATGCAGCTACAGTCTATATGGTAAGTCAGATTGGCAGCTGCTGTGCTTCCCAGGGGGTGATTTTCTGCAGGTTGGATAGCTCTAAATTTCAGGTCTATGAGTATGGTTTACATCCTGCTATTTTCCAATACAGGCACGCTTACCAGGCTGGCCTTGTGGACCGTACTTCTCTGGGCCAGTTTGGCTCTCATACCTGCCCAAAGAGGAAGCAGTTGTTCAGTCCATAAGTACTGCAGCTGGAGCTGCAAGGGCCACAGTTTGTAGGAACTTGTTTCCATATCTGAAAACAGGCCTTACTCTTGACTTTGTTTTCCCCTGAAGTCACTGAGACTTGCCTTAAGTTGCCTGAAAGCAGAATCAGTTCCCTTAAAATGGTGTATTTTGGCTAGCAAGTCTCAAGAATCCCCCTAGATGGCTCATGAGCAAATACGGCCATTTCTCAGTCTCTAACCAGGTTTGCCCTGCACCCATGGCAACCTAGCACCTTCAGGCAGTCAACTGATGTATTCTGACAACAGCTTTGTGCTTTTTTCATATATACTGCAGACACTTCGCTATGTAAATCTGTTCTCTTCCTTTGTGAAATAGGATTTTGCCAACATTGTATGAACAGTCATAAAAATTTCCAAGACACAAAAAGGGGGGGAGGGGGATCAGACTTGCATATTCTTCCTCACCCCGCCTTTTTTCCATGCCAGAAACTCCCATATGGTGGGTTTAAATCAGGCTGTAACACAGTAGCCTGGTTCCAACTGGCTTGGATTGGTCCTGTAATGTGGACAAGACACATGGTCTCCCCACATCATGATTCCCAAACTTAAAACTTGTGGATTGGTCTTGTGATACATATGGCAGTGCTTTGAAAATCTGCTGTGTCCTGAGAGTTGCAGCAGCCCCTGGTAAGCTCACCCTACTTAAAACTAACCAGGAAGCCATCAAGGTTAAACATTTCAGAGGGAGAATTCTCCATCCTTTTGTCTGATGTGAAACTGAAGTGTTTTCCCCCATTTTCCCTTTCTCTAAGCGCAGACTTTGGTGCCTCAGGGCCTGTTGTTGTTCTCTTAAAGGAAACAAAAGAGACATCCTGCCAGGCACAGCTTGAAATGAAACTGATACAGCACCAATAATGAGGGGCTATATTTGGAAGGATCTTTTAAGGTTATTTTTGTCTGTGATCATTGCTTCTGCTGACAACTGCTGAGGCCACTGCTCTGGAGGGTTCAGTTCTTTCTGCCACAGCAGCTAATGCAGAAGTAGTTCAGTGTAGGTCAGTGGAGGGAAAGGATGTGCACACCAAGCCTCCTGCTCTAATGTTCAAGAAGTCTCGTCTGTGTGTAGGATATACTCATGGCACTTTTTTAACTGAAGCTAGCCATCACTGATGTAGAACACCAATTCATTACTAGTTTTTAAGACTACTTGGTATTATTTGGTCTCACACTTCCTATGCTCCCTGCCACGCTCCTCCCTGAAGCTGCAATTTAAAACCAGGGCTAACAGCTGGAGCAGTTTCTTAGTGTCTAAAACCAAAGGGAGCTTTCCCTGGCCTGGTGCCGCTGTGCTCTTTCCCAGCCAGGCTTTCACAAGAGGAATCGTGGCAGTCCTGCTGCCTAGGCACTGCCTCAGCCCCCAGGCTCAGGCAGGGTAGGTGACTCCTTAGGCAGGAGAACAACTTTCTATCCCCTTGGAGATCTGATTGCTGGGTAGGACTTATCTTCTGCCTTCCCACACAGAGCTTGTTGAGGTGAGGGATGTTGCAGTAAGAGTAAACTTTATTCAAAGCTATTCAAAATAGCCTGTTCCTAAGCAGTGGTGGCTAAGGAGTAAGGGTTGCAGAAATACTATGTGGGTGAGCTGCTAATTTGTATTCAGATTCCTTAATAGGCCCTTAGGGTGCCTGTTAGCAATCAGAGCCTGTTTCTGGGTCTGCCTGAGGCTCCTCCTTGCCTTGATTTCTGGGCAGGCTCTAGAGGAGGGTCTCTCTGCAGCTGTGGGGGTACTTGCAACTGAGTGAGGTGGGGAGAAAAGATGTAGCAAAAGGAAAAGAGGTATCATAAAACTGATTTTAGGAGATGAGAGTTTTGCTTCAAATTGAGCTTAGTCATGGGTTTTCTGTAGATTTGAGGAATTATGTGCAAATGTACTAATTCTGAATAGCTGTGCAGGAGTCTCAGCTGCTGATTTTTATACTTACTCCATAGGAGCTAGACCTCTGTTTCTCAAAAGTCTGTCTCCTCTTCTCTTAAGGTATCCTATGCTGTCTCTTCCCCTCATGGAAGAACACTCAAATTCCTCTGTTTAGCCATGTTTTCAGTTTTACTCCTTCTGTCAATATTTGCAAAAACAAATAGGGCATGTCTCCACATCTGTGAACCATAGCAGCATCCTCCCTGCTGTTTTAGCTCAGAAGGGATGAATCTCATTTTCCTTATGCTTAGAGGTGGCACGGTGCAGAGGACACAAAGCCTGTTAGACCCAGACTGACTTGTTCAGAACAGTAATGAACTGAACAAGGGAAATGAGAATAAAAATGGGAACTCCCAAAACTTGAGTGCTCATTTCCTATGAAAACTGACCAGACAGCGCTCTTCCTTTATACGATGAACTATAAAGTATTTTAGGCAGCACTTTCTAAGAGTTAAACTAAGAACACAGGGTTGATGGCAGTGACACTTCTCTTCCCCCCCCTCCACCCCCCTTGAGAAAAAGATGATAAAAGGCTCCTGGACACAGTGACAGAAAGTTTGCAGAAGTCAAAACACATGATGTAATTAGTAGAACAGGCTCTGCCTGGTTCAACACGCAGAACAGCATCAGTGTGTCTGTGTAATTTGACTTCACTTGCATGGCTCAAAATGACCCTACCCTTGGTTTCTGTAATAGGCAGTTAAACTAGATGGTGAAGTGCGGGGCTTCTGCTAAGCAGGGACAGTTCTGATGTTTCAGTACTTCCTCCCTCTAAGTGGTTTCAAACACCATTTTGCATGTGAAAGGTGGTATTTCTGCAAATGTATATTAACAATAAAAGGAGGCAAAGGTTGCTGTTCTCTCTTTTATATCAGTTTGCTTCTGCACTGTTAAGTGAGAATCCTGTTTCTGAGATCAGGAGAAGAGCTAGATTCTGCCTCATTTGCCATGTCCCCGATAGCCCAACAGGACCTCCATGATTATCTAGGCTTCATTGTTGCAGATTGTATATAAACATACAGGAAGCCATAATCTGAAGTACTTGCATCCTTGCAATACCAAGAAAGTAAATACTGTTCTCCAAGGCTTTGCAAATGAGGGAGTCACTGTGTGAAAGAGCTGGTCATAGAATACAAAACTTCTGAGATCCAGAAGGGCCCAGTAACTTCATCGCTGATGGTCAAGGCCAGATAAGGAATTACAGAATGTCTGAACTGCTGAAGGATCTTGACTTTTTCTTTGATGCTGATGTGACTCCTGGGAACCTGTTGTAGAATAAGAGCATGGTAGCAACCAATCACACACAGAGAATTATTTTGGCACCTTTGTTCCATCTGTAGCTAGAAAGGAGGAGTGAGGAAATGGGATGTTCCTCCCAGTAGACCTCTAAGTTATTGAAAGAAAATGTTAAAGACAGAATTAAAGAAGTGGGAAGGAAACACTTGCTTTTCCCTGTTATGATCTCTCTGGGCTGCTTTGAGAACAGTTTGGTAGTATTCCTGCCTGGTACTGCTTCATTTTCACATCAGGAACCACTCCACTTGGGAAGGGGAGTAAGGAGGAATCTGTGCTAAGCTTGTGAGCAGATCCATTTAATGAACTAGGAGCTCTTACACACTCTGAACTTCTATGCAATAAATCCTTGAAACCTGTTCCACTAGTGACAGATGCCCTAGTTCAGGATTAATGAAACCAAATAGCTGTGCCACTGCATCAAACACAGCTGAAGATTCTTGCATCAGATCCTCAACCAGAGAAAAATGTCAATGCTACCCCGCTTTTCCCCCCCTGAAGATTTTGCTGGTGGGAAGGATGGAGAGGAACTCAGCCATTTGTCTGGGGTTTCTGGGCAGCAACCAGCCTTTTCAGAGCAATCCTTTGAAGCAAGCTGCCCTCTTCATAGAAGAGTGGACAAATGGCCATTGTACATGGGCCTGGCTATAGCAGTGAGGGGTGAGCGCTTCAGAGCTCTGCAGCCCACACAGAGCAATCCCTGGGTCCCCAGGGTGTGTTGTAAAACAAGCCGGGTGCCATCTGTGCAGTGGGTGCCTGGTCGGTTTGTGTTGGGTGTGCTGTGTGGGGTGTATTTGGCTGTGTTTTCAGGTTGCCCAGACATGAATAGAGTAGCAGGCTAAGAAAGTGGCATTCTGTGTCAGTGGTGCCCTGGCTAACTCCAGCAGTAGAGCCATGCCACCGACTGGCTTAATGGTGGCACGAAACTGGCTGCATGCAGAGGTTCAGTTGGCTGCATACTCCATGTTGAAACTGTCACAGAAACAGAAAATAAGCAAAGAGATATAGCATCTGCACAGTAAAAATACTCAGTAAATTAATATTTTTAATTGCTGTTACACACAGAAGAAATGAAGAAAAAAATACATTCCAAACAAAGAATTAAAATAGCAAAATTGGCATAAAAATGGGTTAAGAAAAGATCCCAGATCAAGTGGCCGTACTGTATGCAGTGACCTTTACAATCATAGTAAAAGAAGTAAGTGCTAGAAACTTTCAGACATGGCAGGATGCTGACTCTCCGAGCGAGAGCAGCTGCTTCAGGCACATCTTTCAGTGCACTCTGCCTGGAGCGCGTGGGCGAGGGGATGGAGCGAGAGGCTCGGACTGGGTACAAGACGGAGATTAGTGTTCAGGACAGACCAGCCAGCCCTGCAGTGTTAGCCAGGTAGAACTAGTGCTTACTCAAGGGCATTTGCTCTTTGCTTTGCGCTTTTGTTTGGTTGGGATTGTTGGGGGGGGGGGGGTTGTTTGGAGTTGGTATTTTTAGCTAAGGGCCAGGTTCTGCTGGCCTGACCCTGCTAGCACTGTAGGCCTAGAGCAAGCCTCCCTGGTGAATGTGGGTCCTGGTCCTAGCAGCAGGCTGCAAGAGCAAGGTCTAGGCCTGTGCGTTTGTCCTGATTCAGCACCCTCACCCCGTGGGCTAGATTTGGTCTTTTGCGTTTGAACTGTCAGGAAAGAGATTATTTCCTGATGGTGTTTCTCTTTTTACCAATCCAAATTGGCCCAGTTGTGCTCCCACTGCTGTCTCAGTGGCTCAGCCCCTGCATCCCTCTGGGCTGTGAGGGCCTGCAGAGGACCTTGTGCTTCAGCCTCGCTGTTGTACCATCTCACCACTCCAGTAGCTCATCCTACAGCAGCATTGTGTCACCACAGAAACAATACAAGCCACAGAAGTTTTGGCATTCCTGCCAACTGGCCACCTTTTTTCAATTTGTAGTCTGTCTAGAGCTGTACATTTTTATTTCTTACAGTAAGAGCAAAAATAAAATAACATCAAGAAAACTTCCTCCAAACTAAGAAAACTAAAACCCATCAAACATTTTAAAGAAACAATAAAAATTTGCATTGTGTTTGCTTCTGAGTTCATATTAAGATAAAATTTTACTGCAGCTGCTTCAAAATTATGGTCCATTTTATATGTACACAACTTGCATTCCTTGGTGTGTCATTGCTTGCCTTCATTTGTGTTTGTACAGTGCAGCTAGTGCTACCAGAATCAAGTACCTTCTAGCTGCAGGATCAGATTTGAAATCAGTGAACTGGGGCATTTTTTACCAGCTGAGAACATGGTGATGGTTTAGAGCTGTATTTCTAATCTACAGAGTTCTGGGCCATAGGACTGATGGTACAAGCACTTCCTTCTCTACAGAGCCTACTACTTCTTTCATGCAGGTGAAAAGGAAATAATCCCAAGAAGGACGTGCTGACCTTACTGATTCCATCAAGGCCTTCCCTCTTGGCTGTTTTTAAAGCCAGTGAAATTTACAGTCACAGAAATGAAACGTCCCTTTGTAAGATGTCCCATGAAACTGAGCTGACCTTCTGCAAAACAAAGGTCAAACAGATTAACTTCATTTTCTGTTCCAGTCTTTTCAACAGTCATGATAGACTGAGAGCACTGCATTTTGGCTGGATTAGATTTATTCTAGCTAACAGTCAGGGATGAGACCGGACTGCAAAAGTTGGATGCAAAGTTCACATCTTAAGGATTTGGTTGAGACTTTTAGAAGAACTAAAAACCATTTGCAAAAGTGAAATTAGAGTTCAGGCTTTCAAGCTAAAACCTCCTCCGAGTTCAAGTGCAACTAAGCCTTTCCTGTTAGATATTAAGAATAAATATTTTGCATTGGCTTTGCATCTGATGCAAATCAAAAAGGCAGTCACATGTTCCAGGCTCTTAAGAGAAGTCCTGCAAATCCCTAGAAGCATTTTTAACACTACGTTACAATAATACTTGGGACTTATATAGCACTTTACATCTTCGAAGCACTGTATGAGTATTAATCCTCACAGCATCCTTGTGAGGTAGGTATGTGTTAATATCCCCATTTTAGAAATGAGGTGAGACAGACACAGAGGGCCTGGTCCCCTGCTGTTGTAACCTGGCATCGCTCTGATTTTCATACACTCATGCCCATTTACACCAGATGAGGAACTGGCCCCAGAAAATTTAAATGACTTACCCAAGGCCACAAAAGGAGCAAGCATGGATAAAAGGCAGGAGAAGTACTCAGGAGGACTTCTGTCATGGGAAGCCAGCAAGTTCCCAGCCTGTTCCGAGATCACAGTTACACTGCCTCTGCTTAAAAGAGCCTTGTCTGCATCCAGAAACCCAGCAAAGAGGCACCTGAGCGTTATAGCTGCTGTTTGCTATGATCTGTTTCTTCCAGAAAAAAAACCAAAATTACCATGATACCAAGTTGAAAACATACAGGTCTCAGTGACAAACTATGGAACAAGAAAACTTAGAAGAAACACTAAAAAATCCTGGAAATTTTGTCTTGGGAATTTTGCATGTGTGTGTGTATAGATATTTCCACTGATGGCAGCATGTTTTCAATCTACTTCAAAGCCACATTAGAGTTATTCTTAAACCAATCAGATCTTTAAATCGCCTCAGTATGGAAGGGTAAGAAGCCAGGTGTAAAGCACTAACACAGTTTTCTTGCCAAGGTGGGAATACAGCTGTTGAAAATCCTCTTTTTTTTTCTTCTCACCCTGCACTTTCCACATCAGCTTCGCACTACTGACATTAATATAAGTAGCACAGCCCGGTGGCATTACTAGCATTAAGAACGGGCTGTGATAGCATTGCTTCTTTGACTTCATGGGGGGTTCTGTGTGAGCAAAGACAAGGAGGATCTATCTACAGAGAGGTACATGGCTGACATACATTAGCCAGAACTGTTATATTTCCAAATAAGGAGCCAAAGGATCTCCTAACGGGTGATAACTGTGGTAATGAAAGAGAACAGAAGTAATTGCACTGTATGCATAACCTCAAGTAACTGTAGATGGGAATTTCAGAGGGGCTTTTGAGTACAGTGTAGTAAAAAGAAAGCCTCTGTACTTAGCAAGCAAAGGAGCTAATACTGCCACGACCAGGCACACACCGCGTATGGGGGGTGCTCCGTCTGCTCTGTAAAGTCCCTGGGCCAAAGAGCGAGTGTGCCTCAGCGACTGTGTCCCTGAAGGAAGTGGGGAAGAACAGATCAAACCTCTCAGTTTGACAGTGCATAAACGGGCAACAGGAAGGTCCAAAAGGGACTGGCAGTGCCACAGGCAACCGTGTGCTCCCCATTTCTTGTTTGCTCCCTTTCGAATTGAAGACTCCCCTCAGTGGGAGTAAGGGGAAGTGTTTTCACACCCTACCAAAGGTATTTAACAAACTGACAGCAACACTCAGTGTTTCTCAAGGTTTATAAAAATCAGAATTGTGTCAAATCAGTGTCCCCAGCAGCTGGCCTCTCCCCAGCAGGAAAGACGGCCTCCAGGAAAATGGTTTCATTCAAGTAATGTAGATTAAAAGAAAAACTGCAGAGCAGGAGAAAAAGATTGAAGATTAAGAGCCTTAGCTGGTGAACAGCCGAACAACCCAGGACTCTTTCTGACTTCCTATGCGGAGGGCCCTGCCTCGCGTTCATGGGCAGGAACACGATCTAGCTAGATCCACCCAGACACCTCTGCTGCCAGAAACGGTACCTCTGACGGCGAGTGGAGAATCTTTTTATCAAGAGGGCAGGTTTCCTATTAACACTTAAAAGAGCCTTCCCTCCAAGTATACAGTGGCTGATAGTAGAGCAGGATAGCAAAGGAAGCCAAGATAAAAAAAGACTGCAGAAGAGCAACTGAGACACCTTCAGAAAATTGATGACTTCTCATTTCTAGGGAAGAGGGAAGTAATGGCTCAGACTTTTAAATAGGTTACTTTAACACACACTCATTTTCTTCAAAGCAAAGGAAAGCTGGGGGGGACTCCTCTGGAAAACTGGCAAGTAAGGATTCAGTGTGCTGGAATGACCCATGACAGGGAGATGTAAATCAGACTGAAACGTGCTGTTTGCTTATGCCCTGGGAGCATGGTGGGTTTCACCCCAAATGCTCTGTTTCCTCTTAGCTGGGTCAGTCTGTTGCAGGAAGAGCTTTGCAAACTGTCAAGCTGAGTAGCAGCAGGTGACATCCACGGAGAGCTACAATGCAGGGTTCACGCTGCGGCTGGGAGATAAGCGATACTGATGAATGAAAATGTTGTATGGCTCTAAATTCCCTTAGCGGTTTACTCCAGGCGGGCCCTGGTGCTGCAGTGAATGCATACTGACAATATTACACAACAGCATTAAAGGAAGAGATTACACGGGCCTGTGCTATTTACAATGCTTTCCCTCTCAGTAATGCAGCGGGCCTTTCTGAGCTCTCTTGGAAAAGCAGCAGATGATCCTACGGGGTCAGGACAGTTAACCTAGATTTTTTGTAATACTGGCTGTATTTGCACTAATGCAGGAGAGTCCTGGGAAGGCAATGCCTATTCCACACTGAATCCTAAAGTGCAAGGCTGGGGAGGCACATGAAACCCACTTAGCACCTCTCAACACCGATGGGAAACCTAGTAGGGTTGGTAATCTTCCCTTAACTACCCCCTGACCCTGCCATACCGCCTCACAGAGAGGAATTCCTGCTCTGCCAACTGTTCCAGGGATTCAGTGCCAGGCTTTCGACTGGAATGGTCCAGGCACGCTAGGTATGGAGACAACAGTGATTTCCAGCCTACGAGGACGCTTTGGAGGGTTGCTCCTCCTGTTTGCCGATGCAAGCATATTGAAGGGGTTGTTGGAGCCCGTGCGGATTAGAGTCGTGCAGTCTGGTTTGGTTGCTTTGGTTTGAAGAGGTGCAAGAACCCTCAGCAAGCTTCCTTTGCACACCTCAATGCACCTTAGAAACAAGCCAGCAGGGGAGCATCTCAGTCCACAGGAATGGCCCTAGGACGGACTGAAAGACAGAACACATTCAAGATAGTTTCAAACAGAAACAGAGCTCACTGTAAGGTATCCAAAATAAGAGGAAAAATATGATCACAAATGAAGCTGGTTTAATAAACAGGGCCATCTCTTTCTATATCTTTTTAAGAAAGTTTCAAGTCAGAAGTAATCTTCAGCAGATGGACAAACTGAACAAAAGAATTTGGATCAGAATTAAATAGACTTTCCCAGCCCTGATGGCTCTGACACTCTCGCTGCTTTCATGTCAGTACAAGAAGGAAGCAGCAGGCACCTGGAGCACACAGGACAGGGAAGCTCTGCTGAAAAGGGGCTTTCCAAAAGCACGTGGTGCAAAGTTGATCGTGTGCCACCAGTTGGCAAAAGGCAACAACCATCTACAACCAAAATGAGGGCCTTGGCTAACCACCATCAGACAAGGGAAATGCTCACAAGGAGATTTGGGAGCAATACTGCAAGCAGCAGTACTGTAAAAGCTTAATGAGTAAATGGAGTATTATTCATTAAAATCCTGAGGAAGAAAGGCATAAAGGTTAGATTCCTATCTGCCATGTTAAGGAGACAGATAGGTATATTAGTAAGACAGATCCTCAAAGTCCTTCTGCAAAAATCACAGTTCTTCATGTTCTCGTTACATCTCAGCTGTCACTGGTGGCTGCTGACACCATGTAACTGCGCACATGTGGCAGAGGGAGAACACACTGGCCTGGCTACATAAATTTCCCTGAAATTCCTAGTTCTGCCACATGTTAGCACTGAGACACATCCGCAGACCTGCTCTGGAGCAGCGATCAGCCATGATCAAAGCACACAGCACTGCATCCCAGCACATCTCTTGCTGTGTGCTCTCTGCTTGGTGTTTTGCTTTTATCTGGTTTTGCTGGGGGCTGGCCCACACACTGCCATTGCCTCCAGAGCTCAACCTTCACCTGAATGTGCTGGTTTTACTCTGCCTCTGGGCTTCCTTTCAGCAGAGGCTCTGATAGCTCCAGTTTGCATACTGAGTTTGCAATGCACTAAAAGAGAGACTAGCTTAAATACCGGTGAAATTAATTTTTACCTGTTACTTTAGCAGAGATGTGGGCCTGTCTGCCCCCTATTGAAAGCAAGTTTCCTAGCACAGTGCACTGCCAAACCTTTCCATCAGCCTCCCTCTTCTCAGACATTCAGCATCAGTTTCAGGAATAACAAATGCAATGCAGTAGTACAGCACTTTCAGAGAGGAAAAGTTGAATGAGTAGCTACTGCAGGGATGGTCTAAGCTTTCTGATGTGGACTCCACACTGAAGTAAGCAGTATTCAGAGAAAGCCACTGAAAAAAAGCCCCAAAGGTAACGCTTCAAAGAAGCAAAATCAACATCACCGATTTGCCTAGAGAAATGGAGATCTCTCTCAGGGGTGAATGCAGCTACAGCACCTGAGATATAACCCACGTCATTGTCCACAAGCTATTGGCACTCCACCTAGTTCCTCTTTCTGAAGTCCTCTTCATCTCTGCTCTCTACAGCTGACAGTGCAATAAGCATTTGGGCCGCATAGTAAGTAGCCATGATGATGACGCGTGAGTAGGGCACAGGAAAGCAGAACTTGTTAACTGCAACGGTCAGGTCCGACACCATGAAAAGCATTGCGCCGATGCAGGCCGAGAGCTTGGTCCACGTCCAGAGGTCGTTGCAGAGCTGCATGCCAGCGACAGCTCGCCAGCCCATGAAGCCAATCAAGGCAATGTAGACAGCCACCAAGTAGGTGAATGGGCCTGAGAGGTAGGAGTACAGGAAGGCATAACAGGAACTGGAAATAAGGCCCATCAACAGGCCAGCTTTCAGGTCCAAAGGCTTCATGCCGAAGGCTGAGGAGTACAGGATGTGTGTGATGGCGAACATCAGCAGACCTGGAAAAAGGCATTGACATAGCAAGTGTGACCTCTCATCACAGGTTGAATGAAACCTTTCATCAGAGTGACTGGCAGTCCAAAGCAGAAGAAAGCTTGTGGCTGTATTGGGTTTACAATACACAGCACCAGGTACAGGCTTAGGTGTCCTTGCAATGTTACAACCCTTATTTGATTTCAATGGGAATGCTACTGAATGCTTGGGATCATTTTATTATAAAAACCTATGCACAGGAGGTTAGCATTATCAGCAAGCTCCTGTCCTAAGAAAATACCTCAGAGCATCTACAGCTGGAACCAAACACAACTGTGGTAAGATCCAATCATTTTTGCCATAAGCCTAAGTGACTAAGCTGCTAAAGAAGGAACAAAATTTGTTTTTCAGATGGATCCACCTCCCCTGTTTTGGACAGAAGGATGGGTGCATGGAAGACCAATGATCATCCCCTCTTTAACTACCTGAAGCCTTTCACTCCTATGTCACTTGTGAAACAGGAAGGATGGAATCAGAGCAGGTGAGAACAAAATGTGCAAAGCTACTGATCCCCCCATACCCAGGCACAAAGCCTGATTGTATTTAGCCACAGACACAAAAACCAGTCATGAACTAAATCTGGCTTCTACTCCACCGTTGCCCACAGCTAGGAGAAACCTTAGCTGGAAAGAAGCAGCTGGCATATTTTAGGGACTACACCAGTGTAACTGGCCAGTGATTTTATGGCTGTTTGCAAGCTCCAGATGAACCTTAATTGGAATCAATCAGCAAAAATAAAATGCAGGCTTCCCTTTGAAGTGCGACATCCCTGAGAAATCCCAGCTGTGGATGTTGGAAGGTACTGCCCATGTGTTACTCACTTGCCACTAATCCATTTGACAAAAAAATGTCCACGTGTTGGTACAGCTGCTGATTACTAGTTCTCTTGCCTGTTGTACACAATGGGCCCCAAACAGAGTCCAGCTCCTCTGGTCAGGCCTCTGCTCCCTGATCTACAGGTGGTGCAGCTAAAGGCTGTTCCATTTTATCCAGATAGGTTTACTAGTGTGGCTGGAAGTTTCTGTACAGCTCTAAAGCATGAAATCGTGAAAAGGATCTGAGGAGCCAAGTGCTCAAGCAGGCCACTTGTTCAAAATTAAAGTATGACACTGGGTGTCAAGGGGAGCCACTAAAACCTGCTGTTGGCAGATGTTTGCTCTTCATCCATCGTAGGCTGAGGCTGCTCCAAGAAAGGGAAGTGTCTCCCCACCTTTGGGGAGTACCAGATCAAACATCCACTGAAACTGTGGGGTAAGGGGGAAACCTGCAGAACAGAGAGGGAGGTGGAAGGGAGGGGTTGGTCTGCAAGGTGAGGCTGGAGAAAATGGATAGCGTGAAGGGGAAGGAAGAGAAGCACAAAGGAGGGCAAGAAGAAGCTGATGTTTTACAAAGTTATTAAACACTATGAGCACAAGAGATTGAAGGAAACCAAGGAGGGATTTAGGACAAGAGCTGTGTGTAGTGCAGGAAAGGTTGGAGCTGTGGGAGCAGTAGGAGAGGAAGGTTACCTCGCCCTAGCAGTAAGGAGCAGTTTCTCCCTCAATGGCATTATTTGGAGAGTGCCAAGATGGGGAACTGAAGAACGTGGTGTCCTTCACGCAGGCAGCAAGCAGCGGTGCCTGAGCGGGCGGGGAGGAGGAGGAGGAGGAGGGGAGGAGGCAATGCGGCAGCCGAGGGAGGGAGGGGAGAGGCAGCAGGAAGGGGGATGGGGAGCACGGGTCCCAGCACTCTGGCTAATGCAGGGAAACGAGAGGGGAGGAAACGCAGAAGCAAAGAAAGGCAGGAGGAGTTTTGTGGTATGTGGTGAGGCTGGACACAAACACAAGAGACTGCTCCCAGGTCTTCTCATTTGACACCCACAGATAAAGCCAGGAACCAGGGAAACCAGTAATGGCTGCGCAGGGAGGGGGATGTATGCCTGCTATTGAGAGACATTTAGTTGACAGCTTCTGCTCAGCCTTTGGCTGGGCCCCCCACAACCAAGTCAGGCAGATCAGTGTTTCTGTACCCACTCTTCTCTTCTCCTCTTTATTCTGGGCCACCCAAATGGAAGCAACTAGCCTGGGTTTGCTTCTCCCTCCCACCCCTGGAGTTTCCCCTCAGGCTGGTGGTAAAGTCTTTTTCCTTAGTCCCTCTCTTCCTCACTGAATGCATCAATTGTTTCTAAGTGCCTGTTATCAAAGGAGGTGGATTTTAACACTGTAAAGTATCTTCTACATACAGTAAGGCACTAGTCAGAAAATAGCTTGTTATTAGTGGACTGAAGCAGCAAAAATGAAAAAAAGTCAAGTGTGTCAGGAGTAGGTTCCCAGGCTCTCACTTCCGTGTAAAATAATGAACAGATGTCCTTTAATAAACTCATTGTCTCAGAAGCTATTCAATTTAGCCCAGTTTCCAACCCTTTTTTTCGGCCTGAAAGCCATAGAAATTGAACAGAAAGTATATTTTTGGCTATTTATTCCCTTGAAATTTGAAATTTCCACAAAGGATGACGTCAAAAGTTTGAATGTTTTCAGTTGCCAACAACGGCAACCTGCTGAGAATTAAACTGGAGAAAATATTTTGCAGGAGAGGTGAAAGATTATGTGGACTGGTGCATTTTCTCTGCTAACAGCTGAAACACAAATGTTACACTTCAGTGTGAAAGACAGCAGCTCAGATTTGAATGCACCAAGGCAAGCAGGAGACAGCCAGGATAAAGGCTGATTTTCAAAGTGCTCCAAGACAGCTAAACCAATACTCTCCTTAAATCACAAAGAAAAATATGTCTAAACCCCCAACTTGACACTTCTCAGTTGTGAGAGAGGGGTAAAAATCCAGCTTATCTTCTGTCTAAAACAACTTAACCAGACAGCGAATTGCTGTGACCAGCCGACTTTGCTCTAGCGCCAGATGAGAGAAGGGACTGGGAGGTACCCAGCTACAGGGAATGGGGGGAGCCTCCGCGCAGTCCATGTACAGAAACAGTCACAGTGAGAAACAGGGCCTTGAATGTTTCCAAGCCACAGCTCACGGAGCAACTCCAGGAGGCAACACAGAAGCACTGGCAGCTGGGCCAAGCACCCCGAGGGCGCTGAGCGGGGTGCCCTGTGAGGAGGCCAGTCGGCAGGAACGCCGACGGTCAGCACAGAGGGGACGGCTCCCTGGGTACCAGTTGAGGCTCCTCAGCAATGTGCCCAAAACTCAGCCAAATGGATCCAGTCCTCAGGGCCCAGCCTAAACCCCACCAAAATCGCTAAGAGTTTCTACATGAACTTTTAATGAGACTTAGATAAGCCCTTGGGAAGCAGAATTAAAACCAGATTCCAAGCATTTGGCCTTTCATAGCTGGCATTTCACACACTTTCCTCTCTTAAAGAAAGCAGAGCTTGTGAGAATCCCAGAATAAAACAAAATACTGACCTCCCGTGAGAAGGGCAAGAAAAAAAAGCCTTTGACTTTTGGAGCTGACAACAGCACTAATGGGAAAAGCTCCCTCATCTTATCACATTTTCCACAGTCACAGCAGTCAGTTAATGGTGGGTGTTCAAGTGAGACCACTGGGCTGGTGAAGTTAGCTTCAGAAATGCCACCAGTGCAGTTAAGTGAAAGACTCAACTGCTGCTGATTTCTTATGACAGTCCAAGGCCACTGGGAGCATTGCTGTAGGCAGGCACAATGTGGCTTTAAATCATTAATCTAAATCGTTATGTTCTAGTTTGCAAGCTAACAAAATAAAACAAGCTTGTTTTGCTCTGAGAGACGTGGATTTTTCTAAAGAGAAGACAGGCTGTCCTGGTAGGCTTTCCCGGGATTCCCTATCATTTATATGTCTTGCAAAACCAGCTCTTGTTTTTGTAAAACAGGCTGCATGATTCATATTGATGAACCTGCAGGTAGGACAAGGTTTCTGATGCTTTAGTTTCTAGCGTCCACCTAACCACCTCCGCCAGACCACAGGCTTGTCTGACAAAACCATAAGGGTCCTCTCCACCTGGTCTCCACAGAGGCACCTTTGCACCATGCGTCCTATTTCAGATCCTTGCAGGACTGACAGATCTCCCTGCAGAGAAGTAGGAGCAAGACACTGCCCATAGCTACACAGGAGCTGCCAAGTGCCGCGAGTGTTTCCTTTTCTTCCCTGGGGATTCTGCCTGTGCCACCTTCCTGTTCCAGCCACCTGAGGCCCAGTGAGCACATGGCAGGAAAACAAACCTTCCCCAATCACCCCTTTGATCTTGGAGCAGGGACACAAACAAGGTCAGGAGACTCATCCACTGTGTGACTCCTCTAAATGCGATGGATTTCAGTCAAGGGATGAGCGCCTCCCACTGCCAGGGGCTTAAGTTGTAAATGAATAAACAAACCACATGGCCCAGCAACTCATTACTAAATAAAGAACGTGACAGCTGGCCACTGTGGCATCCCTTTAGGACTGATGCCTCACTCACCATGAATGAAGTAGCCCTGCTCCTGCCAGATGAGAAAGGCGTCTCCCAATGCTGAGAATATGAGTCCTGCCAGGATGCGACTGGCACTCCGGTGTACGACTAAGAAGTTGATTCCGTGAGCCAGGAGGAAAACCCACAAGCAGAAGATGGGCAGACATTTGATGAGGGCACTGAACCAGGAAGGGCTGGAAGTTGGCAGCCAGAGGACAAAATAGACACAAGTGGCTTTAAAGAAGGGCACCAGTTTGGGGCCTTCACTCTTCACCTAAAAGAAAAAATAATTAAAAGAAATGGAAATTAATAGGATCATCAGAAGCATCAGTGGAATAAACTGCACACAGAACTGTCACCGTACTTTTGGAAGTTTCCCTTTCATGTATACTATTGGCCAGCAGCATTTCCACCCTAGAGAGAAGCTGCTTGAACTTGACCATGATTTCCAACCTAGACCTTTGTGAACGTCTCTGCTGAAAACACCTTTTGGCTGGTGGGCTTTGGGTGATGGAGACAGAGGAAGTTTTAGATACCTTTTCTCTTTATTATTTCTACTGAAAACATTTAAGCCATCAGTCAGTACCCAGTGGTGGCCCTTGCACTTCTCTTGTGTTTATACTAACTGCTTTTATACACACCTTTCCTGTAGCTGAGAAAATACTGCACTCCCCAGGTCACTCCCCTAGCAGCAAACGAGTCAATAAAAGTGCAAATCTTCCCTCACAGCTTGGCGAATACTCCTGCTTAGCTAGCTACAGATCACCTTGGGGATATAACTTCTAACCCATTCGCTGTCCTGCCCCGTAGGCTAATGCTTAGGGCTTGCTGTCAGCATCACCACATGACTTCAAAACCCATCACATCAACCTCCAACTTCCTCAGTTGACTAATATCAATGTCAATCCCATGTTGTTTTGTTTTAGCATTACACTAATTATTTACTGTCCATATTGCAGGCAACACTTTGGCTCAGGAATCTCTTGCATAAATCCAGGCACCAAAATGCAGCACAACAAAGACAAGGCAGAGACAGGACACAGAGCTGCAGACTCCACAGCCTATCCAAGCTGGGTCTGCTCTTCCCATATGCCCAGCTGGGACCATCCTAGACAGTGGTAAGATACATACTATGTTCACCCACCCTCCTGTGACACTTCTGCATTTTAGTGCCAGTGGGGAAAATGAATATCCCCATGAAAAACTAAGTTGCAGTTTTGTTTTCTCCCAGGGTGTAGCTGAGGGCTAAAACAAGGAGCACAGAAAGAGAATGTGATTGCCTGGTGCAGCTGCGCTGTTGGTGAGCTACATCCTGGGATCTTCTGGAGGCCTGCTTCCTCCTGCAGTGAAGGCAGTACAGCACCTAGAGATCCCCTGCAACCAGCGGGTTCTCTCTCAATGTTCTCTTTTCTTTGGTCAGGCAAGGTTTAGTTGCTTAGTATCACAACAGCTTCCCATTACTGATGACCAAAGCACACACAAGCCCCGTGCACCAGAGGAAGACACTGGGGAAGAGCTAGGGGCATCACTGCTGGATTCACACTGTGAAGTCCAGCAAAATCTGTGACATCCATATGTGGCGTGCTGGGGTTGCTTATCTAATGCAAGGACCCCATGCATCAGAAACCTGGGAAAGAAATGTTGGTCTTTTTTTTCCCAATCACTTGCATCAAGTGGCGTTGCCATGACACAAAGCCAGTGTCCATCTTCCTCTCAATGCAGTGTACCTTGGTTCAGATATCTGGAAATTATGTTCCAGATATCTGGAACAGGTTTCTGTAGGCTGTAAGGCAAATAGCTCCATGCTCACAGTGCTCAGTTATTAAGACCTAAGCTCACCAAAATTCAGGGGCTTTTGCAGACATAAGCAAAGGGAACCTGGGTGATGCTGGAAGACCGGGGCAGAGGTAGTGGAGGGCATCTTCACATGCAGTATCTAAAAAGGGAGTGCAGTCTCTGAAGCAGGGCATCTTGGGAAATACAGTGCTTTCAAAATTGCTCTCATATCTGATAAAACATTCCCTAACATATTAGCAGTTTCTTACCAGTAAGGCATTTCATTATTCATGAATACATTATTCATAGGCTATTGCCAACACAATTTTTAAACACCCCATTAAACAACCAGGCTATATAATTCACTCACCAAAGGACATCAACAAGCTGTTAAGTTTCTTGTATTACATGGGAAGCCAGTCATCAGTCCTCTATTTAGATTATCCAAATTAATCACCATTTATCCCCTTTTGTTTGCATTCCTTGGGAGAATTCTGACAGCAGATATCAAATGAATTTGAAATAAAGTCATAAAAGCCCATGTAGTCCTACTTGCACTGGCGATGCCTGGGAACTATCAAGTATCTGTAGAGGGAAGAGTGGAGCCACGCTTCCCCCAACTATTCTTTCAGACCCACCTCCCTGCTCTTTTGAAGTGACACATCAGACAGATGCTCTTCCAACATGGAGGGACAGACAGAAAGAAAACTCTGACTATCCCCAACCACCTCCAGACCTGGCACCTGGTTCCAGCTCTGCCCCTTCCCCTTTTGTGGCACTTTTTTATTAAATATTTAGCTCATCACATTCAGCCTCACAATCCCAGGCAACAGACAACAGTGCTTCTGGCAGGATCTCCTCCTTTACCCCAGTAGCCATGGAAGATCCCCAGTGCTCCATAATGAGCCTGAAATCTTTAATACAAAAGACTAACAGCCTCCAAAGCTATAAAGAACTGAAGAATTTGCAGCATTGACAGTGACCTAGCTCTCTACAACAGTCTCAGCTAAAGTAGTTAGTTTGCTATCTAGGAAGGCAGAAGTCTGTGCTGAAAGACAGAGCTCCAGTTCGGCCTTATTTGCAACACATGACAGAGGCAGTTAGAAACATACAGGAGAGTATTTGGGTTAATATAAACACAGGAAGTTTTGTTTAAAACCCTGTATTAAAAGAAAAACACCTGCTAGGAGCAGTTACCATTACAGTCACAGCTTGCCCTCCCCTGTGAGCATGCATGATGAGACAGGTTTTAATTACACTTGTCGTTTTCCCTAGGAACCTCGCCTTACTGAACATAAGATATACACTTGCACAAAAAGATTACGTTTGCTTGGCAACCTTGAAATTACCATTTCCTACTCTCTGAATGTGAATGTTCCAACCCCAGCTAGCATTATTTTGAAATAATGGTCTGTATAATCTCCACCTAATAACAATTTAGGAATTTTTCAGGCATGAGGGGTCAGATTCCAATCTCAGTTATTCACATGTAACCTTAGAATTTATGATCTTAAAGTCCTCACATAAAAATAACTTCGTAGCTCTAGAAGGGCTACATGCTTGACATCGATATTTTATTCCTTTACACCTTTTCAGCAATCATACTTCAAATGAGTTATTTTAAAACATGCCCTTGTCCATTATACAATGCTGCTGGCTCAGTGGAACCGTCGTGCTGGCTCCAAGGGAGATGAGTGCCCCAGGAGGGATGCTGCTTGCAGAGACAGAGGTACACACGCAGCTGAAGACTGGGCAGCACATCCTGCCGGGAGGAGCGTGGCATTGGGGATATTTGGGAGAAGTCTCCCAAGAAAAGCTGAGGCAACCAAAGAGTGAGACAGAGGGATTCTCCTCTGTTTGGACAAGTGGCTGAGGCTGGGGCAGAAGTGATGGGGCAACTTGCCACCTGAAGGACAAGTTGTGGCTGGTATTGGGAAACTGTGTACCAACACGAGCGGAGGCTGTGGCTTGACAAAAACCAGGCGCATAATCCATGACTGGACTTGCCTGTACCTTGGGGAAGGGAATGTGGCTGCTTAGCTGGACGACTAAATTATATCAAACCATCCATCTCCTCTGCACCTGTGTCCCAGGGAGGGCACGTGAGATGTGAATGTGCCTTCATGTTGGAAAAGGAAATACTTGCTGCAGGTGGCAAGGTCCTTTTTGCTCATGTATATGATTTTCATGGCTTTAAGCAAGGTTTTGCCATTTTATGAAAAATTCTATTGGGTTTTTCTTCCTAATTCTTTTCTTCTTCCACTGCTAATTTACTCTGGGCTGAAATGCAGTTTAGGAAACATCTTAAATACAATGCTAAAACAGTGTTTGCAAGCTTTGACTTTTTAGACTGTGCATAATTCAGGGCATTTCCTAAATTCCTGTGACTACCAAGTTACTTACAGTCTCTAAAAAGTAGTTTAAGGTGCTGTAAAACCACTATCCCTGTATTTGTGGAATTACAGTGAAAATACCATTTAAAAATTATCTGCATCCAACCAAATCTAATAAAACTCTCCAGGACTTAGGCAGACTAGGAGGAAGTTGTGGCCTTGCTCCCACCACAATATGCACAGATCTTTAAACAGAACTTGGTACTGGCACACAGAGTTCTCTGGAGGCTCAGGGCTCCAGAGAACTGGGTATCCACCTCCCTGTTAGGGATTCATACATTTACAGTATCTCTTCTTGCTTTGTCTTTTCTCATTTTGCTCCAGTTTGAAATATTGCCCACTTCCTTGTTGCTGTTGCTCAACAATGACAGATGACTCTATCAAACAAGTACTCCAGCCACGCTGAGGTTTGCTAATGGTGTAAGACTTCTTGAGGGGTCAGGCTAGCCGATGAAGAAACAGTTGCAGGAGAAGGGGCAGGCTTGAAGGAGTAATGTTGGGCAATGAGGACTGGAAAAACGTTCCCAAAGTGCAAAATGTATAAAGGACGTATCATGCAAAGATGACCAAAAGTTTAGTACAACAGCTCCTAAGCCATATCCACAGATCATTAATTGGTGACTCACTGAGAGCCCAGGCATCCCTGCTGGCAAATCTCTTCCTTGCATTTCTCCGCTAAGCAGCACTGGGAAATGCTGATGGTTTGCACCTGTATAACCCAATGGTCACTACGGGATATGACCTGGAGGACCATCTATTCTGCTTCTCAGCGGAGCCGATGCCTTTGCTGACTGCTGCAGGCACACAACCATACCAGCGAGTTTAAAGCTTGCTCCTCCACCCAACACTAGGCTGCATCTGCAGGGGCACAGCTAAGCCTGTAAGCCAGCGCCCTGATTTTCTTTAACACTTTGGAGCCGTATCTATATTGCAAGTGAGGTTCATTTCTGAATGAACATGTGTGCTTTTGACAGCATCACCCTGATGGAAATGAGAAGCTTCTCTTTGGACAAATGAACAAAGGGGCATAACAAGAAGCAATGGACTGAAGACAGGATAGAGAAAATTTAGCTGGCACATGGAGGGAGACGTCTTGCTCCTGAGGTGTAGAAAAATGGTACGGGATTGTTGCTTCGAAATGATAAAGTTGAAGACAGTTTGCTGTTCATAAGTCTAGCTCTGGCCCCAGGAAACACCACAGAGTATCAAATAATGCTCTTCTCTCTGAAAGTCCCCTAAATCAACCTGCACAGAAAACAAGCGTGTATCCTCTTCCAGACAACAGCTGTGTGCCAACCTCTGTGGGGACACAGCTCACACCCATTGGGCACTTTCCAGGAAAAGCATTTTTAAAATGTCACCCCAGCTATTCCACTGAGCAACATTTGAGCACAACTCTATGCACTGGCCAAAAAAAGCTGGGCCATTGTCCTCCACCCATCCCTCTACAGTTTGTGTTTCTCACTCCCCAACAAATGTGGCTCTTAGCAAGGCGCTGACTATCCTCTGTCCAGCCTGAATCGCAGAAGGACTGCTTGGGCCTGAGGCTGGATGGCACAGTTAGGACACAGAACGTACAATATGTGCAACTGGCTCAAATTTAAGAGCAACAGGGAACTGACACAATCCCCCATCAGGCTATGGCTACAGAAAACCCATCTTCATGCTTGACCAAAATGATGTAAGAGAGAGGAGAAACTCATGGGTACACAGATCCTGACCAGAGGTAGCTGATTCTCCCTGGGTTTCAACAGCTCATCAGCTTTTGCTGAACCGAGGAGGAGTAACACAGTAGCTCTGGGCAATTCCTGGCCACAAACCCACGTGAGCTATCTGCAAAGTAGCCGTCCTCCCAGGCTTGCTCACACTCTTCCGTGTTTGCTCATGCAGCACAGTATCAAGCCTTCTGGATGTGTATGCACTGAAACTGATATAAAGGAGTTCTTTTATCAGGCAGGGGTTCAGATGTGTGTGTAATAGGGAGGATTCAGCTGTTCGTTACCCAAATGCACCATTTACATTTTCACTTTCCTCTTTCTCCTGTTACTTCTTGGGTTAACTTCCTTCCAGAAAAATGCTCAGAGCCTTGCATTAAATACCACATGGCTTTTTTTAAATGCAGCAGACATTTTCAACTACAAATAAACACATAGGTGTAGAACTTGCCTTTTGAAGTATTTTCAGCTGCAGACTAGGTGGATGCAGGGGCCCTTGTGGCATTCAGCCTCAGCACAGGGCCCTCACCTGGCCACAGACTGGAGGCCCCGGCAGCCGCTCTGGATGCTCAGCTCTGTATCCCTCCCGGGCAGCTCGCAGAGGAGATGGATGAGATGTAAAGGGTCTGCCAGCTGCACATTTTGCTCTGCAGGGTTGCTGAAATAATAGGCTAGCTGGACAGCCCTAACCGGTGCACTCCTTGAGTAGGTGAGGCACAACGCGCTTCACCTCCAACACTGCTCTCCTGCAGGAGTAAAACTGCTCCTGGGGGAGAGCTGCTCAGCTTTCATCAAGAAAGGCACTGGCTCACACATGCCCCGAGTTGCTCCCTAGTAAAACTTTGAGGAAAAGCACATTCATGGAGGGTGATGAAGACTTACTGAACGAGCCGATCAACCTGCCTGAACTACCGTGTTAGTGCAACATATTTGCGCAAGCTAGGACTTGATAGGAGGGCATGTTTGTGTTGGGGGTGCCACAGGTCAGGCATCTAGGGCCTCTCTTGTCCCTCCCTGCACCCCAAAGGCCTGAGTTCTCTCTTCCTCCCCCTGGCTCAACTGCAGCGCTCCCCAGTTCAGCAAAGTAAGCTCCTGCCACACTTCAGCTTTGCTCCACCAGAGACTGAGGCAGAGTCAACAGCTAGAAATATCTGACTTTTTTTTTTGTTCTTTTTTTTCTTTTTAAGAGCAAGCTGTGGCTATTTGCCAGAAAAATACAATTAAACATTTGGCACAGGCCCTCACTGTCCTCGGGTGGTGAACTCGGATACATTGCTGCATGAGTTCTTGGCATCAGAAGAGTCGCCCTTCAGTGAAGGCATAGGGGAGCAAGGGGTGGGGGAGAATTAATCAAACTGGCATCTAAAAAGGACTTCTGGATAGGGCTAGGACCCCTGTGCAGCTGCATGCTGAAATGGGATTCACAACAACCAGCTTCATTTTGAAGCCAAAAATCCTGCCCAATTTGCAGTCATGTCAACATTCAGCATAATCTCCAGATTAACCACAGGGGCGAAAACCCATCAGCACTGAGGTTAAACTCTTCCAGACAAGTATTTCCCCCCAGGTGCAGAAAGAAGGGAGGAAATCTGGAGGAGTGTTTCCCCTCCAGCTGCCGGCACAGAGGCCAGCGCATGCTGCCTGGCAGCAGGGCAGCGCCTGCACCAACCATCAGTTTCTGTCAGGTGAAAGCGCAGCTCGAGCCCCTGAAGCAACGCGCAGCGCACCTGGGCAGGGCATGAACATCAGCCACCTGGCCGAGCGGCAGCAGGGGGGCGCGAGAACAGGATTCGTTGTTCTGGGGTGCGCGGGAGCAAGGCTTATCGCATTCTGGGAGTGACAGCGACATGAGACTGCAAACGTGACTGTTGTGAAGGTCTCTTTCCTGATGTTTGCTCTCCAAGTGTGCCCTGCAATTTCTCCACCACAGGCTGCTGTCCACCTCTAGGCTTAGGCACTGCTCAAGAGACAGTCAGTGCTACACAGTGCTGTGCTTTAGCCATGTTGTGATCTATCACCAGAAATCCCTATTTGTTATAGGGGAGCAAATTTCTGAAGGGGGTTGCCTAGGATAGGTTTTGGGAGAAGATTGCACTGAAAACACAACCTATGAAGGATATTTAAATAACTAACTGGCTCAGGAAGGTAGAAAAGATGAAGATCAATAGATAAGCTTTGAGGCATTCTCCAGAGGAGATTAAAATAGTTGTGACCACAGATCCATGTGCAGCAGTCAGCAAGGGGAGATGACTGGTAACAGGCAATGGCATGCAAGCAGCCTTCACTGCTGCCCCCTTCCCAAGTTAAGGCAGGAGGAGCTGCATCGCCACTCACATAGCAATAGGAGCCACCACGTTAGCAACACTGCGATACAAATAAAACAGAGGTCCCATCTTTTCTTCAGTTGCTTAATGAAGAAATTTAAACCTGCTGGGTGTACAGCTGTCACACTGACTGTGCTCCCAGGGACTGGAGGACGTGGCTGTTAACAAGGCCAATTCAGCTCAGCAGGCAGCATGACCCAGGAACTCTTGGACATTGTACCGCTCTGCTGCTATATCCACAAGTTAGATGCATTTGCAGAAACTGTGATGTAAAATAGTGCCCATAATTAGGGGGAAAGCCACAAGTATGAAACTAGAGCCTAGCCTTCAACAAAGGCCACTTGGAGGCCTTAGAAATGAGAGGAAATGGTCCCATAACAGATTAAAGTATAGGAAGGTGGTTTTGGAGGCAAGGAAATAATCCCCACTGCATTAGAGCGCTGCCTGTGCTACATGTTGTGTCAGGATTGCACTCTGCTGTCTTAACCATGACACTGCCTGAGGCCACACTGAGACACTGGACCATGGTGTCCTTCAGCAATCAAGGAAGTTATAGCACACATTAAAAGCACCTCATATACTGAATAAAGAAAGAAACTGGGTTAGCTCAGCTAACTGCTGGTAACAAGCTGTGCAGGAATGTCTTGGGGACCTGCCTCCGTTATGTGGGACTTGCTGATATCAGTAGAGAACCTGAACCAGCTGAAGTGAGATATTGCTACAGGAGCCAGTGCCAAGCCAAAGTCACTGGACTATCTGCCTTTGGCTTCCTGGGACCAAAAGGAAGCCTTCAAGATGGCAAAGCCTTTTTTTAGCAGATGTGAACTCATAAAACCAAGCTACAAACAAACACATTTCACTCTGGACTTAAAACCCAGGTTGGATATATGTGGTTTTGTGATGGTTTCTTTTGTTTGGGTTGGTTTTGCTTTTTCCCTTTACCAGATGTTATCTATCCTGTTTACCGGACTGGTGCAGAACCACAAGCAGGGCTGTTTTAAAACTTTTATTTAACCTGTGGTGGAAATGATTGACTCCCCATCTGCAGCAATCCTATAGCTGTCAGCAGTATTGGAGATTGCCTTCAGTGTGTGGTCAGCAACATACCATTGCCAGTGGTCAACACTGTTAACCAGTCACGAACTCAAACATCTCTGAGGGAGCTGTCACAAACCAATGCTTTCAGCATACTCCACTGGCTTTCAGAAAAGAAGGCAAAAAAGCATTTGCTTGCAGTCATCTTATATCAGAGCAAAGATTGCTTTTCCCTCCTGGCATTCCAGGTATTCCTTTTTGTATAGCAGAAAGCAAATCTCTCCAAACATTTCCTGTGCTCTAATGTTCACAAAAGAAGCCCTTGCAGATGTTTAAAAACCTCAAGCACATGGGTCTGCCTTTTCACTTTGCTCATCAGAGCTGCAGCGCTGCCATGACAGGGGTGCATAGCCTTCCTCGGTGAGCTGCAGGCACCTGTGCCTTGTGCAGTGAGGTCAGATGGGGCCACCTCTCCGCTGAGCCCTGCCTAATGCTGCCCAGGCCCCCAACAGACCTCAGGGGTGGCTGGGAAACCACGGGAAGCTTGAGGAGCCAGCCGGTGTCCTGCAACACTCAGTCACTGGCTGTCCCTGGCAACGTCTCTCACAAGAGGGGAAGAGACAGTTACTTGGATTGTCACGCTAAAATCCAGATCAAAAATGTCTACTGCTTACGGAAAAGTCTCTGCAACTCATGCTGGGGATGGTTTCCAGGCTACAAGCACACATTGTCAGGAGACCTGTCATTATTTATATCACACTCTTCTGTGAAAAAGAGCACAGATTCTGTGTTACCCAAGAAAGAGCAGTGTTAGGTCTTGTGTCACTCTAGGCTTTACCGTGGAGGGGCTGGGTAGGCCTAACACACTGGCTGCCGTGCTCGGGTGTCTGGAGTCCAAGGGCCACAGGCTTTTACCATAGCAGAAAGCAGCACCCCTGTTGCAAGGCTTGTTACTGCAGGTAAGTGCCATGCGCTGATGTCTGCTGCACAAGCTGTGTGGCAAGACTGAGACCTCTCCCCAGTCCCTCTGGGGCAAGTGCAGACCCAAAATAAAATGCCCCAGTGAGAACTGCCAGCTTTTTCCTCAGCAGCACCAAGGGCAGGCTGACCCTCTGGATCCTGCCAGCCCCTGCAGAAGGGCCCATCCAGAGGGGTAATAGCAGGAAGGGGTCTGCACACAGAATATTTTGTCCCCAGTGTTGAAATGCACTGTTTGCCTTCACTCATGTATCTCCAGTCTTATTTGCACCCCAAAACCCACCACAACCTTAATGCACTTGTGGGAGGGAGGAGAAGCAGCTGTGGCTCCAGCCACCCCCATCACCTGGCCTCAGCAGAGACAGGGGGATGCATGGAAAAACAGGCATTCAAGGGAAGCGGGCAACTGGCAAAGCTCTGCCCTGCCACATCCCACTGTGCCAGTAGGAATTGGTGTTCAGGAGGCAAGGAAGGTCCTTTCATGCAACTTCTTCAGCAGAGAAGACCTCATTTTACATGCAGCTTGCAAGGAGAAATCTGGGTCTTAATTAAGAGCGATTCAAGCATTTGTGCTGTCACAGTCCCATAAGAGCTAAAGAGCCATTAATGTAACAAAGAAGCCAGGTGATACATGCCAGGTGGCATATGCCAAGCTATACCAGCTCTGCCTGCGATTCCCAAGGAACTGCTAAGGGCAAAACAGCCTTGGGTGCCCAGAAGTCCTTTTTGTGGCTTGCCTTTCTGGCTCACACAAACTCATGCACACCTGGCAGACGGGGTTGTGCAAATGCAACGGGAAGGCAGGACAGAGAGGAGGGGAAGGCGGCTATCGGGGGCAGGGAAGGCTGGCAGCTCTACACGACAGACTTTCACTGTATGAGTCCTCGCAAGGCTGTAAGATCAGCAAAATCTGGCAAAAGCAAGCAGGATTTGCCGGGAAACCCAGGAGGAACACCTCAACTTGTCTTGTGCCTAATGGAGAGCTGAATGAAAATGCTTTATCTGCATATCATGACCTTCAGGCAGAAAGCTTGTGAAGCGCTGGTGTTAAAGAAAATTAGAAAGGAAAATAGCAATGTATGCCAGTAAGGATGTGTATTTCGAGAGCTGTCACTTTAGTACCTTATAAAAAAGTGTCAGGTCTCCTCATAACAGGAGCAACTTGCTTTAAGAGAGATGATGTTGTAGGGTCAAAGTATGGCAGTGGAGTACAGATTTTACTTCCAGTATTTATTCCTGTGCCAAGACTTTGTGACCTGAACAAGCCGGTGTCAGACACAAACTACAGGCAGATGAATTGGACTTTCACAGCAGATCAACAAATGAAGGGCAGCCCAGGTGGGCAGGGGCAAACGCTAACCTGCACAAACACTAACCTGTGCACTTCCAGGACTCACACCAATGCATCAAAGGCTTCACCTGCAATACCTCTGCTGGAATCAGGCCGCAGATGCAAACAGTGACTGCACTCACAAATAAGTGTGCAGCTGCTTACATGGGTTATGCCCTTCAGATCAAGGGTGCAAGTCCATGCATGCATGGAACATTAGCCAACAAATAACCCTGAAAGATTCACAAACATCAGTTAACTGATAAGCTTTTTGGCATACTCATTTTTTGCCAGGGTTGCAGAGAAAAGCCATGCAACTTGCTTAGTCCCCCTTGCAAGGGGGCACAAGTCAGGATTCATATCCAAGCACCCTGGTCAGCTCTGATTTATGCCAAAAGTCACAAGCAAATAGGGAATACAGTGGCCAAGCTACTGTCCTAGGCTCTCAGCTGGTATAAGCCCAGCTCTGCTGAAGTCATGGGAGACAGAGTGACTTGCATAAGGCTGAGGATCTGCCCACATACCTAGTATGTGCTGTAATATGTGCAGCTGGTTCAACTTCAGACTTACCCTAAATCTTAAGCAACAACTCAGAGGTACCTGCCGCTACCATAAATGCACTCATTTTGAAACATAATTGGAAATCCAACACCTGATGCTAACTGGCAATTCTTGGTCATGGTCTGCAGTGTAAGCCCCCAGGCTCTCTGCAGGTATCCAAAATCCTTTCCATCCCAGCACTCTTGAAACCTTCAAGACATGGACCAATGAGGTATGCAAGACAGGAAAGCTCTCAGCCAGCCCACCTACCACCTTTCAGCTCTGGTGGCATGTAATCATCTCTTCCCTCAGCATACTCGCCCTCCTAGAAACCACCTTCTGCTCCTCGTTACCTGGATACTTGTTCAAGTTCAGCATCACATGGAGGGATGGCCCAGACTGACACACTTGTCATCCAGAAATCTGCCATTAGCTAAAATGCTATTCAGATTATGGCAGTATAAGTAATAGATACAGAAAGGGCACACACGGGCTAGAAGCAATAACGGTCACCTTCATTTCAGGCATGCCACAGTAAGCAAAATCTACATCTCTACAGTAATTACAAATCTATTGGCCATTTGCGTGAGAAGAAGGGCAGTAGAAAAATTGAGTGCTATACAGTATCCACTTAGGCCTGGGGTGGGGGGAGGGTTATGTAACTAATAATCTTTTCTCTGTTCGAGAGTTTCCACATGCTAGTAGAAGATGGGTGCCAGATGCCATCTTTTTCTAAGAGTCTAATTTCACTGGAGTTATTATTTCCACAGAATTATGCAGTCACCCACAGAGAAAGATAACTTTGGCTTCTGTCACACTCTGTGTATTTTGGATATAGATACTTGAATAGGAAATGAGAATAGAAGAACTGCACCTCTGTCTATTAAAATGAATTATGTGCAAGTAAAGGCTTCTGAACTGGACCCATAATCTTAATACACAAAGCACACTTGGAACAACAGGCATGTGAGACTTGAGCAATACATTTGAGTTAATGAAGCCTTTAATTTACAGCACAGCCTGCAACTGCGATCAGCACTAACCACTTAACACAACAACACTAGGACTGGGAAGAGCATTCAAAGAAGCCTGCACATCCTAGCCCTCCAGTCTCAGTTACCCATACCTAAAATCAGCCTGTCATAGCAACAACTACAACAAAGAATGACAATGTCATAGTAAGAACATACAAATTTAGTCTTAAAAAATAAGTAATGGCATGTAACACTCTTCTGAGCTCTAACTGGAATAAATCAGCACAGGTTTTTGCTCAGTGGGGCAATAGCACAGAATCTCTAAGCAATGCAACGCACGTCAGGGTTTCTGTATTCATCTGGATCACAGCACCATTTGACCCTTCCTCAGAAACCTCAAATGATGCCCACCCAAATTTTCCTGCTCTGTTCAATACTTGTTACCAATGAATACTTTTCCATATCATGACTTTGTCAGGTTTTTTTGGCCCAGTTTTTGTAAGTGACCTTCATACTCCCCCATGGTGACATCTCGCATTCACTCATCTGTCTCGGGGGATTGACAAGGGCTGTTTCTGGGCAGGAGGTTTGCTGGCTGCTTCCCACCTGGGAGGGGAAGGGGCTGAGGGCTTGACTTGTTCAGTGCTGCCAAAACAACCTTTTCTCTCCCCTCCCCAGCTCTCTGTTTGAGGATACAAGGAAAGGAAGAGGAAAGGGAAGGAATGGGGATTGTTAATATATGGCTTCTGGGCAAAAGCTGTTGCCAACAGGGGCACAGGAGTGCTTCACCTCCTTCCCACACACAGGACTGCATCAGAAACAGAGGGAATGTCGGGATGAGAGCCTGTAGAGTTCACCTTCCTCAAAGAGAAACACCAATATAACCTATAGCCCCCACCCCCAAAAAGAGACCTATTTACAGCTACATAATATCTTTGATATGGCCTGTTTTCCTTGAGGTGATGTGTGAACCCCTCTACTTTGTAGTTTAGCCCTAACTTTAGGGAAAAAATAGGGTCCCTTTGAATATGTAGCATTATATGGACACCAGAATAACTGCATGTCTTTGGGCTCATCCCATTCTCCACACTTGCAGCCCCTGTGATCATGATGCCTGCTGGGCACAGAGAGGTCCTCAGGGCAAGGGTCATCTCCCACAACCCCACACTAAAAACTTCTTAACTGCTAGGAAAAAAATAGGACAAAAATCACTAATGAGGCAGTCTCAGGAGGAATTTCTATTAAGACAGGACCAATGGTGACTGTACAAGAAGGGAATCAAACCTCACATATCCATGAAGGAAATGCACTGCTTAGTATTGCGCTCCAACTGCAGGCTTTCAGACCACCCTGCTCTATGCAGAAAAAACAGCTCTTACTCCAAATCCCTTTGTGCTTTTCTCCCCTTCCCCACCGCCACCTCCCACATTGTATCCTTTCCCATGACATTGGCTGGTGCATTTAACCCACACACACAGGCTTTGGGATTCTCGCAGCCCCACCAACTTTCCCAACCTGCTACAGGCAGGGGTGCTCAGGAGCCACCAAGCTGCTCCCCACTGCAGCATAACAGGTAGGAGACAGCAAGGAGACATCAGAGAGGCATACAGGGCTTGTGCAGAGGAATGCTTTAGCAATATCAAGAATCATTTTTGAGCAGGATGCTCCTATTTGTCTACCGGGATAAGTGAAGAAAGCTTCCCTCCAAGGTCACTTCCAACCAGACCAGGCATTGCTCACCAGCTGCAGCAGGACCTGCAGGCAGATGAATCCTCTCTGTCACAGCCAACCCCCATACAAGTCTGGACTCTGGTGTCAGTGGGACCCCAGACCTTTATCCCAGCGGAGGACATGATGCAGTACCTCAAAAGGTATTTCATCCAGGCCTCTTGTTTTTGTGGGCACACTGCCTCTCGGCACATCTGAATTTCACAGCACCACAGGCAACAGCTTGGCTAGCTCTGTGCAAGATGTTGAGGTCTCTCCTTGCACATGGTGCAGGCACACCACATCCCCCAGGCCGTGATGCACACCTGGCAGCCAGCACTAACAAGCAGTCTTACCCCTCTATCTCTGTGTAGCTGCCTCTCCATGGTTTGCGCCTCCTTGCATGGTTTCTTCCAGCCGTCAGCTGCACAGCAGACCTACAGCTCAGTGTTTTAAGTAAACTGCTACATTTCTTGTAAGACTATCTTAAAGAAGGAAAGTAGGGGAGACACAGGAAACCATGTTGCATCCAAGTAGTCACAGCCATCTGCTGCATTTATGTACAAAGGCCATAGGCTTGAGAATTGGGAGAAAAATCATGTTGCTCTCAGCTGTGCTTTTCTCACATCTTCTCCACTGATACTGATGCTGCAAGATACTGGGAGAGGACTTGCACTGTAGACAAATGAATTTCTCTGGCTAACTTGGTGCTGCCCCCACAGATAGCATCCCCAGCATAAGCTGTAGCAGAGAGATCCATGCTGGCTCCAAACATCTGGTCCATGTACGTAGCACAAGGTACTGTGCTACAGAGATAAGGCCCAGGCTGCAAGGGTGGCACCTCGCTGCAACCAGACAGATTGCTCTTCGGTGCTCCCTTCAGCAAGCGACTCGCCAGAGGGAGCCCAGCAGCCATAGGGCTGGCCTGCTTCTTGCCCCCACACAGCTCCAGCTGGCAGCTGTGCAGGGGCTGCGCCATGCTCCTAGGCAGCGCACTGCGTTGCACAATGTGGTTTCAGCCAGCCCTTTGTGGGCCGTAGCACAACCAGGGCAGCACACTGCACTCCTTCTGAAGGAGAGCAATCTGAAAAGGTCATCTGCAAAGAAGTGCTCCTTTATGGCTACAAAGGCTGGCAACTCTTTTCTATGAGCTCTTTGGAGGGGCAGATTAGCGCTTGCTAAAACCCTTCTCTCCCACTTCCACGGCCATGGGAAACAACTGCAGCTCTAGTCACGGCTCCTAGTGTCATCATCCCTCCAGCGCTCCACAGGCTTCATGCCTATGCTAGTTGCCTTTGGTGAAGGCAGCAAGTTGGTATATCAGGGATTAAGCCAGAGCAGAAACGTGTTGTTATGCACCATAAAGCTCAAGCAAAGAAAGCACTCTTTTGGTTTTCCCTGAATTACCTTCCTGAGCTGTAATTCCTGGTGTAGGTACAGCCTTCTGGCCCAAAAAACATATGCCATTCCCAGCACATAGCTGTGCTTTAGTCACTTGCCTTCTCAAAGTTTAGTTGAAATACACTCTGCAAGACTACCCTGATCCACTGGCCTTAAGAGCCAAGTACTGTTTCCTTTAAATTATGAAACAAATTCTGCCAATTGTTGACCCATTCCAATATTGTCCCAGCATAAGATCTCACTTCTGAGGTACCAGCATTAAATTCACTGTAATGAGGACCATTACTTGAGGATGAATTTAGTTTATGGAACAGAAGCACAAAGATACCAAACCTCTTCATTTATTTGTGAAGAGCATGAGAGGGAAGCTTAAAAAAAAAGTGTTGGCATTCCCATGATATAATTTACAAGCTATTTCCCTCTGTCTCTAAAGATAAAAATCACCCACAAGCTGCTGATGAACTTACCAGCTACATGTTAATGACTGGGGGGAAAATTGATCTGAAGTATCAGACAATACAAGCTGTTGTACAGAACTAACTAAGAACTGTAGAAGTTTTGAACCCTGGCTTTGTGTATTAGGGAGGGGAAAGGACAGGATTTCTACCTGTGAGGAAAAGCACAATGGAGTTGCTGCAACCTGGACTAGCTGTTAACCAAAATATCTCATAACAGGACGATAATGAATCTGCAGGGACATCAGGATACCAGCAATAGGTGTTTGGTGCTGCAGTGAGAGCACAAGGCAACTTTCCCACCAACACTTTGCTATTCTTATAGCACATGTTGTTGGGGTATTCACCCAAATCCCTCCCTTTCTAGAAAGAGGAACATGCAAAGCGGTGCATTTAACAGCACAGCTTCTCTCCTGTCCTGGGTGAAAGCGTTTTGTCCTCTGGGTGAAAGCGTTTTGTCCTCTGTCAGTACAGCAACACCTCCCCTTCACCTGCAGGGTCTGGGATCACTGGGCCAGCCTGGCACAAGCCACAACTACTTCATCTATTAGCATCACCCCATCAATCCAGCTGTGCCACCACAAGCATAAGCCTGTTCCTGTCCTCCGCTAAAGGACAAGCAGCGAGTTGCTACCTTATTGCTGGTGGTGTTAATTAAGCTTCATGACTCCCCCATGAGACAGACAGGTGATGCCATCCCTGTCTCATGCCATCGGATGGTGGAAGAGCAAGACTGGCTTCTCAGGGGAGGCGAAGTCCCGGTGGGAGGCTGCTCGGTCCCGGAAAGGGCTGCGTGCCGCGGTGGCCTCCAGAAGCCGGCACGGGCAGCGGGAGGCCGCTTCCCGCCCGCCCGGTCCCCGTCAGCCGGCCACGGACCGCGCAGCAGAAGCCAGGCGTCACCGCGGGCGGCTCCGGGCGCGGAGGCCAGCCCGAGCTGTCACCTGCGCGGCAAGGCTGGAGCCGCGCGGAAGCCGGACCGCCGCAGCGACACGAAGCCGGTACCTCGAGAAGCGCTCGATCAGGAGAAGGGGGCGGAGGTGAGAAAGCGCCCGGGCGGGCGGGCGGGCGGGCGCACCGCTGGAGCAACAGCTGCGCCGTGGCCCCGCCGAGCATCGGCCCCGCGGGCACCACCCGCCCCGGGGCCGGCGGCGACGGCCCGGCCCGCCCGCGGGGCGCAACATGGCGCCGGGGGGCTGCGGCCCCCGTCGCCAACGGCCGCCAACGGCCGCTCCGCGCGGGGGGGGCGGGTGGGGGGAACGGCACCGGGGGGTTGGGAAGGCGGCTGCGCCCTCCAACGCCTCCCGCGGGACGGGTCCCGCCGCCCGGCCCGCACTCACCACGGTGACAGGGGACACCATGTCGGCGGCGCGTGTCCGTCCGTCTGTCCGCTAGCCGATCGGTCAGTCGGTGCGCGCACCCACCTCGCCTCCCGCCGGCCGGGCGGCCGGGACGTTTTTTTACAACGCGGTGACGTCACTGGAGGGGGGGTGCCGCGGCGAGTGCGCTGCGGGGAGAGGGCGGCGGGGCGGGGCGGGGCGGGACCGGCCCCGCCCCCCGGGGGCAGGGGCGGGGCGGGGGTGGGCAGGGGGCAAATGGCGGCGGGGGATTTGCTGCCGTTGGGCTGAGCGTGGCTGCCCCCGCAGGCTCGGCCTCGAGACTCCTGTCCTGGCTCCCTTCTGGCTCCCTGCTCTCCCCGAGGCGCTCGGGGCTGCCCGGGTCCCGCCGTGCGGCCGTGCCCCTGGCCTGCAGCAGGGCCGTGCCCCTCTCCCGCGCTGATGGCAAGCTGGGGGTGCCCCAGGCCTCGGAGCCTCCAGGGCCTGGCTCGCCCGCGGCGCAGCAGTCCCGTGCAGTACCTCATCCTCTTTTCCGCCCGCGCGCAGGCCGCCCCGACGCCCTCGTGGCCGGCCGTTCCCCATCACCCAACGGCCCGCGAGTTGCAGTTTTTGGGGAGACGCGACGCGTTCCTGGAGGTTTGCTGCCGGCGCGGCCTAGCGAGAGCCCTTTCGCCGCTCCATGCCTCGGCTTCCCCATGGGAAGTGGCCACCTGCCCGGAGGAGCCAGCGGCATTTCCACAGCAAAGGACGAGCTCGGGAGCGGCATGAGGGAGGACGCGGAAAAGACGGTAACGCCGGCTGGTGCATGAAGCACGTGCCCACCCGGGTCCGCCCGAGGTAGCGCCTGCTCCACTGCTGCCCCCTTGCAGCCGGGGGCTTCCTGGGCTTTCCCTCCCGCCCGCGGCGTTGCCCAGAGCGGCATCCCAGCCCCAAGCCGTCAGTTTATCATCTTTCCCCTCGCCGCACCTGGTTACCCGTCCTTTGCCCCTTGCATGTGGAGCTGTTGGCATCGGTGTCGGCGCCGCCAGGTCCTGGCGGCAGTGCCAGGCACCGGGCCCAGGGCAGCAAAGTCCCCGTTGTGCCCCTTCTCAGGCGTCCTTCCCTTTTCACTTCCTCTCGGGATGTGCCGGTGTAGCCCACACAGCCTCCCTCCATCCCTTGGTGCCTGCACACCTCCAGCCCTGGCCTTTCTCGCTCCTTCTCCCTCCTGTGACCCCCTGCATCAGCTCTCACGCCTCTGCCCTTTCTCCTCTGCCTGCCCCTTTTGCAGACCCCTCCGGCCTCCCTCTCTTTCTGCTCGTCCTCGCCACCCCCCTGCTCTGGTTTCCCCTCTCCAGGGTCTCCTCTCGTTTCACAGCCGCCCCCAGATGCTTCCAGCCTTCTCCATCTTCACACGTGCAGGTGCTTTTAAAGACGGTTTCGCCGTTCTGCTGCAGACAAAGGCTATTCTCCTGGGCTCTCCCTGCTGCCCTGTGGCTGCCGATGTCCCCATGCGACCTAGGAGCAGGTCCCTGCCTGCCCTCTCCCTCCCAGCTCCCGTTCCCGTCCCTGTCCTCGTGCCAGGCCCACCGAGAAGCTGCAAAAATGTTAGTATTGGCGCAAAGACGAGGCCGGGAACATATAATCGGGGATACTAGAGAGCAGGACGCGGCAGCTCAATCTTATTAGAGTGACCCTGGGACTACCTTCAATCTATTTTTACTTTGGAGATTAATATTTAAGGATGCAGGAAGCCGCTTTAAATGTAATATCATCTTGCTCGAAAGTTTTGCTTCATAGCAAAACAAGTAGGTACTTAAATAGAAGATGATTAAGTAATTTGCTATTTGTAGTCTGAGCAGAGGTCGTGTTCAGCATTTATCACATCAAGGGAACATTTTCTTCTATAAATTTAAAAAAAGACCTGTGCAAATCTTTTGCAATCTTTGTGCAATAGATTAGTATTATGTTTCTGAGGACATAATGTATGCAAACAGCAGTCCTGAGTTTACACAGAGGCAACCCAATTTGTATCAATAGAGACATGTAAATAGAGAGAGGGTAGCATCTGGCCCATCACCATCTGATGTAACTGGGATGTACACTGAAGCCTTTGCATCATTTACCAGTCTGAGAAGGATTTCCACCAGAAAAAGAAACTGCAAATCTGCACTATCAGATCAAGGAGTCATTGGAGTGAAATCTGTGACAAGTAAACCTGAATGAAATAAAAGGAAACGGTTCTTCCTACGGCAAAAACCCATGTGGTCACAGCCAGGATATTGAGTACCGTTATTACAATTTCAGCTAAAATAGTTCACAGGGCAGTAACATTTCAGTGTGGCAATAAGAGCAGGATAAGCTTTTCCTTCTTCAGGGAACTAAGTGAACTAGACAGTAGGAAGAAATTTCATAGCTTTTCACAACAGAGGCTTCGCCCTGCTGAAATCAAGGGGAATGGTCTCTAACGGGAGCAGCATAGGGAGACAGAGCTAGAAGTATTTAGATATTAAAAGATGCGGTTAATTTGATACCGTATGGGATTTTCAGGAGGACTGATGGACTCTCAGAACTTGGGTTCCTAATCACTGTTGAAAATCCTTTAAGGCACTTGAATACGTCTTGGCATCTAAATACCTCCGAAAAAATCTACTCCCTGATCCTCAGCCAAACTCTTCGTCTGCTTATTCTGGCCTTTATTGAAGCAAGAAGCCAGGCAGCACGGTGGGTGCGTGCATGTTCCCATCCGTTTGCGTTCGGATATTGTCTCTGCTGCTCCAAAGCTGGAGGCAATGTATGCAGCTTTGCATTCATTAATTTTTTTCTAGCAATATTTGCCTTCACTGGTTACTAGTTGAAGCTTAGCCTGGTCTAGCAAATCAAGAACTTCTGTCATTTATGCAAACATTCAAAATACATTAATGTTTGGGGACAGGTTTTGACACCGTGTAATTAGCATGAAGAAGCCTGCAGGAAGTGAAGGGGAAATTGTGTGCATGTCCTGACTTCCCCATCTCAAACAGGTACTGGGAAACTCTATCCCATTAGTTTCACTTAACAGAGGGAGTTTTGACCCTTTTTGATTTCCTGACAGCTGCCTCTCACAAATCTTTTAATAATAGAGATTTAAAAGTCCTAACGCTGCAAATATGGTATTTGTATGTAATGAAGAGCTGACTCCCATGATAAAGATTTTGCAACCTGAATATGAGGTGAAAATAGGTTTCTTGGCTTATTTAATAGTAGGTTCATTTCAGGTCACTCGTAGGGTTATTCACAGGACGATGTCCATTTTTCCAGGGTCAAAATAAGTGCCACATCAAGGACAGGTAATTTCCCTTAAGTTAGGGATACCTTGGAGTATAGCTTAAGAGTTTGGAAATAATAGTAATATTTTACCTTTTACCTAAATGAGAGCAGGCATAGAGCAGGTCCCAGCACAAACCCACTCCCACTGGAGAAACAGCACCCCAAACAACAGATAAAGCAAGCAAAAGGAATACAGGGTACAGTGGCAGACCATGCAGCGGCATGATAACATGATGCAATTTGTCTTAGTTTGTGCACACCGTGCTTTCTTTTCCTTCTTCTTCCCCCTCCCCCCCTTTTTTTTTGGCTGGTGTTGCTCCAGTGCCTAGATTCCTCCTTTGCTGTCTCTTCTCCTGATTAGTTCAGGCAAGAGAAATCTCATGTGGCTCATCACAGCATTTTGTTCTGACAAACAACAACTCCATGGATTTAAAAATATATAGTTTTAATTTGGGGGGGGGGGGAGTTATTTTTAACTCACCTTCAGTAGGCAAACAGAGAGCAGTAATAATGTGAGCATAAATTTATGGTGATTGGGTATCACAAAAGCATGTTGGTGGCTGAAAATGATTCTGTGGGCAATGTTTGTGGTCTCTGGGGGGAGGAAAAAAAAAAGGAAAGCAAAGGGAAGCAAAGTAAAAAAAAAAAAAAAAAAAAAGGAAAAGTCCCATCTTCAGCAAGGCTGCTATGCAGCCAATTTTTTTCTGAAGGATCCCACATTGTCCATGCTACTGCACGTAGCCCCGTGGCTCATGCGAGTGTGTTGGTTCTTTATAAAAGTAGCAGCCATAAATTTCAGTAATACCTTGGCGCTTTTTCTTCCCCTCTCTGTATTCTTTTCCACCAGTCTACTCTCCTGCTGAGGAAACATCCTTCCATGGACTCCAGCAGCCCCAGCCTGAAATCTGTAAGCAAAATCTCCACAACTTGGCTTGACTTTGCTAGACACCGCTCAAACACATCCAAAACAGATAGTTTCCACCATGAAGCTCTTCCATAAAGTGATTGCATTCGCAGTGCAAGGGTCTGTGGATGTTGGCATGTGATCGAGTGCTGGAAACATTTTGCATAAGACTCATCCGCGTGAGGGGCTCCCAGGTCGGCTCCTTGCTGGCTGCTCTGAGCATGGTGCTCCCTGGAGCCCAGGACAGCGGCGTTCGTGCCATGGGATTTGTCCAGTGTGGATTTCTAGAGAGTGCCTATTTTGTCACATCCGTCTCTGTTTAGGCCCGTTTCTGGTTTGCATATGCATCACTGTGCCGGTGCCTGATGCTGTCTGTCCAGGATTTTCTTTTCATATCAGGTAATCTGATGTTTCCCCCTACATATGAAGAAATACTGAGCTGTTTCCTTTTTATATAGATTTATTTCTTGAAGCCTAGATAAATCCAGAAATTGCCTTTGCTTCCCTCATGACAGCAATTCCCCTAATGTTAATGGGAGTTAGGTCAAGAGCAGAGTATGAATCTGTGAAGCAAATAAACACCTAGACCCTGAGGATGCAATGACTGTACACAAGCAATTGCAGCATCAGAGCCTTGCTATCTTATCATTAGTTCATTGGCATATCCTATTTGCATATTCAGCATTAAATTCGCTGTTACTCGATGGGGAATTATATTCTTACTTAGAACTATTGTTCTCCCTTCCTCTTTCCTAAGCTGTTCTCATTTACTCAGCTGCACTCCTGCCTCTTCCCATTATCTGTCTCTGTGATCCTTGCAGAGTATTTAAATAATTACATAATTCATAATTAACATCACATATTCATAATTAACATCACAGGGAAATAAAGGCGAGGCACTACAAATCCATGCCACTTGAGAGCACTTTTTCAGGATGTTTACCAATCCAGAAAGACAACACACTGTCTATTTAGAGACTTTATATTTGAAAGTTTTCTTCCCAGACATAAAATCAATTTGCTCTTTGGGCCTAATAAATGCTGTGTGTGTGTGTTTGTACATGTGTATGGAAAAGGTAATATTTGTGGAGATGAGCATGTGTATAGCAAAGCAGGATGCAAATTGCAGGTCCATTGTGGGACTTTACTTGTTTATGATTGGATTATATTTTAATAGCCATCAAAACACAAATCTTGTCAAAAAGATTAATAGAGAGGGAAAATATTTTGGTTTTTTATTATTATTATTCTCTGTTCTACAGCATGGAAGTTAATCATAAAATCTACATTTTCTTCAATTTATATCTCTCTTGTATCTCTCTACTCTCCTTTAAAGCTATTACAGACATGTAATGAATTAAAACGGATTGAGAAGCATTAAATATAAGCCCTTAAAGCAAATAATCTAGAACAGCCTACCTCAAATAAAAGTTCTGATTCAATTATACCTTCTGCTCCTCACCCAAGTGCCTGATTTTCCAGGTTAAAACCCCCCAAAATAAGCTCTGATTTACCTAGTGATTGATTCAGTTATCATATGTTTCTCTACAACTAATAGCTGCTGTGTTACAACATGCACAAAAAAGAGGTGAAGGTATGTCTTGGTCTTGAAGGTATGTAAAAATATGACGCAATTAAATGGTTAGGTTTCTAAACTGAACATCAGTAGGGCAAGTGCTTTAATGTATATTCTCATGGTAGCAATCTAGCTGACCATCTGGCAGGAAAAATGTGCCTGTGATAAGCGAGAAACATGCAGAAAGGATCCAAGCCCAACCCAAAACTACGTGCTGGAGGTAGGCGGATGAGATCAAGCCTTTGGCAGCATTTCAGGTCTCAGTCAGCTTATACCCATGGTGAAACCACGCTGTCACACGGGGTGAGGGTCAGCCGGGAGCTGGAAGGGGAGCGATGCAATGGCCTGGGGAAAGGCCCTGTGTTGGCAGTTACAGTGGTGGTAACCTGGCACCATTCGCTTAAGGTTTTCAGAAGTGACTGGTGGCTTTGGGTGAGCAGTCTAAGATACCTCAGATACCTGTTTCTCAGAGCATTTTCAGAAAATCTGACCTGTTTTATGGTATTTCTGATGGACTGCCATAAATTACAGTCTCCAAAATCACTAATCACCTCAAAGTCTTGACTGTGGCCAATAGGCATTTTCTGAATGACTTTAAAGTCAGTTTGAGTCACTAATGAGTTCAGATAAAGTTTTCTACAGCTCTGTTTATTTAAATGCAAACACTGTTACATTTCCTAGGGAAATACACTACCAGCACCGCCAGCAAGCAGTACAGGGATTTTGTATCAGCGAGACTGCCATTGATTTTAGGAGCTATTTATTGCACATGTGCCCATCAGCCACTTCCTAATGGAATTTTAACAATTCAGTAGGGTCACTCCAAGGTCTTAAGGAAGCAAGGGAAATTTTTCATCTCTTATAGAAAATACCTCTATAAGACGGTGCCTTCATTCACAACTGTAAATCAGACTGGTGCACTTCTACCTCCCTTTTCATACAGTTAGTTCTGGTGAAACCTAAGTATTAATTATCGAGACATATTAAATGTCTTTTTATTCAGCTTGTTCTGGCAATATTTGCAAAGTTACCATCTCTGGATTACTTAATCCCTGAGCTGCTGGTTGCTGGAGACTGGGAGTATACAAAGCAAATATGACTGGACGTAGGTCTGTTCTGGGACTCTGCCGCAGCTGGCTGCTGTCAGACACAGGATAATGGGATAGATGAGCCCTTGGGCTGATGCAGTATGTTTGTCCATACATTAAAAATACTGTTATTAGAACTGGTCAAAATCTTCCTCTCTTTCTGTTTTCTTTCCTATAGAAAATGGCCTTTTCCATTTGAGTTAAAAACTTGCACAAAAAGGACTTTTTTTGGGGGGAGTGGGCATATTATTTCCAATGGTTTAGCGGGAAACAAAATGCAAAACCTTTTTCTTCAACAAAAGCTACATCTGTTACCGATCCGATTCAGTTTTACTGAGTGTGATCTCAGCTGCAGAAGTGTTCCATAGAAATGCAAGCAAAAGTAAGAGCAGGAAGGGAATAATGATTGTAAAATATTTTAGAAGAAATATTAGTTTATCATAGAAATGGAAAAGGATGGTGTTTGATTTGGTGCTGGAGGAGGCCGGCAGAAATTAAATTTTTCCAGAAAACACTTTTTGTGGGGGAAAAAACATCATGCAGCGAAAGCAGCATTTCTTAACTAAAAAGGCTTCTGTTGGAAATTCTTTAACTGCGAAGCAACCGTAGCTCTTTTTCCCTCTCCCTTCTCTGCTGTAAGATCCAGACCTACGGAAAGAGTTGGTAAGATTTGTGTATATAACATGAATGTGCTTTTCTCTACCTCTTACACATGTATAACGCACGTGAACTAAAAGCTGAAGTAGCACAGCACTTGATGTGTACCTGTCATTTTAGCTGAGCCTTGACCCATAGGAGTGCTGTGGTTGTTGGATTTCTTTGCGTATTACTGACTGCAAGATAATTCAGAGGTAACGAAGGGCCAGGACGAACGAGCGCTTTGAAGAAGTGGCGGTGTCCATCACTCGCAAGCCTCCACCATCTGGAACTGAGTCGAGCCTGGTGGTTTTCCTGAGCCGCTCCGGCACACTTCCCTCAACGCAGCTTTTCTTCTGTGTTATGGCAAGGACAAGAAGGGGCTGAAAGCAGGAATATGTTCGCGTGAGATGTCCTAGGTCCTTTCACGAGATCTGGATGAGGAAATGATGGTTGAAAGCTGTCTTCAAATCCAGCTTTTCCTTTTCTGGCAAAGTAAACTTGACTACAGTGAAAGCCAACCAAGGCATGAGCCAGAAGGTACCTCCCATCTTGGAATTACATTATTTACCTGTAATGAAGTGAAGGTGAACTGCCCAGACGTAGTGGAGCCCATGGCCAGCTAAACGCTTGGCTTGTTGGCGCGAAAGCTGTCTCAGACAGAGCCCTGCACGAACGCATCCGGGGCCTGGGAGGGAGCTTTGCACCCAAGCTGGCCTGCAGTGCCGAATTTACGGCTAACACCAGCGCTGGGCTTTCTGGAGGTTTACAATGGTGCCGCAGTTCCCGGTCACTATGGAAACCGATTTTTGAAAAGGCACTAGTTAAAAAAGTGAATTGAAACCAAAACTTGCGCCTTGGTTTTTTCCCTTGCTCGTGGGTTCCCATGGGAACAGGCAGAGGCTGGTGGAGGCCAGACCAGCCTCTGGAAAACCTTGGTTCGGGTTCCCCTTTGCGAGTGAAGCACGGCTGAGTCAGCAGCCGACTCCTCCAGCAACACAGGGAGAAGTCACAAAGGCTGTAAGCAAGCAGGAAAGACCCCCAAAATAGCTCAAAAGGAACCAAAACGAGTGTCAAAGAAACACCGAGTGGCCTCTCCCTCCCTCCATGACACAACCCACTGGGGCTGCCGGAGGGGTCTGCAGCAGGAGAGCAGCACTGGGGCAATTTTATTGCTTATGGCTCAGACAGGTTGGGCTGAGAGTGCTAAATGACGTCAGGAGAAATTTCTTTAATACAAAATGACTTTGTTCTTTACAGTCTTGCCAAAGCTCAGATCTGCAAGCAAACGCTGCTGTGTGGTTATGAAAGGAAGAGGGTAATGATACGGGGGGGCTTTGCCGTCTGTACGTGCTCTGCATACCTGACTGCCGGACCTTGAGGGGTTTGATTCAGACCTAACAGAGATGAGAGTAGCAAAAAGGGGCTTTTCTTTCTGTGTGTGGGCAGTAAAAGGGTCTTTATTGAAAATGGCTTTGTCTTGCAGCTTGCTAGCTGTGTTCATACCCTGCTGGATAGCTCATGCTTGGCTCCAGTGAGCCAGCCACAAGCAAAAAGAGACGGTGCTTTCAGCCTCCCACCACAAAAACCACACTTGCATGGCCCACCAGGCACAAGTCAGGACGGTGGGGAAGCCGCTTTTCGCCCTTCGTCATGACTGCATAGCCTGGGAGGCGCAATTCAGAGTCTGCCTGTTGGCATAATTAAGGCGAAAAGTACTTCCAGCTCTTCCCTCTGAACTCCTTGGTGATCATGGCACGTGCTGGCTCCTAAATAGCAGCCCTCATTTTAATGGTCCATATTTATGCGTCACTGCCTGACATTAGAGACTCATGCTTGAAACTTTTGACAACACTTATCACCTGGGAATCACAAAGTGTTTAGCATCTGTATTTATAGCCCTGGAGTCGTAGCTGGAAACCTAAAAGCCCTTCCCAGAGGCACAGTGAAGACAGGAACTTCCCTCACTCTCATTCCTGCTCCTTTCCTGACTTCTTCGCCCCTCAGCTGTGCCAATGTAGCTACTGTGGCGCTCTGCTGAATGAAAAAGAAAGGACTGGGGGCTGGAGAAGTCCAGGAGGGGGGAAATGAGCAGCCGGAGCTGGAGGAAAGGAGGAAGGGAGGCACTAGAGGAAATCCTCATTTAACGACCTCTCTGAGAGGAGCTCAGGAAGACCAATGTAGGGCATACCCCACTTGCAGCTCTTATAGACACCTAATTTGTAGGTGCCTGAATCCAGGAGGTGATTCAAAGTAACTTAATTCCATATACAATCAGTAGAAGGAAGTGAAGACTCTTCAAGGGAAGATCCAGAAAGGTAGCTAATTATAAAGAGATGGAAAGAAGCGTTTCCTCCTTTCTCCAAAATTTAGGCACCTGAACTGTTGTATCCACTCAGTCATCTCTTCCTGAAACAATAAATCCTCATTTGGGAGAACCAAATGCAGGAAGAAAAATGTTACAGCTCCATGCAGTACTGATCTAGTAAAATCTTGAATAAAAGTATGAACAAGCTTAGAGGCTTGCTTTTTCCACCAAAATTAATGCTGGCGATATCGTTATGGGTCCACACCAACATGCTTGGACCTTTCAAGCCACAGGACATTTCACCAGTCCATTCCCACTTGCTGTGCCCATATATTGCCATGGATGTCCTGGCTCTGCAAAGAGCCTACAAGAAGGCCAAGGATGGCACCGAGTGAGTGAAGGTGCCTGCGCCACAAGGTCCCTGCCCGTGCCCAGAGTCACAGTGCTGACCCCGCTCCAGAAGACAGCAGCGATTCCCAGGCCAAACACTGGAGGCTGCCCTACAGCCAAGGCCAACACACTGTTTTCAGGGCAGATGAAGCCTGTGAATGACACAGGCAGGGACTGCCACAGAGGATGAAGGAGCTGCTGGGACGGGATGAGCTCCCAGAAATCATGGGCTTTCTCAGCCCCAGGTGCCCCACAGGAACCCTTAGACCAAACCCATGAGCAGGCGGCTCCCAGCCCATGTAAGGAAGCTTTTGCAGGCCCCTTCCTCTTGCATCTATTTTTGGTTTATTTTGCTTTCTCTCCCCTAGGATTTTCTCTTTTCCTGGGCATGCTGTCAGGCCCTGGGCACTTGGCCAGGAGTGCGGTTGAGCATTGCTGGTCATGCTGTACCTTGGCCTGGGAACTTGTGCTTCCAGCCGCTGTTGCTCCAGTCTCCTCCGCCACCCTCCTTCGTTCATCTGCAGAATTTCATGATGGCAGCTTTCAGCAAACAGAAGCAGATGCACATGCCCATGCATTCATCTGCAGTACCTACCATTGCTCCTTCTGATCAGAAGCATGTTCGGAGAAGGGAAGGGAGGCAGGACCCATATCCTGCTCCTGTCAGAAATTACCATTTATGCATTGATCCTCAATTAATGTCTTAGGGAAGTAGGGCTGGCCAGTAGGTTAGGATAGCTACCAGCATTGCCCTCTTACCTGGAAGAGCACTTTTTTGTCTGGCAGTGCGCTAGATGCTGCGGTACAGAAACCCAGGAGGCACTTCTTTCACCCTGTTTGGCCATGTATCACCTGTTTTACGTTGCTCATCTGGAAGGTGTAGCCTTGAATTTGGGCCAGCATTTCTCAACCATAAATATCTGCGATACTGGCCTGAAAGATAATGATTTCCCCCCACCCCTTTAGCTTTTTCATATTTCAATATACTACCAAACCATTAGACTTCAAGCTACTTTCATTTCTGTGATTGCCACCTCTGCACCGGGAGGACAACTGCTCTAGCCAAAGGGCGCTAATCTCGTGATGGGAAAGAGAGACTTTGGCCCTAGAGCCAGTCCTTTCCACACCCGCACTCTGGGCCGCTGGGCCTGTGTCACAGCGGCCAAGAGCAGACAGCGAGGGCAAGAGGAAGGGGCTCCCTCAAGGTTTTAGGTTAAGCAGGGCTATTGCTGCCACAAGTCTTTGCCAGATTTGTCTCAGAGACCCAACCTCATAAGACCACACAGTCAGGCAACCTGCCTTTCGGCAGGGTCTTTTACCCTCTCTGCAGAGCTGCGCTAGCCCTAGGCTGGCACAGCGAGCCTGCCAGGCTACCTCCCAACCCATGTCATACTTCCAGATAGCTCAGGTTTGCCCCTGTCAAGTTCAAGGCCTTTGACCCAGGGACATGGGGATGTGGAATAATTCAATCATTATTTTTTGTTCTCGCAAGTATGAAAATATTTTAAGGTCGTTCGCGACTTTCATCCATGGGGATTTCATCCATGGGACTTTCATCCATTATGCTCCGTCATAATTATACATTAAAAATGTCCAGGTTCAGACATGGACAAACACAGAGGAGCATTAGAAGTAAGATGAGAAGCTAAGGACAGTGCTTTCATTGAACAGGGTTTTCTTCCACACTACTCTAGTAGCATGCAGTATGGCAGTGGCTGTTTGATTTGGGTTTTCTCCTCAATAATCCTCTGCCACTATTTGCCTTTCAGTGTCTCACTAGCTGGGCAACATTTATGCCCAGTATGGGTGAAATCAAGTTAGCCAAAATGGACAGCAGAAGAGCAATAGAAGATCACTCAGTAGGTATAGCCGATGCCTTTGGAACAACAATTTCAGAGCCTGAAAAACATAAAAATCCTATTATTAGTGGTTCTGCTCTTGGGGGTGGCTGTTTCTGACTGTCTTACCAGAAGATTGCTTTTGAACAAGCAATAATCATTTTAAGAAAGAATACAAGAGTTGTAACTTGCTCATTGGACCATAGAAGATCTATTTGATCTCAGTTGCTATTTTCCTTGTTCTATGCCTCACCTTATGGAAGATTAAGATGGTTTAAATTCGATTTTTTATTTAGACCACTGAAATGTAATTGAAGAGGAAGAATGATCTTACAGAGGAAGATGGTGCCTAGGAATTGCTGTCTGCATTATTATCCAGCTGTAGGAGGCAAGTCATTTAAAAATCCCTGCTATGGTGGTTGAGAGTTAGGCAGCATTTAGGAACCAAAGTCCAAGAAAATGATTCAGAAAGCTTGTTAGACTGCACTCCAGATTCACTCTTAGTGAACGAGTAAATAGTGTGCCTTTGTGGATATCACCTTCTGTATCTCTGCTGGGCACAGAACTAAGTTGGCTTTCTCCTAATCTTCCTTCCACGGGGCAAAATAAGGCTCACATACAAGATAATGAAGATCAGCGTACCCTTTAGCTGACCTGAAGTGCTTCTCTGCACAATTATCAATATTTTCATTTCTGACGTTTTACATTTTTCCTGGTTGGCACGAAGGAAGGTCTGTTCATCACCAGAGCTCGCTTAGTCTCTGAGACAGGGCCAGCAAGTGACCAAAGCATGAGGGACAATAAATCCAGCATAAATAACTGAATCTGGATTTAGATCAGCAGTAGGAGAATTACGAATGTTTGAGAAGCTTACAGAAAAGCTTTGAAACTTATCTTCATTGCTAAGGAAGGCTGCCGACCTTCTTCAATTTTTAAAACTTCTGGATAGCTAATGTTCATTTGTTTTCCTGAGGTGGAAAGAGTGAGAAGGTGACAGTTTGGTGTCGCTATGAAGTAAATGTGCTGAGCTCAGCCCGTGTGTCTGTCTGGAAGTGCTGACCTCAGGATATGCTGAAGTGCCTGCTTTTCATCGCAGGATAACTCATGCTCGTTCATGGCACTGCTGCGAAAAACTACAGCTCTTCCAGCAGTGAAGACTAGCTTTGTACTCATAAGGGAGCATGGTAGAAGGCTTTCCAGCAGCAACAGTGCACTAATACTAATGTTTTCATTTGAGTAATTAATGAGAATATGGATTTGCTTCTACCTGAGGTAGAATTTGTATGTTTTTCTTACGCTCAGTCATGAATGCCTATTTTCTAGCGACACCATATATGCTGGGTAGCAAAAGTCCCTTCAGCTAAAGCCTCTCCTCCAAGCCGTTGCAGCGCGTCTTATAAATTTGAAAAGCAGAATAGCAAGAGGATTAGGAAAGCTCAAGCCTTGTGGAACATGTATGCATAATCTCTTCCAAGGAGTTTTCTTATCAGGGAGATAGTTAAAGGATTTATTCCTTGTTGTTGGTGGCAGAGCCAGGAACTGCTGCTGTGCAAACAGACAGCAGTGGGATTGACGCAGACACCCGAGACTCAGCCCTTCCTTTTGGATTAACGTGCTCCGACTCATAATGTTTTCAGGCAGGGAAATGATTAGAGAATATTGCATTTGTACAGTGTAAGCACGATATCTTATTTAGCAGAAGGGGAAGGATAGCTGGGGGACCGGACACTGAACTTGCACTTACGCTGTCTGGATTTAAGTCTCAGTTCTGCCACAAACCTTGCGTTTGTCTCCTACTGTCTGTTGCTTGCTGTGTGCATGAGTAAGGCACAGTGCAAGCTTGACCATGGTTGGCATTTCTAGGCACTGTGGTAATACATGTAATGCGGATATTTGCTTTCCAGTGTCGTGCCTGCAAGAGTTTGCATCTCTGCATCAGTGCCATTAGTTTGCTGAAGCTATCTGAAACCAAAATACAAACACACTATAAAACAGATGTTCTTCATTTCATATTCTTGACCCATGCTTATTAAAGCATTTACAGGGGGTCTGATCTGCAGCCTATTCATGTTAATGAAAGTCTGTGTGCTCACTTCTATGGGCTTCAGATCAAGCCCAGGGAAATTAATTACAGAAATGATTTATGGGGGAAAAAAGAAAAGAAAAGAAAAGAAAAGAAAAGAAAAGAGAAGAAAAAAGAAGAAAAAAGAAAAGAAAAGAAAAGAAAAGAAAAGAAAAGAAAAGAAAAGAAAAGAAAAGAAAGAAAAGAAGAGAAGAAAAGAGAAGAAAAGAAAAGAATGGTACCAGAGGATGCAAAAAAGAATAGAGGTAACAATGTCTAATCACTCAGAACTGCTCAAAGGCTTTGTTAGTTAAATGATCAAAAGTGTTGATATAATTAAGTATGAATATGATGAAAGAAAAATGTGACTTCACCTAAAAAGTGATTAGATTAGATTAGATTAGACCACTCTACACTGACTTTTGAATAACTGCATATAATTGAGTTTACAGCAATAAACTGACCAAGCAAATGTTCCAACCTGTTGCTGAGAATATGGCTGTAAGCTAAAAAGATCTAAATAGTAGGAACAACCTTGTTAAAGTACAAGCTACAGGCACTAATTTAATTGCTCTGGTCTAAGGCTGTGGCTTCACAAGACGACATATTTGGCAGCAATATCAGTTAATGATATTCCTCCTCCCCGTCCCTGGGGGATGCCGCATGTTGCCCCTCGCTCCTGCCTGCCCTCATCCCAGCACCGTCCTTGGTGCCGCCCTTCTGCGAGTCCGACAGGGAAACCCAGCCTGCTTTAAAACCACGCACATGCAGAGACAAGCACACTTATTCTGCTAGGTTATTTTTTAACCTCAGTCTACCCTGCTTTGGTTCAGTGCTTGGCCTCTCGAGCTGTGGCAGTGACACAAGGGCCAGGATAGCCCAAGGTGAGAGGAAAGGGGACAGGACAGGGTGGGACGGGGACAGGGACGGGGATGGTCGGGCAGCCCTTGCGCGCCAGCCAGCCGGCAGCATCGGCTTCTCCTTTGCCAAGGACCCCACAAGACTTCACGTGATCTAAAAACCACCAGAAATACCCATGGCTTGGGGTTGTTTGTTTTTTTTTAATGTAGTCAAATGCTGTTTTTACAGTAACTATATTTGCTTAAAAATTTGTTTAACCTTGCAGGAAGTGATGGAGTGTTGATTAGCCATTCACCAAAATGCAGGAGTCTGCATAGAAATTCTCCTCGCACTGCCATTCTTAGCCTGTCGTTATTCCAATTAGGAGCATGTTTAAGATATTTAAATAATCTCCCATTCAGCTACATGTATGAGAAAATGCATTCACTCAGTACAATAATGCAATTGTCCCTTTCCTGTGAGATGGCAAAAGAGGGGTTTTGGAGCCATTTTGAGAAACAGTTACTGAAAAGTAAAGGCAGTGAGACAGATCGGGCAGGGAAAACAAAAAATGGAATAGCAAACACGCATGAAAGAGCCCCTCTGCGTTCAGAGACCTCCGGGAACAAAGCTAACAAAGCAGGCTGTGTGAGGCGAGAAACCACATCCCTTCACCAGCAAGAGAAATATGTAGATTTGGGTTAACTCTTTTTCAAATTGGCAAAGAAAACAGAGCGTTGAGTGGACTGATTTGCTTCTGACTTTCACTAGCGTAAATCAGAAGCAACCATGCTCAGACAACTCATTTCAGTACAGGTCTGTTAAGGTAAAAATGATTTAAGTGGAAAAAGGGTCAGGCCCGAAAGAATAGGCGCAAACCCGGGCAGTCAGTCTATGTACTTAGTAATAGTCCTAACGTTTTTGTGGCACTGACCTAAAAAAACACTAAGTCCTAGTGACAATTATTCACAGCACGGATGCTGTGACATTTACTACAGACCCAAAGAGCAGCAGCAGAGGAGGTCTATGTTTAGCCAGAGAGAACAAAAAGACATTTTTACAGTTGTTTATGTTTATTTGTTCTATAAATACTGAGACATGATTCCTTTTGGCTAGTCCACGGATCTGATATTAATTTGTTTTTCAGTTTCATTTTTGTGACTATAAATTCAGAGGTGACTGAGGGTTGCAACACACAGCAACCACAGCTGCTAAAAATAGACCACAATGACATAATATATACAGCAGTGTTTAACCACAGCATTCCCCTGTACCTCAGCTCTTTGAAGTACCTATACGTAGGCAGACTCATGTGTTTGGAGGTATAGAAACCTGCTGCAGTCGTGAATTATTGTGTCCAGAGCAACAGGGTGAGGGGGACAAGAAGAAAAGAATATATCTAAGAGGAATCCTGAGCTGCTGAGCGGACACGTGGCCAAATGCTGCCCCGTCCCATAGGGATGGGAGGGGAAGCAATTTCCCTCGGGAAAGTTAGGATTCCAGCCTTTTCAGTGTTGCACAGCATTCATTTCAGCTCCAAACAGTTATTAAAATAGCAACCTCTAAAATCAAGACAGCAAAGAAAGAAAAGGGTGTGATGGGAATCAGAATGATGCGATTTTGAGGTATTATTTCTTGCAAAGTCGCAAGCCCAGAAATAAATTTTACCAAACAAAGTAAAAATTTCCTCCTTTCCAATAGTGGGCTGCAACCTTTTTTTTTTTTTTCCTTAAAGTTCCTTAAACTCCCTTAAAGTTTTCAGGCCATCAGGTATTAAACAGTTCAGAGTAAGAGCTATTAATTCCCTGATGCAAGATCTGCAATGGGTGGCCCAAGCAAGGTCTGCAGTGGGTGCCCCGAGCCCAGGGCAGGGCATTGCTGCCCTGGGAGCAGCTCAGCGAGCTCACTGGGACCTTTGCAGCAGGGCTGGCAGAGGCAGAGCCAACGCTTTGCTCACTCCCAGCTGATCTCCTCCAGGTCACTGAGCTAAAACTGAGCTAAAGAGGAGTCAGGGAAGAGCTAGAAAGTGGGAGAGGAGTTGTCTCTTTTTATACATGTGTCAAAGTAGAAACAGAGGAGGTCAGAGCAGGGATTATGACTTTTTTCTACCTTTGCATTAAAATACTTAAGTCTAATCCTTGCCTTAAAAGTCTGTGGTTTCAGCCCCTCTAAAATATACTGGCCTGGCCCAGTTAACAGGACCCACTGCCTCATAAGTTACTTTTTGGCATTGCAACATGGAGCAGTTTTGTGACTTTGAAGGTCTGGGGGTCATTTTCTCACATAACAATGCAGTTTATACCATTCTGCTTGGCATGTTTGGTTTCTCGGGCCAGGAAATGAAGAGGATTGCAAAGAAAAAGCATAAAGGGTCTGGGTTTGTGCAAGGAAAGTCAACATTTATAAGCGGCAAGAATGGCAGTCACCAGTGGGGGCATTTGGCAGAGATCTTACTTGTCAATGGTCTTCCCCCTTTTTGTTCAAGTGGCTGCTACTTGAAGTGACTTGTCCAAGTAATGCCATCAGTAAAAGCAATAGCAGTGGTAACCAGTGCTTCCTTCCACTTTGACAGTCCCCATCCTCCTCGTCACTGGGGAAGAGGCAGAAACTTCCTGGCTGATGCCGCGGAAGCCAACAGGGTGATGTCGGCTGGCAGCCCAGCAGCGTGGCACGACAAGTATCATGAGCAGAAGCCGGCTCTGCAACTCAAAGGTGAACAACGCAGCATCTGGTCTTAGCCACTACAGCACGAGTTTAGTTTTTTAGTTGCCTGTAATTAGGGTCTTAGGGTTCCCTCTACATCCTCCTATATATTTGCTTATGGCAGAAATTCAGCTATCATGCAATGCTCTAGGTGACCAACTGAAGTCCTCTCCTCGCCCTCTCTTTCCCAGTACTTTTCTCATTTATCTCTTCATCCAGTCTCTGGCCTGGGTGCTGATAGCGTTCTGGTGATCCTGAAGGATCTCAGGGCAGCTGCTGGCAGGTGGATGGAGATTGCCCACATACGGGGAAAATGTAGCCTAACCTCAACATGATGTAACTGATGGTATCCCGTTCCTCCTCAACAACCTTTTGTCCTGCTGCGTCTCCAGCTAGTGTTGCCTAAGCCATTCCTACCGTATCACTTCCTGCATGCGGGGGGATATTTGTATGAGGAGTGTTTACAAGGCCACCATCGTGTGATGTGGTCGTGCTCTGGATTAGTTTAATGGGACTGCAATATAACCTGCGGGACAGCTTCCCAGCTGGTAAATCATATTTAAACAGAGGAAAACAAATACACTTTCTTATCGCGCCACTCCTTTTACATCTGGTTGCTTAGCATTGTTCCTATCTCATGTCCACTTTGCAGTGCTTCAGCAAAATTGCCAAACAAACTGGCCAAAAATCAATTTAATAGAGATTTAAAAAAAAACACAGATGAGATATAACAATCATTAATGGGATACACAGACATATCAATTTGGCAGCTAGTCAAACTCCTCAGAGCAATCAGCTGTACTCATTAAAGGTCAGAGTTGTGAATTCGCCCCTGGCATTATCAGCAAAGACTTGAATGTGGCCCAGACTGCTCAAAAGAGATTTTCCTCACAAAATTTCAGGTAAATAAACGAGTAAGAAGAGATGTCAAGAGCAATTCCATACCATAGTTTTCGCTCCAGAACTCGATTTCTGTGTCACAAACCCAGGTGGTAAACTTTTATTCCAAAAAAGGTGAATCTTTGCCCTAACTTTAAACATATTTAAAGGTAGTTTTCAAGAGGAGGCCCCCAAATCATACAGATGTAGAGTTAAATGCCAGTAAAACTGACACTATGTTTTGATTTGATAGCATTCAGTTTTACAGGAATGTAAACATTTATGTAAACATTTTGTTCGCCGCAAACCATTTTTCCTCTACACCAGAAAAGTGATGGGCCTTCTAGGTAATTCAAGAAGCAGCAAACTTTCTGTGAACACCTAAACTTTGAAAGGAAGATGCTACCACCATTACTGGGGTTTGTTTTGTTCAAAATCACAGAAGCTGATGTATTATATGACAACTGCCAGGAGGTGACATAAAACTGAAGACAACTAGGGTGAGGTAGAGAAAACCTAGTTCTTCTGTGGAGGTCAGCAACTTTGCAGGAAAGAAAGAGAAATAGCAGTGCTGCCTGCTAGCGCTCCTGAGCAGTGCCCGCGAGGGGCAGTGCCGGCGCTGGCCGCTGGCACGGGAAGAGCCCCCGGCACTGCAGAGTTTCTCTCCTCTGCACTTCCAGAGGTTCCCTCTGCTCTAGGCCCAAAAAGCATAATGCAGAAGACCCTACGGCTTGCTCATGCGTGGGCTTTGGGAAACTTATGGGAAGGGAGTTTGTGCTGTGTAGACATCAGGGAGTTCCTCTCTTGTGCATCTGACAGAGGCCCCAGCAATGACAGGATTTAAGCCAGGTTTTATTCAGGTATCTCCATGGCAATCAGTGAGGTCCTCCACCAACAAACCGGTTACCCAGTATGGCCAAGGTTGTGAAACAGAGACTTGGCTGAGCTGTGCGTCAATAAGGACCTTGGGATTTGACCTTTAATTTTGAATGTGTGACTATATCAACAAGCCATCACATTTTGTCTGCAGCGTGCTTGTCACAAAAATCACTCACACGAAAAGGACCTGGAGGTATGTAGCAGGCAGAGGCCATTCTCGTAACACCGCCGCTTGGCAATTGCTCTGAGGACACGGGACATCCTGACCCTGCCACAACGGTGGAGAAGTGGGAGCCTTTCTCAGGAGGAAAGGAGGGTTGAAAAGATATCTCTGGGAGCTGGGGAGCTGGGGCTGCCCACCATCACTCCACTGGAAGGTCTTTGCCTGGGATCTCCACAGGTTGGGGCACTTGGAAAAATGTTCAAGAGACAGGTGTTGCTGCTGTTTAAGAAAGGGATATTGCTTCCGGAGTGCAGTGCTAGTGCTGCATTAGGTAAGAGTAGCTATTGGTGTTCCGACTAATGCAAACAGATCTATGGAGGTTTCTTTAGAGAGAAAAGGCTGTTAGGATTAGACACTGCATTGCTCTAGCCCTGGATCCAAAGGGGGACGGTATTCTTCGTTCCACCACTCAAATACAGCAGCACCTTCAGGAGGAGGCGGCAATTACTAAATGAATGCAGAGTAACGTTTACAATATATGCAAGACTGTTACCGCAGATATTATTTACTGGAGGGTATTGACTTCCCCATCTCTAGCATGCTAGTTCCCAGGAAAGAAAGAGTTAAAATCATAATTGCAGCTGTTTGCACCTTGTTGTTGGGTCAGCAGTTTGTCTGATAAAGGAGCCCTGACCTCCTCACCTGTAGAGGAAAGTCCAAAGATATCTTCAGAAATTATTGGGAGTGTCTGCCAGAAAGCAGAAGTGCAGGAATCCACACAAGGAGGCAGCCTGGGACATACAGGGCCAAAAAGACATTGTAACGTGGCGGAGGCCTCCGACTATGAAAAAGAGAGCGTAGATCTTGACTCATAACTTTGCAATAGCCTCAACCATGAGGTTGAGTGGAAAGCCTCAATACATATAGCAAAGGCAGAGGAGAACATGGATTTGAAACCCCAACCGCAAGACGCCGCCTTTGAGTGCCATGAACTGAATCTTGCTGAATCTAAGATTTAGGGCCATAGCTGCAATGCTTCCTGCAATCCCCCTGATGCCAGAGAAAATGACTTGTCTATTATCTTTACTGTTAAAGCCTGGATTTCCTGTACAGGGTAAGTCCTCATGCAAAAGCACAGAAAATGTTTTAAAGAGGGAGGAGAATGTGCTCAGATTGCGAAGCAGCTGATCTAAAGGCAGCGAGACCCTTAGGGAACCCTGGTCCACAATAGTTGACATCTGAGACAGGAAATGATGGTTTATTTAACTAACTGAACTGAAAACTGCCAGGGAATTTAAACAAGGGAAATGGAATTACTAAGGGCAGCATTTAGCTAAGTAAGACATGAAGGCTAAACCTCCTATGATCGTGGGAAATAGTATGAGATATTTAACATCTGTAAGTGGTGGTGGCCTCTGCTTTGTGGTTCAGCTAAAAGACAGATCAGGTGGGCAGGAGACCACCAGGGGAGGGTTCCTGCTTCTCATCAGCATGGCTTCTTGCAGTGTCTAGCACTTCTCCATAGCTTCCCTTCCAACTCCACAGGCCTGCCTTGAAGTAGCTTGGTTTCTGAGATTCAATGCCACAATTCAAGCTTTTATGACATTGGGCTATTCCGCTCCTAAATACACATTTTTTTTCAAATGCTTCAGTAAAAATACTTTTGAACACATTTGCTAGTTACAAAAGACATTTCTATTCAGAAGATGGCTCTTCTTTCGGTGCTTTTCTTCACTCTTCTTAGCCACACACAGTAAACTCTGGGATCTGTCACTGGCTGTGGCAGGGAAAAACACCTGGGAGTTTGACTTTGCTAGAGGATCTGGCTGCAGAAATCAAGCTGAGAGGAGAAAGCCTCTGTAAGTCAGACAACATCTGTAACAGCCAAGGGAGCAGAGAGAATGACACAGCATAAAAACATTCATTATTTGTCAGTTGATACCCAGGGAAAAAAATTCTGTGGTGCCACTGTGTGAGATCCTGTTCTTAGAAGTTAGGCACTGAAATGGAGACATGTATGGCTTGATGTCCCCAGCCTGCCCTGCACGCTGTTGTAATTGTAACCATCGCAGCTCAGGCTTCGATACGGGTTGCAAAACCTATGCAGGGACGCGGGATGGCTTGCCCATGCTGAGCAGGTACCTGTTGTGCTGCGGAGTAGCGACCTTAGCCTCCTTTTCCAGCCCACTGTGGGGACAAAGTTCGACGAGCACCCATCTGGCAGCACTGCTGAAAGCCGTGGCCATAGGGGAGCTAACGTGTTATCGCTGTTAGGTTTGCTTCCAGCTGAACAGTTCCTGGTCAGCCTCACTGTGCAATTGTACAAATCCTTGTGCCAGCACAAACGTGGGGCCGTGAAAAGCCAGCACGCAAGCAGAGCAGAGGTTTCTTCTCTCGGCAGCTGCACTAACTCAGGCTGTCCTCAAATGCTGGTGGGACTCCTGCTCCATGTAAAACTTCATGCAACCACAGCAAGCATAAAACCCCGTGAGATAATTCTTCAGACTCTCCTGAAATTCTGCATGGATTCAGCCCACATTTTGAAAATCTGGATCAGCTATCCCTTGCTACTACAGTTTTTAAAGGAGTCAGTTTTTGTGTCTGAAGGGAGGCGCTAGGCCAAAAGACAAGGTCAGAGAGGCTGAGACACAGGGCTGGGGGTGGATGGGGTAGAGGAGGATGGATATGGAGTGAAGGTATACCTCTGACATTTTCTCAGTGGCAAGGCCAGTGTAAAGAGTTCCAGCTTCTGTCGCAATCACGGCCTCCCCATCATCCCTTCGGTCACTTTATCACCCCTGATTTGTGCCAGGAGGCCGTGCAAAAGGAACTGAAGCAAACAGTCTGTCGGCACAGGGGAAAGACTGTCCAGTGAAATGGTACAAGTGTGCTATCAGGGTCCATCAGTCCTGCGCAAGCTGTTCCTGTTGGCTTCCGGCAGTAGCGTGCTCCTCCTGGCACCCCACTTTGCTTAATTTCTGTGCACTGCATGCTTTCTAAATATTCACATGCCTCTCTCTGGAGGAGAGTGCTTCACAGGAGAATGAGCATATGACACCAAATCATCTCATGCTGAGCGCCACCAAGTCATCACAACCTTGGACAATCAATCAACTGATTTTGTGTTATTTATGTTGCCCTAAAGGCTACATTTCAGGACTTGAAACGTATGGATTAGAAAGGCTGACAACAACTCATTCTGCTCAGGCTGTTTAATAACGCTGCACAGGCCTTGTTTGAAAAGCTTACTTTCAAGGGAGGGAATATATCCAGCTTGCAGACCAGCTTCCTCCTCAATTACAGTCAACAAAAAGTCTTCAAAATATTTAGAATCTGATTTAAGCTAACAAAGTCAAGGAAATAGGAGTTAAAACTCAAACTCTTGCTTGACACTATTTGTAGTTCATCCAGTGGTAATGAGCCAGATTCTTGCCTAGTATAAATGGGCATAAATCCACTAAAGCCATGCAAGAATGTTGATTTATACTTGCTATAAATCTGGCCTTTACTGCAGTATTTCACTGTAAGCTCCAATCCTCTTTGCACTGCTCATTTATTGGAATGGAATTAGATTTACCAAGGTATGCTCAGACAAAATGGATTGCTTTTCCCTTAAATATTTTGTGCCAGGACTAAAAGGTGGTCTATTTCAACATAAAACTGTTAATAAGATATTTTTGCTGAAGGAAATTCCGAAACAATAATATCATTTGTTACAATGCCACGAGTTATTTATTTCTCAAGGGTACACCAAATGAGTATGAGATGCTCTACAAATTACAAGCTCCTTCTAGGAAATCTGACGTAAATCTTAAGAATGGAGGCTGAAACAAGTTCAACTTAAATGCAATTGCATGAAAGCTTAAATATAAGCAGTTTTATTTGATGAAAGTCTATTGGAATGAACACGCCCTCATGTTTGCTTGACTGAAACTACATTCCTCCAAATGACCTCACTTTATTGCTAAGTCCCTTCAATGGGGCTCCACTCCTTCACTGAGGCTGAACATCATGCAAGATGCTGGACTTTCCAGAAGATAATCAAGAATTTATTTTATTAGTTTTAAATATAACACTCTGTTTTAAACTATATTAACTACATGATAAATATAGCTTATCACTGTAAAGAGCCATGCTGAGAAAATTGCATGTGCGATTACTCTACTGTAAAGTGCTCAAATATGGGAGCTACACTCAAAGACTGAGCTCACGTAGGAGGTAGCAGCCTGTTTGCTAAATTCTGTTTCACATAGGGAACATCTTATACTGGTGTTTTCAGTCTGCACTAGCTTTTGATTAGTTTCCTGATGATGTCTTAAGTGCTGAGTTTGCACTGAATTGTTTACAGCCTGGCCACCAGGCAAAGACTTCTCCTCTAACGTGAGAGAACAGCCATAGGGATTTGCCATCGAAACATTAAGGTTGGTATGAATCAGGTATGAATGGCAATGCATGAGTGTGAATTCATCAGGCAACAACAAGAAGGGATAAAGGAACGGCACGTGCAGGCACGCCGAGATCAGAAGGTCATTGAGATCGCAGCACACTGTGCACAGCTCCTCAAGACACCCAGATCTGGAAAACCAAGAGCTGTCTAAGACAAAGCGTCAGGGCCCTGAGGGCACTAATAGGTCTTAATGGACCTGCCAAGCCTCATCTGGGACCCCCCCCCCCCATGCACCCGGCCCAGGGGCTCCATTTAAACTCAAATGTGGGCACCTACTCCTGCTGTGAGCTGTGCTATAGGTATGGCTTTGTCTCCAGCCCTGTCTCCTGGATGGATGGACCTCAGACCTGTGCTGGAGGTAGCTTGTCTCCAGCCCTGTATCGTGGATGGGTGGACCTCAAACCTATGTTGCAGCCTTGTTTCAAGTCTCATCTCTGGTCCAGTTTCCTGCTGCTCCTGGATGGACCCTGGACCTGATTCATTGCTTTGCCTTGTCTGGGACTGCTGACGGTCCCTGTTATCAGTACCCAGCACTGCCTGCTGTGCTCAGGGACTGCGCCCTGACAGTGAGGGCACTGTCTGTGCTGGGGTCACCCCTAGCCTGTGCCCTGTATGGAGCAGCCTGGCCAGACTACGCGGCCATACGCATCTCCAACCTTGTGCACATGGAAGACTGTCTACAAGAGAAAGCATGAGTGAAATTGGTTTAAAATAAAATCATCTTCCTCACCTGTGTGGCCTGGCATTGAACTTTGCCACATTAGTTGAACATCAGCAAAGCAGAACCCCTGAGATAACACTCTGATCTGATAGAGAGCTGCAATTTCTTTTGTGCCCTTTATTCTGGAGTTTGTTCCCTGATAATATGCAAGAGATTGGGTTTGTTAATCTTGGAGGGTGGGAGGACCCAGTGCAGGGATTTGTTAACCCAGGGAGGTGTTTGCTCAAGGCTAGAAGAGACTGGGATGAAGAAGTGCAATAGGTGGAGGGGCAGAGTTTCAAGCAGCAGTTAACTTCAGGTTGCTTTCCTTTGGCAGCTTAGTATGTTTGTATTTTCATGTATAGTTTGGTAGAGATCTGTAAAAACAGCTGGGAGTTTAACTTTCAGAAATGCCAAGGCCCCACAAAATGAAGTAGATCTTCAAATCAGGCTCTCAGCATTGTTTGGGAAATAAATCCAAATATTTCGATAAGTGTTTGAAAAGAAAATGCTTTGGCTCCAGAGCAATATGAGAAAATGTACAAACCATTTGATCTGCTTCAGATGCCGCAGCCATCTGCAACTGCATGTGGCAAACACACATTTCTCAGTCTTGCAGGCATTTATGATTACGAAGAGCTCTGCATACTTTCAGTAAAATAGATAAACCTTCAGTATGCTCTTTTTACTATTTGCTTTTTATCTCGGCAGCTCTCTGTGAAAAGAGCTGCTGCTCAAAGGCTCTGCGGGGTTTGAGCCTGGCAGTAAGGCAATGCCTTTCGGGGCAGGAGACACCGTGTACAAAAGTGCCTGACGCGCGGCCAAGGCGAACAACGGGTTGGCACCAAATAAGGGTCACAGATGCCTGTTCGAACATGCTATTGTGCAACATCTCCGCGTATTGTAGGCTCCAGCTGCTGCCATAATAAAGACACTAGCGCCATCTGCTTTCATCAGTGGCTCAACCCCAATAAAACCAGACGGCGCTAATAAAAGTGAATTTTGTGAAAGGCCTCGTCTGCCTCCTGCACCCCGGCACGCCAGCGGGCTCCAGGCCTTAATTTCTCGCTCCCAGCTTTGTAACATCTATCGTTGCTCTCAGTTTGTGCATCTTACTTGTTCCTTTGCTCTCGGGTAGAGAGAGCGAACCCCCTGTGCCCGGTCACGCGAGGTGGCGTGCCCAGCGCAACGGCCGGCAGCGAGGCGGCACTGCGCCCCTCTGGGGACGGGGACGGGGACCTCCCGCGGGACGCGGGGGCAAAGAGGGGCCCTAACCTCAGAGAGACTGCAGGGCTGGCACCTATGCGTGCACCTTTTCTTCATTTGTTTATTTTTACTGCATTCTGTTTATCAACTTGGGAAAAGAGGCTATTTTCATAAAACAATGGTTTTTTGCCTCTTGTTTTCCATGATTCTTATGAATATCTTGCTTGCTTAAATAGTTCTAACATAAAGCAATTTATCTTTTATCTAAAATAGCAGTCTGCTATCTATATATCCATATACCACATATTATAGTTTATTTATCCCTTTCCCATATACTTATTTTTGTGGATTTTTGACATGTTTAAGCAGCAGACAACTTTAAGCAACTTTCAAAGCAATTTACCTAACTAAACTACTGAATTGCTAAATTTAGGTTTCCTATTTCTGTCTTAATCTTAGTTCTTCTCTTGTTAAGAGAACAGTTTGCATATATGGTTATTCCACTAATTCATATTATTCAGTATCATAATCCTCACTTCTTCCTGGCAGACCCACTCTTTGTCCATGTTTATATCATTAAAATGTTAATATTATTTTCATTAGTATTGTCCCGATTGGAGAGCTGGTCCACAGGACCCAGTTCTTCTTAAAATACAGCTCACCTTTGACTTTAGAGTACACTGACCGCTGCTCACAGTCACAGAACGCTACACTGCTGACTGCTTGGTGGGGCGCACATGTATTTGCTTGCACTTATCTCCGCACTAGGAAGTCTCATAGTCTCTGTTTAAAGCATGAAACTGAAAATTGTCCTGAGAAATCCAAGACAGTTACTTGAAATCTCTTTCAAAGGCTGGTGACCTTTGTTTCTTGGACTCTTAAGTGTTTCTGTCCCCACTGCAAAGCAAAGTAGAAGTGATATTTTGTGATTGCTCTGAATTTGAAATAAGTGGATGTTAGATCACTGACAATCTTAGAGCACCTACAGAGGAACCCACAGTCTCTAAATTTAGTTTGTCTAACCTGCATTCCTGCATCAGGAATCTGTACCTCTTCTGTGGTCTGTGCAGCCATGAGAAAATGAATCAAATTAAAAACCTCTCTCTCCATTTAAGCATTTAAGTACCCCCAAGATAGCTAAGAAATGAATATCAGACAGATTAATTTGTCTAGAATAAATCATGCCAAATAATCTAATTTTCTGTTCCGACTTCTGTTCTAACTGCTCCTGTGTGCAGCAGAAAAGCCACAGAAGCCAGATATTTTGGTCTTAGAAAGACTTCTAGCACTGTCTCTCACGACGTTCTCACAAGCAAGCCAGAGGAAACCACTAATGGATGAGTGCCCAGCTGAGAATATTTATCAAGCATAGGTTATTAACTTTGCTGGATGCATCAAGCGGAGTTCTGCAGGAGTATGTCCTTAGTGCTTATTTGATATTTTCATTAAATGATTCGGATGGCAGAACAGAAAACTTGCTTACCAAACCCGCTGGCTGGGAGGGGCAGCGAGTGTGTTGGAGGACAGGGCTCGGATCTGAACAAACTTGGCAAATTATAGTCAGGGAAAAAAGTGATTCGAAGGACACGCTTTCACTCCTTGCTGTTGGCAGAATAACCAACTGCACAAAAACAGGTTGTGGATTTACTGGTTTGATAGCATCACTGTAAAAACAGGCTTGGTGGTTAGAGTGGATCACAAACTACCAGGCGTCAGCCATGCCAGGCCACTACAAAAAAGTCAAATAGCACTGGGGGATACATAAAAAGGGATATTGTTTGTCAGGCAAATGAATTTATTCTTCCACTATGCCTGGAGCGAGTAAACCTTCAGTTGCAGTATTATAGTCTGCTTTGGCTAGAATAGAGAATTAGAGACGTTAGAAACAACTTTCTCATAGTGAAGCTAAGGAAGCATGAGGAGAGATCACTATGGAGGGTGACAGCCCTGCTTGGTGACTTTGCAAGTGCAGGTCGGACAAGTATCTGTCAGAAATGACCTAAATATAATTGCCCTTACTTTTGGGGCAGGAGGAAGGAGACACTTCCCAAACCCGTTTTTCTACTGGAGCCAAAAGTCATAATTGCAACACCTAAGTTTGATATCTAAATTATACATTGTGAATAACAGCTAATTATCACCCTGGGGCTCTTGTCTTCTGTTTGCTTAATATATCATTAAAAAAAAGAAATCTTAATGTTCAATAATTCAGATTGGAACCAGCTATAATGTAGGCTGGCACTATGCCTTGCAAACTCTATTTGTTTAAACGGTGTTTTCCACGTCCTCGGCTTCTTTTCAGTTCACACTGCCAGCTGCTAACATCTAAATGGTTTATGATCTAGAGACCTGTCTTTTGGGCATTAGGATGATTCAGTTTATTTAATAAAGGCTTTACTGGAACACCCATTTAACTTACTGCACAAAGGATGCTGGATGAAGAGCGGAAAGGATAACTCATACAAATATTACTCATTCTGAAAATACTAAAACTCAGGTTCTGAACAGCCTTTGATATATGACCTCTGCAGAAAGCCTGTAATTAGGACTCTATCCTTTAAACACTTAAACACATTTAACTAAAAGTTAATAGGATTAGTCACATGCCCAAAGTGTGCATGACTGGAAGACAGAGGTTTAAATTCACTGATTTTTACAATTCTGTCATGGCAAGTTTGAGATTAAACATGCACAGAATCAGGCAGATCAGACAAAAAAAGAAGAAGAAACATTTTCCATCTTTTTTTTTTTAACAGAAATATCAGTTTGGCTTAAAAACCCAAAGTTGACCTTTCTCTTGTACATCGTCCTTTCAGGCACAGGGCGAGATTTTCTCCACATCCTCAGGATTACAGTCAGTAGAATAAAGAGTGCGTTTAGCCAAGTACTCCTGCCAAGTCTAACAAGGACCAAAGTAAGCAAATCTAAAAGCCAAAGAGCAACAGTCATTGCTCTGCCAATACTGTTGTTGTTGTGCAGGAATCTGAGTCATACTAAAAGGCCTCGTGAGGAAGGCAGCAGCGGAGATGCAAGAAATTCAAGGAGAAGCAGGGAAATCCTAGCTCAAGAAGCGCCGCAGCAATGATGGGGCGGCAGAGAGGGCTGGCAGAAGATAGCATCATTTCCTTCTTGACGGTATCATGGGGAAGACAGAAGGCTGAAAGAGAAAAAAATGACAAACCAGAAGTTACGTTTTCTGGTTAGAAAGAAAAATTAAATGAAAAAATTATTTATTTCGGTGTCCAGTTCTCTCTGAGAAGCCACCTGGAGCAGAGCAAGTTTCGTCAGATCTGAGAGAGCAGGGAAAGAGTTGAAGATAGACGCAGCAGGAAGAGCCGGGAGTCTTCGATTGCACAACGTGCAAATATTTGAATATGCACAGCTACGGCATTTTGCTCAGCTGCTCCGCAGGTCAGGGCTGCTCGGAGCTGGGAGCACTGCTTACAGGGGTGTATTTATGAGGCGAGCAGTGCGTACTGTTGTAATTGTGACATCCCGTGAAGCCGAGGATCATTTTTTCCCCCCTGAGTCTTGATAAGCAAAGCAAGATTGGAGCAGGTGCTTAATACGCATTCCTCGGTCGACGCGGGCTTTCTGTGTGGGTGCCGTCCCACTCAGGCGGGCTTGCGGTTCAAGCTGACCTCACCGCCAGTAAGGTGATACATGGGAGAGAGGCAAGGGCAGACGTCGCCCAGCTCCTTTTTTTTGGTTTTTTTTTTGGAAATGCCTGTGCGGGGCTTTCCAAGTTTTCCAGTTTGGCTTTGAAAATCACAAAACGTACCAAAACTGCAAGACCTGCTATATATATATATTTTTTTTAATATATATTTTTATATATTTTTTATACATCTTATATATATATCAGCTTTTTATATTTTTATATATATAAAAAAGTAAATTATTGTAATCAATTTTTAATGTTTCCCTGCACGAAGCGTGGGGAGGGGGGTGCTTATGACTTATTGCTTCGAGTGAAACCGAGCAATGACATCACATGACTGCGGGAAGGAGGGAAAAACGGGGAAAACCCCCAAACCACCAGCTGCACCCGAGGTGTAATCGATCCGCCGCGGGGGCGGCGCCGGCCGCGGCGGCGAGGGGTTATGAGGCTGCGGCGGCGCCGCCGCCCCCTGCCCCGCTCCCTCGGGGCTCCCGGAAGCGCGCGCCGCCCCCCCCCCCCCAACGGCCGCCCCCAACCGACGCGCTTCCCGAGGCGAGCGCCGGCCACACGGGAAGTGACGCGCAGCAGTGACGCCGGCGCGAGGCGAGGTGATATAAGGGGTAGGCGGCGGCGGCCGGAAGCGAGCGAGGCGGCGGGCGGGCGGGCGGGGAGGCAGGGTGGCGGGGGCCGGCGTCGCCTCTGCCGGGCTCGGAGGGGAGCGGGGAGGAGGGCGGCTGCCTCGCCGCCGGCCGGGAGCTTCCCGCAGGCGCGGAGCCAGCCATGGATTTCCGGAATATCCTCGTGGTGGCCTCGGAGCAGCAGGGGCTGAACTCGGTGCCGGTGAGCGGCGGAGGGGGGCGGGCGAGCGCGCGCACGCGGCGGGGCCCGTTGGAGCCGTTGGGGAGGGGGGTAGGGGGGAAGGCGCGAGCCCGGTGGCCGTTAAAGCCGTTGGGGAGGCGGCGCCCGCAAATTCCCCGGCGTCTCGCTCGGGCCTTTTCGCCTCACGTCAGTCAGTCGCAGCCTGGAAACTGGCCGCGTAAGCCGTTTTGGGGGACCGGCGGGGCTTGCCCGGCCGAGCGGGAGCCGGGCCTTTCGCCTCGCCGTCGGCACGTACCCGCATCGGGCCGGGGGGCTCCTTCTGTCAACAGGTCCCAGCGCTCCCGCAGCTGGGAAAGGGCAGCCCGAGTTTGTACCTTCCAGTCGCCAAAAGCGTCGAGCTCCGGGAGGACAAAACCGGTGGTGCAGTGGTGTGCAGTAGTTGTGGTTAAAAGTAGATGATTTCTTTTGTTTGCTCTGAAAACAGAAGTCTGCCACGTTTCAAACGCGGGTCAGAAACAAAGAATGGCAAGTTCTGGATGAACTTGCTTTTTGAGTAGTCCAGTCTAATTGCTTGGCCTTGATAAGGAGTAGGCTGCAGCAGTGGTAACTGGAGGATTGATGAATGGCGTTTGATTTCTTTCATATGAGTATTGTCCTGAAGTCTGCATTTCAGCAGTTTATCTTCTAAATCAAGCCATCAGTTTTATGTTGATTCAGTGTAAAATAACCCACTTACTTGGCTATGTGAAGCCTGGCAGTAGGAAGAGCTTGCGGTCTTTTGGTACATTGAAATACTGTGTTTCATTCCTTTGGCAGGGCCTGGATTACAACTCAGGTGTGCTTATTTGGATTAAAAAATTCTCTTCAATAGCCACCAGCTAGGGAAACACTTCTGTGTGCTGTTCGACTGGTGTCAGAGTTCTGTGATTCTGTGGTTAGCTTGCTTACAGCAGTGTAAACAAGGGAGGCTCGTTTTTAACATAAACTGTAGGGAACACAGAAGAAGCATGCTCTTTATTTTTAACATTTCTAAAATGGAGACCCTCTAGAACTTAGACTGTCTCAATGCTTCTATGTAATTTTGCTAATAGTCACTAATATTATGACTACTGATAATGTGGACCAACCATATGGTAGATATGCATAATTCATCAGATTCAATCATGTTAAAAAAAAAATCTTATAAGACCTACTCTTTAATTATTTAGCCTGATTTGGTTTTATCCCTGGCTCCATGTAGAAAGATAATTTGTAATATAAGTAGAACAATATCATATATATAAACATGTGAAGATATTTAAATGCCTGTTTATGACTTGCTCATACAACAGGTGTTTCACTAAATTGTCATTGGGTAGTTGTAGTTCTGTTTAAAATTACGTTCTGCTCTCTTAATTTTCTCATGAAGCTTTAATGTCCTGCACCACTCTTTAATGTCACAAATTGTTATAAGCTATGATGAACTGAAGAAACAGCTGCTGTGTTCTCTATCACAGATGTGATACTAGGGGGAGGCAGTCCTACTCCTTGTGCAATGCATGAGGGTTTTGTTACTGTTTTAGAAAAAGCGGGATTAGGATTTACTTGATTAACTAAGGACTGAGAGTGCAATTCAATCCATAGCTGAGACAGCTTTGATTTCCTGGCTCTCTAGTGTGTTAGTGGTGTAGCTTTTAACTGTACAGGCCTTGATCTCTGAGCAAAAGGGGAGCTGCACTTGACACTATTTGTGATTATCTGCAGCTCCTAGGCTTCATAAGAGTGCACGCTGAGTTTTTCCTGATACTTGGATATCTAAGTCACCCCACCAGAATAAAACTAGTGCATAAAAACTATTCACATGAGAAGCATATAATTAATCTTAAAATATTTTAAATTAAAAATATGGTACAGACCAATTAACAAAACTTGATGGCATGTAGAATTAAGAGTTTTCCAGCAGTGTTAGTTCCTTTGTTAATCAATATATCCTCTGAATTCTCCTTCAAGAAGTTTAAGGGCAAGTTTGCAATGCACTAAGTTAACTATTTCACATTTATGGTAATGAAAAAAGAGTACCACATACATGTGGTATATAGTTTTTCTGTAGTTTCCAGTTCTTCTATTTAAGAAATAATGATTTTCGTGATTACTGTATCATAAAACAGTGATAGTATTGCATCATGTCCCTGTAAAAATAGACCTGTTTGTTCATCTCCCTATGGAAATCCAGATTCAAAAGGAACATTGCTGAAATAAACCTTTCAATACAGTATTATTTGCATCAGATTTTCTTTCTAAATAAAACAGTCTACATATGAATTTGTGTAAAAGTCATTAATGATGTGTTGCTAATAATTTTCATAGCAGTTGCTGAAAAGAGCCTCAGTTATGGGTTTTTCCTCATGTAACATTCTGTATTGTATATAGCTCTAGTTACAGGTCTTTATATTCAGCAGTTCATTAGGTTTTGGATATGATCTTGCTTTGATTAGGCACATTATCAATTATGTGAGATTACTATTGACTTCAGAGAGATTTAAATCACTGTTATGTCAGTGTTCTCTTGCTTGTGGAATTGTTATACCCTATTATGCTGCAAGAATGTTGTGTGACATAAGGCATGTGGTAGAAGTGCTTGGAGACCTTTGGATGGAAGAGTCTTCAAGTCTGAAATGAAATTGCAGTCATTTTACAAAACACTGAGCATAGTTATAAACCAAGCCATCCATTTATCTCACCTTCTGTTTCTACTACTATCAATACTTTATCAGAAGTTGAAATGCTCTCATGTTGATCCCCCCCCCTTCTTTTAACAGGGGGATGAGTCCTTCATATACAGGACTTACAAAATAGTGCAGTTAAGTCTGAAACAGAATGGCATTTAACTGCAAAGAGGTGACCCAAAACTGAAACAGCTTGTTGTCCACGTCAGCACTTGAAATCTCATTTCAAGTCAGACTGATCATGTATAGCAAGTATGAATCCTTAAGAAAAAACCTTCAGCAAAATTGACAGATAAATATAATTGCCAGAAATTTGGTTTGCATTCCCCTGCTTATTTTGCCTTTAAATGTGGCCATTTAAAGTATTTGAGAAGTAGTACCATGGCAAAAATTCGTTCAACAGAGACCCCTATATGCTTAAAGTCTTCCTGTGGAATTGTAACCTACAAACTATTAAATGTTTGCCCATAGGTAGCAGAAGCCCTTCAAGAGAAATATGAAAAATGGCTGTGAAGTATGATTTTTAGTGTAGATTCATTGCAGCATCAGACCCCTTTTCAGTTGGTCTTCATGCATTTATTATGTAACTAAAACTTGTCTCAAAAACAGGGCCTAGAAATGGTCTATGTATTATATCAGTATTCATATGAGGAGGAAAGAAAGATGTGCAATGTAGCAGGCTGACAGGGGTTGAGGAGGGCTTTTAGTCTCGACTATATTTGATAGTTAAGGTCCAGGCTCTTGCAAACGCTGACTAAAATGTGCAAAACTTAGTGAGCTTTCCTGTTCCTAATCTCTCTTCTTGCGTAAACAGATGAAAATGGGGACCGCAATATCACTACGTAAAGGAAACAGTGAAGCATGCTGGTTTTTTAACTGTGTGAAGCAACATTTAACAAAGAAAAAATACTTCTGCATTTTTTTTAATTAATGGTTCAACTTGGGTGTTGTGACAGTAGCAGTTGCAAAATCTTAAAAAATATATTTTTTAGTAGTAAAATGCATAACCTTGTTAAAGCTGGAGAGCTGGAGAACAGTATGAGGTTATGGTTAAAATAGTGTTAAAACATTTGTCTTCATAGGGGTGTTGTAACCTGAAGAGAATCAAACAAATGTATGCACGTTTGGTAACTGCTGTTAACTTTGCCATAATTTGATGTTAAAAACCAGTAGTTGAGCAAGCATTAGATGTATGTATTCTAAGAAACCGTAGCTGCGCAGGGTGAACTGTCAGTGACCCTAAAATGGGACCGTCTGTGGAGTGAACAATAAGGCGATAGCAGAGGCCTTGAAAGTACAAGCCCCGGGTAGTGCCAGAGGCCCTTGGGCTGTAAACACAGATGGCCACTTATTGATGAGTTTGGAGAGCAGCCTCCAGAGGAGCCAGCACTAGGGCATGACAAAAGGAGTGACAAAAGCAAGGAGGTATATGTGACTTAGCTGTGCTAATGAACCCTGAGTTATGCTATCAGAAAGTCACCCCCCTCTCAATCTTCGGCGTATAAAAGGACCTTCTCTTTGGAGAAAGCCACGTGTCTCCACCAATGGGAAGGAAAAACAAGAAAGCTCTGTTGTAACGTTGTATAGGATTCACATAACTTGCTAACCTATAAAATTGTGTGACAACCTATGAAAGTTGCCCAGAACTGATAGCACAAGTGGAGTTATTAGATTGTATAGGCATGTCCATAGCAAAAATGACTGCTTGCACAAGTGTTTTACTTCAGAATCAAGTTATGCAAAACTGATCAGTTTGACATTTTGCATTGCTACATGTGTAAATATTTATTATTAAAGGGAATAGCTTTACTGCTTTTTTCTCTCTCCTGAGTCTAATAGTCTATTGCTTTGGTTTGGTCTGGTACCCAGTCCTCTGGGCTTAAATTGGATGCAGCAAGTTTACAATAATTTTATAAAATCGAGGTTTTACAGTCTAATCTTTGGCACTTCAGTGTTGGTATCAAAACAGCTGCAACTGTATCAGATCATGTGCCAGATTTTAAACAGAAAGGCATACAAGGCAGTGATTTCAGAGAAAAACCTGAGTTTCAGATCATGTAGTTGTACTTGTGACCTGCAGGGCTCACTTGTAGTGCCTCCAGCCCAAGGCTGGTTCCCAGGACACCAGCACCCTGTATTTGGGGGGATGTTTTATATATTATATATGTATGTATATATAAACCCTCATATGTTAATATTTATTTGCCATATTAATCCTAATTTTTAATTAATCTTTTTGGAGTATACATTTCAGAAAAGTTCTGCTTCTTCATTGGTCTTCATGCAATTTAGTATGCTAGATGGACTGCTGAACCAGTTTATTAAGGCTGCAAGCAAAAAAATAATATTTTTCACTTTAATGGACTTTCCAACATACTCTTAAAGTACTGCTAGTCAGATTCAGAGATGAGCAGTTAGTGGGCATATAGTTACGGCAACATTCACAGATGCAAAGGTAAAAATGAGAAATCTCAAAGCACAAAGGACTTGTGCTCTAAAAATGCTACTCAGTGGTAGGGCTTTTTACTCCTTGAGGGTACACAGTTGAAGAAAGGCACTTTCACAGCCTTTACTTTTTTCTTTGGATAAAGCAGTGCCCACTTGGTATTTTGGCAGTATTCAGGTACTGATCTGTCCCTGGGTGCTACCCTGAGAGATAATGAGCATTTACAGTGTGAGTAGTGCAGTGTTCTGCAATAGCTTGACCTGCTCTTTTCCAGAGGCTAAACGCTTCTGTTTCTCTTTTGATTTAACCAACTCTGTGTAGATATAAAAAGTTTGATTAGTGCAGCTGCTGTTTGGAAAAAGTAGTGATATGCCCCTATTTACTTTGTCCGTTTTACCTGGAATTTGATGCTGTGTTAATTTGTGGTGCAAGTAAAACATTTTATCAGGGGCTGTAGACCAAGTGAAAGTTTCAGTGCTTTTAAGACAAGTAAACTTAAGCTGGTTATTTTATGCTATTTCCAAATGAAGGTGAACAAAACATGCAACAATGGAAGTAGTGATTCCCAGTACACTTGGAAATCAATATAAAGTAAAGTTACTGATAGGAAGTTTAAGTCTTGAATTTTGCATAACTTTGCACATTATTGATGGCATGTTTGTCAGGCTGCTTCACAAACCTGTTCCTGGGTAGGAGTGCTCAGTGCAGCAAAACAAAGCCTGAAAACTGCTTCCATATCACTTTAATTCTTTATAAAGCCTCCTAACATGATAGATCTATTTACGTTTGTCCCTGCTGTTCAAACAGTTTTCAAAAGTGTTTCTTAGGCCTGAAATACTTTTAGAAAATCCTCTGCTTTGTACTTTAAAAAATATATATATATATATGTGGAAACTGGGTAAGCAAACCAAATTTTTCCAAATTAGGTTACCAATGACAAAACATGCTATGTTTAACTTTGGGAATAAGATAATTTACTTGGCTAGTATGCTACAGACAGAGTATCTTGAATTGCTGTTAAGGTGTCCACTAACTTGCTTCAACCTTTTTCTGAACAAATATTCACTAATAACGAGTGGATTGACTTGTCTCTATATCCTTTCTGATTTAGATTGAGCATGCCAGCCTCCTTTGGGCTACCAAGTCAAGGGTTCCGGTTCACCCGAACTTGGCAGGAAATATTGCCTCGCGGTTCGGGTTTCATAAACAAGTGGTTTTTAGAATGCCTTTTACTGTAAACACAGACTTGAGAAGCTGAGGGGCCGGGGAGGCCGGGAAATTCTTGCCTTTCTAGAAAAGAGGGGCCCGGCGCCAGGAGTTGTCTTATTCTTTAAATAGCCCTGGCAATTATGATTGATTCTAATCATTTCACTTGTAAGTACCAAAAATCCTTCAGAGTAGGAGCATCTCAGTGGTGCAGACTCACAAAATTCATTCTCAGATTGTGGCAGACGCTTGTATGTGTAGATGAATCTCAGTAAATGAGCTTGGTTGTAGTAGCTCTTTAATGTGGTGAGGCTGTATGTCAGGTTTTGCTACTGGAAGGTAGATTAATGGTGTAGCTTTATAGTTTTGTTGTTTCAGAAATTATTAAAGACAACTTTAACAGCTGGTATTGTAGCTGCCCTTCTTGGAGCCAGTTTTGGCTGCATTTTAGAAATGAGCCTCTGAACCTTGTATCTTAGTATTTGTGTATGCAAGATAATACCTGATTTTCTATGTTATTTATATAAAAGTAATCCAAGTATCTATGCATGTGCTACTGTTCCAGTGAATCCAAAATTAGAACTGAGGCTTCCATTGTGAGGTACTGAAATCTATAGGGATTTATGCTACAGGCTTGTCTGTTTCTTGCCTCAAAAATATTTGGATGTAGATACTTCTACCACACACTTTCATGTAATCTTTTTAATGTTATGTTCAATAAGGCTATATGAGTATTGAAAAGTATTTGTACCAATACTGACTTCTGTGCCATATATTTGCTTAAAATGTTTTATTTGGGACCTCACTTCACAGCTTTCATTTGGTGAGGATCCTAACTTACCATGCAGAAGATCTTGTTTCAGCTTCTAATCTATTATCTTATCATCGAAATCCCCCCCAAAACTTCTCAAACATCAAAGCACTTTTTCTAAATATATTTTTTGCTTTACATCTGCTTCTGGATTTAACTGACTCCTTCCTGTTGTGTCTATTTTTGCCACTTTTTCTTTGTGTGTCTCATTGCTTTGTTTGTCTTCTCTAGTCTGTTTTTGTGACAAGAAGACCAGAATTATTATTCTTTCCATTTTAGTTGTATCCCTCTAAAGCTCAGTCTGATAATTGGAACATTTATGAAAGAGCATGTCTGAACAAGTGTAAGTGCAAGTATTCCTTATAGATCCCAGTAAGAAAGGCACTCAGACTCTAAGGTATTGATTAAAATACCATTTATTGGAGATAACATGTGAAGGAAAAAGCATGTAGCATAGACAGACTTATGTCCCTTCAGATGCTGGGAACCCAGAGTTGTACAGCATTAGACAGACTTCTAGTCAGGGTGTGCCATGCTGCGCAGATCCTGTCCATGGTGATGTTCACCAGCATTGTGGTCTTTAGAGCTTTTATAGGCTGTTCTTAGAAGTAAACAACTCTATTCATCATTTCTGTAACCAAGCAAAAGGATGTTATATGAAAATGTGCTGCCTTACTTCAAGGTAAGATGAGATGTGCAGGTGTTATAATTGCCAGGTGCCAAGTGGGAGTTATATACAGGCTTCTATGTTGCAATTAGTTGGCTAAATTCATCTAGTGGTCAGCTGATAAGTACAGCACAGGCCTGCACTGCATCAAGTCTACTGTTACACCGTTCACTAATTCCTTGATATACTATAGTTTTCCAACTAGGACCACTACAACAGGAACTGAAGTCAAAATGATGTCATTGGTTTTAGATCAGCCTCCTAATTATGCTGATGAAGTCTGCATTCCAACTTACCTTTGGAATAATTACATTTTTAATAGAATTTGTTTGTATTTACTGAATAAGGTGCTCTTAAACTGATACGAGCATCCACAAAAAAGCTGAAAGCCATAATGGACCTGTAAACCTGCAGTATGAAAAATGAAGGGACTCTGACAGCTTGGAGTATATGCTACTTTTGTTTCCTGCTTGGTCAGAGTGTAAGGCTGAACTGAAAATTTTTGTTCCATTACTGTTATAGCTATTGTATTTCTTCTCAGTCTAGTGTGTTTTACTCATTTCCTTTGGTTTTCCTACCTATCTTCTGGTTTCCTGCTATTCCTTTGCACAGTTGAGTACACTACCACCCTCTGTGGAAATTCATTGTTTATTATTCAGTACTGTCTCTATGCTTAGTCAAATACATGACTGTACATGACTGACAAGTGCTAAACTTTTCAGTTTTAAAAACTCTTAAGATTTTACAACTCTAACTTTTCTGACGTGTTTTTTGTTCTTTGCAGAAAAGATACAGTTTGGCTGTTGGTCCTCCCAAAAAGGTTCCAAAAGTCAAGGGTGTAGAGTCTGCAGCAGTGCAAGCATTTCTCAGACGGAAAGAAGAAGAAAAAAGGAAAAAAGGTAACTATTGAAGTTGTCCAAAATATTTCCTACTGGTGAGCTTCATTCACTTTTTAGGACTTTTCCTCTTGCACATACAGCTATTTGTCTGTTCCTTGAATTTAGGCACACAGCTGATGCTAAGTGAAAGATGAAGAAAAACTAAGGATTAGGGATGCTTTTATGCTTTCTTAGGGATTTAAATATTAATCAGCTATCCTAGCTTTTACTGTCAGAAGTCAAGAAGTAGTTAAGGTGAAGAGACACTGCAAGAAACCATGCTGGATTTCTGGTTACTTCATAACTTTGCAAGGCTGTATTTGCGTCAAAACAGAGTTCCTATTGTTCACAGTGCTGTCTTAATCTGCTGTATCAATACAGTCTGAATTTTAATTTTTACGGCAGAAGCTTTGTGCCACAATTTTTTATTATTTACATTTCCTTTAGTCTATAGAAGAAACTGACTGCATTGTTTCTAATGCTCACCCTCTGTTAAGGGTAGCCGAATCCAGTGGACTGGCAGGCCCAGGGGATTCCTCCCCTCCATGAGAGTCTGCACCTTATCCCTTTTTTCAAAGTCTAGCCAGAAGCAAGACTGAGCATGAATTCCAAATAGGCACGCACACACACTCTGTATAGGCACGGCCATTGACAAATAAATTAACACAGGCAGCAGGACAGCGCCTTTACAGGCACCTACATAAAATGCAGCATGAATAGCCCAATTCTGTTTCTAGGGATTGATGTTCAGGGAAACTCCTTTTCCTGGGTCTTTTTGGTATTTGGCCCTTGTAGCCTGTGTGTCGCGGTATCTGGCCCCCAGACCTTTCATCTTGTTCACCAGCTAATTCAACTTGAATTTTGCCAGTAGATCATGGCCACTGGTACTCAAAATGGAGCACATGCTTGTGCAGGAAATAGTTTAGTAAGAATATAGGACAGGCTGTGGAGATCTGGCACAGGGCTCTGCCAGGCAAGTACTGACCAGCAGCTTGCGTGCCTCTGTCCAGCTCCTTCTCTCTGCTCCTCCTCTGCTGCGATGTGCACACTGTTTTCCAATACTTGTTCCTCCCTGATCCCTCCCTTTCTCCACCTTCACCTAAATATCCAATAGTAAGTTCTGTACGATCACAATTCTCTTGCTCAATCCCAAAATTTCCTTCCCTTCTTCAGATATCCTGTGTGAAGTCCTGTACTTTACACAGTAGTTCCCCTTAGTTTGCATAGCGTTATGGAGAGAGTCGCTTCTGTTGAATCACCTTAGTGGGTTGTGCAATAGTGGCACTGCCTTAATTTTTCATCTTTGGATTTTAGGAGTAGCTGATTCAGGTGGATTAGGTTGTCTAGGTCCCCTGCCCTCTTACCAGACCTCTGATCACTCTGGTCTTTGTTTCAAATAGCTGTTAGCCAGATATCCATAAACTTATGTCTTAAATGTCTTAAATCAATTGGAAGTAATTGAAACTAAAAATAGAGTGCTTTTGCATAACTTTCTCCTGGTTTTCTTCTACAGCACTGGAAGAAAAAAGAAGGAAAGAAGAACTCTTGGCTAGACGTATTGAACTGAAACATGACAGAAAAGCAAGAGCTATGGCTTCGCGAACGAAGGATAACTTTTACGGCTATAATGGCATTCCTGTTGAAGAGAAGCCTAGAAAGAGGAGGACTTCTGAGAATGTTGCTCAGGTTGCAGAGGCTGAGTACACAACAGAAGATGAAACTGAACAGTTTGAATACAGTCAGACTGAATCTGAGCATGAGCAAGAGGAATATGAAGAGAAACCAGCCAAAGCTGCAGTGAAACCAAAGGTGCCTCCCAAAAGTGCACCAGCACCTCTGAACTTCACAGATCTTCTAAGGCTTGCTGAAAAAAAACAATATGAACCAGTGGAAATAAAAGTAGTGAAAAAGATAGAAGAGAGACCCAGGACAGCAGAGGAATTGAGAGAGAGAGAATATTTGGAGCGCAAAAACAAAAGAATGGAAGTGCAGAAAGAGAAAAAGAAAAGCGAGAAAGAGATTAGGAATACAGGTGCATCCAGTTCTTCAAAAAAAGTGACTTCTCAGAAAGAATCTGTAAATGCAAAACTTAGCAAAAGCTCAATAGATAAACATTCCTCTCCAAAAGGCAGTCTGTCTTCTATGAGTGGTGCTGATAAGAAATCCAAAGCACCAGCATTGACTGAAAAGCACTCACGGTCGTCGTTATCATCCAAATTCAGTCAAATGGAAAAAGTTAAAACTTCACAAAATGGCTCCTTAAAGAGCTCTACTGGTAGCAGTCATAGTAAATTATCTGTTAATGGTATAGGAAAATCTGGCTCCAGCACTCATGTGCCACCCTCAAAAGCAACAGCCAATGGGGCCCAGAGGCTGCCGTCTGCTAAAGAATCTAACCTGAAAAAATCTGCCCATGGCAAACTGGGAAGTGCTGCAGCCCTTCACTGTGAAGTTAACTCCAATGCAAAGCGGTCAGGTAGCAGTTTAGGAAAAGGAGGACCTGGACATCCAGGTGGCGGTTCAAGTACAGGACCTGGGCGATCAAGCAGCAGCTCTGGTGTGGGACCTGGGCGGCCAGGAAGTGGTTTGACCGCAGGACCTGGGCGACTGGGCAGCAGCCCGGCTGTGGGACCTGGAAGGCCAGGCATCAGTTCAAGCGCGGGACCCGGGCGCCTGGGCAGCGGCTCAGGCATGGGACCTGGAAGGCCAGCTGGCAGCTCAAGCACTGGACCTGGGCGACCAGGCAGCAGCTCAAGCATGGTGCTTGGGCGAGCCGGCAGCAGCTTGGGCACTGGTCCAGGGAGGCCAGGCATCAGCACAAATGCAGGACTTGGGCGAGCTGGCAGCAGCTTGGGCACTGGTCCGGGAAGGCCCGGTGTCAGCACAAACACAGGACCCGGGCGACCAGGCAGTGGCTTGGGAACAGGACCAGGAAGGCCAGGTGTCAGCCCAAGCGCAGGACCTGGGCGACCGGGCAGCGGCTTGGGTACACCTGTAAAACCTAAGTGTACTGTTGTATCAGAAACAATTTCTTCTAAAAATCTAGTCACAAGGCCTAGCAACGGACAGATTAATGGAATGAGACCTTTTCAAGGGCATAGACCAGTGTTTCATCCACAAGGTATGAAGTTTTACAGCAAGTAAGATCTTTCAACCTAGGTGTTATTTCCTCCATATTTTTGATATGTCTGGGTTGAGGTCAATGAGGGCCTCTAAAAATTGTAGATGCAATTAGAAAGATGTGGATAAAATGCCATATTTGCCTTTCAAAGAGTGCATTTAACAGAATGCTTTTTTTCCCCCCTTTGCAACTTCTTATTTGTTTTCACCCCTACCCACACTGCCTGAAATCAGGACCTGGAGGGTAAAGTTTTTACATGAAAGAAAACTAAGCAGCCTAGGTAGATGTTGGCATATGAATGGTGTTAAAAGGGAAAGAATTGAAGGATTCACTTCCTGCATCACTTAAATTTGCAGTTACTCATAAAAATTTAGTAGTGCTTTAAATAACAAATGCTTAAAGCAGTAAATAAAAAAAAAAAAATAGAACCTCACAACAAACCTGTGATTGAGTGTTGCTTAAATGTTCTGGCAAATGAATGTTTTGGCAGTGAATTTTACCATCAGTAAGTGAATAGTTTTAAAAACTGGTTTTTGAACAGAAGTAAAAAGCATGGACTCTTACAAATAAGTGTCTAGAAAACCCTGAGTCTGAATAAGAACATAGACTTTTGTCTGGTAGCTCACTCAGGATGCAGCTGATGATACTGATATGTAATCTTCCATAACACAGCTTAGAGGAAATATTTTCTTTTACTGTGTGTCTTAGAATTGTTAATTAAATTAAGACAGAACATTTTCACCTTGAAGCCCAGAGTTATAAATGTCTGTGCTCAGGGCACAGCCAGAAGTACTGTAAAAACACTTGCTTATGAAGAAGCAAATGTAGAAAATGACTGTGTTCTTAGACAAATTAATGTCGTTCTTCACTCCTCTCTCATTTAGGTCTTGGAAGACCTTCTCTCCCACCCATTAGTTACAAAAGGCAGATAGATGATGATGATGATGATGAATACGACTCTGAAATGGATGACTTCATTGAAGATGAGGGAGAACCCCAAGAAGAAATATCAAAGCATATTCGGGAAATATTTGGATATGACCGGAAAAGGTAAGATAGCCCAAGTTAATTTTAAGATATCACAAAACAAACTCTTACAGAAATTATAGTTCAAAGAATAAAACTGAATATTTGAGATGAATGAGTAAATTCTTGGCATCCATAAATGTTCTTGCGTTGCAGAAAGTTAAACATTAGAGTTGCTTCTGTACAGAAGGGATCTTGACTTTTCATGCTGCCTGCATGCTCTTCTGAGGAGCAATAAAATTTGGTGCAAATGGGACAACTGGAAAACAAAACACTGTTTTCAATTTTTCATGTGTATAACTCCTAAATCTTTTCTGTCATTGGGCGTTCTACTTTCTACAGCAGCCTGTAATACTTCAGAATATGTCAAATGCAGTTGCCTGCTGAACTGCTGAATGCAATGGTGTTAGCTATTTCATAGGAGAATCTAACTTGGTGTATTTGGGTAGGAACTGTTGGAAAATGAAATCCCTTATTTGGCTTGTTTCAATACTTTCCTCTTGCCTGACAATAAGGTATAACAAAGCAAGCATTTTAATGACTTGGAACTTTAATTCTTTCAAAACATTAAAATCTAACAGTAAATGGCAAGATAATTTTCTTTTTTCAAAATAAAAAATGTTAATTCATAACAGCCATACATGATCATGTTTTATTTTTAGTGTGCTAAACATGAATATTCAACTTCCAGATACAAAGATGAAAGTGATTATGCCTTACGTTATATGGAGAGCAGCTGGAGAGAGCAACAGAAAGAAGAAGCTAGGAGGTATGCACAGATTTAAATTTAAATAGAAGGTGTGTATGTGGGGGGGGAGTAGTTTGTCTGAAGTCATGGAGCAACTTAGAGTGGATTCTTGCTGATTAAATGTATCCCTGAACATAATACTACTTATAGCAGAGGTAAGTCTCGCTGTTTTTGACAGAAAAGCTTAGGTACAAAGATTAAACTTGGGCAGCCAGCCTGCCAGTGAAATAATGGGTGTAGTAAACAAATCTGTGTTCATTTTAATTATGTAAGTTTTGCTTGCAAAAATTATACCAACTTAAGCCCCAAAATATTTCTACAAATACTAAAAATTCCAGTTAAAATGCTAAACCCTTAAATTTGTTCCAAACACTGCAATACTCTGCTAGTCCTTGAGGATGAAGGAGACTTCTTAAAATTATAAAATATCTGTACAGAGTAATTTTATATATAAATAGTGATTTCAAAATGACTCTATTTTCATATTGGATTCAATCATGATTTCAGCCCCTAGACCTGTGCAAATCTTAACTGGCTATTACAGAAACCTGGCCTTAACCATAAACTTTTATTTTACTTTTTTTAATGCTAGATGGAGGATGTGTGAATGATACAGTTGTCAAAGCTTTGACAAGTTGTACAGTTGTTTTTTGTAGGTAGTGGAAGATATTGGAAATATACTGAGTTACCAAATTTTTTTTTACTGAGGTTTTTTGCTATTCAGATGGGGCCTAGAGTACTGGAAGCTTGTATCTTCAAATTTAGTCAGTGTCCTTATTCCCCCTTGTTCTTGGGAATAGCTGCAGGTCTCACAGAGTTAAGGTAGTCTCTTAAATGGAGTTACAAGAAACAATTGGAACGTTACAGAGGTATTGCTCTTCACTGGGTTCTCTTACTAGGCATTTGGAGTGAGGTTTTGCGAGATTGAATACCTGGCTAATTTTTAACTACACTTTTATAAAGGGAAGGTATGAATCTTGACTATAATTTTGAGTATAACTTTTTTCTATCCCCAGCTACTTTTCCCTGAGATTTTTGTGGTTAAAGGCATTGACCCTTAAAATAAGAAGCTCTTTCTAACCAAGCAAGCGCACTAAAATTATAGTTGTCATGAAATTTTTAACTTAAGTGATGCTTCAAGCCAGAGTTTGATTACATATATACTTGATATATTTTTTTATTCTCTTAATTTGGATGACTGCAGTTTCCTGAACTCAAATTATTTCCTCAATTTGTTTAGGCATTAAATCTGTTTTAGAGCCTGTATTGGAGTAGTTACCCAGAACAGTTGAACCAGGATAGATTGTCATGTTGCTCCTCCTTTTGTATAAAGGTACAAGCTACCTCGCGCTGCTTCAAAATGAACATCAGATACACAAATGCACTTTGTAGGCCTACGAGCTGAGGCGGTAGCTTCTTCATACCCATTCCTAGTATGAAACCAGCAGGACTATCCAGCCTCTGCCCTTTATTGAAGAGGAGGCCAGTGACTGCTGATACTGTTGACATAATTATTGACTATCTGTTTCGATGTACTGACTTCTAGGAAGCGGAGGAAACTAGGCAGGGAGATAACTAGAACATGCTGTGTTCTGCAGTGCCTCCTTCATGTGCCTGTTCACCAGGGCCCTTGCAGCTAGATGGACCGAGGTAGAATGTCTTGCCCACAGTCAGGGAGTCGCAGCACAATCGGTTGCTTCTGTTTCTGATGTCTGTTCTCACCCTTGCCAAGATGAAAGGTTTAAGTGGTTCTTAGCAGGACTGCCTCAGATCAACTTCTTGCCATGATTGCATGTGAGAGTTAGCTTGGGAAGAACTGATTGACACTATTCGTTTTATTCTCAATAAAGAATGACCTCTCAAAGTCAATTTTTTTCATAATGTTGACTTTTCTCACCAAAAAAAGTTAAATCTTTCTGAGAATATTTGACTGTTTCAGTGATGAAAATCTTGATTTCTTTGTACACCTGTCATTCTTAAAGCTGTATTCTTAAAATTAAAGAATACCTATGATTATTGTTGAACAGTTCTAAAATATTTTTCCTTAAATCAACTGTGATAATTTTAGGATTGTTAAGGGAAAAAGCAGAAGTCAAACGTAATGTTTCTTGAGTAGCACTTTGTAAAGGAGCTCATCTTCTTTGGCAGCTTGAGACTTGGTGTTCAGGAGGACTTAGAAGAACTGAAACGGGAAGAAGAGGAATTGAAACGCAAGAGACAGTCAAAGAAGCTGAGGACACGTTAACTGACTTAAAATGGTGTTGATTTTGTTCATTTTTCTGCTACCCTCTGCCTCCATACATCTCTTACTCTATTTCAGTTTCCATTTGCTTGCTAGAGGGCAAAAGAATGTGTAAAGGGATGAAAATACTGAAAAGCAAGGCTTTAGTTTGGCCTAAATAAGATATTTATTTTTAATACTTGCCAGGGTTGATTTTTTTTATGAAGAAATTAGTGCACTAATGCATATTAAGGGGAAGAAAAATCAGTAAAGATTTCCATTGATGAAATCGATTGTTCTAGATGCCAGCAGAAATACTGACTAGCTATGCACTGACTTGCAACTGTGTAGGCCCATAGACCAGTAAATCAGTTTTGCATTCACTTCAAAAAAGAATAACATTCTTGTTCCCTCTTATTTTTTGAGATGTAAAGAAATTGCTTTATATCCTGCTCTCAATCTCCTGAGATGGGATCCCTCAAAGTATTGAAATAGTATCTTCCGTACAGAACCGGCTTGGGTGGGTGTACATTTCAGCTATTGCCACAGATGTTCAAAGCAATAAAGTGCTAACATTTTCTGATTTTGAGGACTGTGTGTCTTAACATAACCAATTAAAAAAAACCTAGAACCTCTTTTATTTCTGACAGTGCGTGTCACTTGCAAATCGTGCAGTTATAGAAATGACCAAAAAATTACGTTGGCTTTTGCTGTGCCTGGAATTTCAATGCCAATCTATTTCAGTATGATAAATACACATCCTGAAAAAAGGAATTTCCAGTGTTTGTATGTAGCTTGTGCTTTTGGGCTCAAGCATATGCCTAGGAATTCTTTTCCTGCCCTGTAAATCTTCAAGTTTGTCTAACAGTTTCTGCCGCTTTAACAAATTAAGTGTACAGTGCACATTGTTTTCTCTTGCATTAAAAATCAGGTGTTTGAATTATTTAAAATGTGAAGCAGTTATTGAATTAGGTTCACTGTTAGGAAAGAACATCAGAATGCAATTGTGTCACTATGTTTGAAACTCTGATATTAATGACTTCATACTACTAACATCTAGCAAGTGATTCTGATTAATTTCATCAAACAAAAAATGTAAAATGATAGTATCATGAGAGTTCAGTTACCTGTTTTAATGTCCATATTTGCACATTATTTCCATCTATGCATTTAAAGACTGTTTCCTTCAGTAACTGAGTTTGTTTACAGTTGGCACAGGGGTTCATGCAAGTCTACAGGGATTGCACTGAGAGTCTGAATCTCAAATCTGGTGGTGCATTTACTTTGATTTCTGCAGGTTCCCTTTCAAAGCTCACCAGTGTCACTACTCACCTTTGCCTCAGGCCCCAAGCCTTGACTGACAAGACCTCTGGCTTTAGCTGCTTAAGCAGTTACTATGTTTTAATACTAGAAGTATTTGGCAAAGTACTACAAAAGCTTTGGGTATATGTTGGGAGGGGCGGGGGGTGAGGGAAGCTAATGAACAACAAGGAAAAATTACTTCCTGAGTAGAAAAACAATGAGAGAACTTTTCCTGTCAGGAGACAATTCAACAGTGCTGCCTTCAGAAATAGCACTTCAGACAGCAAGCTGTAAGGAACAACTTTGGAAGCTGCTGAAGTTTAAATATCTGACTCTTAATGTAAGAAAAAACAAATTTGCCTTTTTGAGTCATTTTCTGTCAATGGTGTAGCATTTCACCGCTTCAGCGTAACACTGACATGAGTAAGCTATTTGGATGGATACTATGAACTAATTCAGTATTAGTTGACAGGGAGCCCAGATGAAGGTAACTGCGTCATTGCTCCTCTGAATTTTTAACTTTCTATACTAACTAATAAAAAATGTTTCTCAGTGTATACATTTAAGACCATGCAAAATAGTGTAATCTCACTGCTTGTCTATAAATGTGTGACATACTCGCTCTGCTTAAAGGGACCATCTAAAACTGTTTTCTGTTGTAGTTGCTAGAATTATCCATTCAAGCCAATGACTACCGGGACCATGATCAAGCTGCTGGGTTTTGTGTTTTATAGCAGCTGGAGGAAGGCTCTAGGCCTTTGACCCAGATAACTACATTGGTTGCAAGCAATTTCCTGCATGGTTGAAAATACAGGCTCTTCTGGAATGCAAGAACTGTATTAATTCAAAATTGGTTCAGTCTGGAATTAAGTCTGCGTTTCAGATGAATGCAAGTTAAATAAAACCCTGATTTTTATTTATGTACACAGTAGTGATACATTTTAATTCACTTTATACAAGATCAGTTAAATTTCTTAATCTGTAAAGCACTTTGTCATTTGTCTTGTAGATGGTGACTGGAATGCACTCTGCTCTGCCAGCCTCTCTAAGACACTATACCTGTGTTTTTCTTCACACAATAATCATTGTTTAAATTTTATTTCATATGGAAAAATTACTCAAGAACATGTTTGTAATTTTACAATCAGGAAGTACTTTCTCATAATTGGCATGGGATGATAATGGTTTTCAAATTTTGTACAAATGATTGGGTTTTAATGTTTGCATTTGCTGCATTTTTTCTGTAAATTGACTAGGAAGGTACTAAGAATTTGTTTTTTAATTCCTGACCTTGTATTCAAAAATGCTTACTGTTTACCAGATAATTAATTTTATTAATCTAAAAAGAGTACATGAGTACTCTTCCAAAGTGCATCTGAATTTGAGGTTAACTAAAATTGGAAGAATGGTTATATTGGTTTATGAGGATCTGATGTTAAGCTAGTGATTTAATTGTATTTAATGAAATTCTGGTTTGGTTTTTAGACTTTTAATTCACTGACAATGTGCCTTTAACTAAATTGTGTCAAAAAGTAATGAATGAATGTAGGAGCATAAAAAGGTTGTTCAGTTTCTGCTATCTCAGATTCTATATCCTGAAACTTGATAGTGTGAAATGACAACAGAGTTTTCATAAAACCCTTCCAGGTCTGGTTTTGATTGCACAATTACAGTAGCTACTTCTTAACTGATGATAACGCTAAATCAAATGGAGGGCACTTTCTATTAACGACTACTTTTTTGAAAATGTCTTGTATTTACACTTGAGCTGTATTTACACTTTACAGCAATGTCTTTTGGAGGCCAGGGTTTTGCATATCACAGGAAGCCTTAGTGTGCAACTCTGTGCTGTGCTTTAAAATAAAAATCTTTCAAGAAGTATATGAGATCTCTATGGAAATCTGGATTTATTTTTGTGTAAAGCCCAAAATATTGTCCAGGCAAACTAATTTTCTATTTTTTTTGCATTTTGTAACTTAATCTAGTAGCTGATACATATTTCTAGATATAGCATATTTCTGGAGACCAAAACATGTCAAAAAATAAATATATGGAGAGAGACTGGTGTTTAAATTGTGATGAATGTACTTCTATTTATTTTGGTGAGTGGGTGTGATGCAATATTAAAGTGTTAGTGTGTAAATAAGGGTGCTTCTAGTTTTAGCCAATGATTTTCTTTGGGGATATCAGCTGTGCACAATGTCTTTTTACACAATGTGACAAATCAGGTTTAAAAACTCTTACATAGCTTAACTGTTTTCTGGTGTTGTCAAGAAAGTGTATACTTTTGTGCAAACACCAAATGCATATGAAAGTTTTGCAGAGTATGTATACAATAAATTACAGGCATTAAACACTTTACTGCTATTTCGCATTGGTCTATTTTATGCAAGGCTTTTCAGAATTCTTTTCTGCTGTGTTTTGCTCTGAGCTGTCACGTGAAACACGCTTGATTTTTCTTCAGGAAGAATTATTTTCACTTTCTCATGCAGCCACCAAGAATTACAAAAATTGAATGGAGTCACTTAAACATTCAGAAAAGATCTGAAAATCAGTAGGGTATCTGGCAGCTTAGGCCTGAGGCATAATATATATATTTAGAGGAATGTGTATTTTAGAATGGTGACAATATTAAAAAAAGTGTAGCTTGCCTTTAATTTCTTCAGAATGACAATGGATTTATCTTATCCTGCAGTTTCATAAACAGCATCTTCCTCTAATTCTTTTATTCCCAATTCAGGTGATAAATATATGTGGGAATACAGATAGAACAAGCAATGTTTTCTATTTTAAAATAGCCCTCCAAGTGTTAGATCAACACTAGCCCTCAAGAGGGGCTTAAAATATCAGTAAGCGTGCATGCTTATAGTTAATCATCCTTTGGATGCTAATTCCATTTTTGGAATCACTTATTTCCAAACAAGTGTATTCTGTTCAGGTGGAAGGTAATTCTATACTGAGTTATTAGCTTAATCCAGCCAACAGTACTGTTAACTCTCTGGAAGCAAAAGAACTATTTTACTTAAATTTTAAAAAATTGATTCCCTTGTTTGAGGGCAATTTTTAGTTCTGCAACTAAAACTTTAAGCAGGCCACTAGACAGATCTGAAATAATAACTTTAGTCATCCAATAAATAGCCTTTTCTCACCAGTTTAAATGTTTTTAAAAATATTAAATTTTCATGAGCCTAAGGATCTAAAAAAAAGTTTAGCGTACTTTGTGGGGTGAAATTAAAGATGGAAGAGGTTTCTGAAGTAATGAAGCATCATCAGTTTAGTGGCTGACCATCTCTGTCCATGACTGATGAATGGTTTTCCCAAGATATCTGGTGATTAACTGACTTTGGGGGTTTTCTCTGTTCATAGTTGTGCAAGTCTCAGGAGTTCTTATATCCTGTTCCCTGCATTGACAAATGCCTAATTTTTTTTATACCTTTGTGCCCAGCTTCTCCAAGTTTCTCAATTGAGGAAAGGCAAGTATCTGATACCATCTCTTAAAGCGTTGTCTATGTGGATGTTCAGGGCAATTGGTAGCTTAAAGAGAGTTAAGATTGTGGGCTTGTTTGTTTGTTTTTCCTCCTTAAAAGTACGGTCTTGCTTCTGACTTGACACGCACCCAGTGAGGTTAATGTTCCAGGCTTTATAATGCACTCAGAAAATATGAGCACATGCATATGCCCACACTGAGTGCAAGAGGATGGTTCAGTGCCTTGGATGTAAAGGCTCTTGGTAACTAAGACATAGAAATTCATTATCAAATTGCTGTATACAGAAGTTCACTTCTCCATTTGGAAAGCGCTGAGTGTGCATTGAATGTTGAAAACCACTGGTTTCTTACCCTGAATTCATGTTTTGGTTTAAATAATTCAGTTAATTGACAGCAAGGCCAGAATGGACAGAACCTGCTGGTGAACTGAATTGTTCCTTTGTTTGATGCTGTGTGTAGCAAATTTAAGCCCTCTTATTGTCTGGTTACAAAAATAGTGCAGATGCTGAGTTGGCATAGCCTCACCTGTTGTGATTTTTAAAATGTTGTATTTCTGCCACATTAATATTCTATGGCAATCCTGGCAAAATGTTTCATTCTTCTACAAAATTTCATTTATGAGATCTAGCAGTGACCCACATGCTCAAATAAAACATACCTGTTACACTAGCCTTTGGTAATTTTTAAGCACAAACCCCTGCTTATGTAGTGCAATCTCTTGTAAACCTTATTCATGGAGGAAGAAAAACAGACTTTTGAGCACTCATATGCTAAATTTTGAAAATGGATAGAAGTATGTGCTGAATGTTCAGAATTAAATGCCTAGCAAGATAATACAGAGGAAGCATCAGAAAGCTATTATCACAAACTGGTTATAACAAGGAATCAACTTTTTGAGGTTTGAGTAGATTTCCAACAGTGTGATTTATTTTTTTTTTGTCAACTTCAATTGTCATGAGATCCAAGTGTATTATAAGGCCTGAAACACTAGCTTCCGCAAATGACTAATATTTGCTATGGGTTTATGTCCTGAACTCCCTAAGACAACACTTGATGTACTTGCTGTTCTGGAATGAATAAAGGACTCTATTTATCCTTGCCATTTGCACAGCAGGGGTAGGAGCTTGGGTAAGTCTCCTTTGGCTATTGCTTTTACACAGAATGTGCAAAAAGCTTACATGATACCTGTGTCAAATGTGACCACAAAGGGTGAGTAGACAGCCCAGTCACATAAGCTCAGTCGTCTTCACAATTCACACAAAGACGCATTGTCATAACAGTCCTCTCCCTCAGCCAAAAGGAGGCTCCCCACAAACCCATTGCTAACCCATCTTTTGTTCCTTAGCTGTGCATACGAAAGGAGTTGCACTGCCGCAGCAATGGCAGCCTATAGTGCGTCCCATGGCCTGTTTACTAGCAGTGTGTAAAATGCTGGAACTCATGGCAAAACTTAACTGTTTTGTGAAAACTACTTGCTGCCTCATGCAGTCGGCAATAGAATCTGAAGTGCCTTGAACCTTGGTTTAAATTCAGCTTGGTTGGATAGGAGTACTTTTAGCTGATGGTTATGGAATGATGTATGAAATGAGTTGATTGTAGTGTCATTCATGCACAGATAACTTACTGGTTGTCCAGAGCAAAGGTGAACAGTGAGATAAATTATGCTCTTACTCATGATATTTCCAGAGCTGAAGGGTTCAGTAAGGATACTGTTGCTCTTGCCACTTGTATTGCACTTGGTCTTCATTTATTTCCAAAGCTTCAGGATCTGGGAGGATCAATCAAGCATACTTCAGAAGTGCAAATTTTGCTTATACCCTTTAATATTTTTAAGTTCAACTTGCAATTTCCATCCCATTACTATTAACTTAAACAGATCATATCACTGAGTGATTTTTCTCCACTGGAGAAAATTCTTTGAAACACTTCTGGAATTGTAGGTTTCACATTACTGAGAGAACCTTTGCCTTTTCCTTTGTCTTTGGTCTAAACCAGCGTAGCTAGAGATACAGGATGCCCAAAGTTAATTAGAAGAATAAGACTAGTATTTGGAGTGTGAAAGTTCAAGCTACAGTAAAGATGATACCATTTTCTTCTTTCCTTGTGTGTGGAGCTGAATGAAATTCGCAACAAGCCTTGTGCTCTAGAACTAGCCATGTGTTCTCGGAGATGTTGTCATTTTATTTTGCCCTCTTCCTTTGCATCTGAGTGACTGCAGCTCATTTTCTATCTAAATAGGCATCTTAACTTTTCTGCCAAATCTCAAAGAAAATATCTCAATAAGATAAACTTAACTGCTAGCAAAATACTATCTGTTTTGAATAGATGTGGCATGCTCTTAGGGAGAAAGGAGCTCTAATAAGTAAATGAGGAGTTGGAAGTATTGGGTATCTGCTCAATAAACACCAGCTTGGAGAATTTCCTATAGCCTGCTTGGCAGGGATAGGTGCAAAATGCTATAGCCACATTCAGAAAAGCACAATATTCCCAGTTCCACTGGCTTTACCAGGTTATTTGTGTTTAACTATACACTTAAAAGCTGCTCTAGAGCAGAGGCAGTGTTTGATAATGTAAGATGTGATCCTGAAAACTATTTCTTACTTTTTACCTCTAGAAGCCGCATAGAAACTTTGACTCGATACCAAATCGAAGAGATGTTAGAACTATGGCCAATAGTCACTCATATTGAGTGGAAAAAATGAGCCTTTCTGTAGTGGATAAAAATTGAATGCCTCCAGTAAGGATGGAACCCAGAATCCTCCAAGCTCTCTGGGTCAAGGAGTGCCACCTATCAATTCAATTTTATGTTGCCTAAACCCTTAAACTGAAACTATGCTGTGTGATTTAGTGAAGCCGAACACAGGAGCAGTATGTGGAACCATGGTGGAGACTCTTACGTGCGCACTACTAGACAAATAGATACTGTTTTCTGTCTTGAAATCACCCACACATGGCATACAGCAAAGCAGGTTTCACTTCAGAACTGCATTTAACAGAGCGCCCTTCTTGCTGGTGGAGCTATCAGTAGCTCTCCGTTTGGCCGCGTTCAGCTCCAGCACTACACTGAGTGCTTCCTGCTTGCGTCGTATTTCTTTGGCTCATTGGCATGAGTCTGTAAACAAACACAGAGTATATAACCTGCAGCAAGTATCTTAAAAATGACAGTCATACTGCTAGCTGGGCTAGGGAAGTCAAGGTAATCTTGAACTAGCTTAAGAAGCTGAAATACAGAAGGAAACTTCAGCAACAAATGGTAGAGATCATTTCTTTATCTGGTGTAAAATGGTATAACTTGATTTAAATGAAATGATGATTTATGTCAGATCAGGTTGGGTTTATAATATGGTTCTGCCATCTTCTGGAAAAGCAGAATCTGTTTCCTAAGCTGTCTCTCTCAGAAACTTTCAATCTTCTGTTCCACATGTCAAGAAGTGCTTTATGGAAATGGCAACCTGTCAGATGCGGGGAGGGCTGGTAGAGGGTGGTGCGTGGGGTAGGCAGGTACACTCTGCGTGGGCAGGATGCTAGCTTGCTAGCAAGAGATTTCATTACCTAGAGATTAGCTGGCATTAGAATCTGTTAATTTAATATGGAGTTATTCCTTGTAAACAACATTTAGAGCAGATTTTGAGTCAGAAAGCTCAGACCAAATTCTGAATCTAAAGGATCTGTAGTTTTGGTGCAGGCTAAATCAAGGATTACCTAAAACCCTTACATAGAAATGGTGTCTTTTATTCTTGAGAATATATAAGCACCAATGGTATATTATTACTATTTTGGTCTCTATGATTATTTTAGCTATGTATGCACACATAGATTTTAAAAAGTGTTTTCAGCCTGGCTAGCCTACTAATAACTGTACATATCTATCAGAATTTCCTGGCTGTTTTTACTGTGCAGTAAGGAGAGATTAAAAATTAAAATGTTTGAGATGAAAAATTTGAAAAGAATAAGTTATTCTCAAATGTTAGTCTGTGCTAGAGCCTTTGTGAAACAAAATGATTTTCAATTTGTCTTTTAAAAGGGTTTAGATGAAAGTTCATGCAGATGATTCTGTTACAGCTCATCTTAGGGTTCCCCACGTTTTCATCCTCCAAAACACTGTGTAGCCACAGAGTCTGTAGAAGGATGGGGTAAAGGTAGTTGCCACTGTGTGTGTCCAGACCTCAGGTTGTGGGGTTGCAGTAAGCTTTAATTTCCTGTTCTTGCTGCTCCACAGAAGTCAGCACGCAGGATGATTCTGGTGTCAGGACTCTACACAAACTTCCTCCCTCTCCTCTTGCGGGCAGGAACTTCTCTTGGTCTGCAGTGTTAGGGACACTGCACCTAGGACACGGCCAACCTGGCAGAGCAGGGCTAGGGGGCTTGGAGGTGGTGTGCCCAGTTGTTGCGATGTTTCCTGCAGGCAGCACCATCACACATCCTGCCTTGATAACACTCTCCAGGAGCTCCGGTGTGGTCCCGCTGCTGCGGCAGCCAGCTGAACCTGCCCTCTCCCTTGGATGCTGACCCCCATGGGACGCTGTCCTTCGAAATGCAGGCTTCTGCTCGCAGTGTCTGGCTGGGCTTTCACAACCCTCGATACCAGATGCTGTTGCTAAAAAAAACAACCTAGGCAGGATTCTCAAATGCAAGAGAGGAAAGTGTCTGAAAGACCAATGCATAATAGTCCTAGTAGCCCATCAGAGAAAAGGTAAGGGTCTGCGTCTTGTCCTTAAGCTCAGTTGTCTGTTAACACTGTCCCGTTCCTGGAAGTTGGTTGCATTGAATGTCAACAGCTGGAAACTAAAATATCCAAGAATTAAAACTAGTTTTGAATTTAGTGTCTGTGAAGATGGCGGATGCTGATTACCCAGCTGCTGTACGCTGCATTCATCGGGAGCTGTTGGGATTTTCAGAAAGGGTCTGCAGCAAGTCAGCACCTACGGTATGAAGGTCCTTTACTCTCAGAAGGTCCTCAGCCTCTCAGAACCACTAACGGCTTCTGAAGCAATTTCCCAACAAAATGACGATCTTTTTCAAATCCACTAACAACTCTTACCTTACACCCTGTGATATACTGTCTATAGTAGCTTGTGTCTCAGGAGAATCTTTTAATTCTGCCCTATGTTACACATACGGCTCTAATACTCAGAACACCTTGTTTTAAGAAGCAATGTTTAAAAATGATTCACTGAGAAAGCTCAAAAAGCAGATCCTCAGCGTGTTTAAGTTATCATACCTCTGCTAAACTACAGCCGTTTATTCCAGCAGAGCATCTACATCGTTGTCTGGAAAAAGCTGAGCTCATGTTATCGTCTTGTCTTGGGTCTCAGTGGCAGAGACACCTTAACATCTAAAAGCGTGGAGTTCTGCTAGCCGCCTTTTGTATGAAACCACTGGTATCTTTGCAGAGGGTCAGATTTGTTTTGAGCTCACCTCCAAGTACTTCTCCTTCAGCGTTATTCCCAAGATGAAAATCATCCATAACACGACGACCATTGTACGATACCTCGCAGAGCCCCCTCGCTGCAGATGTCCTGGGCTTGCGGTGGGTAAGGCGTGCTGGGGTCTGCAGTTGTTCCTGAAGGACTGAGCTGGAGCCACCCAGCTTGGTGGTCTTCCTTTGAGGCTCTGCATCTGCGCTGAGCGCTGAGGTTGTGATGTCATTTGTTATGTCACAGGCGAAAAGCACAGAAACTGAATGACATCAGCGAGCAGTAGATATAAGGAAAAATTTAATAAAAGCTGTTCTAAACCTTATTTGTTCTGGTATATCAACAGCTTCTATTCTTGGTTACTGCCTGTCTCAGGTGTTGTGTCAGCCAGGGAGAAAAAAAAAAAATCGTATGAGCTTTCATGAGGAGATCCTACTCCTTGCCAAAATGCGAGAAATATGAAACTATGAACTTTGGTCTGTTCTGTTCTGATCTTGCAGTATTCTAGGGGATTAGGGGACAGGAATTTGTCTATTTTCACCTACCTGGACCCACTGTATTTTCCACCAACTCCAAACTGGCCATCCATCAGACTCGCAGGTGCACTTTCTGAAGGGCAGTTTTCTGATATCTGTACTATGTGATATGACAGCCTTACAAAGCAAGAGTAGTATAGGAAAAGAAGTTCATTCCAGATTTTTATTTGCATATTTGAAACACCAGGTAAAATTGCAGGTCAATTGTGATGATATGAATGCAGAGGAAAGAAATGCCCAAATCCCTGTAATATCTGTATACGGTCTACTATCTGATATTCCTTTTTTATTACTGCACAGCCAGATTTCACTGAAAGTCTATGTTAGCTCAGTGACCGAAGAAACAAAAAGGAAAGGAGAAAAGTAGCCGGGAGTCATTTCTAGTGCTGTTAATTTGCTTTCTGCGGGGGGAACATTTGTTCCTGCCCCGTGAGGGCTCCCATGTTCTCGCACAGATTTGCGTTCGCGTTCAGCGCAGGACAGAGCAGCACGTACTTCAGGACACGCGTTTGCTATTCCTGGCCGCGTGTGCTAGCAGCTAGCAGCTGCCCAAAGCACAGCAGCTGGGAAACCGCACAGCCCTGGTTACACGTGCTATGAATATCTGGTGTGAAATAGTCTTCCCTTATAATCTCGAAGAAGGCTGCTGGGCAGCATAAGGAGTTTTCCATAGATTTCAACATCCTTTAGATCCGGCCTATAATGCAGATGTCAGCACGCCGCGCCATCGAGTGGAAACGACGCCGCGTTGTCTGGAGCTTTTTATATGCGTCACATGGCCCTGACAGGATTTACTGTTGTTTAACTAGGAGTTAATGAAGCCTTTACTTCCACGCAGGGGGTAGGCGGCTGTTAACGCAGCTATGTTATGATTATTATTATTTACTCTCCCGCGCAGGGGCGCTTGGGAGGCGGAGGCGGCCGCGGCCCCGGCCCGCCCCGGCAGCACCCGCCGCCGCCGCCGCCATCATGGAGCTGTGCGAGGAGGCGCTGAGGAAGCAGCTGGGCAAGGTGCGCGCGCCGCCGGGAGGGGAGGGGGCGCGCGGGCCCCGCGCCCGGGCGACGGTTAAACCGTCACCGCCGCGCGCGCGCGCCCGCCTCCCCTCCCCTCCGCACCCCGTCACCCCCCCCCCCGGTCTGCGGGCGCCCCGCGCAGGGGAGGTGCGGGCGCTTCGCTGAGGGCTCTAGAGCTGGTGGGGAATATATATATATATATATATATATATATACACACATACATATAGTGATCTTTAACTACTGTTATAAAAGAGTTCTGCCCCGTTTGACCTGCAGGATTTACACTGTTTATGGAACTGAGTTTAAAAGTACGCAGCGTATAGTTTTATGGTTCTGGACACAGTGGCACGTATGGTGTGCGGCACGCTATTAAAACCTTGCTCTGAGTATAGAGTTACTAATTTCCTTGGGGGCTTTTCTGTGACAATCCCTGCATTAGTAACTCAATGCTTTATAAAGATGGATTCATTCTCATAGCATTCCTCCGAGGTAGAAATATGTTTGTTTCCATATGCGGAGCGGAGGTATGCATGCTTAAATGTCAGGCACGCCAACTAATTTTAGGTGAAAATAGGAAAGGGCTGTGTCTGACCTCCCTGACAAAGCTTTTCTGGTCTTTAGGAAAGAACAAAATATTTTTGTTCAGGAATGCCTCATTTATTTTGCCTCCTGCATAAAGAAAGGAGTTAACTGGGGAAAAATGGTTTTGATTTCACAGAGCAGCTGTAGATTTGCTGCTGTTTCAGGTTCATAGTCTTACTGAAGGGGTTGCGGATTTTAACTACTACTTTGGGACAGGTATTCCCATGCCGTGAGCCGTTCTTTAAGCCAGCGTAGGGCTGCAGTTGTGTTTGCTTAGGCCGGGGCTCCAGAACAACTCCAGACTTCCTAAAATGTGAAGCAGGTGCCGTAATCTGGGGAATGCAAACTATTTTTCACAACTGTCCGCTCTGGGAGGTTGCCAAGCTCGTGGAAGTTCAGGTTCAGATGGACTGGGGGTGACCTAAAAGAAGTAGCAGTAATTTATTCTTGCTGATAAATGCATTGAGATCACATTTCAAATTTCGGTATTTTTTTCAAGCTGTGGGTGGGTTTTTTGGGGGGTGGGAGGGGATGCATTATTCTGTATGAAATTTCTCGGCTATCAAGGACAGTTCAAGCATGGAAAATTTTCCCCAAGGTTAATTTCTCACACATTTAATACACTTGCAAAAATGGATCTCTTATGAAACTCTTTTAAAATGTGTGCAAGTGGATCTAAGTTTTTGGTAGTAACTGTGTCAGTAATATGACTTCTCTTTTCCAAAGGTTTTATATTCAAATATTGTTTGTAAATATTGCATACAGATAAGTTAAATTTTTCTAAGACTCCCCTCACAATGACTTAAAGGGGGATAAGGTGTATAAGGAATGATGTCAGAATTCAAGTTCTCATGCAGCAACAGCAAACCTGGGGTACTTTTAAAGCTATTTTGGTAAGGCAAGTGATATGTTAGATTGCATATAATGAGGAAAATTTGTAGTATAGAAAGATCTCTGAGAATTAATTTCATGCCAAAACTATTTATAATACTACAAGTAATTGTTAGCTGCCCCTTCTTGTGTTTCTACCTTCTTTTGATTCTTTCTCCCTATATCCTATAATGAAAGAAATTGCTTTTTGAAGTGGAACATTTTTTCTAATTCTTCCTTCCCTTCCCAGTATAAATTCAGAGACCTGACCATAGAAGAACTAAAGAATTTTAACAAGACCTACCCAAACTTCGTATTCTCCATGAACACCTACAGTAAGAAGTGATTTGGTTACTTTAAACTATTTCTTTGGACTTTTACTTGCCATAAATTCAGTTTGTGTATTATAGAGGCTAAATAGCGTAATTATCTTTCAGTTGTATTCCCATCTTTATTCTGACTTTCAGTGAAATTCTCTATTCCTCAAAGGAGGGGGGAAAAAAAAGCCTTAGTAACATTCTGGACTTGGGTGTTTCAGGTGCAGTGTATTTGATACCTCAAGAAAAAAAGGCAGTGTGTATTGGTTGTTGTGGGTGAGGTTGCTATATAAAATTCAAAATGATTTTTAAAATATCGCATTTTTAATTTCAGCCTTCAAAGATGGATCCCAGAAAGATCTCCTGAATTTCAGTGGCACTGTTCCAGTGAAGTACGGTAGGATTCATTGAATGTAATTTCCTTGCTAGTTACAAATCCAAAATGTTTCCGGTACTGCCTCCTAACAACACACTATACTGATTGGTCACAGAGAATCTTAGAAAAACATGTGGCTAAAGTAGGAGACATGGCTTCGGCTTCTCTGCTGTGGTAGCCAGATGGGAGACCGGGGTGGGGAAGAAGTGAGGGTGCTGCTTCTCACTTCCGGCAACCAAAGGGAGTAAGCTTCCTCCTAAATGTTTTGTAAAGAAAGTGGAAAGGCAAATTCAAACATATGAAAATGATGCCTTTAAATTTCTGGATTAGGCTGTAGTAGTATGTGTGTATGAGATGAGGCATCTTTTTTTCATTTTGCGTAGTATGCTCAGGGCTAATCTACACAGATTTGTGTCAAATACTGAAGAATGTGAATGAATACAAGTCTGCATATGGTTCCCCTTGGACTTTTGGAGCATTACCTATACGGGTCTTTGAACTGTAGCTTCTTTAAAGGTGACCATTAAGGATCTTGCATGAATTGGCAGAAGCCACTTCTACTCCATAAGCAAGTCTCTTCATGCACACATTGGCACTGAAATAAGCTATTATTAGATAAGTCAATTAGCTATTAAAAAACTCATGTAGCTGGTTTGAGATGATGTGTATGCTTTGCTTGTAATAGAGGATGCATGAACCCTGTGCTTAAGCAGAATTTAATCAGTAGCACTTAAATTTGATCCAACCCAGACTATTTTTATTAACTAACAGGAGTGATATAAATACTGTTCAGTTTGAATCTAGAAAGTGATTTGTCTGGCTTATTTGCTTTGTAATTGTGAAGTATGAATTGCATGCCTACACACCTGTTTTGCAGTGTCTCTTTCTAATGCCGAGGTTACTAATGGCTTTTGGTTTGTGTTGAACAGGTAATTCATATAACATACCTGTTCATCTGTGGATTATGGATTCTCATCCTTTTGCTCCCCCCATTTGCTTCTTGAAGCCAACTGCGAACATGGGAATTTCAGTGGGAAAACACGTTGATGCTCGTGGCAGGATTTATTTGCCCTACCTGCAAAGCTGGAGCCATGTAAGGCTGGAGTAGATAGCAGGGGAGGAAAGTATCTGGGAATAATGCATGATATCCCATGCAAATCAGTGGATGGGGTGGATAGAGTTTGGTTTCTTTTCTCTCTTCTGCATTGTTTGTTAATATTAAATATGTCATGATTACACAAAGAGAAGCAGAATGTTATGTCTCTTGAAATTACAGCCTTCAGCCAGTCTGAAATGATTGTAAGGAAAATTATTTTAATCTGAAGAAAAAGGGGATTGATTTTGTTACAAAGCAGTATATGCCTCGTGTGGTCCCTTTGATACTTTTGCCTTTGTCGCTGTGAATGACTAATAATACTAGACAAATTGAGTATCCCTGGAAAGTTCAGTGCAAGTTCCTGTCTTTTTGATAGAACTCTGAATGATTAGAACAGAGGTTCAAAAGCTAATGCTGTTGCTAAATATTTTATGCATTGCATTAACTGAATTACTTAAATATGTCTGACAGGCCAGTAAAAATGATTTAATGAAAGCTAGTTTTCTAAAATGGATGGGATGTATTTTTCATTATTAGTGTAGAAATTCCCATCCCATGGGAATTGCTTCTCTTGCTAAAATTTCTACTGATTTCAGTGTGTGTTTTGCCCAAAGAGGGAATGAATCTCCAAAAATCTGGACAGTTAAGTTCATCTGATAAGACTGAAGCTATCTTTAGCTGCAGTTTGTCCGGTTTATAATATTGGATGCTGCTATATCAAAGGCTTCCATATGTTCACTGATGCTTTCAAAATCTAGTTGCACTGATAATTTAAATCCTTGTTGTCCCATGCTCCTGTTTGAAAAGTCTCTCTTCAAAAAGTGATGCTTAAATAAGCTTAAATGCTTATGTAAGTGTAAAAGCTCTCTATAATTTGATTAGATTTTGTATAGTTATTCTGCTTTGTGGTTCTTTATGAACTACTGCAGTTTACAGCCAATGTAACTATGTGAAATAGCTAGTCAAGTGTTTTATATTTTGTGTTGCTGTATTCCAGCCTAAATCAACTGTCATTGGATTAATCAAGGAAATGATTGCAAAATTTGAGGAAGAGCTCCCTTTGTATTCACTGTCATCTTCTGATGCAGCCAGGCAATCCGAACTCCTGTCTTACATTGCAAAGATTACGGAAGGTATGGATTTTTTTCATAAGTTTATTTGTAATGTTCTTGGACAGTATGTATTTGTTGTTATTACTTTATATCACAAAGATGCCCACATAATTTTAATGCCTGGATTTTTGGTGTTTGCATGTCCACAATGTTTGGTATTTTTTGTTTATCTTAAAAATGCCTCTTGAATAGAGAGCTGAGGTTCTCTTTATTCAAATAAGCAGTTCTTTTTCAATATCTGCATTTAAACTTGCTGAAAAATGCTGTAGGCTTAGTATTGCTTGTTTGTAGGAAATGCTGTAACAAAACTCCATATGAGATCTTGGGGAAGGGAACTTTATAATAAAAAGTGACTTTATAATAAACAAACTGATTTTACTCGTTCATAATCATTCTCTCATAGATCTCATTCACTTGCAGTCTCACGTTCACAGTCACAAGTCCCAAAATCTGTCTGGCACAATCACTCATGCGCAACAGTGAGAATGAGTGATGTTGGCTATTGAGTCCACATCACATATCTTAGGTGGTTCTTGTTTGGTGGTGACAAACTGATTTTGGACTTGTCTTTTACACTCTTCAGAAGGGATGTTATTTGGCATCTTTTGCCATATTATATTATCTCACACACTGTAAGTTTTGGGCAAAAATCCTGAAGTTCACAGTTCTCTTGTTCTCCTTACCTGGGTGTTTTATGGTCCCCGTCCTATTCTTCATGATCTTGACATCTTTTTTTCAAGTTGCTGTTTTCCTCCTCTTTCTTTTAATGTAATCGCCTATGCTGGCCTGTAGCAATTAGCACAAACCTTGCCCTTTAACTCTTGTCCTGCGGTTTCCTCTGTGAATTGCATACATGTGCGTGTTTGTGAGCACGTGCATGTGCACACATGCACACAACACACATTTCCATTTGTAGTTCATTCATACCAATCTTAATATTTCTGTTACAAATCTTTATGCATTATACTAAGATTCGTTAGCAGCTGCATTGGATAAGCAACTTCAGATCATCATGCTTTAATCACATTCCATTTTGCACATCTTTTCAAAATTTGAAATCTTTTACAAATTTTCTGCCCATAGTATATACTCATACCTGTAACAGTAGCAAAGGGAGTATTGTTTGTATGGTCTTAGTGTCTAGCTCCTTAATATATTGTGCTTGTACTTTCCACCTAGTGAGAAAACATTCCTATCCAGAGAGGAATATTTGTTTTACCTGGTGGGAGTTATGATGAATTTTCCATGGCTAGCTAGGCTTGACCACTATTTTGAAGTATATGTAATTTGGCTTAACTCTGGCTCAGCCGTGATCCTTTATGAAGCAGCAATACTTGTATTGATATTTTACAGTGTGGACCAGCACTTAAGTTTGTAATTTTTTCTTTAATTATAGGAGAGACTGACATGAAATCAAAGGGTAAAATTGGTGGAGACAAAGATGGATGTTTTAACAAAATTACTGTGGTTGGAGCTGGAGATCTTGGCATGGCCTGTGTATTAGCAGTCGCAGCAAAAGTATGTGATTATTATGAATAGCAACAGACCTGATTAATATAGGGGCTTCCAAGCTAGTTCTTAGCTTCTTCCACACAGAAGTTAACTTAGCATTTTTAATAGTCATGTCATGGCTTATGTCATTTACCTCTTTCCTTCAGTTAATTGAGGGACACACAGAACAGAAGTGTTAGTTTCTGTCCTGTTTCTTCAGTCAGCTTTTTGAATACATAAGGTTGAATATTGAATTCATTTATTTTGAGAATCCATAGTTAAAGGGTTGTTGCCAAAGCTGTGGCTTGTTTACAGTTGGGATCTGCTAGCCCTCTAGAAGAGGATATTCTGTAGATGGTCTGTACTCTGTCACAGTTACACACTCAAAGACAACAGTAACATCAACATTTATAACTTGCCAGGGAAGGTTTTATAGGGCGGTTTGTTTGTTTGTTTCTTAATGCTTTATTTTCCAATTAAACTGATCAACTCCTTTATTCTTTTTTGTATGTTTTGATGGTAATTTTTGTGAGGTCTGCCCATACTGCTTGTTTTACATGTGATACAACAAACACTGTTTTGAATAGGAAAAATATCTTCTTTCTTATCTTCTCCCCCTTCTCTCCCCGCCCTGAACAAGTTTTGCTTTATTTAATTGTTGATCTGCATTATTCTTATTCATACAGGGTGCTGCAGACAAGGTGGTTCTTTTGGATCTTTCTGAAGGTGCAGCAAAAGGAGGAACCATGGACTTGGAGATATTTTCTCTGCCAAATGTAGAGATCAGCAAAGGTACTAGTTCTTCTCGTTGGAATGGAAGCTGGTACTGTACTGTCTGTGCTTGTGCTCATTTTAATGAGGACAGGACACCTAGGGAGTTAGAGGTTTTGGCATATAGCCATGTTTTAAAAAAGATGCTATTATCTTTTGATAGCTTCTCACTTTTCTTCATCTTTCCAGGGCAAAATTGGGAAGGGAGGGTTCAATGAAGCTTGCATTGCTTCTATTTCAGGCTTTTTTCATTCTGTTTATAGAGGTGTGTGAGTCTTACTTCCAGGGTAGGAAGCCAATACTGGAACTGGACACAAAGAAACACAGAGAATGAGACACTAAGCTAGCACTTCCGTGTTGCAGCTGCAAAAAGCAAAGGAAAAAAAAAATATATATATATATGTGTGTGTGTATGTCTATTAGGGAATTATAGATAGCTGTGACAGTACTGTTTGAAAGACTGATAAATAAGGCCAGCTTCAAACTTCAAAACATCACTTTCCAAACTGTCCTTCATTAAACATGCACATTGCCAATGGTTAGTTCTTCATTATTATCACTGCATATGCAAACAATTAGTCCTTAACAATCTTATTCTCAATTAGCTGTGAGTGTACAATAGGATGGAGCTGATGGCTACAGTCCTTGACGGTCTTAGTTGTGGATGTTGAGGTGATTAGGCTTGATCACTCTTCCACAGTGGAAGCTGGAATTGATTTGGGCAACTTCTTTCTTCCTCCTTTTTCCTCCCTTGTCCTTGGTGTTTTTGTGTTCCTTGACCCCTCTACAAGATGAAAAGGGGGGCTTTCATGTATTTTCAAAGTAATTGATCTTATTTTGGGGACAAGGTCTTGTTCTGGTTCCACCAGGCATCTTTTCTGCTTATTTTGCAGGATTATTCTGTTTCCACCTGATATTGTTGCTGCCTGATTTACATATTTGTTCTTATCTTGCAGATTTTTCTGATAGTACATTTTTTTTTCTGTACAACGATCTTGCAGCTATACACAAATCTCCATTTGTCCCTTTGTAGTTACCTATTGTTTATATATTTATGTCTAGCTGTGTTACAAAGAGTTTATACACTGTTGTTGGCTAGGCTATTAGTAGTGTTGCAATATTTCAAAACACTTATACACTGTCACCTGTTATTTTAGTGCGCTGATGTCTGGGTTTGAGGCAAGCTAATATTAGTTATATCCTGCTTAGTATGCTTCCAGTTGATAGGTGCACTAGGCCTCTGCTTTGGCTGCAGATGGTTTCAGAAGTGGTGTGACAATCAAACTGGTTACATTATTTCTGTGTCCAAGCTGGTCATCTGTGTGGTACTCAGCTATTCAGAGTTACCAGCTCAAGGCAGCACTGGCTTATGAACTTCTGCAGCAAATTTCACTGTGTGTTGCTTTGGGCTAATAAATAAGGATCTTTTAGGTGAGCTAATAAATAGGCTCCTGAAGCAATTTTTAGGGTGGTCTACCTGTTCTTGATTGAGTTAAAAGAACAACAAGAATATAGAACCTCAGATAAAGGAGTGAAAGTCTGCCCAGAATGCAGGACAGAGCTCGGGTGCTGCAGTAATGGAGCCTGGTTCCATCAAGTAGCTGGGCAAAACAGGCAAGGGGGTGGGAGATAAAGCCTGCTTTTAAAAAATCATAATCAAATAAAAGAGATTTTTCTTGGATGTATTTATTTTATTTCTCCCTTGCCAAGGAAAACAACTTTGGAAAGCTCGTATGTCAAAAACGATGTTTTCTGGTCTTTGCTCTGTAACCTTAGGCAAACTGCATTCTCCCTTCTCTATTTGCCAACTGTGAAATGGGGAAAGTCATTCTGTGGGAGAACTGTGTTTGACTGGTGCTGTGGAAGTGCCCAGAATTCTTCACTGGGGGAAATGGGCTGAGAGAGAAGGAGAAGAATTCCTAACCTAAGCTGGATGCAACAGTTTAGCATTTAAGGTTGTTCTTTGTTTTGCATCCAAAACTTGATTTTTCTGTTATTTGCTAAGATGGCATAAATGTTTAAAACTCTTTTTTTTTTACATTTTCAGATTTTTCTGCTTCAGCTAATTCAAAAGTTGTGGTACTTACAGTTAACTCTCTGGGTAATGCTCAGACTTACCTTGATGTCATACAAAGCAATGTGGATCTGTTCAGAGGAATTATCCCAGCAATATCACACTACAGTCAGAACAGTGTTCTGCTTGTTGCTTCTCATCCAGGTAAGTTGATACTTACGTTCACCTGATGGTCTATCTCTGAATTTCTCTTCGGTCCGTTTTAAAAATATGTTATTGCTTAATACACCCACTTATTCATAAACGCTTGCTACTCTGAAAGAAGTTTTCCTTTTCAGCCTAGAGCAGGACACTGTCTTTGAGGTTTTTTCCTTTACTGTTACCAAGATAAAGAAAATAATAGTATACTTTGATTGATATAAAAGGTATGTATATTTGTACATTTCTGTATGTAGCTTAAAACTCACTGTATTTACAGTAATAGCACCCATCGGCTGTAGTCTTGTTAGTTGTGAGTTTTAGGTATATGTGTCTCCTGTGCATTAAGGATAGATGCACATGTGTGTATATGCCATATGGTCAGACTCCCAGACTAATAACATATACAGTGTTGCTAGTAAATATTGTGGCTGTATTTTGGTGGAAAGACTGCATCTGTTGGGTCGGTGATACTTTGAATTAAGATGAAGTGGGAACACTACTTAAAAAGGGAAGGAAGTAGGTGTGAGCCTACCTGCCCTGTAAATACACTTAAAACATTGTTTTAAGCCCTTTTTTATTTCTCAAGTGCTTTCAACCCTTCTTATCATTTAGAGCTGTGGATATGGAGAAAAGAAAGCTTGCCCAATGAAAAGAAATGAAACACTGGCTGAATGAAACTTAGAAGCATGTGAGATTTTTGATAGAGGGAAGGATGGTTACTCATTTTGAAGTTTCCCTTTCAAAGTCTGTTTAGACATTTTGAAGAACACTAACTTCTTGACTCTTCTTAAAACTTTGCTCAGGACGTGAATTTTCCTCACCCTTTCCCTTGGTGTTTTAGGGTGGAGTAAATTACTGATATGTTCTTACATGCCTGCTTTTGAGTTTTTCATTATTGTGATTAATAGTTTGCTGCTGTTGTGCTGAATTTGGAGAGAGACACTTCGTTGTCAACCTATTTTTCTCTCACATATAGTTGAAATAATGACATATGTGTCATGGAAGCTGAGTGCATTTCCCAAAAGCAGAGTTGTTGGAATAGGTGGCAATCTGGATACTGAGAGACTTCAGTATATTCTCACAAACCTTTTGAAAGCAGAGGTGCTAGGAAAAGATGCTTGGATTGTTGGTGAACAAGGGGAAGACAAAGGTAAGTGATAAAGTATTATGAGTATTTAATGTCCTGACAGTACATTTAACTAACTGAGTAAATAAATGAATAACTGATAAAATTAATGAAGGTAGTCATAAGCAGGGTGGTAGATTTTTCACAATAATGATTTTAAATAAGAATAAGATTTTGGTATGTGCCCAGGATTTTAAAGCTGGAGTGGCAGCACAGATACTTGGCATGTCATAATAAAAGACTATAGAAAATAGAGTCTCAAATGCTTTTAATTCGGTATAACAGCATAGGTTAGAGGTACTGAAAAAGGAAGGAAATGTGGTAAAATATGTGGTAGGCTACTGCTAATATAAGAATTTTTACACATTACTTCTTTTTGGAAATGAGCATCTCTGGCCAGGTACTATAGAGTTTATTTTGGCAGTCCAGAGAAGCTTATCAACTAAATTTGGGTTGTTGCAGGGGAAGGATAAAGTTTGGAATTTTGATTTCCTCTCCCACCCTTTCCTCTGATACCCATTTTAGTCACTGTTGACTCACTAGATGTGCATTTAAATGTTGGTTGTTTCTGTCTAGTGCCTTCATGGACCAGTTGTAATTCAGCTGCAAGCCAAATTGAAACAATGGCTGCTCGTAACTCAAGGGAGAAGGTGGCTAACAGGTAACACGGTTATAATCGTAAAATTTTTTCATCATATTTAGACTCTTCCGGTTTGCAGACTTTTTTTTTTCCAGTCTAAAGAGTTTCACATATCTTTAGGTTTGAGTATCATTCATTTTTATATGTGTACATATAATAATACCACTGATTTTCTGAGGTTCTTGGTAGTAATGCTGTGTCTGTGATGATCTAAGGACAAGACAAGTTTTGTAGAATAAGCACTATCATTTTAGAGCAGCTAGTGTAATTGTAAAAAAGTAGACAAGCCTTCTGGCACATTAGCTCTTTTTTTTTTTTTATAGTTTGTGCAGAAGCAGTTTACTTCAAAATGAAATACAAGTTTGGATCAATTTAGCTATTTAAATTAACCACATATCAGTTACACCGCTTGACAGAAAAGGGAATTGTTATTACTACAGGTAAAAGATGCATAAAGTTCCCTAAAGCAATTCTCAATTCTCTTCTCTTGCTTTCCAAAGCAGTGAATCATGGTTATATGGTACATGTGGTACACTTATCTATCTTTAGAGTTTTACATGTAAACCAAAACATGAATAAGTAAAGTAAATAAAATCTAAACATTATGTTTTTTCCGCATTTCCTTATTTATATAGAGCTTTGGAAGTTCTAAAGGGAAAAGGTCAGAGATCTTGGTCTGTCGGGCTCTCGGTTGCTGATTTGACTGACAGTATACTGAAAGATAAAAGAAAGGTTCATTCTATATCGATTCTGGCAAAGGTAAATGTTATTAGTATCTCTTTCAGTTGACACTGTAATGATATTATTACTGGATATGACCATTAATTGTAACAGCATAGACATTTCAACTTAAAGCAACAGTTCTGAAGTAGCACTATTTTCATTACTTTCTTCCAACAGCTTTCAGCTCCAATCCGAAAACATGCAAAATTCAATCATTGCATTAACCTGAAATCAGTACTAAAAGTGGATTGTTTTCCAAAAAATACAAGAGCTCAGAGGGAAAACATATTTGGGGTTGCAGACCAGCTCCCCACTGTTCAAGGCTGCTGACCAGCTCCTCTGGAATAGTCAGAACTGGGAAATGAAGAGTAATGTGTGTGTCACAGTTTTCAAGTACTCAGTATTGAATGTGGATTTTTCCAGAGGGACAAACGAGTGCAGTATCATTTATGAAAGTTTAAAATGGGGGGTTCTGACAGTTTTTTATTTGACCAACTTTGGAACGGCTGCTTTTGCTACTCCTTGATTCCCTACTCTGAGGAGAAGAGCTAAGCTATATTTAACTTAAAATTGTAGGCTAGACCTTGTTTAAAGTTTTATCCTAAGAGGCATGCTTAAAAGCATTAAGTCATTTCATGTGATAAAAAACATGTAGAAACTTTTCATCAGTCACTTCTATTTACAAGCTTCAGAAAAGTGGTTTACAGTATTCAGTGCAGGGAGTTTAAGCACAAAAGGCTATTTATCAAATACAAACAGACATAGCTAATTTCATCATCTTGTTTTCAAGCAAAGTTTTTAATTGTTTATGAAATAAATGCAGATGTAGAGGAGTGACAAGTCTCTTAAATGGCAGAGTACCTGCAGAACCTAAAATTTCACATACACATCTTAAAAATATATATATATATAAAGTACAATAAAAACTTGAATTAAAGTGCTGTAAGTCTTGTAAAGTCTCTCAGATTATAGGATCAATAATTGAGAAATGTTCCCAGGCTGCCTTTTTAAAATTTCTTTTCTTCAGTACTAAGAGAACTAATGATTCCTGTGTGCTAACAAAAGAGTGTTCCTGCTTGTTCTACCTAAGAAACTGGTTAAACTGTATTTTGTAGTATGTTTTGTCTGCATTATTGAGGTCTGATATATTCATAGTTCAAGAATTTTTTTAAACTGTACAGTAATATTTTATAGTTCTTAAACAGTAATCCATTGCACATGATGTAACATAATTGCAATTTGAGCTATACTAAAACAAAATATGCCATGTGATGAAATACCTTTGCTTAATTAAAATTACCAAGTTATTGTGTGTAATTCCATACTTCAGATTAAGGACAGAGCAGAAATAACAACTCTGTATGACTGTTTTTCTATGTTGTTTCAGGGATGTTGTAATATAAACAGTGAAGTATTTTTAAGTCTACCTTGTATTCTGGGAACCAATGGAGTAATTGAAATGATCAAACTAGAAGAAGATCCACTAGTGCTAGAGAAACTGCAGAGCAGTGCAGCATCAATTCATGACCTTCAGCAACAACTGAAACTGTAAGCACAGGGGAAGTTATGGCGTCTGCTCACAAAAGTTGGAGGTTTGCTATGCAGAAAGTGTTGCCAAGTATATGTGGATTTCTATGTAAAACAAGAATTTTATAATTTACTTTCAAAATTGCTTCCTTTTCTTAAAGGTTAGGTTAAATTATATAATACAGGCTGCACTGCACAGCAGAAAATTCTTACTTTAAAAGTGAACTTTTTGGTTAGCCAAAATAAGGAGGGTAATGTGCAAGAATGTTTTGCCTAAATTTGGAAGACTTTTGCCTGCACACCTTTTGTTGCTAATTATGGCCTTGTTCTTGGGTTATTATTAGCTTATTATTAGCTGTTTGCACCTCATTAGGACACAGGTACTAGGCCAGCAGCTTGCCCAGCTTCTTTGAAACTTTAGTGTGCAGAGCCAGCGAAACACTTCCTCCTTTTTTTAAGTTCTGCGTAAGGGGCTTGCCTAGAAATATGGTCACACTCCAGCTCACCAGGGCAGCGGGGTCTGCAATCTGGTAACTTGATCTTTCATGCCTGTTGCAGGGCACTCTGATGGCAATGGATTCTTTTCTTGCATATTACTAGGAAAAAGAAAGATAAAAGCATGACTTAACATCCTTCAAACTTGAAGTATTGCATATGAATTTCTGTTATGTTTAATGATGTCTGAGACTTTCTTGTCATGACTTGTTTGCTCTTATTCCAGAATACTAAAGCATCTATGTTTTTTGGTATATAGATGTGGCACTTGTACCCCGTGCAGTATTGGTGCAAGTGCTCTCCCTAATGGGGAGGAGCTGGGGTTAGGAATGGAATAAAGAAAATAGTTGATAGTTGAGTAATGCAGAAATATCTGGAGTTCAGGCCTTGATCCAAAGCCAGTTGATGTCAGTAAGCCTCATATCAGACTGGGGGGAATATGGCTAATTGAGAAGGCAACAGACTCTGTAACCTTTCACCAGGAGGCCAAGGAAGTGGCGAAAAAGCAGAATGCTTTTTTAGATAAATCAAAAAGCATATGGTATCAAGATAAAGGGTCTTTTCTGTTCTAAACTATCTTGATTCATTGCACTGGTGTAAGAAAAGATTGTATTCATCCTGATTATACCTCAGCATCAAATTGCAGGGTACAAACTACAGCAGAAGAGAAATGTGGAGTCCACTCCTGCTGTGTGCCATTTAAGAACATCATTCTATATTTAAGCTTTGAGGTACGATTGTTTAATTATTGATGAAGCTTTCTAAGCCAAAGTAGGATATATGTAAGAGCTAAAGACCTATTCCTTTGTGCCTTCCATTTATATCTTGCAAAGAGGCAGACTTGGAAGTAATGCTGAGTTTATATTGATCTCAGAATTAAGATGAACCTTTTCTGAATAGGCTGATTTTTCATGATGTACTCAGATTTCCTTCTTGGGAGTATTCAGTGATGGGACAAAATTACTGATGGTTACGGTAGACCAACTTAGCTGCTATATTTGGAGAAAAAAAGCCAAAAACACTATGGCTGGACTCTTGGGGTTTCTCTTAAAAAAAGTCTTCCTAGAATTAACGTTTGCTACATTGTTTTTTGGGGTGTTGTGTTTTAATCTATGGAGCATTATCTTAATGCAAATAGTCTAGGTGTTTTGCCTTTTTTTTTTCTTCATCAATGGTTTAAATTGTTAAAAGTTGCTGACTCTTTTAACTGATGATGCTTGTGTCTTAGAATAACAAATCTTTGCTATTTAGAAGAAAAATAATTATTTTTAAAGGAAAAAAATACACAAAGGACCACAGCTTGACCAATGGCAATAATAAACGGCACTTTACATTGTCATGGGAAAATAATTCCCAAAAATACTTTTTAAAGACAAACTGCACTACAAAGGATTTTTTTTAAGATGGTAGTCATACTGTAAAGGGAAGGTACTTCTTGATACAGAAAGCACTGCTAGAACACGGCTTTTCCGGAGGGTCTCCGAGATTATGCGTTTCCTCCCTCAGATGAATGACAGCGGAGCGGACCTGGCGGTGCTGGCGCTGCAGGGGGAGCCACTCCCAGCTGCTTGCTCCGCCCGGGGACGCCCGCTCGGGTGGTTTGGGTCGTTACTGTGTATGTTGGCCGGCTGCTCGGCCTGCGCTCTTGCAAATAAACTAGTCCGGAAAAGCAGTGTGCGAGAAGCCTCTTGTCTCCCGCCGGCGCGGCAGGGCTGCGGGCCGCCGCCATGTGACACCGCCCCCCGGAAGTGGCGTCAGGGCCGGGCGGAAGCGGGCGTCGCCGCCGGAAGCGGAGCTGGCCGCCGCTTCCTGTTTATGTAGGGGCGGGGAGGCGCGGGCCCGGCCGTTGTGTGGCGGCGGCGGGCGCGCGGCGGCGGCGGCGGTTGGGCGGGGGAGGCGCGGCCGCCATGGCGTTCTCCGAGAGCCAGCTCAAGAAGATGCTCGCCAAGGTAGTGGGGCGGCGGCGGGCCGGGGGTGGCGGCGGGCCGGGCCGGGCCGGGGGCGGCCGCCTTTCTGACCGAGCAGGATAAAAAAAAGTTGTGTCCGGCCAGCTGGAAGCTGGAGTTCGTTTCTGAAGGGAGGAGCGACAGCCCTGAAAACGTTATTTGTAGTCGCACGAGACGCGGCGTCTGTGCCCGGGCCCCGTTCCCTTACCGTCACGTGCTAAACGGAAACTCTCCGCCTGGCCGGGGCTGTGAGGCACTGAAATGCAACACGGCTGCGGAGCGGGCCGCTGTCTTGTGTAGCCTCTTTGGCCTCAGCTTGTTAAAAAGAAGGCGGAAAGGGAGCTCTGCTTTGCTGGCTAGGATGGCTTGGGTTTGGTTTTGTTTTAAACAACCCTATTTCAGGAAACATTAAAGTCTCTTTCTGAGGAAGTCGTTATGTGGTGATAGTTGTGCCATTCTCCAGGTGAAAATTGAAACCAGAGCCCCTAAGACTCTAAATACTGCAAGCAAGTTCGGCTTTTTGTTTTGGGGAATTTCTTTATAAAATTAAATCATTATAATTTACATGATTTAAAGACGGTGTGACAGGCATGCATCTGATCGGAACTGGACAAACACTATTACTTTATGCGTAGAATCATGCGTAGAGTCATAAGCAAAAATCAGCCTGAAAATGAATACTGCATATTAACTCAGTGGTGGCAAATGAGATCACCAGGCTTTTTGCAGCCTGGCCATATGGCTGTTTTGCTCTTGGGTGTTTTGGGAAGATAAAGCACAGCATCCCCCAAAGCACAGGTGCAGCTGCTGCAGTGACTGAATGAAGTCTTTCTGAGATTCTTGCTTTTCCCCTCAAGGGTGCCTTCTGTGCTTTTCTCTCGAGTCCCCATTTCTACCTAGACTGCGCCTTGTTTGACAGTTGCTGCCATAGGTAATGGGAAGCCCAGAATCATTTTGTGAGGAATTTCCTCTTTAAAATTAAATTTTAAGATACTTTTTAACAAGGTAGAATTCCCGAGTTGCCATCTTTCAACAGACTAAGGTGTTATTATGGGAGATGGCAGGGGGTGTTCATCTCTGTTCATTGAGTAAGAGTTGTAATGCACAGTAGTTGCTTCCTTATCAGTCTCAGTAAACTGTAGAAAAGAAAACGATAGTTTCTAAGTTTCATTGCTCGTATGAGTCTTTGTCGGAGCAGAGGTGACTCTTAGCTACAACACTGCACTTTGATGCTCTTGGATAACATTTGAATTAATTTATTCCAATATTGTTAATCTGTATGTGCTTTGGGTATCAAACTCTTCGTGGTGTTGGGCCCCTTCTCTTCCTTTCATGGTTGAACAAAAGGACAATGTCTGTGCGTGTCCATGTGATGTCTGAAGACTGGCTTTTTTTATTACACTGAAAATGTTGGCAAGGGGCTATATTGTTAGCTTTTCTTTTTAAATGATAATTAGCAGGAGGAATGGCCACTGCACCGTGTGGTGAGCCAGCTCTCTGCTGCTCAGGAGCATATGCTTTGTTGTCTACAAACTGTAGTTCTGAGATTGTTAAATTCTGTAGTAGCATACCTGTATTTTGCAGATCTGTGGTTTGAGTTACTTCCTGCTCCCAGTAAAAGAAAGCGGTCATGAAACCAGCATTATTATTGGTAATACGCTGCCTTGAAAGCTCTGCTTTCTAGTTGATAAATACATTAAAATATTGATAAATACTGTGATACTTTGAAACATGCTATGAATGGTGTCTGTGAGGTTCAGATCATAGATAGCCATATAGCAGGAATGTTTCAAATGTCATATTTGGTTCAGAGATGCCAAGGATGTTCTTTTGTTTCTCTTCTCATAGTTTTCCTTTGTTTTATTCACATTCCTGTCGTACTGCGAATTTTAAAAGCTTCATTAAATCATTTAGAGCAGTTCTACCTTGCGGTTATTGTATATGACCAGAAGAGAATGTGATGATTTTCTTTGCCTTTTCTAAATGAAATAGATTTAATTCTGTTGATTGTAACAATTCTTATTCGATGAACAGGGATGAACACCCCCTGCCATCTCCCATAGTAATACCTTAGCTGTAGAAAGATGGCAACACTGGAACGCTACCTTGTCAAAAAGTATCTTAAAATTTAATTTTAAAGAGGCAATCCATCACAGTCTTAACTTCAATCAAAAAATATCATGTGTTTACCAATTTTAAAGGTATACAGTAGTTTGTTTTGGAGAACTTCTGTTAAATAGGATGTCTCAATGTTTGCCTTTACATGACATGTAATGTGGGTTGTGGTAGAATGTGAATAAAAAAGCATTCAAGAGCTTTCCCCTAATCACTTGATGTACGGACCCTCATTTGAGAAGAAAAACACCTTAAAACCCCATTAAAGTTGGTTAAGTTATACAGGGAATGTTCAGTAAAGTTATATGCAGAATAACATTGTTATTCCAAAATAAGAGCAGAGAAGAATGTCCATATATCAGTGTAAACTCTCATAAATTCAGACTATTATTTGGTGAAATAAAACTAGATTAGATTATACTGAAGATTTGGTGTCTGAATATAATCTTTCACTTTTGTTTTCCAGTATAAGTATAGAGACCTAACTGTACAGGAGACCATCAGTGTTATTACTCAGTACAAGGACCTCAAACCTGTTATGGATTCATATGGTAAGTCTGTGTGCAAGAAAAAAAATGCATTGTATTGCTGATAGTTTAGATGTATTTGGTAGTTTTTATGAGGAAAAGGAGATTAAAGCTAGAATATGGAATTTGAGTTTCTTGATCTTTGACATCAGTACTTCCTTGGAAACAGACACAGTAGTATAGAAAGGTTACTTAAGAAAATAAATGTCTAATGTGCCAAGAAGTATTACATTTTTCACAGCTCAGCTTTTACCTGATCGCTCTTAGAAGTCGTATTGCATATTGCTAGCTAATCGATTGCTGCCCTAGAAACTGCTGGTATCTTACAAACTCAGCTTTGCTATAATATAAGGATATTTTTATAATTGTGTTTACTGAAAAAGTACAATAAATCTATGAATAAATACTTCATTAAAAGTGAATTGTTGTGGCAGTGCTTAAGCGTATGAAGAATACATGATATAGTCATGTATATGGAAAATTGGCATGAGGGATTTTGTAACATAAATTAGCAGTGATTTAACCACTGTTTGTTAGCTGTTTCAAAGGGTCTGAGTAGATTTCAGTGCATTAAATGAAGAAGATACCTCGGGTCAGCTTTGAGGGCATGGTTTAATGAGATGCAGTGGGCTGGTATAGCCATTGAGATTGTGTTCCTGATCACTTATTGTTAACTCTGTCAGTTGTTGGATCCCTCTGTGAGCCAATTTATCTTACTAAAATATCAACAAAAAAATTTGTAGTATTTTGCTTTCTAAATTACTGTCAGGAATGAGAAGTATTAAAAGGGGACATGGACAGGTAGAAGATCACCGAGTTTTAACTTGAAAAGATGCAAGTCAGCAGTTGTCAGAGAAATAAAAATTCTTACAGTGGCTGGAGAATCAAAAATAACAGCGAAAGGACTACGGTCAGAAGAGTGCTCGCAAGTTCGCATTATGATTCAGTGATCAGAATGCCAGATAGGTTTGAGCTGAGTGAGAAGCCCCTTTCTGTTACCCAGCTATTTCTAAACTGCCTTGGAAAGGTTGAGCACAAAACCGCTTACAGATAATTATACTGTTTGGAGTAGTGAACCGAGCAGTGAGAAAATGATGACATTGCTGTTGAAATAATTTTCAAGGCTGTATCCAATAATGAAATATATATCCCAGTTAAATCATGACATATTTTACCTATCTCTGCAGAATATTAGCACCAAAGAACTGTACACTGAGCTTCGTTTGAGGTATAACTAGAAACTTTCAGTGAAATGAAGAAAATTTTATTACCAAAAATTGATTTATTAAGCCCGGACTAATCTACCAGATTGAAAGGATCGGAAAACTAGATACAGCAACTCAGTCAGGGTTGCTGTGCGTTTTGTGAACTAAGACTAACTTATGTGGCAGCAAATCAAGTGCTGTGCATTCTTCCTCTTATCTACACTGTATTATTGCTGGTTAAATTTCCTTTACTGATTAGGTAACAGATTAAATGCCTACAGGCCAATAATTTTCAGTGCTCTTGCTGACATGCTTCTTTGGAGAAACCATAAAGAATTCTTTATAATCCTAAGAAATAGGATTTTTTTAAAAATTAGATTCGAGTCCAAATTGACCTTGTAGCAATTTGTATGGTTCCAGGTTATGTTTTACTTGGGCTCTGAATAAGGAAACAGTTTTATTTGCAGTGGGTGTCGACTGACATTGTAATCGGTCATTTGTTTCTCAGAAATACTTTATTTGCAAGAAATTACCTGATCGTAGGCAATCATTCAGTCTATGGGTGTGCAAGAGCAGAACGTTTTAAGAGGAGCTTATATATTTGTAATTTTTGAAAATTTATGCTAACAAATAGATATTTATAACTGGAACAGAGATTAACATAGCATAAGTTGAATACTGTTTGTTCCTTTTCAGTTTTTAATGATGGGTTATGTAGGGAGTTGCTGAGTCTCAGTGGAACCATTCCTGTGCCTTATAGAGGTATGCATTTATTATCATTAATATTATTAATTATTGTTATTATTACTATTTTCCCAAATTACATGAAAGGCGACTTAGATTTAGATTTGTAGTGGTTCATCTTCACAGCTTCAGTGATTCCTGTTTTCTTGAAATCCCTTACTTGTCCATTGTCTAATGTTTTAAAGAAAATTTTTCCTATTTTTGTTGTGGAATAAAATTTTAGTGTGCAGCATTGATGCTTCACTCTCATAGAGCTCTGTAAAGTATGTTTTCTTTCAGTACTGCATGTTTTCCAAGCTTCTCAATAGAATGAGGGTTGCAAACCACTTGTTGCTGCAGTAATTCAGATATCAGGATCTAGTAATGTTACACTATAGAACAAATGAGATGATGTATTAGTCGTTAATGATAATCATAAAGATAAGCTGTTCTGAGAAATGCTGAGTTCGGGGCTATATTGGGAGTTCTTCATTAAGCAGATCATTGGTAGATTTCAGCTTCATCTGTTATCTGCCTCTGTGTAATTGAATTTTTTTGGTTTTAGCAGTGTTTTAAAAATCTGATTATAAAATGACGGTTAAAGAGTTGGATTAACCTTTAAAATATTTCAATTTCTCTTTCCCAGGTAACACATACAATATCCCAATTTGCTTGTGGCTGCTGGACACCTACCCTTTCAACCCCCCAATTTGTTTTGTTAAACCCACTAGCTCTATGACAATAAAAACTGGGAAGCATGTTGATGCAAATGGGAAGATATACCTTCCTTATCTGCATGAGTGGAAACACGTAAGTATAGTGAGCCTGAAATCTTCAGATTGCGCTGTCCTGAATTTCTTTAGATATTTGTATGATTTTTTTAAATAAAAAAAATGATGATTCTTATTTGAGAACTTAGAACAGTTTTACTTTTTTATGAAAACAATTACTTATTACTTTTGAGGTCTTAAAGTTCAGCACATTACTTTCTCTGTTGCTTGGTTAATTGTCCTTTGTGACAGCTTGTCTGATTAAACAGTGCAGCATAGGCTTCCTTCCCTGGCAGGAGACTGATGTGAAGACCTTTTTTCTATTGCATCATTCTGAACTTGAGCAAAAGCTACATGTTGTATGAATTTGAAATGTCTGAAAACTCAGTTATTGATACCTTTATTTTCATGATGGAGAGCTGATTTAAATGTAAAATTATTATTATAATCCATCATTACGCAATCATCTTCGGTCATATATTGCCCTGCAGTTGATATGGGCCCATTTATTACCTCCTTTATTCTGAGTGTAAACATTGCTCTAGCTGTATTTTGCTATGTTGTTTTCAGTACCAGCTAGCCAGGCTGGAATCTATAAAGGAGTCTGTAACAGAAGTTAAATATGTGTATATATATATATGTGTGTGTGTGTGTGTGTATATATATATATGTAAAAAGAAGGCTTTTGAGAGCTGGTGAAATGGTACCGTTTTGTTATTTATAGTCTGTTAAGATGTCCATTATCCGAAATGAACAACTTCTGATTTGCTTACCCTCGCAGCCTCAGTCAGACTTGCTAGAACTGATTCAGGTGATGATTGTGGTGTTTGGTGAGGAACCTCCAGTCTTTTCTCGGCCTACCGTTTCAGCAGCCTACCCACCATACCAGGCAACGGGCCCGCCAACTAGTAAGTGGACATGACTGCCAAGTTCTACAAATACTAACACAAATATTCCAGAGTTTACTGTTGCTCTGCATAGTTTGTTGAAAAATTATACACTCTAGTCTGTTGTGGCTTTGTATATTGATGACTAATGAATTCACCTGTGCTGTACTTGAGCTTTTTGAACTATGCTGTAAAAATAGTGTGCGTTTTTGGGCTTTTGGAAGGGGAAAAACATATCAGGTTTGTGTGTGTGTATATATATGTGTGTATATATACACATATATATCAGTAACCTGTCAACATTCAGAGATATCCTTAAAAAGAGCCTTTTAAGGTAACTGCTTCAAAATTTTTTTTCATTCTGATAATACAAGTCCATCTGTTAGCAGCTTTCTAAAACCATTAACTTCATGCACAAAAGAATGCTACTTTTATTTCCCACGCACACTCACCTGTTTGGATTTTTAATAACTGCTGTCTGAAAATGAAAAAAAAAATGCATCACGGTTTTTCAGATTTCTCTATTAATTTGGTACTCTGATTTGGCACCCATTCTTGTTTTCTTGCAAATGGTCTCAAGGCTTTTTTTAAGGCTTTTATTTAAACTTTTGGGAGCATCTTATTTTAAATAATAGGGATAGGTAGGTGGAAAAAAAAATGAGAGAAAGAAAATCCAAGAGAAAACTCTACATGTGATGGGAAAAAAAACAGTAGATGAGATAAAGTCAAGCCAAAGTCTGGGAGGAGGAGCTGGGGGAAGCAGATTAGCTGTGGCCTGCTTAATGGTAGTGCAACAGCATTTGTGGTTAGTTTTTTTTTGGGGGGGGGGGGGTTTGCTATATTTTTAAGGCTATAACTATTTTGTATTGAAATATGGCTTTTATCAGATCATAATAGTACAACTGAAGTAGTAGTCATTTTAATTCCTAGAGGAAACTGTTTCCCACAAGGTGTTAGTTCCTAACACATGAGAAAAAGCATTAGCAAACACAGGTGGAAACATTAGAGATGGATGGACTAAAAGCAAGTGTTCTGGGGGTTTTTTGTTTGTTTGGGTTTTTTTTGTTTTTTTTAGCTTGTCCAGCACTAGCCTACCTGTTATAAGAGCACTAGGTGATTCAAGAAACATGAACTGCTCTAATTTTCAAGAACAGTGGGTGTCAGTACAAGTATATTTTTACTAGAGACTGGACTGTGAGCTGTATTGTGCTTTAAGGAAGGATCATCCACTGAAACATCATGTTATTTTCTACTTCTGTAGTCACAAATACTCAAGGCTACTATAACTGAAGTAATTTTAGCAAAAATGTTTCAAGTTTTTCACATTTTTTGATAGCTACTTGGATATACTGGTGTAATAATTTTTTTCATTATTTTCCAGATATTTAATCTTATTTTTAAGTTCTAGATATACCGTTTAAGAAATGAAGCACACAATTTTAAAAAAAATTGAATCATTTGAAAGCATTCAGGGATGAAAGTAACTTGGCGTTTTTAAAGCTATTTATAACGTTCCTGAAATTAGTATAAATATGTAGTAAGTATATTCAAGTATTAATAAGTATTATTTTTTATAATAAAATTATAAGATTTCTAAAAATAAAATTGATAAGACTGTGTTAAAACTTTAGGCATTTATATGTGCTGATAAAAGTTTTTAAAAAGTATAACTTTTAAACGGCAGAAATTGCTGGATAAGAACATAAACGGATTGTTAAATGGCTAATCAGCTGTTGAGAAGCCCGGCTACTCTGAAGGTACTTAAATTACATACCATTCAGAGAGTAGAGAATAATGGCTACATTGGAAAGATTATGTTCTTTTTTTTCAGCCGTTATGTAAAAAGGGAAAAGGAAAGCTCTTCAGGTGTGTCATCTTTAACGACATGCTAGCTTTTTCACTTCCCTTGCTGTGGATACTTTTTCTTATGTATCCAGAGACTTCCAGATTAATGTTACTTGAGCGTACAACTAATCATTGTGCATTTTTAAATTGAAATCTATTTTTTATTCAAGCAGAGGCTAATATATATTTAAAGTAATGATTAAGAAAAAATAAATCTGTAGTCAAAGGTGTTTTAGCCTGCTGTACTAAGGAATGTATAATTGAACTGTCAGTTCTCATTCTCTCCCTCCAAAAAACCAAAAAACAACAACAACAAAAAAACACTCCTAAAAGTGCTGACCAGTTTCAACCAAAGTTGACAGGAAGAGGTAAAATCTTCAGAAATGAAAAGTTTGCTGAAGTTTTGTGAAAATGTGTTTGGATATAGAGAAGAGATTCTAATGGGTCAACACATGGAGTTTTCTGTTTTGAGATGAAGCAGCTGTGTTGGCCGGTTGGCACAGAGAGCTCTGAACAAACCTTTTCACGTATGCTCTCTCGCCAGGCTGCACGAGCGGGGCATGGGAGATGTGTGGGAGTGCTGTGAGGAACGATGGTGTTCGGGGATGCAGGGTGCATGTTGTTGGCTTCATCCGTGGTAGAATGACTTTTCTTACTGTTGATACTTGATTCTGTTACAGTGTATTCATTGTTCAATAATATTTTGAAAAACATCTGACCGCAGTATAAATACATCCCACTTGTGTGGTCTTCCCATATAGTAAACTTTTGAGAAGTAGAAATATACAAAATTGTTATTTTGTTTAGCTTCCTACATGCCGAGCCTGCCAAGTGGAATCTCTTCCTATCCACCAGGACACACTCCTAACCCAAGGTAAGAACCCCTTCAAAGCACCATCATTTATACAGGAGAAGGTGTCACTGAATAGAATCCAGTCTTATTTGTGTTTTCTTATGGTGAGATTTGGATTTGGGGATTTATAGTATAATAATTATGTTAGTTTTATTTAAAAGTGCAGATTGAATTCTTGTTAATAGCTAAAAGAAAGTTGGAGCAAGGTTTAGCCTGTTTAGTGCCACTTGCTTCAAATATAAGATACATGGGCGATAAATATGTTTAGAAAGTACTTACTTAACTCCTAGATGTTCTATTGCTTTACTTGTGTAAAGGATTAGTTTTTATAAGGTTGATACATTTACGTGCCGTAGAGAGATACGTACCCCTACGGTTCTTTTTTAATAGTATTTTCAGTTTGGGGTAATTAGCAACTCAAAATATTGAACAAAACAACTGATGGGTTAATATGAACTGTGACTTGTTTTCTTCTTCCCTATGCTAGATGTTGTTTCATAGGCATTAAAAACTGAAAATGAGTCACTGCAAAATAGGTTCTAGTAATAGTTATAAAAGTTTCCATAATGTTCTTTGAATATTAGAAGAAAATCAGTTTGTACATCAGTTTGGCTTTTGCACTGGCCATTCATGTTCCAGTTTTTAGCAAAGTCTGTTCAATCTCCATTCTAAAAGCCTGGCTAACTGGAATTACTCTGGGTATCATTTTTTCAATTTGAGGTTATTACACAGTATTCTGTATAAGTAAATTTGATACAGAAGATATTTGTTGAATTGTTAATGAAAACATCAGTGATTATTTTTTAGAAAACTTAGAAGAAATATTTAGCTTGGAGAGTTTCATGTGGATGCTCTCAAAAATTGTCAAGAAATATGTGTTTTTTTAAGTATTTTTAGATGTTCTTGGTGATTCTTAGTGGCACAAAGTCAACTTCAACTCAAAAGACGTAGCTTTAACTTGTAAGGAACAACGGAAAGAATGGCAAGAACGAGACGTTTCCAGAAATGTAGTAATGTTTACCTTTTTTGGTTTTGTTTTTTAAATATCTAATTTAAATAGTTTAAAATATCTAATAACCTAAAAAATATGTACCTTTTAAATGACTAACCAAAACAGGTCTTGTGTTTTCATGTATAGAATTGCACTGCCTGTATTCAATTTTTAATGTTTGTTCATTGCGTTCAAAGTATTCTGCTTAGATTTAGATGCTAGGAAGTTGCCTCCAGTATACATCATAAGCACTTTGGACTTAATTCAGAGCACACTGAGAAACTGAAGGGCACAAAATGATTTCCATATTTTTTTATTACTATAAAACAAAACTCTTTCTTTAAGCATGCTACATAATTGTTTGGAATACATCTTTTCAAAAAGGCTTGCAGTGCTGTCTTAGCAAATTGTAGGAAGCTGATAGCTGCCTTCTGGTGCATATCTATATTTTTTCCACATAATCGTTATTTTTGTTAGTGTTGTCCTTATGACTTGATTCTGTGGTAGGAGCATATGAGGAGTTGCTGTAGTATACAACACTGATATAAGGATTTGTTAGCATTTAGGGGTTTTTTATATATATACACACACACACACCCCTTAATGTTTTTTTCCCCTAAATGCATTTATTTCAAGTGCTTTTAATGTCTGCACAAAAATGAATAATAATAGAACTATTTTAATAAAATACCATAACCTGTGAATGTTGAAAAGAGAGTTGTAAGAACTTAATATTAAATTTATAGTTAGCTGAAGGGGACAGAATATGCTTATTTTGTATCTGTTCTGTAATAAATACAGTCCATTTTTTCCTGGAGTATTTTGTTTACCCCTGCTATAAACAGAGCTTTGTCAGTCTATTACTGACTGTTTTGAGTCCTTGTTTTGGTTGGCAGTAAACATATTTTATACTTAATGCAGTAGTTTCTGGCTGCGACAGTAAAGAAAGTTCGGTAGACTGTGATGTTATGTCCCATCTGACAATTATCTCAGTGAACAAACAAATAATGAGCTTCCCTTCATCTCTCAGAACAGGGCTGAGAACTTCTGGAGAAGTTTCACCTTGCAGCAGTATTTTGCACAATGCTTTCATGTTTATATAAAGCAGCTTAGCTTTATATAAACTAAAGACTGTTAATTATTCTGTTAAAAATTATTAGAATTGAAATTGCTGCTTGTCAGGTAATAGCTTGAATAGTGTATTTTGGATATTTTGGGGTTTTAGAATGGCAAGTTTGATTAAGTGATTCTTTTCAATTACTTTTGGATCATTTGAAATGATCCAAATGTTTGTCCAGGAAGTAAACAGATAGGGGCTCAGATAAAATGATGACATCTTAAAACCTAAATAAATGTTTAACAGAGTAATGTAAAACTAACATATATGGATGATATTTTACAAATATTTACCTAACTTGAGCATATCTTTCTTTGTCAAAGCAGCTATCCAAGCTATCCTTATCCAGCTGGTGTTCCATTTCCAGCAACGACTAGTGTTCAGCACTACCCTTCTCAGCCTCCTGTGACTACTGTTGGTGAGTAACTTTGAAAGTATTTCTTTGAAGTGAAGTTTCCTATCAAAAATTGCATGTAAAGAGAAAAATGAGGAAAAGGATTGTTTTGTTTGTAATCTGACCTTACAAAACACTGACATTTAATGAAAAAAAAAATTGTAACTCAAAGGAAGAATAAAATATCTTTTTAAACATTTTTACTCATTTTATGGAAAAAAAACCCCTTTGCATTATATTTTATTCAGTCAGGAATGTGGTAAATTCCTTTTTTATAGCACTTTGTTTGTGCTCTAGGAGTATTTTGACGAATGGTGCATGTAAGCACCTTTCTTCTTTCTACACCCTTTGACCATAAGTGACTTTTTGTTTGTATCACTCTTGTGTTCGTGATTTGGGTTTTAAAAAAAAAAAAATATATACTTTTTTCCTTGTTTAGTCATCTGCTGGATCCACTTTACTCCGAAAGACCTAGCCATCTAGAACAGAGGTTTCCAAAGCTTTTGGAGTGAGTTTCATTGTTACTGAATTTCTTTGTTTTCCTGCTTCTTCACTCTTCCTTCTGAATGCTCCCTGTTACTTCCTTCTTTCTTCTCTTCAGCAGGAAAGAATCTAGTCTTATCCAAGACAAGATCTTGATCGTGTAGATCAAGATCTTGACTCTTACCAGTCTGCTGCTCGGTGGCCCTGTGTTGGCAAAATACATGCGTCTGGTTTCTCCTCTGTGCCTCGCTTAGTGTAAGCGCGTGTACGGGATTGGGAACCAGTGAAACAGAGCATCTAATTAAGTAGGAAGGTGGTGTAACTTTGAAGTGGAGTGATAGTCCTTTCGGAGCAGCAGCATGGGTCGGGTGCAGACCCTTCTGTGACGTTCAGAATGTCCATCATTTGTAATCTCTTTCACCATAATTAAAAGTGCATCTGTGGGTTCTTAACTTACTGTGCAAAATCCCAGTTATTCATGCGTATTCTTCCCTCCAGAACTGTATTTTGAGATTTTCATTCACCCATCTGGGCACAAAGCAAGCTCACAGCTTGGCAAAGGAAGCTGGAGGAGTTTACCCTCAAGATATTCGAGTTTGTTGTTACAAAATTTGCAAACAATGAAAAGTCTTGCGTTGCACTCTTCTTGTGCCTGATGTCATTCTTTGCGTCCAAATTCTTTCAACCTTCAGAAAAGGCTTTTCTAATTCAGGAAGTCATTAACCATTTTGGTGGTCATCTCCCCTCTGAGGTGTATCTGTGTGTCTACCATGCATGCTACAAGAAAGCCGCTGTCCCAGCTATGTAGCTTAAACAGTAGCCAGTGCTGGGGGGCTGTTGTTTGGTCCTTGAGGTTGATAGTTGCTACTGGCTCTCCTTGTCAGACATGCAGTGAGGTGTTAAGAACCTTTCTAGGGAACATCAGCTTTCTGCAGTGTCTCTCTCAAACAGGTCCAATTTTGCTTTTATGTAGTACAGAGTTAATTCAAAATACAGATGCGTCCAATTTTGTTTCTTTTCCTCCTTTTCATCCCCACTGAAGACAGACAGGGTTAGAGTATTTGCCAGTATTGCAGAAGACTTTTCACAGCTCCTGGGTTAGATCATCTGCTTTTACATTGTAACAGAAGATTTTTGTAGTGGTGGTTTAACATTAGACTAACTCATTTGTTGCAGCTAGGTAAAAGTCACCCACCTGCCAGACTTGGTTTGTCTCTGTGCCAAATGAAATGCAAAGAAAGATGGATCTTTAATCGTTCAGTGTATTTATAATAAACTGTTTCCTTTCAACTGCAAGTGTTTGTTTCTTATATAAATTATTTTCTGCTGTTGTTGTGCTATGATTTGTCATAGTTTATTTAGGAGCATATCAGGAACTGTGTGTCGGGGGGGGTTTCCTTTAGTGAGCTTAGTTTGCGTTGAATGAAAATACTTATTCAGAGTAGCTTGAGTTTTTATCAATATCCATTTTTTCAAATAGTCCTTCAGTTTTTGTTTTTTTTTCTTTCTGCCATAAATTACCTTTTTGATTCAGTTACTAGTTTGCTGCTTCAGTAAGGTCACTTCTGAAACCAGACCCTGCCTGGTAAAGGTTAAGGCTCAGTGTAAAGGTTTCAGTGCTCTCTGGGTTTAATGGCGATGTGCCATACAGTCTTCCCCAAGCTGGGCTAAATATGGAAGTGACAGAAAATGCTAAGGGTTCATGCTCTTTAAGAAGCCATATAGAATCTAATTCAGCTCACTTTAAATGATCCCTTCTGTGTGCAAAGAGCTCTTTCCTATTTACTATCACTTTTTATCTGAAATTTCAGTTAGGCATATTGTGACTTTCTTTCCTCTCTCCTGCTTTATTGTTCAAGTGAGCTTTGTCTAAAACCTTCCAGAGTGAGGGATATCAGAAAACAAGAAGAACTGATTGCTGGTTGTGGCTTTAACTTATAAAATAATTCACTGTGTAAAGAAGATAGTAACTGAAATCACATTATGATATTTTTTGAAGTGAAATCTGATCTTTCTATTTTGGTTAGGAACATGTATATTTACAGCTAACTGCCTTATATGAGAAGTCCTAAACAGTGAATAAACTCCTTGTCCCCGATGGTTTAAGGTTGACTAGGTTAAGTTTTACTCCTCAGTATGGGAAGCACTGTCCTTTTCTCCTTGTCATAGAAGCAGTGATGATGAATTCCTGGTTTTGTGTGGTGCCATTTGACAGCTTTTGTTGCTGGTTCTAACAGATGGCAAAATACTGCAAAGGGTCTTATTTACTGGCAACAGGGTGAAAGGCTTAAGAAATATAAATCAGATCAAGTGGGGGCATTTGCATCACTTTTTTAAGTTTTGGGGTATGATGAACCAAGTGAAACTTGCAAATTAGTGTGCCTGCAGTCAAACTGTGTATCATCATGTTTTTATTATTCTTACCTAAAATAGCTATTGTCAGGTTTTTTAGAATCAAATGATGTAATTAATTTCACAGAATCTCTGTATTCTTGACTCATACTCCTTTTATTCAGCTAACATGAAACAAGTATTTTAACCAAGAAGAATAGTTGCAGATTGTTCATGGGTGACTTTAGCTTATTTTGTAGACCACTCTTCCTCTGCTCTTCCCATTCCCAAGTTAAGATACATCTTTTAAAAGTTTAAATATAAAGAAATGATAAGCCCAATGTAACACAATGTGTGCCTACAAAAAACGTGCCATCTGATTTTAGTCTGCTAGAACGTTTCTATAAACCATATACTAATCGTGATTGAATAACATTTCTTTCTCTGCCATATAATCTTAAATAAATGCTGCTTGTTAAAGGAAGACTGCTTGAATAAAATGATGAATATTCTATATTAACATTTTTTTTTTCCTGCCCTCCCATCCCTTGCCCCAGGGTGGCTGAATGATGATGACAATTGTGAAACCAATTGGGAAGCGTAGATCATGTTTTAGCTTTTTAGTCACTTAATACTGTTCTTACGTCTTCATAAATATAAAAGGACAATGAGTTAACTTCTTTTTTTATCGTCATTATTTTCTGTTAGCTTTGCTAGTGTACATTTATTTTTCATTAATCTTAATGAACAGCATAATTGGTAAGCCTCAAAATTAGGATACCTACAGGCAAATTCACTATCGTAAGCCAGCTGTTAAATTAATCATGGTTGAATGAGTGTATGTGCTAATTCCTCTAGCATCTACCAGAAATTCAGTTGTCTTTTAAAGATTCAGACTAACAATATTTGTAGATTTTGGGGGAAATGACCAGCCCATTTTTAAATTAAAGGAAGGTTGGGTATATGGGAATTAGGTGGTGGTGGTAGGGTTATAGTAAGGGGAACGAATGGGGTTTTGTATCTCGCTGTGGCCTCTTCATTACTTCTGAAATTTGTTATGGAAAACAATTTCTTTTATTATCTTGTATTCTTGAAGTAGATAGATAAATTTAGCCCCTTTTTTTTCAAACAGGCCTATATTGAAGACAGGGTAGATAGTTAATTTTTGTTTGTGAATTTTATTGTACAGGACCCAGTAGAGATGGAACCATCAGTGAGGATACCATTCGAGCTTCCCTTATTTCAGCTGTCAGTGACAAATTGAGATGGCGAATGAAAGAAGAAATGGATCGTGCACAAGCTGAGCTCAATGCCTTGAAACGGACAGAAGAGGACTTGAAGAAAGGACACCAGAAACTGGAAGAGATGGTAACTCGTCTGGATCAGGAAGTGGTAAGCTGAGATGAAACAAAGCTCCGTATCTGAGCATTTCTAGTAGGGAACAGAAGCATGTGATTAATTCATATTAAGCATGATACAAATATCAAAACTTTTGGCATACTGCTTTAAAAACATGTATTCTCTTTTTAGATTGAGGTGCATGTGTTCAGACAGAAAGCAAGTCAGAAGTAGCAGTGACTCTAAAAGACATTGTCCCATTTCTGTCTCTTACAAATATAATTGTCCAATAGTAGAGGAACAGCATTGATATTTTTCCCCTTCATTCCCGAGAAAGATGAGGTCAGTGGTGTTGAGAGTTTTTCATAATTGTGTCTCAGTTTCTAGATAATAATGTGCGACAGCACTGGAGAGCATTTCAGTGTCTTAGTACAGAGGCACTGATTTTAGTCACAATGTCTTTGTAAAACTGTAAATCAGTAATGGATTGACATTATAGCCTAAATCAACTTTTACTTTTCAAATGGAAGTGTCCCAAACCTATAGAGTGGTAGCTCTTTCTTTTGCAAAATCATAATGAGATAGCTAGAGAAGAAAAGAATGAGCCAGCATTTCTAAAAAATCTTTCATCTTAACAGTGGTGTAACAGGAAGACATTCAGCTCTTAAGAACTATGAAATAAACATCTTAAATGTTTACAGGCTGAAGTCGACAAGAACATTGAACTCCTCAAGAAGAAGGATGAGGAGCTCAGTTCTGCCTTAGAAAAAATGGAAAGTCAGTCAGAAAATAATGACATAGATGAAGTTATCATTCCTACGGCACCGCTTTACAAGCAGATCCTGAACTTATATGCAGAGGAAAATGCAATTGAAGACACCATCTTTTACCTTGGGGAAGCATTGAGACGGGGAGTGATAGATCTAGATGTCTTTTTAAAGGTAGGCTTCTTGAGGCATTTTAAAACATGTATTTTAAATAGCTTGAACTCCTGTGTTCAGCTTATTAATCTTAGTGATTTCTTGACTGAAGGGGAGCTGGTAAGTACAGAAATACTTATATGTTGGAACATAAGTTTTAAAAGAGGAATTCCAGAATTAAGATAAAGGAAAAAGCGTTAAAAGCGTTACAGACATGTCATTTATCATTAGACAGGTGCAACAGTGTCAACATAAGCTTTCCTTTGGACTTCTATCCTAATGTTGGAGAAACTTTAAGGGTGACTGGAGTATTCAGTCAGCTTTCCACTTGCAGTCTGTGGATGCCTCTGCTGATGCAGCCAGTTGAGAGTGTTAGAATCGTAGGAAAGAAATAAGGCAGAGAGAGACCTAGAGAAGCGAGCTAGTTTTGTAGCTCTAGCAGGGGTCTTTCTAGACAATTTATTCCATTTCTTTGCTGTTCTTAATGCTAAAAGTTTACATAATGTCAGATCTAATAATCTGGCTTTATTTTGAACTTTTTATTTCCTGTGCTGTCCACTATGGATGTAGAATACAGATCTGCACCTATTTTGAAAATATTAAAAATACTTATTAACTTGGAATTAAACTTCTTAAATTTTTTCTGTAACAGTAATTAATATTGCTATTGGATCTGAAGAGTAGTGTTCAAAAGTGTCACAGTCTGCACTGGGGCCACCCGGTAACAAATATTACCAGTTCTTCCTTTTTCTAATAGTTCAAGTTCCCCAAGGTTTACCACTTCAGCTTTGCTTTTAATGTCCAGTGTGCAATGCACTGAGACGTATTATTTCCTTATATAGCTTGCTAGTTAAACTTACCTGCTGTTATAAGAACTGTTCTCTCTCCCACAGGAAGTGCGTTAGTCTTTGACTTCAGTTCACCTTGAAGTACAGATTGTTTTTCTCTTTGTTAAGAATATGTTAAGAGTTAATTATTAAAATCACTAAAAATAAACTGTAATGATTGCATTTGGTAGTCACTTGCAAAAGTTATCCTAAGCCAAGAAAATGCCGTGAATTAATGCATTTAGTACTTCCAAAAAAAACCCCAACCGTTTGGGTCACGCCGTGTGTCATACTTTCAAAATTTGTATTGCCATATAATTATCATTGTTTCAGAGCTCTCCCAGTTGGTAGCTGTTCTTTTTTTTCCTTCTGCAGCATGTTCGTCTTCTGTCTCGCAAGCAGTTCCAGCTGAGGGCATTAATGCAGAAAGCAAGGAAGACTGCTGGACTCAGTGATCTCTACTAAATTCTCAGACTGTAACTGGGGAGTTAGATTTCCTTATGAAGCAGCCAGTCTCTTGATCTTTCTCTTAATCAGTAGATGCCTAGAATAAGTTATTACATCATTCAAGTGTAAGATATTTTGAATCAATAATATATTTTCTTTTTGGTAAAGACTAGCTTTTATTAATGCACTTTCTATTTCCTGTAATCTTCGTGCTGGTGGACTTACGCTGAATAAAACTTGTTGCATATTTTCTTCCTCTACAGAGCTGTGTACAATGCACTTTCTTTACAAACAGGCCCAGCTTATGCAGTGGCAGTTTAACCAGACCTTTATTTTACTTCTGAGACTTGGAAAATATTTCAGTGTCCCAAATGAGAAAAATTTGCATGTTTGAGTGTAACTAAGCTTTTTTATGACCAGTGAAAGCCAGAAACTCAAAATTTCAAAGCCCTGTTGTTTGATCTTGCTGTTGACATCTAGGGATTCTGTTTTCTTGAAGCGATCTTAGTTATAGTGACTTGCCTTACCATCCAATAGTGCTCCTAGTGGAGTATATAAGCATCTTCCCATGAGAAATAACAAAATACCTTGAAAAAATGAGGTTCTTCCCCAACCAAACTGTTTCTGCTAAAATTAATCTCCTGTATTTTATATAATCTATATTGATAACTTTTACTGTGTTGAGCTGTGGTGAGGAGAAAAGTGTTGCAGAGGGTTGGTTGGTTGGTTGTTTTTTCTGTGTGCACTAGCTTTTGCTTTTCATGAAGTACCTTATGGTACCTTAAGAAGCCTTGACACGTATTGCATTTCTTCTTCAGAAAAGGCTAGGAAAAACAGAAGGGCTTGTACATTTTTCTGCCTGGCAGGTAGTGTAACAGCAACTGTATGCACCAGCCTGGCTGTGTAACAGGGACAGCACTCTTACCAAGGAGCCTGGTGATTAAATGTGGCACAGTCTGCAGAAGAGAGCGACTTGTGCAGGAGCACATCATCCTCTCTGGCCTGCCTTTGAGATTCACAGTGCTGCTTGTGTCACTTCTCAGCAGCCTGCTGCTGTCCTTGTCCGTTTGCTTGTGTGGGTCAAGACCTGTGGGCTTGCCCCAGCAAAGCGAGCTTGAAAACTGGTTTCTTGCTCTGATCCCATTGCTCCCATGTGGCAATCGGTCTGTCTCAAAACTGCATGTTTGTTTTAAGGCTTTTCATATCACAGTTGGATCTGAAAAGATTGGAGTTCATATTGAAAAGCCTGGCAGGATTTTGTCTAGTAAGATCCTAAGACCTGTGCATCTTCTGAAAACTTTGAAGATGAAAATTATTCATATCCTTGTCTTGTCATCTGCATGAAACTTAACTATTCATGGTCAATATTTATTTATTTTCTCATTGCATGTGCTAACTCTGGTCACATGTAACTAAGGTGTACACTGAAGTACAGCTTCTCCTTTGTTACTTAAGTTGCTTCTCAACCCTTTTCAGCTAATTCTAAAATACTTTGTTCTGAGTAGTATCTGCATTAGCAGTCTACTTTTGACTTAATCCAGTGATATGTTCCTAAACTACATTGTGTGCCCTAAGGTAGGAAAAAGCCAAGAGTAGTACTTTCCCCCTCTTCATTAAGTGTTGTTTGCCAGTATTGTGACAGAAGGTAACTAATTCTTCCTCTTTTTCCCCCTCTAGCATGTACTTAGGGGTTGAGGTATAACTTGGCCATTGTTTCTCTGCATAGCTGCTAATCTGAATAGTGAAGTAATTCCAGAGGAGCTGCTTCTCTGTACTGGCAGCAACTGTTTACCTTTATGGATGTCAAGCATACGAGTGGGGAAATTTGTCCCTTCAGGTACTTTTGTGCATAAAGGTAAGGAAGACAATTCCTTTGTTGGGCTGTGCATAAGGTGGTTCTCCACTCAACTAAGGTAGTGCAGAGAAACAGGCTCTGTTGACATAAAGATGAGGATCAAATTTAAGGACCAAGTATTGAACACTCTCATGCTCTCTCAAGTCCCTCTGGTGTAAGGTCTCCATGTAAGTAACTGGAGCCTGCAGCAGAGTAGCTGCACACATAACTATTACAGGGCTGAGGTTTGAATTAGTGATACTAAGGAAATAAGTGATGTTTTTGATGTAAATACTGATGGTTTCAAGTAGAGCTGTATGTTGGAGATACAAACCCTCTACAAAAAACAAGGAGACTGAAGTAACAGTTCATGGTTTATTTGGTGTTGGAGCTGGTGCTACAGTTGGACAGCTGTTGTCTTGTTGCATACAGAAACATTAGGGTTTTTTATAATGTGTTTAGGAGACAGACTTAAAACTGCTCTGATAGAGTACACAAAAATAAGGTTCTCTAAAAGAGGTATACACAAAAATTCCAAAGCAGTGTTAGGAAAATATATTTGGACCTACCAACAATATTTAATATTTCAACTGGCAGAGAAGGCTGGTCAGTTGGTTTGACAATCCTTTAACTGCAAGAAAAGTCTTTGGTTTCACACTGTAATAACCAGTTACCTGTTGTTCTGAACCAACATTAAACAGGTGAGGAAAAGGCAGAGGGTTTTCTAGGCAGTGCTGTTTTGAATGCTGGATTTACATCACACCACTTCACCATACAAGATTTAGATTGTTATCTAGCTCTGGTTAGGAACATAGGTATTTGAACAGGGAAAACCCTAGAGTAGTTTCCTAATGCTATCTTCAGGGAACTGATTTGTTCAGGTTTTAGCTTTTTAGGTGTTCTAGTTGAGAAGCATACATTGAAGGATTTGACCTACTTGGAAAGTGCTACATAAGACAGACCACTAAAGCCATTAAACTGCAAACAGCAAACTGCTTGGACAAATCTAAAACTGTAGTTCCTTCTGGATTCCCCAGAGCGTATCTGCACTCTTCCGTAATTTCTCCTCTTCCTCAGATTTTAGATTCAACTTTACTACATCAGTGATGCCACTGCTACCCAGGACACAAGGAACACTTAGGAAGACATCTTCTTTTATTCCGTGCATGCCCTGAAAAGGAGATAAGGATAGGCTAAGTGTCCTGGGTGTCTGTCTATTTTATACACCATTCTATCCAAAAAGCTCAAATAAGTGTAAGGTTCTGAAACTTCTGGGAATAGATGTTAACCTAAAAAGTTATCACTTACCTTCAGAGCCTCCAAGTTTAGTTTTCATTAAGGCATAAAAATTGGGGGGGGGGGGGGCACTGCTCACCTTAACCATTGTAGAGATTGGATGCACTCTTCTTAAGTTCTTCATAATAGTTTCAGCTAGATCTGCCACAGAAAGGCCAATAGCCCACGATGTGTACCCCTTCAGTTTGATAACCTCATAGGCACTGCAGAGACAGGAGTTACTTACTGAAAAACAGAGAGCATCAAGTGGACTATTTAAAGTTTTAAAGAAAGGATTTTTGGAAATGCCTGAAAGGATGTGGGAACACCAGAAGTTTCACTGATTTGCTGACAGGACTGAAATAAAACAGGACTGAAATAAAAAGCAGTGAAAAATTCTATCCATGCAGAACACTGTTCCCCTCAGTAACACTGGACACTTGAAGTTAAAGCATTTCTCTAATTTTAAATTCACTAACCATGAAAAATTTCTGTCAAATCTACATTACTACTTGATTACTACCAAATGCTTATTACTACTTAAAAACATTACTTCAAGCTGTATTATGTCATATTTGCTACTATGGTGAGTAGTTATAAAAAATAAGAATATTGCATTTCAGAGATGTTACAGTTCTTCATTATTTGTTCTTATGTGTGTGTGTGGGGGGGGGGGGGGGGATTATTTACCTGTCCACCACCTGCTTATGGATCTCCTTCCAATGTTCCTTGTCTGCATCAGTTCCCAGGTCAGGATGAAGAGCCTTCAGGGAGATGCCAGCAACATTCACTCCACTCCAGACAGGTACTTAGAGTTGCACAGAGATTAATTATCTCACAAGGTAAAGAATCTCCCCAACCACGAGAAAAAAATCTTGGTCCTATCCTCCCAAAACAGTTAACGTAGTATCTAGTTGAATTCATCTGTCATACAAGTGTCACTGTTTTAGATGTGACTTTAGATGTAGTATGGCCTATGAGCCCAATCCAAATTATGGGCTAATAACCTAGGAGCAAACAACCATCTTTCTTTATACATGATATTGCAGGGTTTGAAGATATCTTGTTTAGGTATTTTACTTTAGTAAAGCTAAAATAAGATGACAGCAACTCTGTATTTTGCAAAGGTTTCTCTAAATAAAAATTGATTCCAAAGGAGTCCTACTGGGTGTCTGGAAGCAGACAGTGCTGCTCAGCTGCTGCTAGAAAGAGTGCAGGTTAAATAAGGGGAAAGTTGCTCTTTCTCCCCTCCTTGTCTAGACTTGACTCTGCACTTCTATTCCTAAATATAGTTCTTGGGGTAATCAAGAGAGGCCAGTGAAGACAACTTGGTGACTACCAGTAGATCTACTACAGATCTCTGGGAGTCCCTCACAGAGAACTTTACCCTCCTGCTACTTCAGTTTGTTTTTTGGAGAGTTATGGGAACAACCTAGCCTGAAAATTTTTAGCCTCCTTAGGTTACGGTAATGACCTTTTCCAAGCAGAGTAACTCAAGTCAAATATAGAACATCTAGGGTTACTGTATGCTGCAGAAGAGTTAAAGCCAGACTTGCATTAAGTTGCTGCAGTGCAAAGATTTTTTTTTTTTAGCAATTTTCTTTGCTATAGGTTTTGCAGATGATAGTTCTTGCAAACAAAGTATAGAAAAAAGATCTGTGTAACAGACAGACAAAATTTATGCTTACCACTAGAGTCTCCGTGCTCTCCAACAATCCATCCATGGCAGCTCAGAGAATGGATGCCCAGTCTTTCTCCCATGAGGTAGCGGAAGCGGGCAGAGTCCAGATTGCAGCCACTACCAATAACACGGTGTTTAGGAAAGCCACTGATCTTCCAGGCCACATAGGTCAAAATATCCACTGCGAGAACAGGGAGGATAACAAGTGCCACTAATGAGCAGTTCTGATAACTAACACGGTATCTTCCATTCAGCCGTAGGGATTTTTTTCCTGCTAATTAGTTATGTCAGGTTGTTTATGCTACACATGCAATTGTCCATGCCCCTCACTGCATCACGTGCTAAAGGTCATTTACAAAGCAGCTGAAGACACAAGTTGGAGGGAACTTGGTCTATTTCTCAGAGAAACAATATATTGAGTGGGGAGAGGGAAGAGGACACATCTTGCTATGTGCTTATTTGACAAGTATTTTCTAAAAACCTATGCTTGGTCATATTAATATGCTACCACCACCTTGCTGAAGAAAACACTTTTGTCTAAGCAAAGTCATTTTATTAAGGCAATGCAGGACAAACCTGGGTTTGAGACAATAAGCAGCTTGCAGTCAGGACTGTATTTAACAACATTGGGAATGATGAACTTGAAGATATTCACATTGCGCTGGACCAGGTTAAGGCGGCTCTCTCCTTCTTGCTGACGGGCACCAGCAGTGACAATGACCAGCTTAGAGTGTGCAGTCACACTGTAATCTGCAGACAAAAGGCTGTGTCAAACACCCTCTTTCTAAACATGGTTCAGAACAGGAGTTTCAGTTTCTTTTAACACTGATATCTCAGATTCTCAAGTCAGAGTGCTGAGACCCTGTTGATAACTGTTACCCTAGACTTAGCTTCTACAGGACATTAAGAATTTTCTTTAGGAGCATGTCTCATTGCTGCACGTGGCAACCTTAAGGGCATGTTAAAATCTTAACAGGTAGACAGGCAGTGGTATTCCATACTTCTCAGGTATGAACTGACATATGGGTATGTAGAGGGGTGGCTTACAGTGCAAGTGCTGCATAGAAGAGGAAGAAGGTGTAACGGGCCCTGCTGTCCTAACCTACTACCTATGGACACAGGAGTTGCACATTGAGGCATTTGCCCCAGTCAAATTGCCACTAAACTTAAAGCTGTCAGATGTTTGTAGCCAACAGGTAAGCAGTAACACATTCAGGGCTAACTGTCTGCAAGGTGAAACTCTCAAAGATTCAGGAATACTTAAGAATTGCAGAAGCTTTCTATACTGAGTGTCCAACTCCAGGACAGAGCAGTACCCAGCTAGACCAGTTTTAACAAGGTATACAACACTGAATGTCAGCTGAGTACTATTTCTCCAGAAACTGAAATGAAAAGAGCTTTCCTCCTTAGGATTAGGAGGACAGACTAAGTGCTAGACTTGGATGAGCAGTCTGATATCTGAAGCAGTTGCCTCCATTTGGAAATGCTTGATATAGCCAGCTACTTGCCTTTGCCAGAAACAATCTTGGGTGTTCTAAGGAAGAGGCTGCCATGCTGGAGATCTAGCATCTCTCCTCTGAGCTTGTCCTCCACAACATCAACAAGGGCAAGTTCATCAGCCAAATCCTACAAGAGACCAGGATTAAAGAGTAAGTCAGTTTATTAGCTCTTTGCGCTAAGTACTCCATTTATAAACTGTGAAGTTACAATTCTTTTAAAAGCAGTGATGTATTTAAGCAATTTTACTCACCTGGATCACTTTACTTGTTCCCAAGTTACTTAAATTACTCTTCTGGGATATTCACTTTATTGAGCTAGTTTTGTATGTTTTCATATCCACATTCTATGTGCAATAGTTGTACAATTCAACATGACAACTGATGAAGAATGACTGAATAGCTGTTCATAAATAATTGATTTTACAGTGAAGAAGAGTAAGCTTGGTGTAATCACTGCATTTTCAGTATAATTCAATACAGAGGACAAGTCACTCAAAGTGCTTAGAACCACTTTTTCCAGCTCACACTATAATAAGCTATTCTATGGGTCAGTCTTCAGCAAAAGAACTTCTCAGTTCTAAACCTTTTTTTGTATGGTTGGAATGTTAAAGGCTTCCATTTACCTACTTAGGAGGGGATCTAAAAGTCATTCAATGGTAAATGCAGCTCCTAAGTCAAAATATACAGAGTATATTCTGTCTGATGCTGGGGTAAACTTGGTTACAAGAAGAACTAGAGCAATTTGTTCTCTGTGACTAGCTTGAAGTTTGCTGCTTCATTTTAGACCCAAGGAAGGGAATGTACAACCAAAAAGCCTGTCTTGTGCACTAGCCCAACTAGTCTTATAAGGGAGATTACTTCTCACTACCTACCTATTTTGCACCTCTTTCAGGCCTCAGGTGGTCACCACTGTGCTTCTTCATCTGAAGCTTGAGACTTACCTTCATCAGAATGCTGATGGCACAAGCCATGCCAACGGCACCCACGCCAACCACAGTGATCTTGTTGTGGGCATGACCATGCTCCTCTTTGTGGACATTGTGGATGAGGTGATCCTTGAGAGACATGTTGCACTGCAGAAAGGAAAGCAGAATATAATTTCTCCATGTGTTGGAGCTTTTACTGACACCGTAACATTTGCACAAAGCAAGTGGGCCTTATTACAGGATGGCAAGAAAATGAATACAAATTGCATGCCCAAACTATCTGGCAGTACTGCCTATATCCAGCAGCATGATTAAAAATTTGAATTGTTGGTATCAATCCATTGTTTAAGCAAGCTTGCTATAGCTTGCCTTCAAATGCAGCCTGAGAAGCACTGATAGCTGGATGGCACTCCAGCAGCATTAGCAGAACATTTTAAATGAACATCCATATTAGATTCAGTTATAGGAAGCCATTTTAGCTCTTCTAGACACAGCAGGGCCTGACAATCTCCATTCTGCTGCACTGAAAAACTGGTACTGTACACCTGAAGCCTTTCTAGAGCTAAAATTGTACAATGCTGAAGCAAGACAGCCTTTCCTCAAGCTCACTTTAATCCCTGAAGTTATCTCAATTGATTTCTTTTAAGTTGAAACTGCCCAGTTTTGAACTAAGGCACCTAGTTCTTTGTACATGCCTAAAACAGAGTACTCCTTCTGGTAGGCATTAACATCATCCTCAAATTTGTCAGCTACTGCACAGCAGCCTGGTTATATGGGCTCTAATCTGTGACAGCCACAGGTGTGCTGAGGGGACACAATGATGATGATGGAGCATTGTGCTTTGGCCCCAGGGTCCCTGCAAAGGCCAACACAACGCTTTCCCAGTCAGCGCTGCCTTGGCAGCGCTGCAGCCTCTGTCTCCCCTGTGGAGCCCAAGGCAGGGCAGCCTTGCAGATGGATGCAAGTACAGACGTGACCTGATCTTAGATCTAGCGCAAAACAGGCGGTAACCTGTGCGGAGCTGTAAGGGGCCTGCAGCCAGGGAGTGCTGGCAGGGCAGGCAGGGGCTGTGAGCTTGGGGAGAAGGGGGACAGCAGTGCATGTATTTGGAAAAACTTAGCCATGAGATGTCAGTCTTCATTTGAAGCACGAGTCTCCTGAAGCACAGGCCAATATGGTGCACAGTTGCCACGTGCAAAGCCCTCCCTTGCCAATACAAGCCTGCAGGGCTGGTGAGCAGCACTCACGCAAGCACCTCGGACTGAGTACTTCAATTATTTTCAGGGTGCTATTCCACCGAAGGAAGCAGGTTAGCGGAGCAGCAGTAGCAGTCTCCTTGCGAGAGCGACGTGTTGCATGAGTGCTTTATTGCAAGGGCAGCCCTGAGCGATGCCCATCTTCGGGCCGCTTGCTCCTGCGGAGCTGCGGCCGCCGGTTCTGCGGAGGCGCCCCCACAGCAGGCAGGGCGCCGAGGCGCTGCTTGCGGCTCAAGCCAGGCGCCGTTCTGCCTCCGATCCGGAGCAGCGCGCTCGCGCGCGCAGGCGAAGGGGGGCTGCCAGGCAGGCAGGCAGGCAGGCGCGGAGCCCCGCGGCAAGGGCTAGCGCGCCCCCTGACTCAGCCTCTGTTTGTGGGCGAGGGGGGGAATCACGCCACGAGCGGCCGCAGGGCGCGGCGCCGAGATGAAGTCTAGGGCCGTGCCCATGTCCCGCGGCCCGCTCGCCCGCCGCCTGCCTGCGTGTCCCCCGCGCCGGGGGCAGCGCTCCCCCCTTCCCCTCGCTCCCGTCCCACAAGCCGCCCTCCGCCGGGGGCGAGCGCCAGCCTCCCGCAGCAAGCAGCCCCGCGGCGGTCGCCGCACCTACCCGGTCTCCTGAGCCAAGCGCGGTGATGATGATGGCAGGGGGGGGAGGCGTCCGGCGCCTTAAGTAGGGCCGGGCGGCTGACGTGGGGCGGGCGGGCCGCGCCGGTGGGGACGTGCCCGCCGACACGTCCGGGTGGGGATGGGGGGAAGCCACGCCGCGAGGCGGGCGGGAACGGGGGAGGCGGGTCGGGCCGGAGCGGAGCGGAGCGGTCACTAACGTTCGCTCCGTAACGGTCACTCCGTAACGGTCGGCCCGTAACGGTCGGCCCGGCGCGTGGCCGCCTGAAGCCGAGCCAGCCAGGGGCGCCGGCCGTGCCCCGCCGGCTGTGCCCCCCCCGGGCGAGCCCCGCCGGGCGCCGCCGGCAGCCGCGCGGGTGTGCGGCCCCCCCGCAGCCTCCGGTCTGGGGCTGGGAGCCTGCGCTCAATTTCCGTCTGCATCTCCAGATGTTTGTTTTTGCCCCAGGCAACCTTCTCTGGTGTTTACTTCCTTCTTCTGTGTATTTATATATCAAGTCCCCCCTCATTTTTTGCTTTCAGTTACGCAAGCTGAGCCAGCTCGGTCCCGCACGAGAGAAGCTCTCTGTGCTTTGGTCACTGTGGCATCCTTTCTGTGGGCATCTTCCCATTTGAATTCCTTCCTCCTGAGAGAGGATGCCTCATGCAGGATTTTAGACTCTCTTCTCAGTGATGCCTCATATACGAATACTAACGTTTTCCTATCATTACTGAAGATACCGTGACTGGACTCACATGTGTGTCTTTCACAGTCGTGTGCCGCACTGTCAGCTCTGTATCACCCTGTGGTTAGTTAGTGCAGCCCAGTCCTTTTCCTCTTCATGCATTTCTTGCTATGATACTTTGCCTGAACTTTCAGTTTTATACTGTGCTACAGGCTTGTCCCACAAAAAACTGGCTTTTGGTAAACCCTTGCTATCTTTTACCTCCTTATTCATTGAACTCCATGTTCTTTGTTAAAATTTCCATAGCAGCTTTTCCTGAAGAACTGCATATTGAGACCAAGTGCATGGGCCTAGACCACTTCCGCCCTGGCTCACTTCTCAAATATTTGCTGTTCTCTGGTCCTATGGTAATGCCTCCAAGTCAGTAAATGTACTTGAAATCCTTGCACCTGGATTTGTGGTTTACTATGCTGCTCTTTTCAGGATCCTGGGATCAAGATGGTCTGGTTCCACCAGTCAGAGCACAGTAAACTCTGTGAGCTTTGCCTGCTGCCTGTCTGCATTCATTTATTGTGTTGTGTTCATTTCTGCTTTCTATCCCCCTTAGACATCCTGACTTTACCCCATGGATTAGCATGATTGTCCTTAATGAAAATCAGGGAAGCATTCATTTAGTTGTGAGTCAGTAGCTACATTACCTTTATTTTCCGTCACATTCTTGTTGCACAGTGAACCTTTTTTTTCTTCCCTGTTTTTTAATTTCTCATGGCTGCAGTACTTTTTTGATGTTTGTCTCAGTTTCCTTTTGGAGTGCTAACTCTGGCTGATTTTTGGCAATAGCTGTTCTTCTTAGTTTGACTTCCTTTTTGAAGTGGTTATCCATCTTGCCCTGTCAGAAGGCCTTCCTTACTAATTAACACCTTCCTCTCCCTCTACCTATACCACCTTTTCCATTTCTGCTTTATTTGGGATGTCTTTTCTCTCTTTTAAAATCAGTTTGTGTGGTTTACCTCTTAATCACCGGAGTTAGCCAACTTACAAATGGGGAGAACGTATACTGTCACGGAGGTCTCTGTCTCCCCACAAGCTCATCCCACTCCCTGTACATGCGAGCTTAAAACATGGCCCTCAGTCATATTAGATGGGACAGATTCTGTGAACGCAGGTGTGTGTTGTCTCAGGTAAGACTCATACCCTTCAACCAAGCCTTGCTTTACAAGTGGAGGAATTTCCTGCCGCTGTTCAAGGTGCACTAACACCTTCTCACAGACTGTCCCAGTGGCAATTCCCTCTTGCCATGATGATCTGATGGGAACTGTAGCCCAAAGCCTCATCTTTCTTTTTTTTCGAAGAGTCCATTGGCAAAATAAAACAACAAACACAGGTAGGAAAACATCTAAAAGCACTTGAAACAGAATAAGGAGAGATGTGCCCACAGGTTTATGAAACTCAAGCTGGAAAAATGTAAGTTCTGGTTCTTATTATAGAGACCAGTACTTCTACCAAAGGAGGTTAAATGCAGTGACCTACCAGTTGCAAAACTAGATATACTTTGCTGCTGCTTGAGGAATGAATGATACTTGTGAGGTGTTTTGTGGGGGAGGACTGTGGTAGCTGTGATATAGTTATAGAAGGGAAAGTGCTGATAGGTGCTGAGTAGGCCTAATGTAGCATGAATGTGGAAAAAAAGGAAGCCATATAATGTAGTGCTGGCATTTTGTGTTATGATGGGTTCACTGAGCATCTTGTTCTATCAGAAATCTCAAGGACAGATTAGGAAGTTTAGTTCTGTGTCCTAGAAGTCTCAATGTATAGTAGCTTGGGCTAAACAGCTCATCCAGAGCTTGGGTTGCATCAACCTTCATCTTGCAGGATAGAAAATGAGTGTTTGACAGGAACAAAGTCAAGAAGAAGTAGTTTCTCCCTATATAAAGTTGTCGTTCTGAGGAGGTTAAGTGTAAGGCAAGAGGCTTCTAAGGCAAAACTGGCTGGATAGACTAATGGTCGTTTTTTGAATGCGTAACTGATGCAGAGTACGTGGCATTTTAGTACTATCATGGTGACACCAAGGCTTCTAAGAGAGAAGTATAGGTGTTTATAAGATTGTTCTTATCCTATGGCTTGGACAAAATAAAATTGGACATGGTTTTCAGGATATAAGTTGCAGTAAGATCTTCACATGTCTCTCTGGTATTGTTCTTTACTTCAAGTCTCCATTACTTACAGCATCAGGTTACTTGCAGGATCAGGTTCACCTCAGCTCTCCGGTGCCTATTCAGATACCACAGATCCTGCCTTTAGTAGAGCAGGCTAAAGCAAGGTAGCCAGGATGTTTCATAGCCATCCTGGTTCCAACATGTCCTTGATGATGGCAAGCAGATCAGAAGCCTTGTTTTGTTAGGAAAGAGTGTACACTTTTAACATGCCAGTGTTAATTCACCTGAGTTACAATATTGAGAAGAATTTGGCTGCAAATGCCAAATGTTTCCTTTTATGTGTCCTTTGTGATCTTAATAACAGCAATAGATGCTCAGAAGGAAAGCAGTCATCTGGCGTGATTGACCTTGATTTTCTGTCTCAGAGAGCTTCAAACAGAGAAGGCTCATGACAACACAGAGAGAGTGGGGTGAGAAAATGGAGTGCATTGTTCTTGCACGCGGAAATTCGGAGGCCAAGTCTGTTTCGATTTATTTTACGTGGCTGACTTTGATTGCAGGGATTGGGCCAATCTTGCTCACTAGTACACATAGTGGGGATTATTCTTCATATTCCTTTTCCACTGCTGCCTCCCACTGCAGTAGCAGGAGGCACTGTAGATAGCATGATGGAAATGTTTGAAATGTGACAAGGTCTCTCCAGGGAAGCTTAGCCTGTCCTTAGCCTGCTTGCACTTTTTGCATGTTAGGTTTCACAGATTAGACACAAAAAATAATCCAATAGAAGTTTATTCTAGGAGTGACAATCAGAGCTCCTCACTGACCTCAGATGGCATTTGCTCGGGCTTTGGTCAATAAGAGAAGGAAATGATGCTATATATGCCACATTCTCATTAAACCTTTTTTTCTTTTTTAACTATGAGCTACTGATTAAATGTTTATCTTAAACATAAACTTCAGAGATATTTACAGCAGGTGAGTTCAATGTGAGCCTCTCGCTGCTTTTGATAAAACCTTCCTGAGGTGTTAGTAAATTTCTCTCCATTTTGCTAATATGCAAGAGGTTTTATGTGGCAATGTGAAACTTCTGCACTTCTTGCCACTTGCTAAGGTCCTTGCTCCTGAAAGACTAAGTCAAAGCTGATGTTGATTGCTGCTGCAATGAATAATGACACCAAACCACGACGCGCATGTATTTGCTGTATGACCTACAGCCCAGCTGGGAGGTTAGCAGTAACCCTAAGCCACCCTTGGTGCTGACCAGCCCTGGAAAGGTCACTGGAATCTCTCTGCTCTACCTGAGATTCGAGGTCTAACTTGCTCCTAAAAATCATCATTGTTTCTCCCAGCACAATCAGTCCTGGCTTTGCTCTCAAGCCTTCAAAGGCTTTGCTTTCATCAGTGTGTGAAGGAAAGACCAGGCACAGGACATAGCTATCTCATGTTCTGGTCCTGTCTTCCCCTTTGATTTAGTCTCTGGCCTGAACAGCTTCCTCCAGTTTTCTGGCTTCATTACTCCTTGTGAAATGGGAAGGGTCTTTATCTACAAACCTCATGGTGGTACTGTACAGATTAGTTAACTGTGAAATACTTCAGCTTTGTAAAGCAAAATGAAAATGATGGAGATTCTTTACCTCAATCAGAGAAGTTGGAGGTAAAGTCCAAAAATGGGGTAGCTTGGGATAGAAAGGTTGCTACTCTGCTAAATTGTCAACATCAGTGAAGCTCCCAGAGCTAAAATTCTTGCAAATTTTAAATACTTCTCAGAGTAACATACATGAGGTTGGTTTACACTCCATAAAATCCTTATTTTGTGTTCTTCAAATTTCCACAGTATAGCCACATACTGCCATTTGAGTGGATCTCCTGAGAAAACTAAAAGCTAAAAAATGAGTTTCTTCTTAGCTTATACCAGCAGGTAGTTCTGCACATAACTAATTAGTCATGATCAGTACACTTCAGGGCCCCTGTCCTTGGCTGCTCCTACGCATGCATGTTATGGCAGGGACACTGGTATTACAAAGATCTAGTGCTTTTGCTGCTTTGCACCGTCTTTTTGCTTTGCACTGTCATTGTGGCAAAGAGGGGGGAGGGCTAACTGATGCAATTGTCATTTCCGGATATTTCTACATATGTATTTTTACCGCCTATTTATAAATGTGCACTGGGGCAATATAAATGGAGACCTGTGTAAATAATCAACAATTTCTGAAGATCCCATACTTCACCCATTCCTTTTTGTTAGATGTATTTTTTGATTGCAAACTATTTTCTAGCTGACATGTTTCAGTCTTCAGGACTTCCAGGTTTACAGCAGTTTTCCTTTTTCCCTTAAAAGCTTGTGCATGTTTCCAGGTATGACAGCAATGGATTATGCATTCAGTATAAAGCTAAAGAAAACTGTATTTCTTGTAATAGCTTTCTAAATGACCACGGTAGATAGCTGCAGTTTAACATGCTACGAACAGGGCTAAGCAGAATGCGTGACATTGTCTCGCTTCACTGAGGGAAGGAGTTTACTCATGGAAGCATGAGTCATTGTGCAGGATTCTTCAAGCCAAACCCATTCCTTTTATGCTGCTCTGAGTATTTACTTGTTTGCTTAGGAAATGCAGGAAATGGGATTCTCTGATAAAAAACAAGGTCAGAGAAAGATGGAAAGGCAGCCTGGCAGACAAGAGCTGCTACTGAGTCTTTGCCTAACAAAGTGGCAGACAGAGCTCAGCCGGTTCAGCACCTGTCTCCCATTGACTGTCAGGGGAGTGTAGTCAATATTGTGTCCTCTTGCCGAGTTCTACGCTGGCAGCAGCAGAACCGACTATTACTCTTATCTGACATGTTCTTGAGTGCCTGGCAGGTTGCATAAGTGGAGACTTTCTATAAATTACAGTAAGGAGGCTGAAGGGATATGAGAGGAGGGCTTCGGACCGCTGCCGCTGCTACTTGCCAATTCAAGAGGGCAGGCAGGTTCAGCAGCGAAAGGTCAGAGGCACATCCCTGTAGTCCAACTGGAGCAGAGACCCCCTTGCTCTTATTTTAATATTCATAATCATTCTGCAGCTGTCAGTTTTGATTTTTCCAGGATCCCTCCTGGGAACTTCACATGTCAAGTTGGTTAGCTCAGGGTAAAGTGCTACGCAGAGTCCTGCAAAGTAAGTTGTTACTGATTCAGTCCATTTGGGAGACAGTGCATTTAATAGCACAGTATTGTCTCCCTTACAGTGAAAAATGTAAGTCAACTGGAAACCCCCCTGTAAGAGAGGAGACAACAAAGATGGTATTGGACCCATCAAGGAATGAGGAAGCACACTTGCATGTTGGGCAGACTTAGTATATTCCAAATAATAAAAGGGAGATGTGTTACTCAGGACACTAGAACGATTGTACCAAACATATTATCTGACCAAAGCATTCTCTTTCTCAAAGCATCTCAGACCTTGCATATCTGGTTGAGCATCAGCGTATTCAAAATCAAAGCAGGTCACATATTCTCTCCCATCAGAAAACAGCCATGTTTCCCCAGGGATACCTGTTGGAAACTCAGCATCCTGTGACTGAAAAGCTACCAGGCCATGCATCCCCTGTAGAAAGCTGAAAGCGTATCTCAGCATTACGCACAGGCTTGGCAGAGGAATCTCCTACCCTGCCCACTCTACAGGAAGTGGTGCACAAGCAAGACCTGAACCCATCCCCTTGTCTCTTTAAGAGGTTTAGGAGACAGTTTAGGGCTCTGCAAGAGGAAGCTCTTAGTTTGGCAATACAAAGTTGTGGGGTCAAAGAAGTCCTAGCCAGTGAAAATAGTGTGGTCTGGGTTTTCATCAAGGGCACTTCAGCATGCAGGATACTTCTCCTCAAAACTTTCACTGAAGACATCAGTGCTGTAAAGAACAGTTTTTACAGCTTCTGACATATTCTGGAGCTTGATGTAACTTTTGGGTTAGTTCTTCTAGGTCTGCATGGGTCTTGGAAAATGGAACCCAATTCTGTATCTGGAGTGGAGTGGGAAGGCCAGAGATCAAGAAGTGATCGCTGTCTGTGTTTGCAGTCTCCTTTCCAGGGCCTGGATTCTCCATCAGCCTCGCAGTCTTTCCCACATGTTGGTGTTCCCACATTTTCATCCTAGTAAAACTCCCAATGTGTATAGATAATGTATATGTCTGTGGAGGGCTTTGAATAATAAAGGCTTATCTTTTCCTTAGGGAAGGCCATGGGGGAAGGAAGATGAAGCTGAACTTGTAGCTTAACAAGTTCAGCAACAGAATGGAAGTAGGTACCAGAGTCACTTTCATTTCAATCCACACACTTGTGCCACACCTGAGGCTCTTTAAAAGAGCTGCAGCTGGGCTGGCTCAGCCCTAAGATAGCAATCCTGCGGGTGGCTTCGGCTTGTGTTACAGAGTTGAACTCTTCTGCTGTCCTTGGATGGGAGAAATAACTTGATGGTCTCTGCACAAGGTACTCTCTTCGATCTTTGTTTCTGTGGTGGTTTGCTCTGTGTGTGAACGCAGAGCCCTGTGGTGGGGACTGTGAAAGGCTGGTAGTGTCCTGAGGTGTTACCAGTCATGGTTCTTGTATGCTAGCTATAGTGTATGTGCTGCCAGGAGAATGAACTCCTGGAGCGGAAACTGAGCTATCTCACAGGGAAAAGTTGTTGCCTTGTCTTTTCAAAAGTTCTGCTCCCTGGGCTTTTTATTTTGTTTAATTTTATTTTTAAAAGCAAAAAGTGGCTAAGGGAAAGAAAACACAAGCAATTTCCTTAATGACCAAGTTCTCCTGGCTTGTGCTATCTGTTAGGGATGCATTTTACACCATCGCCTAGATGTGCTGTAGCTTTATGTTAGTTGGCTACCTGGGGCATGCAGCAGCCTGCCCTTTTTCCAGGGACATCATGTTGGTGCTGGAGGCCTCGTTCTACTCACAGCGAAGCTAGACATGAGCCCTGAGTTCAGCTGTAGGTTCACAGCATGGTTTGGCAGGAGGATGGAGTTGACTTCTGGTTTGCCTCAGAAAGTGTTTTTGCTAGTGTTAATTTTCTTTGATTCCTTTTTTTATTTTAAAAACGCATGTTCCTTAATTGAAATAAGATACAGAAGTCTCTACACTGTGACTCAGTACAGAAGGTCTGAGGCTGGGCAGAGAGAGGTGCAGCCTGCATTGCTAACATATGTAATAGTCTTTTGTCTCTGCTTCATTATGCAGCCCTGGTGAAATCATTAACATACTGCGGTAGGTACCAAGCTGAACATCTCTGCTGGGGGCACAGCTTCACTTTATAGGCATCGTACAGGCACACAGTCGTTCCCCTTGGTGAAGGGCTCGCTGACTAAAAAGACAAAACAGGAAGCAGAAACACAGAAATGCGAAGTTATCGCCAAATACCAGCAGGCTCTTCTCTTTCTCTCAAGTCATCCAGTCTTTTTATTTATCCTCAGATTTTAAATAATAGAAAATGAAAGTTTGCTGCTTGCCTATGGACTGCCAACGAGTTGTTTTCACAGTACTATGCTAAGCCTGGAGTTGCTGGGTTTTGGACACTTGTTCCTGTGTTTGATGAAACTGCACAAATGTATAGCAAACAGTAAGGCGTAGCCCTGTTGTTTTGCAAGCTATGGTGAATCTTGCTCAAGGAGGTGGCTGTTACCAAAGGGAACAAGCACCTGGCTTTGGGATCCCACAGGGGGAATCCTGATACTTGCAGGATTTGTTGTTTCTTTAGCTTGGGCCTAATCCCAAGAGGAGCAGCATGCCTGTGTCCTGGGTGGTAAATGCAGGGCACACCAATTCCCACCAGCAATGTTCAACCTCATGTTGTTGTTCTTGTCATTTTATCCAGGTTCTGTTGTATTCTTAGGCCCAATGCAGCTGGCCTCAAGGGGCAATATCTCAGTGCAGGTGCCCTTTTAAAAGATGCCAATATGATGAAAAAGAAAATGTAAAGGTCTATGGGGAGATGCAGTCTAACTGAGTTTTGCAGTTTCTGGGTTTCTGGAGGTTGGGTCTCTTGAACAGTTCTGCTAGCTGTATGTCACTTCTGTTTTGTAAATTCTGTGGTTCATTGTGCATTTGTGGAAGGCCTTTGATATTTAATGCTAATGTCAGAAGATACTAGCATGTTTTACCTTCTGCTCACTATTTGGGGGTGAAAAACTTTTTGAGTGGCAGCTGGGATGTGCAGCCCCCTTGGTCTGTGTTAGTTCCCTGCCATGTGACAAGCCTTCAGACTGGTAGCTGGGGCAACGGGGCTCATCCATCTCCTCATGCTCAGGCAGGGACAGGGCAGTGCCAGCCTGGCAGGAGAATATTGACACTGAAATTTGCCAGGTGTGGGACAGATCAGAGCCCAGGTCTCTAGGATGTGACATGGTGCATTTACGTGTTCAGAGAGAGGGGGCTATGTCTGTTGCTTTCTCTTATGGAACATCATTCTTTGTGTGTTTGGCTGCTCCGAGCCCAGTGTTGTTTCTTTTTTAATCTCATCAAATGTTCGTGTCCCGAGTGACAATAAGGAAAATAAATCTATTTGAAGCTTGTAGAACTAAACAGTGTTTGCATCTCCAGGTTTGGTCTTGGAAGTGAAGGGTGTTGAAAGCTGAGTGTACTCAATAGCTTTCGGAAAGTCCTAGATAAAGGATATGTTCTTTATTCTTGTTCCTTTTCTGTCTTTTCAGCTGTAACAGTACTTTGTGAAAGATATGTGGTGTTTGTCTGTGTATATCTAGCCATAATGTTCAATGTACCTGCCGTAGATAATAATCTCAGTTTTGCACCCCCTTTTTAAAACATGTTCCCTTGCACCAAAGGCATCTGGAGTTTTGGAGTCAGAAAGGTGGTGTGTTAATCAGAATGAAAATCATTAAAAAGAATTTTTTTATAACATTTCGGGTCTCTTGGGCAAAGGTTACTGAGGGTCAGTTAATTCAGTGCTTGACTCCTGTAAGAGATCTTAGGCACATAAGAGCAGCCAAAAATAGCCCCTTGGAAGGTCAGAGAAGGCACCTTTTCCGCATGTGGATAGCTTTGCATTTCTGACCCGAAACATCTATATGTTTTATGGTAAGCAAGAAAGCAAGCAAGGAAGCATGGCTAGAAAGAAAAGAGGCTACCCAAATGGACTTGGAGGGCAGCTAGAGCCTGTGTAACGTGTTCCTTATTCATATGAACCTTTCTAAACTGCTGTCTGCCTTGGAGATTTTTCCATACGTGAAATGGAGAGAGCCGGTGTTAACTTCTAAAGCACACTTTAAACTGAGCCTAGCCAAATAAAGGCTGGATTCAAACTGTAAATAGATGAAGAACAGCAAGAGGGGCCCTTATGTTTTAAAATGGAGTCGTAGGCTCACATCCAAGTGACTTTAAGCTTCTGAATGACCCTGGAGTCAGGAAGGAATTTCAGCTTGTCTGACTGAATGTTCTCTCTCTCTTGATATCCACGTGCTGAGACAGAGTTTACGAGAAGCTTTTACAGCAAATCCCCAAGTCAGAGCCACCGCAGAACACTTTAAATATTGAATAGGCAAGAGCTCATGCAAGAAAGAATGGCTCTGTGTTTTCTTGCATATTAATCTCCCCTCCCCCCCCTCCACCTCCTCCTGCCCAAATCCCCTTGGTTAATCAGGTTATGTTTGCCCTATTTCACCCGGGGAGTAAGCAGAATGCAGTGTTGATAGAAATGGAGGAAAGGAAGGAGGAGAAAGGCATGCTGAAAGCAAAAGTGGGTCGAGGATGCTCCAGAGATGAGAGCTGCCCTTTGGCAGGGTTCCTGTAATCACTGTGGGATCCTTAGGCTGCATGATGTCTCTGTGGCCTGTCACACTCGCTGGCATGCATGATCTTGCCTCCCAAGCTATGCGCAGAGAAGGGATCTTGTCTGTCTGGGTCAGACTGGAGGCACTGGTGGTCTCTGTGACCAACAGCTTCCTCCCCAAATGCTCACTCGACAGCATGTTTCAGCTAGGAGTCCATAGCAGGAGGTAACTGATGCCCACGAAGGAGCTCTGCCTAACGTCTGCCTGAAGTGCTGTGATTAATTTGAGGGGAGGGAAGAGAGAAACCGTGTGTGCCACATGCGTTAGCACAGTGATGCAGCCTTTAATTCTTGCCGCACTCGTCCTCTTGGATGCATGGCTGCAAGCCACAGAAGTACAGCACAGATGGACCCGACAGAGTGAAGTGTAGCTATGAGGAACAGGGAGCCAGCACACATGCTGCCAGCATCAATGACCTGCTGTGCTTTTGTGCCAGGTTGTGCTGGTGAATCCAAGTTTGCTTTAGGTCTGGTGATCCTAGACTTCAGCTCTGAGAGTGCTGAGAGTTGGGGGTTCTTCATACAGATGCACGCTTTGGAAATGCTTTTGTCTCCGATTATAATGGACAATACCAAGTGGGGAGACTGAAGTGCAAAGCTCTTCTGGGGCCAGTTTCTAGACTCCAAATTTGCAGCTGAAATGCTTCCTGAAATGTGAAGCCTTGTGTGCTCCAAGGTCTGGGTCTGGGGGACCCTAATAGCAGAGGGTATGTGTTGATGGGAGAACTGGGTGCAGTGACTTGGGTTTTGGGAGACTGCTGAGTACTTCAGAAGGGTGTAGATCTGCAGGTCTGCATCTGCATTCTGTATTTTGAGGTTACATTTATCCAAAAGCTCAAAACCAAACCTTGCTAGATCACATCATGAAGCTCGTGGAGTTTACACCTAACTTTGCTTCTCTAAGACTGATCCTGGCTGAGGATCAATTGAACATCGGCCTACGCCTGCATTTCAGTTTTGCCAGGAAGTGCCAAGCCACACAAGCCTTGCCTGATTCAGTCCTGTGTGGCAGCAGCTTTGCTCAGATCTCATCGTGTGTTTTTCCATCGAGACCCATGTATGCATTAGAAGAGATTTTTAGCACCCCTCTTTGCTAACAGTGTGGTTCAGAAACATTTTTGTAGCTCAAAGCCAGGCAAATGCTAAGACATTCTTCTTCCAGAAGCATAAGCACTGGCAGATGCAGACCTGAGCTGTTAAATCCTGGAGCCACAGCATGATTTGACATGCTCCTCGGTGCACAGCAGCACTAACTGGATGGCCGCAAGCTCCTGTTCCCACATGCATGCAGGAAGTGAACTACCCGGCAGCTGGCACAGCAGCTCCCGAGCATGACAGGCTGTAGAAAAAGTGAGGTGGAGCGAGCCCCAGCTGCAGTAGAGCCAGGCCTCGCAGGCGCCTACAAGCTGCATGGGGATCTCGGGCGCCCCGCTCCCGCTGGGCAGAGCTTGCTGGCAAGGCTGTGCTCATGGCACGTGTCCAGAACTCGCCGGTGCTGTGGGACAGTGCCCTGCCAGGGCTGGGCTGCTCGTCGCTGCGGGATGCTGGCCAGCGCTGGACGTTGCAGAGGGCTTGCTGTGCTTGGGCCTCCTGCCTGCGCTCCCGCTTTGCAATAGTGAGAGCAGGAGGGCCAAGCTGCTCTGCAGAGCTGCCATTTGGTTTAACTGCAGTAGGTGGGAGGTGGCGATCGCGGCATCCCCGAGCAAGAGCGACAGTGGGCTGCATGCACGTGGGGAGGCGAGCTGTGCAGGGGAGGCTTTGCGCCAGCGCTAGGTGCACTCTGCGCGTGGGAGCAGCCTCGGGAGCAGATGGTCGGCGGCCCCGTCGCTGCAGGCTTAGCCTGCTCCCGCCGCAGGGTTTGTGCAGGAGAAGGGCACGGTGCCCTCGGGAGGAGGAGAGCTGGGCGCCATGTGGCAGCCCGGAGGCTTGCCCGAATGCCGGGGAGGCTGCGTCCAGCTCGCGGGATGGGCACCAGCGCGAGCCAGGCACACCTCCTGTTTTCTGCTGTGGTCTGCCCTGCAGAGCAGGTCTCCTGAGCTGTTTACAGGAGGCTTTTTCTGCACCTCTCATACTGCAGGGTACAAAGCCAGGCCAGGATTTTTTTTTTTTTTTTTTTCCTTTTTAGATGTGTGGTGTGTTTTTTACAAAATCCCAGGGCTCCAGAAGGTGGAGCGTTAAGGAAAGCCACAGCAGTTGCTCAGGTCTGGTAGCCCTGAAGGGAAGCTGAGAGGCTGGGTGGGAGGAAAGGCTGTAACAGCGGCTCCGTTGTTTGCCTCCGTGCCCTAGCCAGTGGGCATGGCTGCTTGCGTGTCCCAGGGAGTTGCATATTACAAATACACAGCTCAAATCGCATGCGGTGATTACCAGACCAGTGGGAGAAGCATGCAAGCACCATATGTCGTTAAATCATGAACACTACCACCCCCAAAAAAGCCCAGCATTCACATGAAAAATCAATACTCAAAATAGGTTCAGAATTTGGCTCTCCTGTTTTACTTTTAGGTGAGAAAGAAACGGGAAGTTTAGGTGTGAAGAATCTTGACAATATCTGACTCTTGGAAAAAATAAAAGTGGAATGTGATAGACATATCACACAGGTGCTGACTAACACTTTTTATCAGTATTAATTGCAGTGATAACTGTATGGAGCGCATGGTTTGCACCTCCAGTAGGGTTATGCGGAAGAAGTTACTCGGTATTTCTTATGGGTTCTTGCTTGTTCAGAAATAGGTTTAATTTGATCGTGTCAGTGGCTGGACTGACCTCTGAACAAAGAACAGTTATGTTTTTAACCATATGAGACATCAGGCATCTAATATGTTGAAGGTCTAATTCTGCAGAAAGTACTGGTACAAAACACTTGTTAAAGTCAGGGCTCTAAATAAATCTTTAGGATAGGTGATGACAAAGTGGGATGAATCTGGCCCACATAGTTCTGTGCAAATCCATTGGGCTGGAGCATCTTGACTAATGTAAATAGGATAACTCTAATATAAAATCTCTCATGCTTTCTTTCCTATACTGTTCTGCTGAACATATGGTGTAGAATTTAGGGAGTGAAGGACAAAAGAGTGGGATTTAAACTGTAACTCATGATATTAACATCTCAGTTCTTAATGTCCAGTTTGAGGTATCTTACAGAGATCAGGTTCTTGCAAGTTGGATATTCCATGTCTAGACAGCCTGTACTTCCTCTAAATATAGCCTTTTTAAGGTGATTTGTGTTGTTTCCATGGAACTTAGTATCCCCCGTTTGCCTTACCCTTTTTGGAAACCTTGCGCAGAGCAGGAAGCTCCCCGTTCCATATGGGATCCTGAATGTAGGTGTGTGACAGAGCTGGTGGATGCTTAGTGTTGGCTGATACGTGAAATGGTTTGGTGCATTTTTAGCACCTAGGATGCAAGTGACTTGCCTTTGAGAAAGTAGCTTTGGGAAATTCTTTGAGTTGTGTGCCAGATGAAGAGAAACTGCCTTTGGTATGATTTTTATCCTTTTGAGGCTATAACACTGTCTAGTTCCTGTGAGACGAGATTAATCACTGATATCTCCATTGGTAAAGAAGTAGCGGAAAGAAAATTTGTTTCCCAGAAGGTATCAGTGTTCTGTCAAAACTACCTGAAAGTGCCTGTAACCATAGCCCTGTAGCTGGACTAAAGATGTCATTAAAAGCCTGCCATATGAACTATTGCACAAGACCTTTAACAGGGAAACGAGTCTGATAGGGAAATTAGTTTGAACTTTGTGCTGATGCCATTTCCTGCCTGTGTGTAACTTGTTATTATTGCAGGCAAATAAATGGGGGGGGGGGAGGGAAGGGAAGAACCCATACCCTGCAGTAAGAGCAGTCATTGGACTCTGTGCTGCTTGATGGAGTGGTTGTAAACATACAACCAATATTTCAAGGTTAAAAAAGATTTCCCTTTGGATTTCTTCTATAAACTGTATAAATCTAACAAACATTCGGGCTGCTTTGGGAGATACTCGCACAGGTTACCTTCCATCTAGTGAAGGCAGTTCCGCTAGGGCTCCTTCCACCGTTAACCAAGAGAGGCTGTTGCACTGAATCACACACTGAGGAGCTGAAACCAATCTCTTGTCGCCTTGGCTGGATTTTCAGCCATTTTGGTTTTGGAGGCCCTTGGAGATCCCCCTGTGTATGTGTGGACACTTGCATTGCAAATGGAAGATGGGCTTGATTTTTCTGGAGATTTCTCATGAATCTCTTGGGAGTAACCTGTGGAACTTCAGGGGTCACAGATACAAAACTATGGCTTCAAAGGAGCCATCTTCCATGAGGCTGGAAAGGAGCCCAGCCTCGACAAGCTGGAGTTAGCCTCTGCGAACATTTCTCTGACCTTTCATCTCTTCCACTCCATCCCCTACTAGGGAGCCTTAAGTAGGCTTAGGTAGAGGTCTGAAGTCAGTAACTGCTTTTTAAAAAAATAGTCAATCCTTCTGGGGCCTCTTACAGAAAAAAATAACCTCTGTCACTAGCCTTGATCCAGGAAGTTTTGAATTATTTAGATCACATCTTGCAGGTAAGGCAGAAAGCTTGTGTTTGGGAGAGTGCTCTCAAATTTGGGTTGAATTAGGTAATCCTCCCTTTTCTTTAAAAAGGTTGATGCTGACTAAGGGCAGCTGAAGGGCTCTCTTTGACCACTGATACTATCTTTTGATTGCATAAATATTCTTAACGATTGATAGTGATCAGTTGATGGGAAATAGCATATCTAAAATGTTGACCCTGGTTTTTTTTTGTTTTTTTTTTCTTCATGCCATTGTTTTTGCATTCCAAAGCAATTGTACAAACTGGGTGTTCAGCTAGCAAGGTTTGGACCTGTGCTGCCCACTTAGGCCTCAGCTCTTGCCAAGGGAAGTCAATAGCAGGATGGCCCTGGGGTCGAATTTTTAAAAACTAATAAGTATTTTAATCCTTTTAAGTCCTGTGGGAGTGAGATGCACAAATACTTGGCTATAAACCTGGCTGGATAGGTGGGGAGCTGCACACGGCCTGCGACTCCAGCTCGCGCACCAGCACAGCCATCTGGACGTGTCACAGGGCTTTTGTAGCTACCTGCGTCTGCAGGCCTCGCACAAAGCACGTGTTGCCTTAGCGTGGCGTTTCCTAACGTGTGGCCTTTCCTGAAGGAAGGAGCTGTTGTTACACTAATGAGCTGGAAGATCTGAAAATGAGAGTAATATGAAATATTTGCCCAGTCTATTCATGTGAAAGAATGAGTTACTGCAGCAACTCCGATACCACCCGGTGCTGCTGGAGGAACAAATTCAGGCAGGAACTTGCCCCATTGCTGCTGGGAACAGAAAGCAGAAGTGGGCCTGAGCAGTGAAGCCTTGCCGTTTAGATCCTGGCTTTGTTTTGAGCTGATCTCTTCAATGAATCAAAGATGTGTCCTGTTTTGGCAGTGTTGCCTGGCATTCAGAGTTGTACAGGGCGGTGACCGGCTGCGTCCGTATTGGCAAACCTTGCGTGGCGAATAGGGGGCAGATCTGTAGAGGAAAGCAGTAGATGCTGGGGACCTGACAACAGCACTGTATGTGTGCTGGAGGTTTGACTTTTGTCTAGCTCTAGTCCAGTCCTGTGGACTGACACCCACCAGTGACTGAAGATCATTGCTGGTTTAGGTTCAGATTAGGGGAATCTGTTTGCGTGCTCTGAGACTGCCTCATGATGTGAACCAAAGCTCAGGAACCACAAGCAGCTGGGAGATTTGCTCCAAAAGTGTGTTCCTGGGGGGAATAAAATCCTAATGGAGGTTCGCCCGGTACCCAGGAGCTCAGAGCCGTGTTGTGTAGCACAGAGACGAGTGCTTTCGAGATGTCTAATTGCAGTATCGGATTCTGCTCTCAAACAGACTGATATTTGGTATTTCAGAGGGAGGTATGCTTGGGGGAGAGAAATAGCGAAATACTTTAACTGCAGGTTAGGCGGTAGTGTGACTGCTGAAGAAGCAAAACTGCCTTTCCAGCGAGCTGCGTAGCCTGCACCCTGACGCGGCGGCTGGCGGCTCTCCCCGCGCGGAGCGGTCGCTGGCCCGCGGGAAGTGGAGCAACGCTGCATAACGGGAGGAGACGGCTCAGCCGGGGCTGCAGGGGAGAGACGTTCTCGCCGGGGCAGAGCACAAAAAGCCGGCGTTTTAATGTGGCACCTCTGGGCACGGCAGCGCTGTGTCCTTTGGAATTAAATAGCAGTCTGACTAGGATGGAAACAAGACTGGGTGGTGGGTTTTGCTCGTTTCTGTGAGCCTTCTTTGCTTGTTTCCATGAGCTTTCTTGTGGTCAGGAAAGCATTAGGTAGTCCTACTTAGAGGTCTGAAGCATGATGCTCTTTCTGCCCCTCAGTTTAACTGTGGAGCGAAACAATCGTTAGGAAATTAGCCACTGTATTGTAACGAAGAGCTTTTCTATCAAGCACTTGTTCCAGTGGAAGCTTCCCTGTCTAGCCAGGTTTCTGCTATTGCGACTGTCACTTCGAATGCTCGTGTGGGCAAAGGTTTCCTTAAGCAATGGGGCAAGGTGGAGCCCTCCCGCCTGCTGGCAGGGATCTGGTTCTGCCTGCAGCCTGCGTCCTCAGGAGAGCACCAGGCCTCCAAAGCCACCTTTGCCAGAGCCAAATTCAGGCTGGCAGGAGGCAGTGAGAGGTGCTGACGCGTGCTGTGGTGTCCCGCTGCCCACGTGTGCTGCAGACACCCCAGAAGTGGGGGCTGCGTGCGTGAGCACCCACGTTGCCGAGCTGCTGCTGCACGGCGCAGCGCCTGCGGGGATGCTGGCAGGGGACCGCGTGTCAGGGCAGCGTCGCTCGCCCTTCCTGCTTGCCTGCCTGCCTGCCCCCCTAGGAATACGCTCTTCCTGAAATGTAGGCCAGTGCTTTGTAAGCACGTCTCGTCCTTTGCTTGAGTACAGCAAACAGCTGCAGGGCGGCGGGCCCGGTTTTGCTCCCAGGTGGCATGATGTGGTAAATTTGCTGAGAAATAGTGCTGTGCAGCAAGAGAGGTTTTTCTGGCCGGCCTCCAGGCACAGCCAAATACAATTACGGAGCCCCATTGTGGCCGGACCGTGCCTTGAGGTCACCTTCGCTTCCATCCCAGGTGGCAGGGGAATTAGCTGCCTCCTCTGTGCCTTTCCCCCACGTTTTATGCATTGAAAGAGTCCAAGATGTGGGGCCTGGGGGCCAGCAGCGCTGTGTCCTGGCTCTCGCCCTGCCTGGGCACCGCAGGGAGCTCCCAGGGAGTGGGTGCACCTTGCAAGGCTGTGGGGAGAAGTGGCCTTGGGAGCCAGGCTGTACGCGCTTAGCGGGCTGTAGGGATCAAGGGTGGGCTCTGCTGGCCAGGCTGCTGAGACACGTCTCATCTCACGCTTCCTCCAGAGCTGGCAGCCCTGAGGCTGCGTTCCCATCTCAGTCCCACAAAAGGCAATCGCTCCTTCAGGAAAACTGGAGGAGCAGAGAGGTGACAGAGCAGCTCTTCTCCTTCATCTTCTGGTGGAGCAAAGCAAGAACCATGCTACTGAGTTCACTGTTATGGTACTCCTCCGAGCTGGGGCTGGGGATCACCAGCCCCAGTGAAGTTGGAGCTGGTAGGGGAATGGGCACTGTTTTTTCCATGTGCTGTAGTATGAAGGGTGCTTGGCAGTGAGCCAGGCTGTCTGTGGTGTGCTTGGTGTGGCTGGGGAGCGAGGTTTGGACCTGCTGTTGGAGGAGTCCCTTCCCATGAGGGAGAGGTCAGCACCAAGGAAGCTGCCAGCAATCTCTGTTGGCTCTCCAGGCTGGAAGCAGTCCAGCTGGCTGTGATCTGGGATCATCCTCCTTTGTAGAGCTGAATGGGGGCTGTCTGTCTTCTGTGATGAAATCTAGAAATTGTAACCAATAAGTTTGAATGACATTAAGTGCCTGGTGGGGCGGAACTGGGGAAAAGCAGGCCTTAAGGCATCAGATAAAGATCTCTATTGCTTTAGCTGAACAGGACCTCATCTAAGGATCCCAGCTCTCCGACAGCTTGTTCTTGCTCCATTTTATCACGTTAGCCTCTTAGAGCTTACTCAGTCTAAAGTACGGGTTATCAGCTGAGCACAGTCATCCCAAAATCTAGCAGTAACTTCTTTGGTCATCTTTGGACTGCTGTATATACATTTGCTTGCATTGAGATGCTGAGGAGCTGCACTCAAGGGAGTGGCAAGCCACAGAGACTGCTGATCCGTTTCTGCAGCACCCAGGATCCCCTTCCGAGGCTGAGGTCCCTGAACTGTCTGCACTGCTCCACTGTCTGCTCAAAACAGCACCGGCCAGTTTGAGACCTAGTGGTAGAATTTGGCATAGGGAAAGTGGCATTTCAGTGAATTAGTGTTAACCAGAGATTTGGAGAGGAGAATACTGATCTCTCCTGAGTTTTCAATAGTTCCCAGTGTGACTTTGATGAAGATCAATTCTAGATTAAGGCAGGACCCCTACTGAAATTGCATTTGGAGTCCAGCTGAGCTCTTTCCTTCCCATCCTCTTCTTGAGGGATGGCTCTTTTCTCCATAACTGCCCCCTTACTCTCCACATCCCTCCCATGTTCAGCAGTGGGAGAGTTACAGCCATGCCCAGCCACCTGGCATGCAAAACCCAGCAATCTCCTCTTTCTCTTTAGGTGGAAGAAGTGCCAGACAGATAAGCCTTGGAAGACTGAGAGAAATCATTCCCTACGAATGGTCTTTATCAGGCACTCTTTTAGTTTGGCAGTTGGCCTTTGCCATTATTCTTCAAGTTATTTAATGAGATCTCTGTAGTCTTAATTGCACCATCTTTAAGCAGTCATCTGGCTCCTTGTTATCCCAGCTATGATACTAACGCTTGGTGTGTTTGGTACTGTGCTCATCTTAACAGCATCAACAACCACGTTCCTGAAATTCTTGTTTTTGGCATTGTGCCAGGGTGTACATAAGTATGAGTCTGGTTTAACAGAACGATTTGTTCCCCTGAAGGGCTAGGAAGGCAGAAAGCCTTTAAGAATGTGATTTCCTGAGCTCATCAGGGCTGCAGGGCAGAAGGAAGCATTCAGTGTGGGGTGACATAACATCACCATACAGAGCACGTTGAGAGCGCCCAGCTGCCTGTGCCGCACTGCTGCGGAGTATTTTCGTAGTGACGTGGTTTGTGTGGCTTATTCTTGCAAAGCAGAATGCTTGGTGCCTGCGAGCTGGGATATCTGCATGCCTGGAGAAAACAAGCGGCCTGATCTTGGCGTCCCTCCTGGTCCCTTGCTGCTGCTGTTTCTGTGATGATCAGCTCGTGGCTGGGAGGGGAGCTGGTGCACGTGCTGCCTGCACAGCCGGCAGGCAGGGAACCACAGCTCGACTGTGCTCAGGCTCGGGGGTTATCAGTTAGGAAGCACGTGATTTTACAACTGATCACTCACTTCCGTGACATATTATATCTGCAGAAGTAGAAGGTAGAAGTGGGGGGGGTGCTCACAGGGAAGTGGGTGCTACGGGCTGTTGCATCAGAGCTGTCAACTCTGATCATGGGACACACTGTAAGTCAAATAAAGTTATTATTGTCAACGCTCTTTTATTGGATCTGCCAGTCAGCTGGAGGTGGAGAGGCTGCAGGTTAGGTGGGGAGGACATGAACACGCTGTTGTGATTCATGCTACAGTAAGGCTAGGCGTCCCACCTGAGGTCAGCGCCTGCTGTGCTGTGTGCAAGGGGCAGCTCCTGCCCCTGAAAGTCTGGTGATCTCTGGCCAATTCCCAAAGTAAAAAAAGTGTGTTTGGGTCCTGTCTTCTTAATAGAAGCTTAAGCTTGGGTACGCTCAAATTCTTCTTTCTTTTTTCTGAAACTTGCAGTCAGGGTGCCGCTGAGCTGATGCGGGCTGGCAGCTGTAGGGCAGAAAAGGCAGGACGTGAGCGCTGCCAAGAGCAGGACAGCACCCTCCCCTCCCCTCCCCAGGGTTAGGGCCTGCGACACGTGGCTGCGGGTGCCTGTGGACTGTGTTGGCAGCCGAGTCGTACAGAAGGGAGCTGGGCTTCCCAGGCTACGAGGCACTCGGGCATGAGTGAAGACTTGGGCACAGCGTCAAGGTCTGGTGAAGTGGCGGTGGGCAGCCGTGTGGGTGAGCGCAGGGGGAAGGACGGGAGTGTGTTCAAGGAGGGCAGTGCATGGAAGGGGGGTAACGCAGCAGTGCATTGCCAGGGCGGGCGAGAGGACGACCGGCGGGCTGCCAGGGTTTTGGCGAGGACGGGGGTGTTCACTGTGTGGGAAACGCAGCAGCTGAGGGCATGCAGACGGGGAAGAGGCTAGCCAAGAGCCCCAGCCTCGCCTACGCTCTCTGAGTCATCTTTCACGTCGCTGTCGAAACCGCTGCGGCGCTCCGCAGCCCGGCAGCGATCCTAAACCCGGCTCGAGGGCTGGGTGAAGGCGAGCCGGCGCCGGGTCGCCGGGGGAAGCGGGGTGCCGCTGCAGCAGCCGCCCGGAGCGCGCTGTGACTGCGGGCGGCCGCTCGCTGCCTGCGAGGCCTGCCAGCTCTGCTGCCTCCGCACCGCACCGCACCGCTCGCACGGAGGCTGTCCGGCTCCGATCCGATCCGGGCCCTCTAGCGGGCACTGCTGCGTTTCTGTGCCATACTGCACCTTCAGTCTAACCAGCCTCTCTGGCTGCATCTTCCTGCCTTTGGGTCTTCCCTTCCACAGCAGACGCAGGAGCCCATCGGGATTTCGTACGTGATTCTCTATTTATGGTGTTACTAAGGAAAGCAATCAGTATTTCAGACGAGGACTGGATACCTTTTGGGGAGATAACGTGTTCAGAGGCAGCTGAGGCAAATGCAGTGCCCTGAAAAAGAGAGGGGAGGTTTGGGTAGGTAGTTCAGTGGCTCCACAGGCCTTAAACTCTCCTGCAGGAGTACATTTGCCATTAGTTGCCGGAGTTGATGGAGGAGCAATGCTAGATCACTGGTGAGGTCCGATTGCTATTCAAATTGAAGTTACTGTGTTCTGTTTGGATCGAGCTCCAGCTCTTCCTGTGGGGTGAGCGAGAGCTTGGAAACAGGTTCAGAATATGGTGGCGCACACTGAAGTCGTGTTGCAACACGTAGGCTCCAAAGCCCTGGGTGCAGACCGCAGGGATGCTCGGGTATGTTCCTCTCTTCAGAGAGGGAAGCAGGTTGGAGAATGGAAAACAATCTTAAGGTTTCTTGCCCTCACATCCCCTGCTTACACCAGTGACTCTCTCGATAAAGCACCTCTTTGATAGGACTTCTGGTCCAGGATAAGGTGAGCTTTCTAGCTAATGAGAAGGCCTCATGACAGAAGCTGCAAGGATTTAGTTTGGTATAAATATGGGAAAATATTTGTGGCTGTTTTAAAAACAAACAAACAAGAATCTTAAACACGTGCGTGGTGAAAGCCACAGGCTTGGGGAAGCACAGGGCCTGCGCGGTGCTGCTTTGTCACATTGAGAAGCTGGAGATCACAGCCTGGAGAGCTGCCCTGCTTGTGAGCGTGCAGGCAACTACTTCGAGGGGTGGCTGCAGTGGAAAAATGTCGTTTCCTTTCCCTGACTGTCGTAGAGCTCCTCTGAGACAGGAACAGCCCACCCTTTTCTACAATCTAAGTGTACTTTAATCTACTGAAATTCACAGGCTATAAATAAGTTCAGACAGATGTGTTTTAATATGTGCTTTACATTAGCCTCTCTTCGTTACCAGCAAAGCGCGGATTTGAAAGGCTGACAAAGCCGCCTGTACAGCTCCCCTGGAACGACAGCTGCTGGACGGATATACGTAACAAGCAGAGCGCTAATCCTTGGAGGCTTAAACTGGCTTTTGTATGATCGGTAGGAAGGTACAGCACTACCTGAAATGGTGTAGACTCTCTATGTAGCAGACCCCCCCCCCAACTTTTTAATCCCTAAGAATGAAATAATAGTTTATTTTAACAGTAACTGTTTAGCTCCTGCTGTGTGCTCCAGGAGCATGAAGGGACAGCTGAGGCAGGGCTATACACAGCTCTTTCAATTGAGATGTGAATGGAGCCTGTTTTGGATTTAATTGACCATCAGAAAATACACAGCCTAAGCACTAGAGAAGACTTCACTTCAGGATTCAGTAGGGTTTATTCTACAAATCTTAGATCGATGCCAATGATACAAGTTGTATGAATTCTCATTAAAAATACAAGTCAGTATAAAGATTCCAATAGTAATATAATGCATGATGATTCAGTTTCAAAACTTAAGGAATGAATCTGTGTTTTGGACCATGCTACAGAAAAGGGGAATACAATGTAGAAGAAAGAAATATTTAGTTTACCTCCATTACTTTAGGAGGGGCCTGTGCCTTATTGCCATGATACCTGAAAAAGCAACATGAAGTGCATAGCAGCCTTGCCTGTACAGTCTCTAGGCAAAACTATTGAATTTAGTATCCACCTCCTCTCCCCCCAGTTCTGTAAATTAAGATACATTTTGATAGCCTGATATCACTACAATAACTTAAAGCTATAGCAACATCATCCCCCACAATGATTGCAACACAACAGTCCTTTGGACAGTAAAATGTTCATATAATGCACTGAAATTTTTCTGCTGTACTAAGTGTTTTGCCAGACATTTCCAGGAATGCTAAATACTGAATCAAATCAAATGTGAATTAGTTCCATGTTCAAAATTTCTGTCTGTGATTTTAAAATGAAATGATTATTGCTAAGTCTCAGTGCAGTCTAATACTTGAGTGTGTTGTCATAGCTTCAGGCACAATTAGAATATAATCAAATATTTTCATGAACCTAGCCCTCTGATATAATGAAACCTGTAAGAGCTTTCACAAAATAGTTGGAATTTGGCCACACAATTGCTAGATCCAATGCTTTGGAATGGGGGAGACAAAACTACCTTTTCTTGGAGCTGCCTGCACTTAGAGAGGATTAGGCTTAATAAAGCCATACCCTAAGCTTAAATTTCAAAGAAACAGTTTACTTATCACAAGAGGTAACTTTTGACAAGATGTGCACCTCTTTCTCCACATGCTGTACGTACATCTGTTTGTTCCTAGTGATGCTTTCACCCTGTCAAAAGTAAGCGGTGTCCCTCTTGTTGAGCCCAGTCATTTCTTCTAGCAGAACCGCATTAGCATTACAGAGCAGGTATCATGCATCTATCTGCAAAAGCAGACAGGGAAACTAGGCTTAACAATAATGCATAAATTTCCAAACAGAATTTTGGTGCAGACAGTTACATTTCACTGAAACTCAGCTTTTACCAAAATATTAGCATAATACAAAAATCCCAAAACACCAGCTATAAAGAAGCTGCTGACTTCCACGCATCAGTTAAAGAAAAACCCCTCTTGCATAAATGGAACAGCAGCACAGAACAAGCACAGACTTGGCTGTACAAATACATCTTTTCCTCTGTAGGAATTTGCAAGAGTTCTCCAACCACCATCCTACTGTAAGGTTTTAACATCGTACCAATGGTGGCAAAATCTAGCATAAAGCCATCATGCAGGCTAATGGGAATTTCTTCCTCCCTACTGAATGCTGCTGTGCTTGCTTTGAATACATATTGTCATTCTGATTCGTCTTTGTAGTAAATGCATCTTTAACAGTCACGTTTAGTCAGAAGTAAAAAAGTTTAGTAACCCGCATGGGGCTTTAGTACTGGTCAAGATGACGACAAAATACAAGGATGTCATTAAACTGCATATATAATAGAAAACAGGTTTACTTTGCATTTAAGTAAGTCACATTTAATACAAGACAAGTTGATCAGAAACAGTGAACTGATTCTATTTGGAACAACGTATGGCACAGATTCCCAATATCTATGGACATTGTGTAAATAACACATTTTTCACTCTTTGCAATGATTATCAATTCGCCAAAAATAGTATAACAGTCAAAAGGGAAAGTGAAGAAAAACAGATTTAGGAGAAGAAATAAAAAAATGTCTAAGTGAAAATAAGTGACTTTTTACTTCTTTTGTAAGAAACTTTATTTTTAAACTTCATTTTTAAAAATGCATTCTTTCCTCAGAACAAATGCCACCTTAAAAAAAACTGCAGTAGCACACACTTGCACTCAAAGGAAAACATGCAAAACTGATGGCTGAAAAAAATTCTGCATAAAAATCCAAGCCTTCAGGCAAAAGTTTGCCCCCATGTGCCTCTAGGGACCCCAGACCATAAACAGCTTTCAGTGCAATGTCTCTTGCTTCCAATTGGTGGGGAAACATATGGCAGAAGCTTGTCTTCTGACAGCTAGACTCTCCAGATGTTTGAAGCAAAAACAATCTCAGCTATATTTTAAAATATCCTTGTTAAACTGTTGCAGGAAGTACAAACAGAATTCAACAAAATGTCAGAATCCAGTGAAGAAAAACTTTTGAATTCTACCCTGTGCCATACACTTCTTAAAAAAAAAAAATTAGACAGAAAAACAGATTTTATTAATACACCCTCTTTAAAGTTTTTATTTCTGAAAGCAGCTCTTTATGCAAATCAAAAGCAGTTCCTGAGTAACTGCAGTAAACAGTGTCTTTTAAATATTTTTGCGCCTCAGCTCTTCTGTTTTGGTTCTCCTTGTTTTTCTCCCTAGTTTTCAAGTTTAAACTCTGTTCTTTTTCAAAAAATGTGCAAGTTCAGTTAGCATCACTTCCAGAAGTCCACAGCTTGCAGGTCTTCCTGCAACAACTATAAGATCTGCACATGTGCTAGGTTGTATTCCTATACCTATTGCAGATTTTGCTCTCAAACCTGTACAGCATGCACTTTCACGTCTTCTTCAGCATACGCCGGGACTGCCATGTATGGAACTTGTTGTAGGCTGTCTGCAGCATCTCTTCTATATGACTTATCAACTGAAAGATTAAAGGGGAAAAAAATTGTCCCAACTGCTGGAAAGTAGATCCCCTCCCCTCCCTTTGATCAAACAGATACTCGGTTGGACTTTACTTTTTGCTCACTGAAAGAGTAATCTCACTAAATCAAGGAGGCATGCCAGACAGAGAGGGAAGACTTTATGGCTCTCATAAAATATCCGCAGGGGTAGCAGTTAAGAGAGCTACCAAGGTGACAAGGTCACAGGGAAGTGATACTTGATTATGCAAAACCTCCGTTCCAGTATTTAGTCTGGGACAGCTTCAAAACTGTTTCCCACCAAATCAGATTTGAAGTGGCAAAAGTTCTACTTCATGGTGGAAGAGAAAAATGAAACACGACTTCCCATTTCTGTTGTCTAGTTTGGGTAATTTCAAATCATAGTTCTAGACAGGTTTTTGTTACTGTTCAGCAAGGTTTATAGGGAGAGATGGGGCAGAAAAGGCATACATAATTGTGTACCTCATTCCCAACTCACAATTTCCTAGTTCTAAGAAAAAACTTAGTCCCCTAGGTAAGAGGAAATAAACCTACCATCTTGGGATAAACATGATTCAAATTTTAACTATGTGGGTGCATATTAATACTTAAAGGGTATTTCCCCTTACGTTTGTGCTTAAATACTGTCTCCGAATCTTTTCTTGGAATGGGCAGAGCTTTGTAACCTGAAATCTTTCCAGGTTACTCCTCATTTTCACAACCTGAAAGAGAGACAGGAACCAATATACTAATCATTTGCACAAAAGGTTTATTTTCTTTGACAAATAGTTCCCCAACAAAACACTTGGTAACTAATTTGGGGGGCTATTTTAAATATGTATAGCTCAAGGAAGAAGAGTTGCTAAACTATCAGTCTCTAGCTCAGTTGTTGAGTGCCTGCTTATTGTCATGGTGAGTGTAACATGCCTGGAAATGTAGGGTGGCAATGCGATTAGTAAGTGTTAGCAACACTCTAGATTCAGTATTTATAAAATACATCTTTCTTGCTTCAAGCAAAGACTGTACTATAGATTTTTCAGGCCACGTTTTGCAGCAGAAAACCAAGATGTCTGAAAGCAAATTTTAATTCTCAGGATCCATGTAAGGTAAAAGAGGAGAACAGCAACATCAAAATGGTAAAAATCATATTCCTGGTATCAGGCAGCATCTCTCCTTAAGGCGACTTTGTTCTAAAAAGCAGTACGTGTTTTGAAGCTATGACTGATTTTACAGTAGACAGAAGGATGATGCAGAAAAATTTCTTGTAACTCTCACTGCACAGGTTATGTTTTAGAGTTGGGGAAGAGGGACTTTGGGTTGTTTGTAAACTGGGAATAAGAAATCTGTAGCTGGAATATACCCCGACCATTTTGTCTGAAATTAGCTTACAGCAACTGCTGCTGAAGGGCACTAACAGGCATGCAGGGATAAGGATGTTTTTAGCCAATAGCACCTATAGAACTGCTAGAAAAAGTAATGTTTTGTGTAGTTTTGTGACTTTCAATCCTAAGAAAGAGTAAGTGCTGCATTTATTTAAAACATGCGTCTTAGTTCTGTACTTCAAGTTAAAGAAAGGTGTGGGGGTTTTTTTGGTTTTTGTTTGTTTTTAAAACATAATCCAGCCACATCATAACCAGGGCTGCCCTAGGAAGTTCCACCTTACCTTTTCTTCTAGGAATGGCGTGTTAACAGGAAAGCAGGACCAGAAGTGTCGTAGCAGTTCCCCTACTGCCACATACAAGTGTTTTAGTTCAGACTGAACATCATTTGGCACCATCTCTGCAACAGGAAAAAGGCTCTGTCATATCACTCAAAACAACCATATGTAAAATGAGAAAGTAAGGCTAATGAAAGAGTTTAGCAATGTACAGTGCTCTAATAGAATCAGAGAAAAGCTGGCTGAAAGGGAACTCTGGAGGCAATCTACCTCAGCCTTGCACTTAAGGTAGGACTATCGGCAGCATTAGATCAGGTCAGCCACGAATTATTGCTATATACTTGGAAGCTTGTGTATTATAAAGGCAGATCTATGCCAGGTAAAGAACGGACACCCTGCTTACTCCATGATTAGAAACAGCATATTTGTATTCTGTGCCAAAGCTAACAGTGTGGCAGTACTGCTTTTGGGACCGCTGCTTTGTTGTCTCGCCTAGCTAAGAGGCCAAAGGGAAAAGGAACTCTGTGCTAGCATGAATGGGGCACTAGGGAAAGGAGTGATTGCATGGAGATGTAAGAAGGATGAGCTGTCTGTTTTGCCTTTGCTGTCCACAAGAAAGTTGTTCTTTTTTCACAGAAAACTGCGGACCCTAAATTCAAGCTGCAAAAACCAAAAACCAAACAAACAAAACCCAACCCACCTAGTTCTAAACAATTACCTAGAGCTTGCTTCCCTAGAGTTCTCCCAAAGCAGAGCCTTATTTTCTAAGAATCAGAAAGAAATCAGGAAATAGAAATTCTGGATTGGAAACATTGGCAAAGTTCACAGGGCTCAGTTCTGGCACGTTTAGCACAGGGTTCAAAGTTTTCATGTGTCATTGGTGTAAGGATACTCTCTTGCTTGTTCCTTACTGTCTGCGCAGTCAGGCGAGGAAGAGGTAAAGTCACAGAGAACACAGCAAGCAGGTAGAGATATGAAAAGCACAACCAATAGTATTACAGAAGTGGTAGGGAACAGAGCAGGCTAGCTGCTGCCAAGGAACAAAAAACAGAGAGCACGCAGGGTGCATGAAAAGAAGCTTTTTCTTTAGCTGAACAAGCAAAAACCATCATCTGCAAGAGAACTTAGTATTGGATGCACCCTTCAGCACTTGCTCTGTAAAGTTCTCTTTCACTCGCCTCAGCACAGGTAGCCAATGCCACCACCCTCATGGCAAGGCTGCATTGTTGCTTTTCTTTTGTTGCCCTAACCCACTCTTACTCCAGATACATGTTTCCATAATTTCCTTTATCACTATAACATGTTCTAAGAGGGAGATAAAACAGCAAGACAGGTACTGCTGTATAATGTCGGAACATTACTCAAGTTTTATAAATGCTAAATCCTTACGGTTTATGGCTTGCTGTGTTCCACCCTGCATAAGTGCTCCTCCAGGTGACAGGACTGCAATAGTGCTAGTAGCATCACCACTTGAAAGAACCTGAAGGGAGAGAGGGAAGAACTTTTCTAACCACCTCTTTTAAAATAGGTCATATTTGAACTCTGGCAAAGATACAGTTGGGCAGATACAACAAAAGCTCTGATTACAAGCTTGCAGAAGACTTTGTCCTGCTGTACAGCAGAATTAGGCACAGTTCCTCTAAGCGCAACTGATGTGTTTGGTGAAAGCTCTCCAGTTAATTATGGACAAACAACTCTTTCTATAATATGTGAACTAGCTACGCGGCTATTTTGAAATGAGACAAAGATCATCATTACATTACAGAGATGCAGCATGCTCAGAGTTGTGACTGCTTTATGGCTAAAACCTAGATGTACTAAGAGGGGAAATTCAGAAACCGGCTGTGGAGACTGACTACATGGTTTACTGCCATCAAGTTGCCAGGACAGAGCTGCTCTGCAGCACAGAGTGTAGGAAGATCTACATCCTACTGTATCATATATTTGGTCAAGAGACCCATTCAGTTACAAACCTGCTTATTATAACCTCCTAAGACCATTACATGCTAAGTTTCAGAGGGTGGGGCCCAATATTGGCCTCCACTTCCTGTTGCATGATTTTCCTGCTTTACAGCTTTGATAACTTTATATACTTCCATTTCCTCGTAAGAACATGGTAACAGTAGGGTTTAACTCTGAATAGCAGCAGTGTACCAAGTATTTTTCGGTAGTTTAAGTTTCTTAAACACAATAACTGAAAAGGTATCAGCAAAAGTTGTAAAATGGATTTAATAGCACAAAACTACCGGAGATAATTACTAAGTTTTATCTGAAAAATTAAAGTTCCAGTAGCCAAGAGACAGACAATTATACAGAAAGCAATATGCTAACATCAAGAAGAGAACTTATTTCAATATTCTTCCATACCTGAGTTAGTTTGGGTACATATGCTTCCATTTCTTGCCTAATACTATGAAAAGAATTAATTATATCCTGACTGGTTGCATATTGCTGTGATTGAATTGGAGTTGGACCATGATAATACCTGTGAGATAAGTAGAGAAAAAAATATAGTAATAAGAGTGTTGGTAAAATGGAAACCAAACTAAGTGGACAGTTGTTCAAATTTTTCTCATTTTAGATGCTTTGCAACTTTTGACACTATCATTTAAACCTTATTACTGACATAAAAAGAAAACAGCCTGCCAAATGGAAAGAGGCTGGGTTACAGATGGTATGGCAGCAAAATAAGAAAGTCCTTGTTTCTATTGTGGAAGCTGCAAGTCTCATCTTGCTATGAAAAGCTATCTGTGCTGCCTATTTTGCTCAGCTCTGGGAATACCATTAGAATAGCAAAATCCAAGCTATTTTTTTTGAACCTCAGCTAAATGTAGTTACACGCACATTTGGAAGTGTCCTCTTTCCTGTAGTATCACTCCTATTCTTTGCTAAAGTAACATCTGTGGCTCTCAAATTCAAAAGTCTATAAAACAAGATTACAACTACCAGAAAAATACTAGACCAATACAGTCTCAGATGTCTCAGTTGTACTTTTTTGCCTAGGAGTGGATTTTGCTTGGGATTGCGTATTTCCATATGCAGCACATACATTTTACACTATGAGCTGCAACAAAGTGATGGCAAAGTGTCAAAGCCCTTTGATTAGGTTTATAAAAACTTCTAATTAGCTGAAAAGCGAGATAAAAATCAAAATACAAATTTAAATAGCAATTACTTGCAAGCTGGTTTATGCAGGAGTTCATATTATGTTTCTAAACTTAACCTAAACACACCTGAATATGGCACAGTGCAAACTGAATCAGCTGATTCTGTGTGGGTTGTGAAGAGACCTGCTAGATGGAACATGCTGAAATATCCATGCATATTTTATTAACTTACCGATCAGATTTCTTTAAGTTTAGTGCAATAGTTTTAATGCTATTATTCTTTGCTAAATCTTCATATTCAATGGACTCCTGCAGTTTCACCTGAAATAAGTCAATGAATTAAACACATTACCAATGAGGACATAACTTGATGCAACTAGTGCTTTTTTTTTCCCCTGATTCACCGAGTTTGAATAAAAGGGTTACTAAAACCTTAAAGAAAATGAAAATAGCTGGAATGGCTCACGTCTACACTCCTGAGGGAGCAGTGCCCATTACTGCTTAAAGAGTGCAATTTGGAAGTCTTGACACTACCACTTTTCCTGTAGATTCTGACCAAAATTTACAGTCCCTGACACTTCCATGAAGTATTCTGATAAATATGTATAGATCATTCTGTGAGCTCCTTATTTACGTACATCTGTCACCAGATTAACAGAAGTAGTAATGAATTAATGGCTGGAGTACAAGAGCATAAGACTAAAACTACAATAGTTACCCAAGCTATTAGGGAGCAGTACAGCTGGAGCATTAGTGGTGAGTGATGACGGCACAGTGATGAGACTTCCTACAATGAGAAAACTACCTCGGAAGTTGCCCACTCTCAAGCTACTTTCTCGTTCCTCCTTTTGTCAGATAAATTCCAGTCCTGCTCTATTGTTTGGTCCCCAATAAAAACTGCAGCTTTCAGGAAAGTCAAAGCTGCTGACTATATCAACATTCAACAACGTGCATATTCTAGAGCCTTTTCTCACAGTATACAGAGCTTTTCAGTCACCTTGACATTTTCTCTTCTAGCTGTCAACTACAGCAAAGAGTATTCAGTTCAGTTTTGCAGCAATAACAGTATTTCCTTCCCTACTCTGAGCTGTTACAGTTAGTCTAAAACAGGCTTGCCCTATTTCAGGGCACCAGGAATCATTACACTTTCAGTTTAACCTTACTTCAGCTTCTGATCTTAAGATGAAGGCTGATATGTGCCAGTTTAATCATCCCCTCTACAAACAATTCACTCCATAGATTAATATTGATTCTACCGAAGAGATCAACGTGACCTTCAAAGTATAATTTATTTGTATTTAGTAACAGATGTATTCTAGACACAAAGCTTCTTTACTGGCTCTCAGGTGGTTGTTCTTTATACTTCTAAAAAAAGGTAACTGTCACTTTAGCTGTTTCATAAATCAAGTAATGAATCTTCACCAATCCCTTAAGACAGAGCTTCTGATTCCTTTCAACTAGAGTTGCATCAGCTAACTGTGTACCTTTTTCATTGGTGGTTGAAAGAAATCTGAATCCCTGGAGTTTCCATCCGTACTGCTGGTCTCGCTGTAATGGTCATTTTGTGCTTCTCTTAAAATAGAGAAACAGCATTAAGAAGAATTCATCTCACAGGAAACTTAAGATACAAACTAGAGACAACGTAAATACATCTGTTTCAAATTTTATATTCATGTTGACATATTATATATCTATTTTTCCCCCTTACATCTTCATTTGCAGAAACTGACCTAGACAGAAGGCACCAATACCTGTTTGTCAAGGGGGAAATTGAGCAGCAGGGGAGGGTGGTGCTTCCTCCGAGCAGAAATACCAGCAGGCCCACAATGCAAGTGGAACGCAGCAAAGACATGCCTAAGTTAGGAACACTTTGCATGCACACTTACTCCAACCAAGCATTAACAGAGGTACTCAGAGCGCTGAGGAGACTATTAGAATGACAGCTACTGTTTGCTCTCGCTCTGAACTGGGGAATAGAAACACATCCTACCCACGGGAGATTACTTAAGGTTCATGCAAGACAGAAATACAACATGAGGGAACACAGCTACACAGAGAAAAGTATTTAAATAAGACCTCTCATGGGTAAGGGCTGTAGGATTTGGGTACAGAAATAATCCTTTGGTGGATGTCCATAAGCTAGTTGTACAACAGACCTCAAGACAAGCCTCTTTTGTTCCTCTTTTACCTCTTTTGGGAAGTTTCACTTGTGGAGTTACTGTAAATATATGTAACAGGCTGATATGCTGCCTCTGCGCAGCAAGCACAGTGCCGCCTCCTCTGCACAAAGGCCCTTGCGCAGCCTTCACCTGGGCTACAGCACTAAGGCAGGAACAGCCTCTCCTTTTTTACATACAGTTTATAGGATTAAAAACTCAACTAAAAATAGTATTTGTCATCTCATACAGTTCCAAAGAGATTGTATAAAAGTAAAATGGAACCTACAGTTATTTTCACTTCTAGATCTTAATACTCTCATTAATATACATTAAAAGAAAAAGTTGGTCAAGTAACTGCGGATGTATTTTCCTTTTGGAAATTCCTTAAAATTAGTTACAAAAAAAGCTTTTAAAATACACTGAAACTTACTGTTTTCTGAGGCCAGCTGCAAGGACCATGGCACTATGATGATTAAAGCGTTTTATAATGGCAGCATTGCTACTTTCTCTAGCAGATTTTGAGGCATTTGATGTAGAGGCTACAGAAGCAACACCATAGCCCTATAAGGAAAAGAACATTAGTTACCACCTGCCCCAAAAATCAGAAGGACCATTTTCTGTTTTCCACTGAGTCAGGAAACCTGCATGCCTTAATATCTGAACATCTGAACATTACTGAGTGATGTTGTAACATCATCTAAAGTAGTGCCTTCCTAATGCTCCCCCACCCCCATCATCTATGTGATTTGAAAAAAACCTTCATTTTTCTTCTGCTATCACTTGACAGTCTAGAGGTGTTTGAGAGAGGAGAGAAAGAAAATTTCTTGAAGACTGAGTTTTAAAAGATCATGATCTGTTAAGTAATTTTTTTTTTTTTTTAAGCTAACCTTGTTTTTTTTAAGGATCTCTGACACTGTGTTGAACAGGCAGGCAGTGATGGCAAATAAGAGCTATCAATTGTTTTACTGACTACTCTAACATCTTGGGAAACACCAGCAGCCCACAGGCAAAATAACACCTGTCAGGAGGACGTGCTAGCACTGGGAATCAAAAAACCCTCAAGCCTTAATGCTGGCAGTGTTTCCCCGTTACCAGGTGGCTGAAGCAACTCACACTATCCCTATGCTCAGTCTTATACTTGCCGTTAACCAGGCTCAAAAGCAAACCAGGGCTGTTTGCATAGCACGTCAGACATACCTATCCTCAACTTCTAGTTCAGCTTCAGACCAGTAGCTTTACATAACACTTACAAAAAAAATTAAAAATGCAGCATCATTATTAATTACAACTCCTGAAGTTTCAGTTAAGTCAGTTATGGAAAAGTGCATGTGAGAGTTATTTCTCATTTTGGTACACCATTTTGGACCATTGTTTTATTTTATACTTGGAGGCAAATAATAATGTTATGCATATTCTTGGCACAAACACTGATATTTAAAGGTAAGTAAAGAAACTATATAGTGTCCCTAATTAAGCTGAATCAAACACTAGCAGTGTCCAAAGTGAGAATAAACGCAAAAACTTTTCCTGTCTTGTGCTACTCTTCTGTACATTGTCACAGTTTCTAAAAGGCAGGAAGAAACCAGAGAACCTACTTTAGATTAAAAACAAACAAACAAAAAAAATAGAGATGAAATAATTCCTTTTCAAAACTGGGAAGTCATGCTTTATACCTGGGATGCTAAGGCAGGCATCCAAGGCAATACAGGTCCACTGGGCACAGGCTCCTATTCTTTACACATGTACAACTCTGTAAATTATGAGTACTCTATAAAATTGCAGCAGCAGAGTAAGTGATGCATTTTAGAAGTATCTGTGGTACTTAACCTGAAGAAGGACCCACGTCCTCCTTAAATGAAACTAAAGCTTTTTTTTTTTTTGCCAAGCACTTACTTCATCTAATGTTTTATCTTCTAAAGCTGTTAAATCTATCAGAGGGTTTTTTACTCCTTGAGACACCATTGTTTTTAAACCTGTATGAAAGGAGTAGAAAGAAAAGACCATGAAAAGCTATATCTAAACAAATATAAATAATTGTGAGATTATTAGGTTACATTTAACCTTTAAAAGGAGAAGCCAGTGGTTCTGCAGGTGTCCATGTATCAGTATGACTAGTAACTTTCAACCCTTTTCAAAGTCTCCTTTAAAATAAGAAGCTTGAAAAGCTATTGTAAAAGATCATCTTACTAATTACAGAAACTCTGTCAGCTTCTACAAATCGATGAATACTGTTCCGAGGAAAAAAAATGAAAATGCATATTTCATACTTAAGTACAGTATTAGTTATAGTGGAAACTGGAGACCTTAACTTTGTGTTTCTTGTAATTTTGCCACTCTTTTGATACTGTCTTGTGTAGATTGGTTATGTAATCTATCTCCCTATTTACATCTGATGATGGTTTTTGCTTGTGAAGTGGTGTGGGATTCCTAATATAATACTCTTGTTAGGCAGAACACACGCATAATAAGGAAGGGTGTTAAGTGATGTTGTCTCTCCACATTTCTGTATGATCACAAACCTACCTCAAAAAAAGTTTAAATGTGAAATCTTAAAATGTCATCTAACTTAAGTCTTTCTAGTAAAGGCCAACAGAGAACAGGGATGGTGACGACTCCTGCAAATAGAATCCACATTTAAATAGGATTTACATTTGTCTATCGCTAAAAACTGATCAAGTACAAAAGCTACACCTGCAGTAAGTCTTAGACATACCACAAAACGAAGGCTTGCATTAACAAAATTATTCCCTAGTAACAGATTGTGGAGCATAATCAAAGTAGCATGATAAGATATTAGGGGAATTTGTCACTGAGTTATTATTGCATGAGTTGGGAAAAGGGTATTTTCTAGTGCTAGCACTTTCCAAAGGCTAATTTGTTTCAAGGAATGTATCGGATCTAATAATTCTTCTCTATCAGACGCACTAAGAATAGCGAAGCCATAGCCAACTTTCAGTAACTACTTGTAGCTCTCTCGTCGCAGTTTGATGAATGAGATTTTCAATAAACAGACATCAGAAAACTCTGACTTCGGCTTTGTTAGGTTTACTAGATGAACTTCTAAGCTCTATAATACAGCTAAGATTATAATAGCCTACTGCAGAAACAGAATCAAAATTCTTACCTTTTTCATCCAGTTTGGCACACTCCGCAAAGAGGTCTTTTGAGCCTGTATTAAGCCTGTCCCGATGGAAGTAATGAGACTGAAAAAATCGTGTCCAGAATTCCCTCTCTGTCATGTTATGTGGAACGTTTTCTGCGTATTTCATTTTTACTGCAAACAAACAACTGATTATTACAAAGTGTTCTGCAAATCTTAATACTATGTTTTATGTTAACCATTCCTTACTTTGTCTAACGCTATCTTCATTCATGCCAATTAAGAGGATATAATGAGAATGCAGTAGTTTAGCACCAGCAAACAGGTGCTGTTTTATCCCCTGCAATCTCCTAAAGCTTTGGTTAAAAAAAAAAAAAGCACATTACAGAAGTCTGAATACTCTATTTTATTTGCACACAAAAAAATGTTATTTGCCAGAGTTCTATTTCTTTTAGGAAGCCTTGCACACTATTCTCAAGATAGACCTAATCTCTTTAATGTGGGGCCAAAATGAATCAGTGTCAGCAATATAGCACAAGGGGAGGGATGGAAATGAACAACTTTTCATCGTAAACATGATTTCTTGAAAAAGTAACAAATAATTAAAACCTTTAATACAAGAGGATCACAGGAGCCAAATATCTACTTATAATTTTAAATAGTTAAAAATTAAACAAGCGTAAAACAAGTTTTTATTTCAAAAGTGTCTTAAAACATACTTCTTCCCATCTCTCCTCAAGTTACAGAAAGGGAGGGAAAGTCATCTGAAAGACAGGGAAGAAAGTCCTTTATATTTCCAGACTCGAACTAATATTCTAGCCTTCCTGCAATAAGACTGTAATAAACAAATCTTAATGTATTTGTTATGCAAAGCACTATTCTTACCTGCAGGATATGTTCGAAATATGGATTCAATGATATCTGAAGTTAAATTGTACCTCAGACCATTGCAGCCATCTGTTTGAGGCCGCACATCAGCCTAAAAAAAAGCATACAGGCAGAGAAAACAGTTAAGTCTGAATTCCTTCTGTAAATAAAGGAGGAAAGGCCAGGCGTCTTGCACTCAAACGCTGCTACAGATAAAATAATCATCTTCCTCCAATAATCCATAGCATATTTGATCACAAGCAAGTATTTTTAGGAGAAATAAAAAAGCATGCATTAATTACACTATTATATTTGTCACGTAAGGGATGATTTGGAAAGTAGACTGTGTCTGTGAAATAGCTTTTAAAGATGAGATGGAAAATAAAGACCAATCAGTCAAAAGAAGATATACTGAGTTTAATATATACTTGTTTTAAAGTAAAAATAGGCATGTTTACTGTATATGCCTAATCTTGTGTTGTTCATTCAACAATTCAGTTACTGAATAATCAATGATGATAATGATGTGACAAAAGGAACCTACGGCTCTTATGCCTCATTTCTTTACATATTAAGACCATCTCAGTATAACTGGTAAGTAACTTGGAATTAAAAAATTGAGGGTAAGCCTTAGGCAGAACTTGCAAGTTAGAATCCAGTGATCCCTTTGGGAAGTTCTGGAGCAAGTACTCAGTCCAATTCTCAGTAATAGGGGGAAGTAGGTGATTGCATGTGCTGCCTTCTTTTCATCTCTTTTTACCTGTACACCTACATTTTAGTTTTTGTACCACATTATTTCTAGAGAAGCACTCATTCCCAGCGTAGTCATATAGATGCTCTAACTTGAACTGGGATACACAAGTATCTGAAGTTTTCTTTGTTTGTTTTTTTTTTTTACAAATGGAGAGTATACAAACAACTGGTTATTTTAACAAAATTTCAGTTTTGTTGGGTTTTTTTGTTAATGTCTAAGAACTAAAATTGTATATACTTGTACATTTGCAAGAATAGTGGGAGAAGGGAAATGAGAGGAATTAAGTTCCTTTGATAACAGATTCAGGTATTTCTAGGCAGAAAAGCAAGTGTTTCTGCAGCAGTTAAGTTAGAAGACAAAAACCACCCACTTCCTCTTCCCTTCCCAAGCCCTTGATGCAGTCATGCAGTCATTACGGAGGTGGAAATGGATTCCAGCTAGACTGTCTAAGCTCTGCGAATTCTGTTGCAGGAGTAAAAACATGTCTCTATGGGAAGAATCTGAAGATTGTACCTAGATTATGTCTAGATTACATTTAGACTACTGAGGCATGGTTTCTACAAATGGGTAACATAACAGACCTGGGGAAAGAGGGAGATAAAACAAGCTTTCAGATACACAGTTTCTCAAGTAGCTGAAAGCATGTACTGCTTAAAAAAATTGGGAGGGAGTAAAAATCTTTTGCATGGGAAGTCTTTGCAGCTTCCTTTATGCACATGGATGCTGCAACAGATACCCTTTTAATTTATTGCATTAATACTGGGTTGTCTAGTTGTAAGTTCACCATTATTCTTGTCCTGTGGAAGGCAGAGCAGCAGTATCTGCCCATTGCCACTTTAAAGTAAGTTCAAGTTCAGCATCTTAAATTGTCAGAATTTTGAGGTTGGAGTGTCAGATAAAACCTTTACTTGTTTTCCTCCCCCACCTTTGCAATAGTTTAACACATGAAGAAGTGTTAGTTAAGAAACCAGGAAGGAAGAACCTTGAAGTATACAGGAATAAAGTAAACAAGTGCCAGAACTCTCCCCTTCCCCAAGTTGTTTGCTCCAAAATCCTTTACATTAGAGGCTCAACATACCAGAAACGCTGCAGAGATGCCCACATCCTGCTTACTAGGTGCTGCAGAATTATCTGCTGCATTCAGGCTCAAACGGTTGGCCCAGAATTCTTCAGCACTGATTACTTGGCTCACAACAAGGTCTTTATAAAGCTGAAACAAAACAGGATCTTCTTGCAGCATTCTGGTAAAAGAATGTATTGAATATAATTGATATGCTGCAGAATAAATCACTAGGATTTCTATAACTAACATGGGTTCACAAAAGGAACAAACTAGTTTTCTTTCAAAATGCTGTGTGTTTCTTGAAACTGTGTAAATGACCAACCTCAATAGCTGTATTTGTCTCAAAAGAACAAAGAAAGGACTAAAAATTTTTGAGGAATAGCATTAAATGCTAGAAGATAGTAACTCTTAGGATGAAGTTAATGTGGGATTAATGTCTTGCCCTTAAATATTCTGTGATGCTCTCATGTCTTTGCATGCTGAAGACTGAGTCTTTTGAACTGCAAAAGCACAACGAATTTTCTTGAACTTCTGTAACAAAGGTCTAACGGGCAGGAGGGGATTTCAGTGCTATCCAGTTCTTTTTTAGATCTTAAAACTCAGTAGTTACAGGACTCCGTCCTAATACAAGGGGATAGACTGGGATGTGCACGGATTAAGACTCTTTGAAACACACATTACCTTGAGTTGTTCGTTCTTTTACCTTCCTCTCAGTGACAGCCCACTGTAGGACTGTCCAGGTAGGATCCCTTAACTATCACATGCAGCACACCTGCTGCAGATGCAGTCAGTTTCTAGGCTTCCACCAGGGAATAATGTCTATGAAGGTTATCATCCAATTAACAGTTATTACCCTTACAGGTATCCAAAATGCAAAAAATGTATGCACTTGAAACTTTACTTAGTTCACGTCCTTAGTTTAAGCTGCTTTTCATACAGCTGTATGCACAATTTGACACCTACTAGTTGTTTTCTGGAAAAGCTGCACGTGTGTGGAGAATCAGCCAACAACCTCAACAATTTTAAGCATGTGACTCGGACTTGATTGTTTACAAACAAACAGGAGTCTTATGAATATACAGAACATAGTAAGTGGTCTAGGGAAGAACACTGAAATTGCAACTTGGTCTAAATGAAAGTCTAACTGCTCTGAGGAAGATATTGGATGAGGTGATGAGTGATAACTTTCTGTGGCAGGACGTCTCTAGTGTGTTTTCCCACCAAGGTTATTTTTCTTATTTGTTTTTTCTTGCTGATACAAATACATGTTAGTGGCAATTTCAACAAATTAGTGCAGCAGGAAGCAGTCTGTTAATTTGAAATATATCGCTAAAACTTGGATTTTGGTATGTGCCTCACCTCCATGTATCAATAAATGGAGGAAGTGCCACAGAGACTCTGCATGTAGTACCCTTCCACAATAGATTTTAAAAGAGACTTTTTGGCCTCATCCATTGCAAATTAAGCCAATGAAACTACATCACTGGACTCTGACTTCTAATAGTCAAAAGAACAGGCTGTGACTGTGTGTAGAGATGCTGGCTCTTCTAAAACTAGAAAATGTCTTAATGTCACATGGCATAATACTTTAAAACTCCATTTAAGGGTACAAAGATTCAGAGCTAAGACTGCCCATATATTCAGTACTGATACTGTTAGAAATAAGGCGGGTAGCATAAAGAAACCAGTATGATAATAGTGCCAAAGCACCGCACTTCTGTAGACCCCAGTGGTCACTGTAGTACTGGAACCAGTTAGCTTTGGATGTGTCAGCTCCAGCACAAGAGCTCTTGCAGTAACACGGGTCCCTTCTCCTAGAAATCCTCTTGTCAAAAAAAAAAAAAAAAAGTCTCATCTGCCCAATGAAGCAATGCTCCTATCTTTTGAAAAAGCTAGCTTTAACACTTCTAAGTTCAAAGCTGGAACAGTCTTTGAAAATATTGCCTGGGAGCCAACAGATACAGGATTCACAGAAGATACTAGAGTGAAGTGAAACTCATCTGGGGAGACACAGAAGTATTCTCTGTGGCCACAAGGACTGGTTTAACAGAAACTTTTTAAGGCAAGAAAAGCATACCTTCAAAGCCCTTCAGGGAAAAGGGCTTAGGCCCTGAACATCATCTCCAACAGCTTCTCAAAATAAATATCCTGCATGCAAAATAGCTACAACTACTGCATCTCAAGCGAGATGAATGAAAAAGCCTAGCAATTTAGTAGAGGATACCAAATATCAGGAAAGAAGATTCCAGTAAGGGGAAAAAAATGGGGAAGGGGAAAATGGAAACTTTTTCCCCCCATGGAGGGGAAGAAATCACATATCAAGGAAGGTGAGAATTTCTGGAAAAAATATCTTTCAGGCAGCTTTTCTAACAGCATACATATGTACTTCTGAAGACTAAGGAGACAGACTGCCACTTGGGTGCTTTTATCTCACAGTCACGGGTACCAAAGACTGAGTGGCAGCCGGGCTGGCTGCCTTTACACCTGGACAACGTGTTACTGAGAACGCAAGTACAGTCTCAACACACATCACAGTTATGTAAGGCCTGAGGAACTCCGCTGAGAGTGGAGATCTTCACTATGGAAACAAATGCAACATCACTAACAATGTTGCAATACAACACAGGAACTGTTAACAGAAATTTACTACAGCTAGATAAGAAATTAAAAATATCTATTTTTGAAGGCTTCCCCTTTACCTGTTCTTCTCCTCAAGTTCTTTATTAGCTTTCCTTTTGAATTTGGGCAACAGCTGTTGAAGAAGATCCTTTACCGCATCTCGTTCCTTCACTGCTGTGCTTTCATTGGAGAAGTGAAAGTTGGTTGTGTCCCCTGCATGCAATACTAGCTGAAGCTGAATTTTAGCTTTACCTTCAGGACTGATTTTCTGGCCTAGATTACACAGAGAGTATTAATTAGCAACAGACAGTAATCTTATGTAACAAACTGTCTCCCCTAGAGCATTTGCTTGTAAGCGGTTATCCACATCATCCAATTAAATATCATTGCCCTGTGTGTGAATTCCAGCCATGGAAGTGGAACATACAGTCTTCTTAAATTAATTTGAAAGCTCCACCTTGTTCTCTAAAACACAGGACACTGGCCTCAGCGGCATATTACTCAGTATCCTTCGGCTGCAGCTCAGAAGCCTGGGTCCATCTTTGCATTCCCCACATGCTCTATTAAAAAGCCACAGCAAATTAGACTGTCATCACCTAGATACTTTAACGGAGTACAAGTTCAGGCTGCTGCTGAAAGGTGACAATCTTGTTCTCCCTTTGTGCTTCTTCCTCACACCTTTCCTGTACTGGTGTTAGCATCTGTGCAGCAAGCCAAAGCAAGGAACTGATCTACTCAAAAGTACCCCCCCTTTTTTTCCCCAAGCTGGATCAGTTCCTGCAAAAGAAAAGTGGTAAGAAAGCAGATGCAGGGTGGAGTAACAGCATGTCTGTTGACAGCAAAAGGTGCGCTAGTTTCAGGAGGCAGGGTAAGCACAGGCACCCGCTGGCCCTCCCAAAGGTGATCACCAGTGCCTCCAAGGCACTATTGCACCCTAACGACTCATGAAAAAAACATGAAAACCCTAACTCCTGCCTCCTTTCTCATAACCAGAGGGAAGAGAGGCTAAAACAACTATGTTGGTAGACTGTTTTTCTGTATTGACTTCGGCAAAGTACTGCAAATGGCATCAACATAACTTAAGACTCTTGGCCCCCTTCAGTGCGACTAGGAGACAGGAACCAAATGGCACCATTAAATCATGGTGTTTATTACAAATTTATAACTACCCCATTTCGCTCAATTCTGTATGACAGAAAAGGACATCTAAGTTGGACTTCTGTCTTTAAACATTTAACATATAAACTGCTTAAGTCTGAGGCTAAACAGTTAGATAAAACCTCTACAAAATTGGATATAATAGGTGAACAGACCTTCTAAACTCATCGCATTCACGTTCAAGAAAATAGTATTTTAGTTTTGAATCTTCACACACCCTTTTGGTCATGCTGCAGTACTTGTAGGTGACTTCAGACAGCAATATGTACTGAACCTTCTCCAAGAGAGCAATGCATACAACTTTTTTTTTTTTTTTCTTCTCCTCTCTCTCCCTTTTTTGGCATTAGAGTGCATGGAACATTAACACTAGCTGGAGCCAGACAGGCAGCATACTATAGACATTTACTGTTCACTTTCGATTTGCAAGTACCCTGCTACTGCAACAGCAGATATTTATTCAGTAAATTACCCGTCAGGCCAAACTACAGAAGCCAGTGCTTTTGAAGCTGTGGTCTGTTGGATGAAAATAAAACAGTGAGGTTCATTTTATATGAAAATTGAAACAGCTTTAGATGCATAGTTTAACAGATGACATGCCAAATAGTTTCTATCTTAGACCCTGAAAATCCTGTACTATTCCTCAACCCTCCTCCCACCCTTTCCTCCACAAGCATATGGCATAGATTATTTCTCTGTTTGATTTATTGCAGAAGTTTACCAAAAGTTAATGGTAAATGCAGTATAACTTAAATATTTGAAGACTACAGAAGTTCTGCCTCAACACCCTTACGCTGGTAATCATTCACCCTGGTCTTGATCACTACTGCTACATAAAATAGCCTAGTACAAGCTCTAGACCCTTGCAAATTGCCCAACTATTTCATGGTAAGTAAGCTTTGAGTTGTATTTAAACATCTGTTGAAATACTGCATACTGAACACGGAATAGAAAAAGTCTTCACTTACATTTGATGTCTGCATACATATGGCTGACTGTGAATCGGTCTTTGCCTTCAGGTGCCCATGCTATCCTTTCAGCCATAAGGTAGAGCGCCCCATCCTGCTTCTTTTGACGTACCTTCTTTACGATCAGTAACACTTCTTCAGATGATGTTGCCATGGTGGCTCTAAGGAGCTATTAAAAACATAGGTAGAGTTGATTACTATCATTATTTTCACTGTAACTTTCTCACTATTTCTACCTATTTCAAGGAATTACAACCTGCATTTACATATTAATGCCATCATCATTTTTGGATCATCCCAGACAGATGCGCTTCCCTCTGTCAATGCAATCAGCAAATTTATTTAATTTGCCACCAACCTAAATAATTTATCTAATTATATTGCTGATACTGCTTGTGCTCCAATAAAAAGAGCCACAAATCTTACATTTAAACTAATAACCACATTTTCCTTTTTTGATGCTCCTCTACTGGTTTCTCAAGTTCAGAAGAAAACCAAACCTCACCAAGAACCTATATTCCAAATGTCCTCTGGCATTTGGCAGTGATTTCCTTCTTCAGCACGAATGGTAGATGTTAAAACATTTCAGGGAGGGATACAAGGCACAGGAAAAACATGTCAGCTTTTAGTTTTCCTCTGTATGTAACGTAACCTAGCCCAGTTACGGTTCTGTTCTTATTGTAGTGACTTCTGCCCAAGGCTTGAACAGTATTTCATATGCTCGATTCCAGCTAGCTGGCGTCTTACCTCCCTCCCCCAAATACTGAGGGATTAATGTTATACCTGCTTCAAAACAATGGGAATTTTGTCACCAGTTTCGCATCAACAAGCCTTTTGATACTTGCTGTGCCTTCCTCCCAGCAGCCACCATCCTTCCTCCTTACACATTCACTCAACAGCCTCAAATTTCTCAAGAAAATAAGAACAGTATGTGTATATGTGACCATATATATATATATGAAATCAAAACATCACACACCTATCAGAAAATTACACATTCAGTCCTTTCTGCTCTAAATATTCTCCTCTGTCCAACTGCTGTATTTTGTACATCATATACTTTTCTATTGATACATAAAATGGTTTTAGAAACATTTTGAAAATCTGCTATGCACATTTCATGTGTTTTAGAGTATCTGTAATAATTGTTGTTGCCTTCATCAAAATTCAAAAAGAAATTGTATCAGCTATCACTGCATGCTCCTAATGGGTATCAGGAAATTATATTCCTAAGTATTTAAATTCACATATGTATCTTTTTTTTTCTTTTTTTTACACTAACAGAATAGGATATTGTACTTTGACAACCTGAAAAGTAACACAGCATTCTCTTCAGCAGAAATCTGACAAGCCAGTAACCAAAATGCATTAAGTAATATACTAAATGGAAAGATATTTAGTGGCAAAAGGGCTCTGCACTTAAGCTTTGCTCTTTCATCACTTCAGTCAGCCAAAGCCTTGCCAAAGCCTTCAGCGACACGGAGTTTCCCATCAGCACCACTGCAGCAATTGCTGGAGCGCGCTGGGCAATGTTGGGAGCAGCCCTGCTAATACCTTGCTCTCAAGGAAAACCACAGGGCCTAGTTTCAGGCCAGCTTCCTAGCATCATCTACTGCAGCCTCCCCAACAGCATTACTCTTTCAGTGGCACTTGGACTAGCATTTTATTTAGAATTTCCTGTTGTAGGTCTGGAGTCTCCCATCAGCACCTTATCCTGGCTGGAAGAAGGCAGCTGGCCACAGACTCCAACAGACCAGAAAGCTCGCTCTTCTGTGCAAGACTGAGGATTTTGACTTTGCTCCCCTTTGTTAATTTAAAATCCTTTAGTCTTAGGTCACTGTGATCAAACACAGTAGAGCTGAAGGCACAGAATAAAATGGAGAGAAACCTGCACTGAACAGGAAAGAAGGAAAGCATTTCCACAGCCAGGCTCGTTCCGATGCAAGCTGCTTTGCTTTTCTACTGTGCTGTTTCCCCCGCCTACAACTAGCCTTTCAGCTAAGGGAGCAAGCGATTCAGTGGCTAGCAACTTCTCTGTGTACGGCCTCGGTGCTGCTAGCACAGCGCCCTGCAGCGCGCAACCTGCGACTGCACAATTATCCCGCAAGTGGCTCACGCTACCTCCTGGGAAAGCAAATGCACTAGCTCCCTGTTGCCCTTACTTATGTCATTGCTGTTTCCTTTTGCAGGCAGCAATCTACAGTAGCTGTACGGTGATATAAATCACAAACAGCATAAGCATTATCCACAATAGGGAAAACAGAGTTGTCTTCTTCAAAACAGTACAGCAGGGAAGGGGCGGGGGGGGGGGGAAGATTACTAATCAGGATTTACAAAAGTTAGTGTCTTTTGCTAATGAAAACAAGATGGCTTCTTCAGTTAAAGACAAGGGGGGAGGGGGGAAAAAACTAAAACAGAAGTGCAGCCTGTTTGCTAGAGAAGTATGAGGTGGTCTCCTGACCACAGAGGGGAAGGCTGCACTCTGTCACGCCTGCTGCTCACTCAGCACAGAGGTTTCCCCCCCTTTTTTGATGCTTAAGGCTTACTATGAAAAAGGGTGAGTTGTTAATCATCTATTCACTCCCACTGCAATATCATAACCTCTATATTGCATGACTTTCCTGAAGTTTCAAGAACCGTTACTGTGGATGATGACAGGATTGCTGACAGTCATGGCTGCTCAAAAGGGCAAGAACTGCAACATTCATGTTGAAAAATTCTGTTATTTTACAGCTTTGCCTGATGATTTTAATCTGCTGCTAACAGAAGTAGTACTGGAGTTGTGCAGCTGCAAATTGAGGAAGACAAGAGCTTTCTCTGATTTAAGTGTCTTCATGAATAGGGAAGGCAGAACAGTTTATTTTAAATACCCAAACAATAATGCTTCTAAAGTGACAGAAAAAGGTATCGTTAATAACTAACAGTTAATAGTTCTGAAAAGCATTTGGATAAACCAGTAGCCCTGACCCAAGGGATATGACTTGTCATCAAATCTGTCTTGGGGGTGGCAATTTCAGCCGCATTTTATGATTGGCATGATCTGCCAGGAAGCTTCGGTTGGGGGATAAAACGAAACAAAAGGTCCTGCCTGCTTATCCACTGATTTCTGGGCAATCCTTCCCCTCCCGGTTTCCTGGGAATGGACGCAACACTGGGAAATACCACGGAGCCCTAGCAGATGGAGGGAGGAACGGTGAAACACCGGCCCCTAACACAGCAGGTCCCCCCAACCGCCGCTGCAGCCAGCACCCGTCCGTCCCCACAGCCCCGCTCCCGGCGGCGGGGGCGGCTTCGGGGCGGGCAGGGGCCCCGGGGAGCAGAGCCGAGCCGAGCCGCGGCCCGGCCTGTCCCCGTCCCCGCTCCCGCCGTACCCGTTAAGCGCCGCCGGGGAGCCGCGCGCGCGCACCCCCCTCCTTCCCCCCGCCGCTGCCCGGCGGCGCGGGCGCGTCCTACCGTGCGGGCCGGGGCCGGAGCCGGTGCTAGGGGGGCCCGGCCGCCTCCGGGGCCATGGGGCGGCGGGGGCACGTGACCGGAACAAGCTGCGGCGGGCGGGCGCGGAAGCCGCGTCACGTGACGGCGAGGCCGCCATGGCGCGTCCCCCGCGCCTCACGTGACGCCCGCGCTCCCCCCGCCCGCCGCGGCCGCCTCCCCCCCCCAACCCCCCTTCCCCCGCCGCTGCCGCCGCGACGAGGTAACGGGCGCTGCCGCCCTCCCCGCCGCCCCCCAGCCCCGCGGCGCGGCCAGCCCGCTCCGCGCCCCGCCGGCGGCTCCGCTGCGAGGACGGCGCGGCGCCGCGGGGGAGGGGCCGCCCCTCGCCAACGGCCCGAGGGGGGAGGGGGCGCGCGCGTCGGCCTCACGCGGCCGGGGCGGGCGGGGCGCGTGACGCAGCTTCCTGCGGCGCCGGGCGCGACGCGGTAGAGAAAGGCCCCCCCCTCTCCCCTCTCTCAGCCGCTTCCGCGGGGCGGGGCCGCGCAGCAGCTGCGACGGCGGCCGTTGGCGACGGTTGGGGTGAGCAGGCGCCGCGAGCGGAGCGGAGCGGAGCGGGGCGGGGGGGGGGGGGGCGAGGGCGCGGCGGGGGCGAGCGCGTCCCCCGGGCGGGGCACGGCGCGGTGCTGGCTCGGCCGGCGCCGCTCCGCTCCCCCGGGCTCGGCGTCGGGGGCGGGACGCGCTGCGGGGGGATTTCTGGCGCAGAAACTGAAAGTTAGGGCTGTGACTTCCCGTGTCTTAAACCCCGGGTTAAATCCGCCGTTCAAACGCAGCTTTTGCTCTTGCGCCTGGCGCCTTCCGAGTACTGATAGACCCAAAACTGCCTTACGTGAGGGGTCGCGCTGTGTAACTTCTGCATCGCGTCTTGGTAGAGGACGGTGTTAGATGAGCGTCGCTTCGGCGCTCGGTGCAGTCACGCCGCGGTGCGGTGCTGCGGGGGCGGCGCCTTCCAGGCCGGGCCAGGCTCGGGTTGTCCGGCGCCCCTGGAGCGGGGCCGCTTCCCTGCCTACGTGCCTTCATTGAAAAGGCGCTTCTGCGGGAAGCGGCGGTTTTCTAATGGAGTCTTGTGGTACTTCGTGGTTTGCTCTCTGTGTTCGGGGGAAAACGCGTTGTTTTATCGTCCTTTAAGCCGGAGAATGGCCAACAGAATATGCGCCTAAAGCGAAGGCAACTGCTGATTGCTGAGAGCAGAGTGCCCAGGAGGAGCTTCAAACCTCTGCCTGGCTTTGTTTTACTGGAGTTATCTGTGACCTTCCTTCTGCCAGAGTGTGTAAGGGAGACATTAGGATATTTTTCTGGACCAAATATTCTGTAATCAGCAACAAAGTTGTCAGTCTTTAATCATCAAAGGTGTTCTAGTCTTAATCTCTTAAACAGACTGTCTCTCATAAGTAATTGTAGTCAAGAAATAATTTCGAGTTTCTCTGGCTAAACATGTGTCCTTCCTTTTCTACTGCCTGATGAGAATCAGCTTTCATATTTCTAGCAATCTACTTTTTTTATAGGATGGAGTTTCTGGGGGGCTTTTCATTTAATTTATAGTATTACATGTTAAACACTTACAAGTTCAAAGACTTGAGTATGACATGTAACATCTGTTTTTTTAAGCAATATAAAAGTCTAAATTAAAAAAAAAATCCTTTGCAGTGTGTTGTATTTTGTTTTGTTTTTCTACAGCATGTGCTGTTTAGGAAACATATGTGGGGTTGTGCCTTTAACTCTTATTTTTCATTTGTTGCTATCTATTATGTATGCTGAATAGGAGGTTCTACTGTGTAGCTTATACAGATATATGTATAGCTATACTAAAAATGTGCAAAGACAGGGAAATCTAAAATTGGTATCAGTTGAGGTTACAACCGTAATACTCTAATTGTAGTTTTGAGGAGGAAGAAGATGCAAGTGTAAAATGCCAATGGTAAATGTTTCTCTACAGAGCTTTGACAAGATAGTTTAAAATCAGGGATGCATCTGTGTTTGGGGGAGGAGGAATGCATTTTAACATAAAATAATGCATTTTCTGTAGGAAGACAGAGCTCTTGTTTCACAGGTAGATGTAAATACTTCTAATACCTACAACTTAAATATTTCCAAATTTGGTCTCTGATAGGTTGTTTTCTGAAATGAACTTAAACAAAAGCTTATAGTAAACAAAGCAGGGCTCTAATTTTGCAGTCCTCAGGGAAAGAAGACCCTTTTAGCATGGTAAAATCTGATGCTGTTTCTGTGTCTTCCTTGTAATAATTTCCTTAACTACCGAAGAACAGGAGTAGTACAAGAAAGTAAACTAATAAAGAACTTACCATGTTTTTGACAGGTAGAGCTAAAAGCTGAAGCAGTAATGCACCAATGACTGAGTACTGCTAGTCTTCATACATCAATGGCCTCTGTGCAAATGATTCCAGACTCTTACAACCATGTGTTGGCAGAGTTTGAATGTTTGGATCCATTGCTTTCTGCACTCAGGCTGGATTCTAGTCGTCTGAAGGTGAGGTTGTGATGTTTATTAAAAAAAAAAAAATCATTTAATTATGTTATTTGGCTTATTATTCTGATTAACCCACAAAATTAATTTAGTTCTCTTTGGGTGTGTGCATGCTAGCTTATGGGGGAAAGAGAAGTAAAGACAGAAAACCTTATTACTCTGTATGTGTTTTCTTAATGGAACTATAGGGTTAAAAAATTTTTTAGAGGATTCCTAGCTTCTCCTGTTTGCTCCAATCTTGGAGAATTTTATTCTAATATCTTTGACAACAGCTGTGCTGCCAGTATTTCAGGAGTGGTATGCAAACACTGAGCTCACTTTAACAACAACAAAACGTTATTGTGAGAAAAGATACCATTATTAGTACTTGTTAGCTGCTGTGTTCCATATTGTGATTGTTATTCCTTCAGTGCACGTGCATAGCTGTGTCCAGGAGATGGCTGGCTCTAGGCACTTCAGGAGGAGGACTGAACCTTATACAGAAAGAAGGTTGGAAGCAGAGACTCTTTTTGACCCATAAGGTAAGGATAAAGAACTGTGCACAAAAGCATTTGGGAAAGTGGGAGTGGAATTGTTCTAATTTAATGTTTATTAAGAGAATCAACAGGTGTTTTCTGCTTGCCAAACTCTCCAAAGAAGGTGAAATTTTAGACTTCTCTATTTAAAAAAAAAAAAAAAAGTAGTAGTGGAGTATATCCACAGAGTATGTGGTACAGTAGATTTCATGAGGTGTGAAAGAAATGATTTGAGAGGGACAGGCCTCTCTGTTCTTCAAATCCTTACTTTTAACAATGGCAAAAAAATCACCTGGATACTTAAGAGTCAGAAGAAAACCTTGAATATGAAACCAGAGCAGCTAACTTGTAGATAACTATCAATGTTTGGGTGTCCAAACTATGAAGTACTTGGATTAAACAAAGAGATAAGCTTGCTTGCTTTTACTGAAAGGAGACAAGAAACGTTTACTGGGACAGTGAATGCTGTTTCTATGAGTACTGTTTCTGCAAGCAGATGCTGTTTTGTGGGAGCCATTGCTACTCGCACCATAACATGAATGCCTTTTAAGGTTGGGAACAGCTAGCTTAATTCTGGGAAAACAACTTCCATAAACACAAGGGCAAGAGACTGTTCCCAAAGCAGAGAATGAACTGCTGTTGTTTTTCTTGATGCTTTCATGTTGTTGTTGTCAGTTGAATCTTTTTAGAGTAAATTCACTGTTGCAAATAAAACCCAAATAAACACCACAACAACCTGGTAGCAGCTGTTGACTTTAGTACGTTTTATTTCATACATAGGGATCAAAATTGCATGTTCGTAAAGGTAGTACAGGAACTTTTACCTGCACTTAAACCCTTCCTTGCTTTCAGGAAGGTGCCATTTCCCAGGTTGCCTGTTGTTTACATGATGAAGACTATGTTGCTGTAGCCACCAGGTGAGTGATGTACTTAAAATATTTATCTAGCTTTCAAGTTTATAAAATATGCTTCTTTATCACTGATAAAATATTGAACAATTTTAAAAGACTTATTCTTAAGTTTCATTTCCTTTTAACTGTTGCAGCCAAGGTCTTGTAGTTGTCTGGGAGTTGAATCAGGAACGTCGTGGGAAGCCAGAAAGGATTTACGTTTCCTCTGAGCATAAGGGCAGAAAAGTCACAGCTCTGTGTTGGGATACAGCTGCCCTTCGGGTTTTTGTAGGAGATCATGTGGGAAAAGTATCAGCCATCAAGATTAACACATCGAAACAAGGCAAGGTAAAATGTTGCGTACTTTCTTTGAGATGAATCGGTTCTCAAGGGATGAGATAGGGAATCTTTGTTTGTTTTAGTGAGGTAGAACAGAAGAAAACTTGCCAGTTGATGAAGATCTGGTAGCTTTGGTGACTGCTGGGATGAAGAACTAGTCTTTTAAGGAGAAATCTTTACTTCTGAATTTTTTTTCATCCTACTTTTAGTTAATTTGGTGACACGACATAAAAATACTTTGAAATGTACAGAATTAAGAATTAAACATTTTGATGCATGATTTGGCACTATAAAGAGAAATTGAATTCAGATTCACTTTGTGTGCTCAGGTACTGATGGAAATTTGCCCAGACTTCAAAAATTTGAGCAAATCCACAAGTTGTCTTAAAAACGTTTGCCATAATCAAGATAGAGCCTGGTCTTACAGAATTCCCTTTAGTTTAGGACAAGGTAATATTAAAAATGTTTGTTAGACCTGGCTCAACTTCTCCCTCTTGGAATTTACAAGTTCCAAGCCCAGGGTCTTAGTGTTTCTGAGCCTGTTGGACTCCTTAGACTCCAACTACAGGTTCAGTTGTTGTTTTTAGTCCTCAGTTTAGATGTCAACTGGAAAAAGGCAACCCCAGGCTCTCGTTTTCTTGGCTTCCTGGATCAGCAGGGAAACTCCACTTGTTTATCCAGTTTCTGAAATGTGTCTTTCCCAGGTTCTGTCTAGATACTTCTATTTTTAATGATGTGAGTTAGTTGAAGGTGGCCCTCAAGCTTAAATCCGTTCTGTTCTGTGCAAAAGGAACACAAGTTAATGAATGGCGGTCTGATTTCTTGCCCTTCTTGAGTATTCTTTAAGTTTTACTGTTACTAGGTCCTTTCCTCCTCCTTTTAATCTGTAAAATGCAGCACAACCTGGAACTAGTTCTGTTCTTTCAGGTCCTCTTTAGCCTTCCTGAAATACTTTGGAGGAAAGTTGACTTAGAAATAGCAAGAATATTGCATTTAAAGTAAGGGGGGGGGGAACTGTGGGAGGGGAGGGAAAAGGAGAGGAGAGTAGAGCGATGTTCATGAAATATGTACCTGCTTGTGCCGGTTAAAGGGATTGGCCTGTTGATTCTCTAATGTAATACAGTTGTTCAAAATAAGGAATTGACAGATTCCTAACAAAGAAAACAGCTTTAAGTTGTCAAAGACAGTGACTGCTAGAAAATTTGAGCGTAGCTCCCTGTAGCTTTATTTTTCTTATGAATAAGAAGTCTCTCTATGACTTTTTGCCACCCGTGCAAACTGAGAGAATTATATGATAAATAGCATTTGGGTAATTTACTGCAGAGTGATAGAGCAAATGTGTAAATTTTATGTAAGCCACCTAAATCTGAGGGAAGTTTTTCATATTAAGTAATCCCTCAGATCTGTCTCCATGAGACTGCTGGCTGAAAGTACCAATATCGGGAGAGGAGGGTTGAGAGAATCAGCAGAAGAACGAAGTTTGCAAAAGCAACAATAAAAAAACTTTTATGTTACAGAAAATATATATTCTTCATTAAAAATAAGGCTGCTATGTGAATAGAAATTTTTTTTTTTAATCTTCAAAAATAGTTTTGGGAAGAGGAGGATTTGAAGTGTTAAGTTTCTAAGCATGAGAGCCTTGTTTTGTAAGGGAGCAAGAAGAAAGGAATTGCACTGTCTTGCTCTGTCTTATTCCATATAATCATAGTATACACTTTAAATTTTCCAATTTTAACTTTATGAAATATTCTTTACATTGAACTGAGGCCCAATATGTTTCTCTCTCTCTCTCTCTCTCTCTCTCTCTCTTTTTTTTTTCCCCTCTCCTCTTTAACCTTAGGCTGCTGCCACTTTTGTGATGTTTCCTGTTCAGATTATAACCACCGTAGACTCTCGGGTAGTTCAGCTTGATTATTTGGATGGAAGACTGCTCATATCTTCACTTACACGTACTTATTTGTGCGATACTGAGAGGCAAGTATTATTTTACTTATAAATTATTGCTCTCTACAGAATTGCAAAGAGTAGCTGCAGTTGGAAGGGACCTCTGAAGATCACCCAGTCCAGTTTTCCTGCTCAAAGCAGGGTCACCTAGGGCAAATTGCTCAAAACTGTGTCCAGTCAGGTTCTGAATATCTCCCAAGTGTGGAGACTCCACAACCTCTCTTGGCATCCTGTTCCAGCATTTGGCCACACTCTTAGTAAAAAAAAGTTTTCTTCTGTTGAAATGGAATTTCCTGCATGTCAGTTTGTGCCCTTTTCCCCTTGTGCTTTCACGGGGCACCACTGAGAAGGGTCCGGTTCTGTGATCTTGCCTCCCCCTCATCAAGTATTTATACACGGTGATAAGATCCCCTCGAGGCTGCGCAATCCCAGCTCTCAGCCTCTCCTGGTATGTGTCAGATGCACCAGTCCCATAATCCTCTTTGCAGCCCTTTGCTGGACTCACTCCAGTGTCTCCATGCCTATTTCCTCACTTTTTCCCTGGTCTTCCTGTTGCTGCTGATACTCTTGTAGAAGCCTTTCTTGTTGCCCTTCATGTCCCTTGCCAGATTCAACTCCAGTTGACACTTGTAAATATTGTTTCACTCTGTCTTTTATAATAATCATTACAGGCTTGTAAACAAAACCAAAAAAACCCTCAAAAACAGTTCAGCATTAGGATTTAGCATTTTGACTCATCCAGGAGAACATAAAATTAAATAGATACTTTATTAACACTGTCTAAATAAATACATTTTTGCCCACCAGAGAGAAGTTCTGGAAAATTGGTAACAAAGAAAGAGATGGAGAATTTGGAGCCTGTTTCTTCCCGGTTGGAAAGAACAGTGGGAATCAGCAGCCATTAATATATTGTGCCCGGCCTGGCTCAAGGATGTGGGAGGTGAACTTTGAAGGGGAAGTGCAAAGCACGCATCAGTTCAAGCAGCTGCTCTCATCACCGCCTCTCCCTGTTGTTACTCTCGGGTACTAGTGTAAATTTTATCAGTGATAAATTGGCTTGTGACTTCTTGGTATTGATGCCGTTTGTCTCGGACTAGAAGTTGAAATGAACTCTTAGTGCAGTCAAACTTAATCCTAGTTGTAATCTTAATGCATTCTACTCTAGTGATTGAAGCCAGTAGTTGAGTTATCAAAAATAATAAGGCCTTGGTACTGCATGTGTGTCTACTGCAATGAATGTTTCTATTGTAAGACTATACGCATTTCAGCCAGCCTTGTATTTATAGGTTTAAGAATATTACACTATTTTTAACAATATATTATTGTAGTTATGCCCAGTAACAGATAATAATTTTACCTGTTGCTTTATAGGATGGATCCTCATTATACTGGTACCAGCTGTTCTGCACAATCTTTACCTTTCCCCAAGCTCCTATATTTGACGTAAGTATTTGTCAGCATGGTGTCCTGTTGATAAAGTAGATTTAAAAAAAAAAAAAAAAAAATTGTGTAGCCTTCTAATTTGTCTTCTCAACTTAGTCTTTTTGCATAAGACTTTTCCAAGTATTGTGCTAAAGAACAGTCTCATTTCTCACTTGCTGTGCTTAACATACGCAGGGATGACATTGGCTTACAGCGACTGCCTGTGGCTGGTGCAATGAATTTTTGAATACTTATCTGTTTTGTTTACAGTGAGCACTGTGTAATGACCTGGACAGAAAGAGGCATTTATATCTTTGTTCCCCAAAGTGTGCAAGTCTTACTCTGGAGCGAAGTAAAAGGTAAACTTTAAGATTCTTATTTCTGCAGTATTGTCTGTCGCTTCTGAAGTCCTTGCCTAACACAGTTTTTTCAAGCTCTGTTTCTACAGCTGGATTGCAGAACACTTATCAGAAAACTCTTTTGGCTTATCTATCAGGTTTATCTTTGAGTACTAAGAAACCAGCCCTCTCCCCCCCACCAACCCCTCCCTCCATACTTCTAAAAACATCTATACAGATGCTTGAGGAACAAAACAGTGTATAGTGAATCTTAAACTTATCAAGTATGGTAGGGGAATAACCAAGTCTGCAGTACCCTTTCTTCACTTCTGTTTATTCAGGTTTACTCTCAGGCATCCTCTGAAGGATAATCTGGCTGCTGAAAGCTTAAAACCTTTTTAACACTAGTCTAAATCAAAACCAGGGAATGTACTTTAGAGAATTGGCATGTAAGTGAAGCCTCATAAATAGTTATGCATGTATGGTTATTACCATAGTCCTAGAACTGCTAGGGTCATTCTCTCTCAAACCCTCCTTCCTCCTTTTTTTGGTGTTAAATTTCCAGAGCCTTTGTCATGGAGTGTTTGCATATAATGACTATCTCATATGAAAACTGCTGAAGGGTCAAAGTGTTTTTCTGCTAGTAAATGTTTTCCTTCTGTTTCGAAGCTAACAATTGCATGTTTCTCTCTTGTCTTTATCAGTCTTAATTTAGTTTTTCATTCCTCTTCAGAGGAAAAAGAAACTTCCAGTAACTTAAGTGTTTTTTTGTTTGTTCATTTTTCTTTCCAATGCTAGAAATGCAAGTCTAGAAGTTTTGGTATTTTAATTGCGCTTTATAGTTTAGATGCTAGCTTAGTGTTGTTTGGTGTTTGTTCCTCATACTACGGTTGTACTACAAAGTATTAGGCTTTTGCACTCTTTGGAAGTCAGATGTGAAATATGTTTTCACCTGTCTTCAGGAACAGAAAGAAATTCTGATTAGTGATTTCCATTCTTAAACTTTTTTATGCATCTGATTTTGCAGATATTCAGGATATTGCAGTTTACAAAAACGAACTGTTCTGTCTGCATACAAATGGAAAAGTCATACACCTCTCCCTTCTGCTGGTAGACCGTTGCGTAGAGCGTCTGATGAGAAGAGGGTTCTGGACCCTTGCTGCCAGGGTCTGTTGTCTCTTCCAGAACTCGATTATTTCTTGCAGAGTAAGTAAATATCTCTTCATAAGTGTGCAATGCAACTTTAGTTTCCTGCTCCCCTTCTCCAATAAGTTCCATGGATTTCTCAAGTTTGTATTCTTGAACTTTTTAAAAAATAAGCTAGGCGTTGCACATTTTGTATCAAACTTAGCCTGCATATATGGTATCTTTGAAAACAGCCTTTTGCTTTTCACCTCTGCATTAGAATAATAACGCTTCTGTTTCACTGTCTATATGTAGGCAAGAAAAAATTTGCCTCTAGACAGGCTGGAGCACTTGAAGTCCCAGCTGGATATCTCAACCCAACAGGAGCTTGTTGCCCGACTGGAAGAACTGATTTCAAAGTTGGAACCTCCAGATTCTGCATGCAGCAGTAGGAGGAGCAGTATTTCATCTCATGTAAGTGTATTGATAGTGCCAATAATTTTACCCTCTGTTTTTTATCTTTAAGGCTTAAAATCTTGTTCCTCAGTCTGCAGGTGAGGCTTTCACATTCATTGTGTCTATTACAGCTGATAATGCTACTTTCTAATGTTAATAGAGGTAGAGAGGTATGAAATACTAGTACTTACATTCTTTAGACTCTTATACCTCTGCTTTCATTCCATGTTATTTTGTGGCTAATGGTTGAGATGTGGACAGAGACAGACACAAAGAAGGCTTTCTCTGCAACTGAATTTAGTTTCCTAGTGTGCTTCAATAAAGGTCATCTTGATTGTAACTAGTATTATCTGGTGAAAGCCAGATGTCCACATGTTCAGAACTACCCTAGCTCCATTTAAAATGTTGTCTCACTTAATGAAGCTTAAGCAGAAGACTGAGAAACCAATCAAAGCATATTTCTAGCATTCTTTTGGTTGGTGTTGATTTGGCTTCCTGCTAGGTTTTCAAGGAAGGGGAACTATTTCATAATTAATATCAGGTCAGTTGCTGCTTTCGTTTTTAACAGTGTTTAAAAAGTAAAGTTTAAAAAAAAAAAGTGAAGTAAATTCCATCTTGATGTGGTAGATGAGTTTTTTCTATTAATAGATGAGAAAGTAAACTACATAGACTGACCATGAGCAAAAGGATGTACGTATGTCCTGGAAGCAAATAGTTTTGAAGGGTCCGTAATTGTGCTGACTGGGTTTTGTGAACTGGCAAAAAGCGTACAAATACAACAGACTCCTGAGTACACAGGTGAAAAGGGGCGAAGTGCCTGACTCCAGGTATATAGTCTGATGCACGACTAAAGCAGAGATGTTTTTGTCTCATGGTCTTGTACTAAGTGCAACAGTTGTTCCATAGGCTACCTTCCTGAAAGCAGTTGCAGCGTATACATCTTTATAAAGTCATTGGGCTGCAGACTTAACAGCATGTGTGCGCTTTTGCATTCTGGGTACATCAAAAATATGTCCTTATACAGGGCTCTTCCAGGTGGTAAATTATAAACTACTCAGAGGTTATTTGTGTGGGAACGGTTGTTTCATTTCCTTCTGGGAAGTTTAACAAAGTGCAACTTGCAAAATATCCAACTTTTCTCCCTTGTTTGACAGGAAAGCTTCAGTGTCTTAGACTCTGGAATATATCGTGTTGTTAGTCGAAGAGGCAGTCAGTCAGATGAAGATTCATGTTCTCTCCACAGTCAAACATTTTCAGAAGATGAGAGATTTAAAGAATTTCCTGTACACCAGGAAGATGAGCAGGTGGAACCTGGTAATGGTTCTTAATGAAAATATGTTTTTCAGATGCAGTTTTACTCTACAAAAAACTTGATTGGGTTGCTCTTTGCTCTCATTTTCTGCTCTCAAGTTATCCATGATTAAATCTTCTAATTGGATCAATGGAATACAGGCACCTCACTTTCCAGCAGCTCCCTGTGATCTGTAACAGTCCCATTCTTTTTTGAAACATTAGGGTGAAATGCTGGCTTCATAGAAATTCAAGTGTTAAAAAAGAAAAACAAATAACTCCCATCTCCTCCCCGGGAGGGGGGCGGGAGTGGTCCAGAAGGTTTTTTCTGAGCCAAGGTTTCATGCAATTATTTTTCTCCCCTTTGTGTAATTCAGCATTAATGCTGAGAGTATCCTGGCTAACTACAGCAGTGTTAATGTGTCTCAAATGAGATTTGCTTGCTGTCAGTACCCTACCAGTAATTTCAGCCCCAGGAAAGAATTTGTTAATCTTGGCTCTGGCTTTATATTACTTCATGGAAAACAGTAGATTTAGGATAAGAGTTTTTAACTTTCTTGCAGGATTTCATTTGTAGAGGGGATGGTCTCTTAGGCATATATACATTAGCATAGGGATTGTATAATTGTTAGTAACTAACACTTAGACCATCCAGTGAACTGCTTTTTTCCCCTCTTCCCCCTGGAATCTCTCTCTGGACCAAAGCTAGAGTAGAATGTAATAGATCTTGTTCTCTGCTCCGCTTGAGTTTGTGGGGATGCAGAAACTTTGAGGAACATGTTTAATTCTAGGTATTAGAAAGTCCGTTCTTGAGCTTTTGTATAGAGTATATGCCATTTGAGGAGGGAGATAGTTTGGTTGCTTTGCCAGGGACCTGCAGTGGGAGAGTGTAGGAATTCATATTTACTCCTTTGTCAGTAGTGTTGGCCTACTGACTAAAGCAAATGCTGTTTGTAGTCCATTCCTTTTCACTTGCCTCTTCTTGCTCACTTGTTATTTTTATGTTGATGCACATATTGCATTGTTTCAAACATTAAAATCTGTTACATGAAGAATCGTAATTTTTGAATGTCAGGAGTTAAAACTTTTCAATTTCACTCGACAAGTGATTAAATTGGCTGATTGTTTCAAAGTAGAAAAGTTCATTGCTTTTCTGTGCCTGTGTACTTCATGTGGTTTTTAAGATAAATATACTTAGGGAATAACTTTCTTTTCTTTCTTCCCTGAATTGGAACTGGTTTCCCTGTTTCTATTTATATAAGTTGTCATAAGTTCTTAGGTTGCTAGATCTATATGATGAACAAAAGCAGCCTTATTTACAAGAATTTTAGAATCAATTGTGACCTTTAGGCACCATCTACATAGAGAGATTGTGGTTTCTGATCATAGAATTTTTGTAATAGCACAGCATCTTTTTCTCTCAAAAATGCAGATTGTTCTGACTGTTGCAAAATGCAGTGTCATAATTACTTAAAAGTACCCTTTTTCCATAGTCATATCACTTAAAGATACAGTGTCTGTGTTTGTGCTAGAAAATGATTAATCAAAACATATTGTAGACATTTGGACCCTCTTCAAGCTAAGGCATGAAAATATCCCATGCAGGTTATTCAGTAATGAATTAATGACTTGTGTTTTGCTTCAGTGTTTCACTTTTGACAAGCCACTGTTTCATGATTCTTTATTTCACTTCCATTTGTTAGACAATGTATCTCATGCATCTGTGACCGTTGAGGCTGATCGGAATGAGACATTTCTCCCATTCAGTATTCCTTTGTCATTTCGTTCCCCATCTCCTCTCGTCTCTCTCCAAGCTGTCAAGGAAAGGTAAAACCTGCAGGAGATTCATTCATCCATTGCATCCTGCCACTTTTCCCTCCTCTGAATTGGTAGCATTGTCTGGTTTAGTTCACACTGTTCTGCAAGAATGTAACATATGAAATAAAACACAGAAAATGCAATCAAGTTTGTTCAGCAATTTAAAGCTTTCATCTTGGCTCTGAAGAAGATATGAAAAGTTGATGTTAACTTCAGTGGAGCCAAGATTTCAGCCTCAATTTTTGAATGTCTACAAAGAATGTTTGACTTTACCCTGTAAACTGGGGTTGTGGTTTGTACTTGGAACAAACTTATTGAATGTTGTTTTATGATTTGACTCTTTTGCTACTTAAATTGCAGAAGGAATGCGAGAAGAATTCCTGTATTGCTTGAGGGCAAACATTAAAACTTTTAAAAGATGCTAGATAGTGCCAAAACATGCTACCAAAGTATACCGCATTGTCTGCCGCCTTCCCCCCTTTCAGTGAATCTAATCAGTTCCCTAAATGTTTATGGAATAACAGTAGCTTATACTTAGTGCAAGTAAGTATGATAATGTCTGTTTCATGCAAAATTGAAATTGTCTTTTTAAAACTCACTTAAAGGGGGACAATTATAAAGCAGATGCTATTAAGTATGTAACTTACAAATTTGAAAAAAATTATATATGTTTCTTATTTAAAACTTTGTTGGTTTGTAGAGATGGCCTGAAAAATTGCTTAGCTCTCCTCTCGGTTACTTAGGTATACGAATGACTTACATCCTGAAACAAAAAGCTGTAGCTGATGTCAATAGTGTGAGGCTCTCAGAATAAGCTTCAGAAGTACTTGCCCTGTTTTGAATTCTTTCTACTCCCTGAGCAATATTTGGGAGTTTATTAGTAGAAACATTTATTACTAGTAATCAGTACTAAATTTTCAAGTGCCTGCTATATTCCATTTTTCTATTTGTGATTAAAGTACTATCATATGTTACAGCTAACTTTTTTGGGTTTCCCTTTAAACCTGCCCGTACACCAAGGTCCAGTTACTGTATTATGTTTGAATCCTTTCCCTCTTCTTCGGCAGCCTTTAACTTTTACTATACCTCGGTATAGTAAACAATACCAGACTCTCTGAGAGAATCAAAGGATTGGCTTTCTGGTTTTTGATGCTTTTAAACTAGTTCTTAGCTAGAATGCAGAATTTGGGTTTTTTCTTTAATTCCTGATGTCCTGGTTTTCTTCACGGTGTCTGAAAGAGTTGATTTTTGGTATATGCACTGGCCTTTCTCTTGGTAAAGTAAATTACGGAATAGATACTGATGACATAAAAAGCTTTCTTTTCTGTTTCTGTAAGCTTTGTAATCTGAAGCATCAATGTGGAGTACTGTAAAACAGTTTCTTGCCACCAAGAAGGCTGTAATTTCCTAGTGATGCTTACTGCTTATAAGCACTAAAATGCATGTAGTCAATCTGCATTTATTGTTATGTAAGTGCAGATATCAAAATCTGAGCACTAATGTTGATATGTGATCCTGTTTCTGAAGCAGCAAAAAGCCCGTCTTAAATACTTGGTGATCCTCTGTGCTGAAAGTATAGACTGTCTGAAATATGGGTTTTGAGCTTTTTCTTACTGATTTTTGTTCTTGTCAGTCACCACCGATGTGATCCTTTTTCAAGAGTCCTTGAGCTTATAAACATTTTTGAAGTGATAGTTTGGATGGAAAGGAAGCACTTGATTCTTTCACTTGTTAACTTGGTACAATTTCAAATGTTTTAACTTGACTCCTAGTGTTTCCAGCTTTGTACGCAAAACTACTGAAAAGATTGGCACCCTTCATGTGAGCCCTGATATTAGAGGGAGGCAAGAAGCAAAGGATGACGAGCAGCTGCAGGAGGTGACTGTTAATGTAGCAGCATTTCCCCAGGAAAAGAAAGAGTGAGTGCAAAATCACGTTGTCTTAACAATTGCATTTGCTGGATGTTCTGAGGAGAGCAATCTAAAGAAAATCTGCCTTTTCAAGTGGAATGGGGAGCTGAATGAGGCTTTTGTAAAGTTTTCCAACTACCTTTGTTACTTTGGTGGTTTCACTGGTTCTCCTTGACTCCTTACCTAGAAGCTGTTTCAGGCAATGAACCCTTCTGGATGTTGGAAAAGCAATCTGTGTAGTGCTGTAATAACTGAGGAGCAAGAATGTAGGGTGTTCAGAAACTCTAACGTAATGTACCCGTAATGCCCGTTGCAGTTACAGGCATGAGTCTGCATGGGCCATTTCCTGCCCTTACTGAATGCAGAGTAAACACTTTGTCTCCCTCAAAACATCTTTTTTTTTTTTTTTTTTAATGATTATAAAACACTGAACTCTTAATGTTTTTTTTCCAGTGAATACAGAGCTAAATTTTTAAATTAGCAAGTTATAAGAATATGAAACATTTTAGACTAACTTTGGTATAGTGGCATGATACTGATTTTATTTATTTTTTTCTGAAATCTGCTGTAGTTGGAATAGAAACCATTACAGAAAGCCCCTCATATGTTAATAGTTGCTCTTCATATCCAATTCATCCATAATTTCTGCTGCTTCTTTAGAAATAAGAGCTTTATTTTTTTTTTAATAATGGTATTAATGTTGTTTCCTCACAATTTGGAGGAAAAGGCTCACTTAAATTATTAGATTAAATACAGTACTTAAGATGAGCCTGAAATCGGTATGTTCTGCTCCAGATCAGAACCACAGAGCTGCCCGCTTCCAGAAGAGGACCATCTAAGAGATCTCAAGGCTGCGACAGCAGAAGCTATGTAAGCAGGGAAACTTATTTATGTATAGACATACTGGGCTTTGGTAGAAAAATGATAAGTTTTCTTTTTATTAATCACATAAGAGTAATGCTGTAAATATCTATTAATGTGTAATGTAAACTGTATGGTGCTTATTTGGATAATGTTGTTTTTCCACATTAAAACCAAGCAGAACTCACTATAAGCTTATAGAGGACTAAAGGATAACACTAAAGCAGCTCTTTGCTAACTACAAGCATACTTTAAAACAAAACAAAAACCCTAACAAACAAAATAAACTCAGTTTTGAAATGTTTGGGGAAATCAGAATGTAGTAAACATAGTAACATCAAATGTAAAGAGTCTGTGGTCTAAATTCTCTTTGAAGCACTCAAATCGGAGAGTAATTCAAGTTTAACAGTATATTTTGAGTTATGCAGTACATACATACCACTTGTGGCTTCTTAAAATTGTCAAACAACTCAGTAGGCTTCTCTTTTATGCTACAGAGCCAAACTCCAGGATCCACTGGTTTTGTTAGAACCACAGTATATGAGAAGGGTTTTACAGGAATGGCTTTTTTATCTGGAAGAAAAGTTTGGCAGCAAGGAGTGTTCTGCTTCATCTGTTAAGAAAAGCAAGATTGTGTGCGCTGAAGAACAGCGGGAAGTCCTGGAGGAAAACCTGCAACTGGATCCAAATGGTGAAGGCCATGCAGACAAAGAACAGAGTGGTATCTTGGAAGCCTGCACTGTAAAAGAAAATACTGTTGAAACCTGTGAAGGCAAAACTGTGTGTGAAAATAGCGCTAATTCAATGGGACCTTTGGACTGCTGCTTTCAAGTGTCTCCTCCATGTGTCATAGAACAGGATGTTCAGAAAGATCTCACTGAGTTGACAACACTGTGTTTTGAGCTCTGTGTGTTTTGTTGCGGAAATGGTAATGCTGAGGAAAGTTCTGATCAAACTCCAACGCCAGCAGCTTCATGGACCTTGGCTTGTAGGTTTATACAAAGCTACTTCTTTCTTCTGGATTTGAAAAGACTAAAGCAGTGTATTATAACCAGTTACACAAACAGTCCTAATGTATGGGAAACATACATTGCAGGTTTGAAAGGTAACTAATGAGATTTTATTACGAGTAAAACTAGTAAATTAGTAAAAACAAGATTTTATTTGGGGAGGAAAAAAAAGAAAAAAGCTTGAAAATGCGCACTGGTTCATGTTTGCAAATTTTCCTTCAGATGGAAGGAAATAATGTGGTAGTTTGGGTGCAAGGGGGAAGTTGATGGGTGTGGTTTTTCTGGTGGGTTGTTTCTGAGTTGTTTTTGTTTTGTTTTGTTTTTTAAACCAAGATGCTTTTTTTGTAAAGAACTGCTGGTTCCTACGAGACAAAGCCCCCCCCCCCCCACACACACACACCTTGTTTAGCAATTCCACATAAACTACTTCTGAACCTTTTACTTTATATGCAGTTTGTTGCTTGAGCACCGTAGTGTTTACAAACCAGATGTATGTGCTTCAAAGAACAGTTTTGAAGCATCTAATTAAAATCAAATGTATATAGTAACAAGTATAGTATCAAGACTAAGGGAAGGGCTTCAGCATTTACACTGGAAAGGGAAGGTTCAACTTGGAGAAACATGATTAATGCAAAATGAAACTGAACAAGGAAGTGGTTCTGTGAAAACAAATGGCTTGTGATCACTTCAGATTTCCTTTTCCATAGAAATCCTTTCTGCTCTTTTTGCTGTTCCTTTTAGCCTTATTGAAACAAAGCTTCCTGATTGTATTGGAAAACAGAACTTGGTCTGTTCTGTGCATTCAGCTTCTGCTTTATGCATTTTCTTTTAAGACTGAAATAAAGTCTTGATGTTGATTCTCTCCTGACAGAGAGCAGCTAAACAACAGAATCTTGTTTTGATGGCTGGTATCTGATATTTGGGGTTGTGGGAATCTGTTTGCTAGCTAGATTCTTATGAGAGCTTTAGAAATAAAAGTAATGTGTGCATTCCCAGTTTGTTCTCAGTGGGCTATACCCCTTCCAGTTTTTGCAGGATTGGGGGTTATGTTGAATTCTGCTTCCTGTGAGGTCAGTGACCAAATTGAAGTTTTTATTTATTAATAGAAGTAAACTATTTTGTTGAAAACTAACGCAGTTACGTTATATTCAGCAAGTCGTGTGTTCTGCAGTGGGCTGTCTTAGTTTGTATGAGAAATTGCTTCCTCTGAAGTCTAAAGAAAAGGAAAATATTTTGAGAATATTATTCCATGCCTTAACTGTATCGTTTTAACTGTGACTTGTAAGCACAACTTAGTAATGTTGACTTCTATGAAATGAACAAGTAGAATCTGTTCACTTGTTATCACTGTTAGCCAAAGAGAAAATTCCATGAAAGTAATGGAAATTTGTGTTCCTTGTGCTTAACAACAGCTCTTTGTGTGTTAGGCAAAAAAAATCTTGCCTTTATCTTGTAACATGTACACCAATTTATTTCAGAATTAACTTGTCACAGTCCAGTAGTTTTGGCAATGGAAAATGAAGATATGTTGAAAATACTGAAACAGTTGCATGATTTGGGGCCTTGGGATGATAGCCCTCTGTTACTGGTGCATGTTCAAAGGTTTGTAGCCAACTTTGTTTCTTTGTTTAGTGGGTTTTATTTTTATTTATATATATATATATATATATATATATATATATATAAAAAATACACACACACACATACTCACAACTACTGTATATTGTTAACTTGCTATCAGGAATGGGTTTGAGCTTTTCACTTGACATTTCATGAAGCTTTCTGTATATCTAGTTAGGGAATCTTTTAAAGAGTTCATCTTTCAATAGTATCTTGAACTTGCAAGAGAGCTTGAATTTGAAATAATTATTTTGTCTTGGTAAAATGGTAATTTTGCTGCTGTTTAGCACTGAAGATAGTTTTTATCCTTTCTCTTCAGGCTTTATGAAAAGTTTGGGGAAACAGCTCTTCGGCCCTTGATCAAGTTCCACCCCTCTATTTTGCCTTCAGATATCAGGCAACTTTGCAGGAATGACCCAGCTCACTTTTTAGCATATTTAGATAGTCTTGTGAAATCCAAGCCAGAGGATAAAAGGTAAAGGGAATGTATAATCTTTTTCCTCTGTATGTGAACTATGCATAATGTAGATACAGGAATAGTAAACATGTAAACACCTATTTGGTACTCTTTAGCATTGGATTCTAATTCATTCTGCCAGTTTCAGCTGGTCTCAGCCTGGGTTATCCATTACATTAGTTCCTATTTTTAAGAGGGTTTTTCTATATGATAGTTTAAATGGAACTGACTATTTGTGTTCCTGTGCCTGCAGTTCAGTATGCCAAGGTTAGACAACATTTTAAAAAAAAACTGTCAGCCTGATGGTTTTCCGTTGTTCCCATCAGTCCATGGAAACATAAATCAGTCTACGCTTTTCTGCGTGCTGAGAATTGCTTTTATTTTCCAGGCATTGCATCATGATAGTTAATCTACATCCATGTTTTGACTTTGTGTTTGTGTGTGTGCACATGCACATACAATTTTTACTGCTCCATATTTGGTATACTTAAAACTGATAGCTTTTCCATGTGCTTTTTTTTCCCTAGGTCATGTCTCCTTAGATCTCTTTTGCAGCCTGAATCATTACGACTAGATTGGCTGTGCTTGGCAGTTTCTCATGATGCACCACAAAGAACAAATACTGTGGATGCAGAAGGAAATCCCAGGTAAAGTAGGGTTCACCTGAGTTCCTGAGTGAACCAAAAAGCTTCAACTGGTCTGTAGGCTTTTGTTTGGGTCTTATATAACAGTTTGAATGTCACCGAATCATTGGAGCATTTCTTGTATTCTAGAGCTCAGCAGAAGCAACCAAAGGATTAAATAACTTCCTTATCTGAAATCTTTTTCAGAAAGACTGCTCTGCTGAGACTGCATAGTTTCATTCATTTTCCTTCTCTCATTTCATATAGCTGACTTTTCTGTAGAGAAAACGTTAAATTTCTGAAGAAAAATATTAATGCTGTAAAACTTAATTTCTCTTCTCCCAGGCCACGATCACATTTGTTTACTTGGGGCTACAGTCAGCTAATTCTGCTTTTGATTAAACTTCCAGCTGACTTTGTAACAAAAGAGAAGATGGCTGACATCTGTAAATCATATGGGTAAGATGAAAACTTGATTATTTTTGATACTTGGTTGGTATTCTGATGCACACAAACACAAATGAAAGACCCAAATGAAAACCACTCATCTGCTCATTACTTGAATTGGTTTCTTTTAGTCTTCAAAACAGGAGATGGCTTTTAATTCTAAGAGTCTGTTTTAATGCATGTAGTACCTTGCTGTTCCTTTTGGTTTGGGGGTATTCCCTGTGTCCCTGTTCTGCAATGAGCAGTATCGTTGCTGGTGTTCAAGAAATTCAGTTGCTTCTGTCTTTGCTGTATATTTAAAAAAAAAAAAAAAAAAAAAGCACTTAATTATTGTTGGCTTTAGTTTAGACTGAGTATTTGATTCCTGGAAATCTTCACTCTCTTATTTAAGATTCTGGCCTGGATATCTTTTTCTTTGTCTGGAGCTGGATAGAAGAACAGAAGCCTTTACTAATATTGGTCATTTGGATGATTTGAGCCTGTTGAATGGAGAAGCTGGTTAGTGAATCTTAAGCTGTGTAAACATACCTCTAATACAGGAACTTCCTTTATTATGTACTGATTAGGTTTGCCCAAAGTTGAAAGAGATTTAACAAACAAAAAAACCCCACCTGCTTTGGTAGAGGTTCATCTAAGTATGTAGTGCAGTATATTTGAAACCCATAAATGGGTGTTGTATTTTGCTACTGTGCTTCTTGAAATCAGCCTTGACAGAAAATGTGTAAAGCCTCAAGAGTTTTGAGCTGTTTATCAGGTAAAGTGAAAGTCAAACCTGGTGTTTTACGTGGAGGAATAGCTAGCCTGATGGCCCAGTTCAAGACTCCTCCCCCCCACACACACACACCCACACCCACAAGATGTGAACAAAGCATTGTGTGTTACGTGGCAGAACTTCAGAAGAAAATTCCCAGTAGCCTTTAGATGAAGAAAACAATTCTTTGGCATTTGACTTGATCCAGAGTCTTAAACACTGAATTATTATAAAAGTTTGTGAATGTTTCAGTGCTGGATTTTTACACTGAGTCAGTCAAGGCAGCACGCCCTTCTTGTATGCAGTCTGCTTGTTGCTGGCACTTGAGGTTTTCTTAAATTTTCAAAAAGAAAAACAGAATGCTAGGTTCCTTTTTAAGTGCATATATATTTAAAATAGTAGGCTTGGAAAAATCTTTGTTTTGCAAATGAAGTGGTAACGGTCTCATTTTGAATCTAGGTTTGATTCCAGAGACCACAGAAGAATGGAAGTTTCTTCTGCATCTTGCAGAAAATCACAGTGCTGCTTCCCACCATCACAGCATACATAATGGGAATGCTGTCAGCAATGGTAGCCCTAGCTGGGAAAACTGCATCACTGTGGAAAACATCTCTCTCTTATTGGCAAAGGCAATTGGCCCAAATCGTGCCTTGCCTCTATTGCAGGAGTGTGGCTTCTCCCTAGAATTGTCTGAGAGATTTACTAGTGTGTGTGAGATACTGCGAATTGCTGAGAAAAGGCAAAGGTAAGATGGCACGTCAATAGAAGATCTGTCAATGCACACTATTCATTCTGGGTCTTCCTGTTGCTTCGAGTTTTCTTGTCAGTTAACAAAAAAATAAAATACTTCACACTTTGTTTCTGGAACTTTAAAGTTGAAAGCTTTTCTCTTACTTAGCAGCTATGCCTATGCAATATAGGCACCCCTGTGTTCATTGTTGACTGGAATCTGTTCAAAACTAAAGAACTGATGAAGAAGGGAGACCACTTTGCTCTCCTGTAGCAATTATCTGTATAACTTCTTTCTTGACTAAAGAATGGGATTTTAAACATCTGCCACAGACCACTGTGAATAAGTTCAAAAAGTAAAACCTGCCCTGCTACTGAAACAATTGAGGAACAGTTATTCAGAGACCCTATTCTAATTCTGGAAAAGAAGATGAAAACAGATGATACTGTATTCTGAAAAGATTGGCAATTTAAAGGCTTTTTAAAGCCTCTGTCACATCAAGCCCAGGCCCTCTGGGACTTGGAGAATCTGAGTGTGGATTCTGTGAAGGAGATGTCTGATTTGCTTAGTCCTTCAAGTACTTTCAGATCTGACCTATTCCCTTCCAAAGAGAACATGTGTGGTGATGTCATGATGTTACCTCTGAAATAGAATCATGCTTTTGACAAACTTTGCTTTAGCAAACAAAACCAAACCCAATTGTTCTTTCTCTTGCATTTTTTGTTTAATTTTTTTTTTCTTTGCATTTATTGCAGAGCCCTGATTCAGTCCATGTTGGAAAGGTGTGACCGGTTCTTGTGGTCTCAGCAAGCATAGAAAACAATTCTGAAAACTTCAGGAACATATTTTTTACTGTAACTATTGTACATTAAAGTGCCTCTTAAACTTCATAGGCTCTTAAAGAAATTAACTCCTGTCTAATAATTCCCACTGTCTTCAGTTTTCATCTGGGAGATACCTGACCAGGAATTCCTGACAGTTTCTAATTCCTTTGGAAATGATCTTTGAACTCCAGAGCTTAAATTGAAACAATTCAGTATTTATCTTGAAATTATGCTCAAAAACTTGAGATGAAAAATCCTGATTTTTTTTTTCTGAGTCTGCATGATTTAAGTGTTAAAATAGGAGCCTCTAAGTATTAAATTACTGTGTATAAAATTGGTTTTGTGTTGCAAACATGAGCAGCCATTCTTGGGAAATAGCAAAGCACATATTTATTTATTTTTTTTTTGTAAATGATATTCACTTTATCAAGTAGCTGTAGGAATGCTTGTGACAGTATCTATTTTTTCTCTCAAATTATATGGACTGTTCTTGCCAATTCAAAAATGCATTAGATGAGCTAAGTCTTAAAATAGGGGGGGAGTATTTTCTCAGGAGTGCAGTAATGGATAAAAACAATAATAGAAGATTTTAAGTGAACTAAATGTCAAACTATATAAGCAGGGTATTTCTAAATTGCCGGTATCTGTTGATGAAATATGACTGCAGACTTCAGCTGTGATATTTCAACAGGACGTTAAGACAGGGGTATTCCCCAGTGAATTTTGACCTTTTTGGAAAGCGGGAGGACCACATGCCTTATTTTAATAACCTTTTTAAAAAGCTGAAAGTTTAGAGAAGTATTTTTAGGTGGATGCTGTCAAGCAAAATCTCTTAAAATATCTGTTAGAATATAAATATCATTAAAGCACTTTGATTTATTTTTTCATTTACAGAACTATGCTTTATGTCAGCACTGTTTATGCATTTAATACATATTTGAGCAGGTTTCTTAGGCTTCTGGTTTTGGCCCTTCTCACTGTCATACTTGCTTTTTTTAGCACAAGGCTGTGGTGTCCAGTCAGTAGTTGATCTTTGCAGAGGTCCTTTTTAAAAATAAATAAATAAATAAAAATTAACACATGCATTACTCATAAATCTTATTTCCCCCCAAAACTTGTAAATTTTCTCATGAAATGACTTAAAAGTATTTCTTTTTAAAGATCGAGAAAGCATCTTACTATGTAGCTTTGTAATGCTTACGCTGCTGCAAAACAATGCTTTCATTTTCATCAAAAAAATGACATAGTAATGCAGCTTTCAAACTTTGAGGTGCAGTGTGACTTTTTCACCTCAATTGCTACAAAGACTTTATGGTAGAGGACTGGTTACTTTACTAGAGGAAATTATGTCAGCATAATGTTGCTGCTTGTGGAAAAGCAGTAAGTACTTAAACATTTTAAGCTTTTTTTCATGGTTTTAGATTTTGGAATTTGGAAACAGCACAAATCCCCCTATCAGAAACACACCACACTCCTGTAGTAAGACTGGTGGAACAGGAGCCAGGCACCCTCAGTTGTTACTCTGCATCGTGTGTGATGAGATCCAAACAAATGGGGTGACAGTGGTGCCTGTTTTCTTACCTGCCAAATGAGCATATTGCTACCTCACTTGGTCTTGCTCATTACTAACTGTGTTTAATACAGTACTTTGAAGGAGTACAGCTTTAGCTGAGTACCGAGTGTGCCCATCTTAGGGGAAGTGAAGCTTGGTATGTTCTCAGAAAGCTGGTTTTCTCTTTACTTAACTGTTTCACATTATTTTGTTCCTTAGGAAGCTTGTATACATAGCAGTCTTTCTCACTTGTGTGGGCTGTTTTGTTTTGGTTTTTTTGTATGCTGCTTTAACTTATGGTGAGGGCTGGGCTTTTTTTATAGTTAAACCATTAATTTTCAGCTCAAAGCTTTTTCATTTTGTATAGGAATGGGCATACATCTAACAATGGCAAGTGTAAAATCTAACAGTATCTAAAATAAGCTTGTGTTGATAACTTCAACTTTCAACTAACTCAGGTATCAATAAAGAGGAGGAGTTGACTGAAGAAGAGTAAGAAAATTGTTGTTTCCTATTCTTGATGCGCGTATTTTCATATATTGGTAAGGTGAAGGATATGTGAAATTAAATGATCTCATCTTTAGAACATCAGTTGTACAGGGCAGCACCGTCATCCTAAAGCCTCCTCAAGGATCGCACTGGAGACGACACAGCGCCTACCAGCTGCCGTCAGCCACGCAGGCGTACGCCATTCATGGTTTAGACTGACCGGTGCTGAAGCAGAGGAGTGCGTTCGTTTTTTTGCTAGCTGACCCTTGGTGGCAGGGGCCCTGAAGAAGCAGAGACAAAGTCTGGATAGACTCTAAATAGAGGTGGCTCTTAAAAATGCCCCACGTGTGCCTCAAAACATTATTTTACTGTTAGAATCATTACCAAAACATACTGGGATATTAATTTTATTTAAGATAAGTATCTATAAATGTTTATAAGCCTGAGGCTGAGGGGTATGGTGTTGGTAAATATTCCACACAGCAGTATGACAGAATTCCCTGAAGTCAGTTGTTGCTTGGGTAAGCTTAGATAAGGCAGTATTATTTCCCAGAATCGAGAATAATTGCATGTGCAATTGTGCTTGAGCTGACAATTCACCTCCACCTATTTCTCAATCAGGTTTATTGATTTGGATTGCAAAATAACTAGATTGCAGAATGTAGGTTGCATTTATAGATCTTTAGAATTAAAGAACAAACTGTGTGAGGGGTGGATTTTCCAAGTATCTTTTATCTTGAATATATCAGAATGTACACATGTGGAAGAAAGTCCCAGAGGGGCCCCTCATTGTGCTATGTTGGCTGAGTGTGTTAAATACTGCAGTAAACTCGCAGTGTGTGTTTTGGTGCTGGACCAGAAAGGATTATTCCATTCAAACCCTTCTGCATGCTCGCAGTTGTGCTACTTGTAGAAAATTTTGGTTTGGAGCCCACGTGGAACAAATGAGATCAGATCAGAAGACTCAGAAATATCCTCTGTGGTCCAAAAATGTCTGAGCTCTTGCAGGGAAATGTTCCTTAAGTTGGTTCTGCAGGCAGTGCAATGTTCTAGGTCCCTGGGCACAATGGCATGTGTGTTATTGAGCCTCTACCCCAACCTCAAGGAAACATTTTCCTGTCTTTTTTTTTTTCTTTTTCAATTAGGACTAAAGTGAGACAGGCAGGGTCACCTGCAGCCAACAGAGAAGGAACGTGAAGTGATGTGTACCTTAAAGGCATGAGTTGTCACCAAGATGTGAACAGTGCAGCAAAATAAAGCACTCCAGGCCTTAGAATAACTGAGCTGTTACACCATTAGGCATGAGGTTCATGGGTAGTGGGGGACAAAACTATGTCTGGCCTGCTGCTTTTTGCAGTTTCCTTTTCCAAGTGGTGACAAGTCAAATTTCCCTTGTCTCAAGTTATTTCTTTCAGAGATGTGGTGTACTAGAGAATATATCTTTCCCCTCTAGGCCTGTTTCTAGAAAGTGTCTCTTCCTCTGTTAAGCTCTTGTTTGAAGCCCAGGGATGCCCCGGGGAAGTTAGCTGCTGGCACTTCATTAGCTCTGCTATCATGCCTCTTACCTCACGTGCTGCCCTTCAACTCCAGTTGCTAATTGTTTAAGGGACAGTGGTGAATGGGACAATTACACAAATGTCTTCTGCAGAGAATGTTAGAAAGAAACATGTTAAATCATGTATGAGACCATACAACGGGGAGACATTATATGCATCGAACCTAAAGTGAAACTGCCAAACCCAGGCCCAACCCAGAGCCTTCAGCAGGGAAAGCAGTTGTTACACAAGGGAAGCAAGTACCAAGCAGACTTTTTGAGACATCTCTCAATGACCTGGCTCCTAACGAGGGAGTAGTGGGTACTCAAACTATGAACCATACCAGAAGGGCCTGGTGGTTAATACACTTAATTTAAAATCCCTCTGAGATGTAGCCGTGTGGATTTCCTTTTGCTAAAATGTTTTTTCTATACCATTGCATCAAAAACATCCCTTTAGACCATCTGAGCCCCACTGAGCTGATATTGCAGCAGAATGGCATAAAGTTCCTTGAGAGGGATCCATGAGAGCAAACAGTGGAAGGATGACCCATACAAGCCTTCCTCATGATGGCTTGAGGACACGCTACCTTAAAGCATTACCAGCAGGGATGTAGGTGTACACAGTTTGTTTTGCAATGGAGCCCAAGAGCAACGCTTCATGTTCGCCTGTCCATCAACTCCGTCATCTCAGCACGCATGGGACTTTCGTTTAGAGGTTCCTGCATCAGGCCTGGTAAGGCAGTTGATCTTTACTTCCAGATAGAGATCTGACCTTGTGTTTCACGGTAAATGCAGATGATCGGGCAACTTCTCTGAATTCTCTCCAGGACAAGATCCAAAAAGAAGTGTTACACTTAAGCCAACTATAATGCTTCAAGCCCACTTCTGTCTTCAAGGCAGCTTCCCAACCTGTTTGTTATGAGGAGCAAATAAGCCTGAGGACATTTGAAGAAGTGCTATATACTTTTTGTTTTAATTGTGCAACAGGAGCTATGGACTTTCAGTAAGGACAAGAACAGGCTTCCTGTAATGTTTTCTGTGTTGAAATTGGAGTGGGGTTGGGAAATTCCCAGCCTTGGGAATCCGTTCCAATTTCCTCTTTTTTTCTGTTTGAATTGCTTATAAATACCCTTTCTGACTCTGAGGACACAAGACAAAACTTCATCTCCTCGTGGCTTTGCCTTTCTACAGTGGTGAGTGACTTTGTGCATCTGAGAGATAGAAGCAATGTTTTTATCTGGTATTCAGGAACAGGACTAATGCTTTAGCATATGGGACTCCTTTGTACTGAGTCGAAAGGAGCAGCAGGGAATGCTAAAATGCAAGTTTCTCATGCCTGTCTGAGAGGAGTCCTGAGTTTAGCTCTGCTCCCACAGAGGGCATCAGTCCTTGCAGGGGAAGAAGGGGGTTCTTGGGCTAGCTATCAGTGCTGGGGTTGGCACCAGCTACTGATGCAGCTGCCCTGGAACAGCTGGGAGCGTGATGAATCTTATGTCAGAAATCTCTAGAAGGTGCTTCAAATGCTGCTAATCTCTCAGGTTTTCTCACAGCTCTGTGACAGCCTTGGGAAGAGAACTATGAAGCTCTGTGTCTGCCTCATGTTGCTCTCCATTACTGTATGCGCAAGTGCTGACAACCCTTTATACAGGGGTGGAAAATTTATCAAGGATGCCGTGGGAGGTAAGTTGGTCTGTTACCATGAGTCTTTCTCTCAGGAAACTTCTCCCCGAGCAAAGGCTATGTGCAGTCCACGGGAGCAGTCCCCTGGACAGGGAGGTCCCCACCTCCACCTCAGGGCCCCTGCTGGTCTCTTACTGGGAGAGGCCAGTGCTCAGCCCCTGCAGGGCCTTTCTGTGAGCACACCCCTGTGAAAGGCCCATGTGGAGAAGTGCTTCCCTGTGTTAGCATTCCTCGGGTTTTTTCAAGCAGAGCACAAAGGGTTTCACGAGATGGGTCCAAGCTCAGGCTTGGAGGAGCCCCTGCAGCCAAGGCAAGGAACAGGAGCTGCAGGAACTCATGGGAGTGCTCATGGGGAAGGAACTTTTTGTGGATAAACTGGCCACATAAACCCTCTGCAGCCAACAGGCCAACATGAAGCTGGTGGCTCCTCCAGTGCATAGTGTGCAACCACAGGGCCGTTGCTCTCTGTAGAGAGCAATTTCTTCTTTGCAGATTGTCCCCTAGTAAAAATGAAGGTTGATAAAGGAACTTTCTCAGGGGAGCCTTGGGGACACTTTTTGGCCGAGCAGTAATCCATGAGCCCCTGGCTGAAATGGTGCTTGTTGCTGAAGAAGAGTCTTTAAAATTAACATAATCTCTCTGCTTTCTTCAGGGGCATGGGATATGCTCAGAGCATACAGAGACATGCGTGAGGCGAACTATATAGGAGCGGACAAATATTTCCACGCTCGTGGGAATTACGAGGCTGCCCAAAGAGGCCCTGGTGGTGCTTGGGCTGCCAGACTGATCAGGTAAATGGTGCATATGTGGCTTGAGACCAGCGAGTTCCTGGGGAGCCGGGCACTTCAGTTAGGGTGAAGGCCCTGCTGAGTTGTACTCAGCTTTTGACCTAGGAGCGTGGAGGCGGGGAAGCACTCGATGTCTGAACCTGTCTCCCTACGGAAAGGTGCCTCTCCTCTCGCATGGGAATGAGGCTTTTCTCGTTTTCCCTGAAGTGGGCAGGTGTCCTACCTCTGCGCTTCTGGTGATACGGGACTTTTTCCTTGCTGATTCATTTCCAACATGGCAGTTACGGGGGTCCTCAGATAAGGGCTTAGTGTTTGCATCCCACACTGAGAAGTCCTACGGAAAAGCTAAGCTGACGTGAGCAAGGAAACCAACACAAAGAGATACCGCTACAGGGCGTTAAAATGCTGGTTGCTTCAAGTGGCCCTTTTTCCCCTCTTGCTAGCGACGCCCGGGAAAGCTGGCAGACGGACACCAGCGGCCGCGGCGCCGAAGACACGCGGGCTGACCAAGAGGCCAACGCGTGGGGCAGGGGCGGCGGGGACCCCAACCGCTACCGGCCCGCCGGCCTCCCCTCGAAATACTAACGCGGCCCCCCCGCGCGCCCCTCTGTGTGTCCCGAATAAAGACACGTTGCACTCGCGCCTCTCGCGCTCGCGGCTCTGCTTTAACGGGCGGCGCGGACCGGTTCGGACCGGCCGCGGGGGGGGGGGGGGGGGGGGGGTGCGCGGCGGCCGCCCGCACCGCCCCGCCAGGGGGCGCTGCGTTGCGCGGCGCGGCGCTGCGCCGCTCTCGCCGCTCCGGGCGCCTCGTTGGCGGCGGCGGCGGGGCCTGGTGGCGGGGCGCCATGGACCGCAACCCCTCGCCGCCCTCCAGCGAGGCGGAGGAGGAGGAGGGCGACGCGGTGGGCGGCACGGTGTACAGCAAGCACTGGCTCTTCAGCATCCTCACCCGCCTCATCGAGGTGCGGCGGCGCGGCGGGGGGTGTGTGGGGGGGGGCGCCCCCAGGGCGGGGCCGGCGCGCGCTCGCTGCAACGGTCGCAACGGTCGCGGGGGTCCCGCGGCGCAGCTCACGGCTGCCCCTGTCCGCGCAGGTCATCAGCCCCGAGCAGGGCGAGCCCGGCGTGAGCCGCGAGGGCGAGCGGGCGGAGCTGGACGAGGAGATGGAGAACGACATCTGCAAAGTGTGGGACATGTCGATGGACGAGGTAGGGGGCTCCGGGAGGGGCGGCGAGCGCCGGGGGGCTGCGGGCAGCTCCCGCCGCCGCGCCGCGGCCGGGCGGCTTCGTTCCAGGCGCTGCCAGAGGGGGGCCGAGAGCCGCGCTCGCCGGCCGCCCGCTCGTCTGGCCGCCGCCGCCGCCGCTTCTCTACGTCGCTCGTTTGCGAAAGGCCTTCTCTTGCACCCTGGCTGCTGGGCACCGTGCTGGTGTTGGGGGCTGCAAAGCAGAATTGCATGGGAATGTAAAAAAAAAAAACCAAAACAACCAGCAACAACCCCCCCCCCCCACACACACACACACGGTCTGCCAGACCTTCCCTCCAGGTGTCTCAGGGATCGGGCAGTGCTAGTGCTTAGGATCAGCTGGCCTAAGCGGGACCGCAGTCAGAACTCTTGGTTGCTTGTACTATGCCCAGGAGTTGAGCAGGAGCCTTGAGTCATTAGGACACGGTACCGTAGCTGTGGCTGAAGTTACCTCTGGTGCATAGCTTTTATCTTCAGGAGTTCGACTGCAGAGATAATATTGGCTCTGTTTCTAAAACGGCATATTTTTCTCTAGCCATCATAATGCATCATGCTAGTAAACGTAGTTGTCTGTGCATAAACAACTTTTAAACTTTAGCTGCAGATTCATAATGGCAGTTTAATATAATCTTTTGGATTTTTTCTGAACAGTCTCAAATACTGGAACAAAGTAAGAGAAAGATCTTTTTTCTCAAGATTCTTTTCTCAAATAAGAGAAAATTTTTTTCTTGTTCTTTGTTTAGATATTTTAAATAAATGTGGAAGATATGCCCTTCACTCGTAAATAGAGAACTAATCTTGTGGTTTAATGAGGTGAAATGAGGAGGAGATTTCTAAGACGTTCCTCCTCTGTATGCTCTGAGCAAGTGCCAATGGTAATCCCTTCCCTGTTTCTTTTGATTTGCCTGGATTATGTCATGGTCCAAGAAAATGGCATTTCCTGAATTCTATGTCTGACCTTCTGTGAGACGGAAAACAAGAGAAACTGAATGTGACTGTTTGGTTTGTCTCGTTGCACAACATACTACCAGCATCTTTAATCATAGAGGCTTGCTGGACTTCCCTCATTGAACAGTGAGGATGGTGGTATAGCATATTATTGCTATTAATTGTGGGTAAATACTTGATGTTTTGTAATGAGTTTGACATCTATTTGATCCAGTCCTTGTTCTGCGAGAAAAGGTTTGACCTGTGTTCAGAAATTATTGAAGGCAATTTACTTCTCCATTTGCTTTTTCCACAGGATGTTGCTTTATTTCTTCAAGAGTTCAATGCCCCCGATATATTCATGGGAGTTTTTGCAAAGTCAAAATGTCCTCGCCTTACTGTAAGTACAGACTGTCATAAAGCTGTCCCATATTAATAGCAACATTAGATAGCTCTGTACATGCATTCACAAAATATTTCCCTCCTCCTCCCATTGCATATTTGAATGAGTAAGGAGAGGAAACAAAACACACAAAATCCAAACTAAAATTGCTTTTTTTGCACAGTGTCTCTAACATGGTCTAATCAATAATTATTTCAGTAACGCTGAAGTTGATATATGTTGCTATTGATAAAGGGTTAAGTGTTCCAAACCTCATAATAAGGCTTGCTATAAAAATCAGTAGTGATTGGACTTTCTTTTTTTCTTACTACTTGTTTCATGATTACTGAATAGAAAGGATTATGAATTTGTTAAATCAGATCTGTGAAAATAATTTTAGGTATTGGGAACTGTTAGACGTGAGTACTTAAAGCTTTTTTTTATCCCTCTTTGTTTTGATATAATTGTTTTGCAGCTTGTATGTCACAGTTCACTAGTGTTTAGAAATTTAAGATAGAGTTCTCAAAGGTACTCGGTATTGGTATAACACCTGCTTCCTTTGAAGTTACCAGAAGCTTTCTTCAGGAGGAGATGAGTTAGAGATGCATAAGTTTTGAAAGTTTAGGACTTTATTATATGAAAGTACAACAGAAATTTGGAAACCAATGCAATTTGGCTGTTACTGCTAATAGTAGTAACAGTGGCAGGTTATTTTTTTTGAGGTAGTGGCAGCTAGAATGTATGGTGAAATTTAGCGGAGATAGCAAAACGTTCATAAAGATGATGTCCTTGACTGGTCAGGGTTGGTTGCCAACTTTCCTTTGCTGAAATCAAGAGATTCCTAGGACGTTCTGTGTTAGCACCAATCACTTGCAGGTTTTTCAGAGCTCTTAGTTCCCTTTGTAGAAGTGTGCTTTTTTTTTTATTGATGATTGTCTGGGGTTGAATATCCTAATGGGATGCATCACATTGTTTTTTAAAAATCTCTATGCTCAGAAGATGGGCTTTGCTGGAAGTTTATATTGAGACCCCTTTCTTTTAAGAGGAAGCGAATATCTGTGCATGTTGTATTTATATGTTGATGTTTTTGTTCTTAGGACTCTGTACTGCTTTAATAGTAGGGGTGCCAAATTAGCTTCAAAACAGCGTGTGTATGCGTGTGTGTATATATAAAAAGAGAGAGAGAGAGAGAGATTGAGAGTATGTGAGCAAAGTTGGTTTTAAGGTATATTCTCTTCTGTGGAACACCTTAACTATGATAAATATGTGAATAGTATCTCTCACGTTTTCAGCCAGTCTGACAACATCCTTCAGAAGATCTGCATCTCTGTCTTGAAGTTGATGGATTGTATGAACTCAGAAATCAAACTGGAAAACGTTTTTGAACCTTTCTTACTTTTTATGGTGGCCACGGAAACAAAATTGTGAACTATGTTGCGGTAGTTTAATAATACTGTGTTTTAACTTTTCAGGAAATCTGTGTGGGAATACTGGGAAATATGGCTTGTTTCCAAGACATATGCATGTCCATTAGCAAAGATGAGAATCTTGGGTAAGTGTGTATGTGCTTTATACATGCATGTGTGAACGTTGGTTTTAGTAACGGATTTTGGACTGAATAGGTGAATTTTAATTATTAAATTTTTCTTAAAACTAATAATTAGACTTGATAAAATGAATATGATGATTTCTTCTGTCCTGTTAAATGTAAGGAAGATAATTTAAACTAAATTTACTTATTTGCTGGACCGTCATGCAAAATATATTATAAAAGGAACTAAGTTTGCTTCCTTGCCTCATCTTCATTCAAGCCTTTTTGGCTAACTGTAACTGACTGAGAAGTGTTCAGTGAAGATAAAAGAAGGGATACAGACCATCAGTTCTTTGTCATCACCAATGAAGCTCTTGAATTATTAATTTCTAAGTCTGGCAATATTGAAAAACTGGAGGTGCGTGCACAAGCTGGAAAGGCTGGCTTTAATCTTAGAATATGGCTGTAGCTGTAAAAATTAATCTTTTTACAGTCTTTTTTCACAAAGATGTTTTTTATTAAAACTATCTTGAATTTTCTGCTTACAGCCAAGTGTTATTGCAACGTTTGTGTGATTCAGACTCTCCAACTCTTCTGGAAACAAGCAGGTAGGACTTCTTAGTAATTAATATATCACTAATTAATATAGTTCTATGAAGAAAATTGACATCCTATCCCTTTGTCATTTTCACATTGTTCTGGAAATGATTTACTGTGGGCTCTATTTCTGTTTCCATCACATCAATGTAAATATTTTGGATTTACAGTGGTACGGTTAAAACCAATCTGTTGGTTTCTAATCTGTTAAACGGGCAATTCTTGTCTAGGTTGCTGTTAACTTGCCTCTCCCAGCCTGAGGTGGCCAATGTCTGGGTTGAGAGAATCCGCGAAAGCCCGTCTGTCTATGACTGTGTTTGCTTTATCATGTCAAGCTCTACAAATGGTAAGTTGCCATAGCAAGTTGTAAATTAGTGGATGTTTGCAGAAAAAGTAATCACTGAAGTATGCAATTTCAGCGACACGTGTTTTCAATTGGGAGTGCAGAATTTATAATAAAGTGGACCTCATGAATTTAAAGGACACCAAAATAAACTTGGGTTGCTTTTGCAGGGTTTATAGATGTATATAAGCTCAATAAAAAAACACACATAGATGAGTAAAAAAAGCTTTGTGGGTGATTAAAACAAACTGTAATGGAGAAACTTTAATTTGGCACAGTGAAGGAAAGGACATAGTCCTTATTAAGAGATATACATATATCACTATTGATATAAGACTTAATTTAAAATTTTTTTGGATCAGAGATGTATTTTCCATTTTTAAAACTACCGTATTTGAGGAATGCTAAGTGTTAAAATGGTTCAGTTACTTTGTCAGCAGAATACTACATAAGCTTTGGTGTGTAGTCAGTGGTACTTAAGTCTCTTCTTTTTCTTGATAGCACTAATCTACTAATTAGACAACAAATAATGGAAACATTTTGAACAGCATTTATTTTGCAAGTTCGATTGAATTGTAACAGCAATAATCATTTGTCTAGAAATCCTGATAATTAAGCTTTTGGAATTTGAAGAATGCCAACTTTGCTGTTCTTTTTAAAAGATGTAATGCACAGAAATCACACTCAGTCCAATTGAAATCAGAGATCTGTTTAAGTAATATGCTGATTGACAGGTGAAAGGTTAGCAGAAAACTGCATATTTAGGTACAAATTGTGGGGGTTATGATTTCAGAAGCTGAAGTTATGACTTTTCAGGAGCCTCAAGCTCAAAGTCTCTTTGCAGAATGAAGTTCCTACTTTGTAAATGGCATGATAAAATAGAAGGTGTCAGTAGGTTTTCCAACAATCCCTGTTTAGCAAACTCTTCACCTCATTTTTGCCACAAAAAGGAATTAAGCATTGTATCCGTCAGTAGATCATGAGTGAAACTAATATATTTCAGCCCTGTATTTGCTCTGAATACTTTTATATGTTAGCATTTTGTGAACTAATTTTTGCTCTTAATTTTTTCTGTTCTTGAATTTGATATATTCTTTCTTGTGCAGTTGAATTGCTGGTAAAAGTGGGTGAAGTGGTGGACAAACTCTTTGATCTAGATGAAGAGCTAATGTTAAACTGGATTAAAAATGGCACTTGTCAGTCCATGGGACCATCTATAGACGATTCCCCTGAAGAACTTCCAGATTTTAAGATTGTGCCTTGTATACTTGAAGCAGCCAAACAAGTCCGGTATGTGTGCTTTTCTTCCAGTTTTGTGCCTGGGGAGACTCCTCATAACCTTGTTAAGGCCCATGTCTTGAAAATCTCTTTTCAGTGGGAGCTACGTAGTTTGCCAGGTTGGTAGAATACATATGCCTCTACTTATCATTTGAAATTAGCCAACTAGCTTGTAAACAAAGAGCACCGCAGTGATTGTTGGTGGTCTGTTGAGGATCTGAAACAAATTGAAAGTATAAACTTCTCAGTAATCAGGTCTTTAATTTGGCTTTGGTTTTTGTTCTGTTCTGTGTAGCTCTGATAATCCAGAAGGACTTGATGTCTATATGCATATCTTGCAGCTCCTAACCACGGTGGATGAGGGCATTCAGGCTATTGGTAAGATAATTGAGTTGCTACATGTGGTGGGACCAAGAATGGCAATAACTTTTAGATCATCAGATATTTAATGGGAAAAAATGTACCTAGATTGAATTTGGTGTGTGGGTGTGGGTGTGTGGTTTGTTTTTTTTTTTTCCTTCTCAAGTGCAGGCTCCCGATGGAGGAAAAGAGACTTGGAGTTTGCTTTATGACCTAGTTTGCCATGAACTCTGCCAACCAGACGATCCAGCAATCATTGTTCAGGAGCAGAAAACTGTACTGGCCTCTATTTTGTCTGTATTGTCTGCTATGTTTGCTTCGCAGACGGAACAAGAATATGTCAAGATGAGGAAAAGCAAGTGATGCCTTTTTCTTGATTTTCTTTTTTTTCTTTCTTTTTTTAAACTATTTTTACAATTAACTTTATGTATATGGGGTGAGAGATGGTTAATTTATTACTCTTTACTAGCTGTCATTTCAGAACACAAAATTCAGAGAGATGCTTGAACACTGTAAGGTTCTTTACTAATGACCCTAAAAATCACATTTAGTTCAAAGTCCAGGCACAAAGAATTATGATAGTAGAATCTGCAGATTGTGTTCAGTCCCCTCTGCACTGAGTAAAGTTTGATGCATGAAAATTGCATAATTCATCTTTGCTAAGATATGAGGTCTTGATAGTGGTTATTCTAAGAGAAGGAGCTATGGCATTTCCTTAAACGCATCTTTATCACTTGTTCGATCCATTGAGCAGTCTTTAGAATTAAAAGGCTGTCTTGGGAATGTGAGTCAGTGTTATTGCCCCACAGGACTCTGGAAAGGATTGTGCTTGCTCTAAGCTACTACCGGAGACATTCTCCTCATATTTCTTACCACTGACATGTAATTTTTATAGATACAGGTTAGCTTGCAGTAAAGAGTGGTTTGGGTTTTTTGTTATGCTTCCACTTGCCTTTTTAAAACATTCTTTGACTGATATAAACACAACAGTGTCAGTATATACATTCCTATATCCTTTGTATAAAACCTTCCTCTGTGTTTCAAAATTCTAATCTGTTGAGAACAGGTGGAGAAAAAATTTCGGTGTTAAACTTAGTTTCTTATTACTGTATATTAGATATGCCTCTGATCGGAAGCTTGATTCGTATCTTACAATACATGGAAGGCTGTGGGAAGAGGTCTGTGGATGACTCAAAGAAATCCAAACAAGATGAAACCGGAAAGGCAGAACTACATGAGGAAGACTTCCATTTGAAAATTTTGAAGGATATCTGCTGTGAATTACTTTCTAATATGCTTCAAGAGCTGACCAAGGTAAAAATAAAATTTTAAGATGGATTCTTGCAGGGTAGGTAAGAAAAAAACCCATTACTATTAAGGGGGTATTTTTCTGTGATCTTTTCCCGTTGTGCAAGTTCCATACAGGAAACGGACCAGAGAATTGATGGGCAGGTCCATAGCACCATGTGTTAGAGGAGAGGGAGGCGGATGTTCTGAGCTTCTGTATGGTAATTTCTCTAGGTGTATGTCGCCAGTTCCTCTTGAATGGAAGTTAGTATGCTTAAGGAAAGATTGTCAACCCCTCTATTATATTATCACCTTCTTAGCTGGACTTTTTTATTATGGGAGCATTAAGACTAGGACACCGTTTTCATACCTTTTTGACCTTTTTGTATTAGTTATGTCCGGTATTTTCATAGAACTGTTAAGTTCTGTTCCATGGTTGTTCTACCTGTTTGTGAGAGCGAAGTGCATACTGTACACACTGTGTGCGCAGCTGAGAGTTTGTTCCTTGACAGCTGTTCATGACATGATAGTTGTATTTCTCATCTTTTAATTTTTCAGGAAAATATATTAGAAGGACTAAACCAGGGACATTTAAATGAACAGACATGTTCCTGTGCATTTCAGAACCTCTTGCCTCTATATTTCACATCAGTGAGTATATGACAAAGTCTTTAACATAGCTGAAAAAATACTACTCTGGTGGCATAGCCTTTCATAAGCAGATATAGACATATGACAAAATTGCTTATAAACAGGTAACATGCAATATTAGGCAATCTTATCTACTCCCTCTTCTAGCTTACTTTAGCCAGAACTTTGCCTAGATCATTGACTGATCCAAGGGCCAAACTGTGCTGAAGTAAATGAAGGTGTGCAAACTTAGGCTAGCTGACAATTTGTCCCTTACAGTCTTATAGAGTGATTATAATCATATTTCCTAGGGAGCTTTTCTTGTGTGTTTTTAAACAATAAGGCAGGCAATAAATCCTTGTATGTGTCAGACCTTAGGCCAACTGAAATTACAGGGTTTAGGAGGGAAGTATCTACTATGGAGCATTTTCCACTATTCTGTACAACGGCCATTCCTGGCTGCTGTTGGTGGGAAGATACAGGAGAGGAAAAGCCCTTAGACTAAGTTCAGTATAAGAATTGAGTTCCATGGAAGTGTGTTTTCTGTATTTGCAATTTATTTCCAGGTGGAGAGCTTCCTTGAAGTATTGCGTGAAGCTGATCAGACACTTGCTGACAATCTAGAAAAACGTTTCCCAAGCCTGAAGGTCCACACCTAAGAATGTACATGAAATATTTTCCATCTTCGGAATGAAGATTTTTGACTGTTTCTTTACAGTGTTTTAGAAGTCAAATTTTCAGTAAGTGCAGAAGAATAAGGCAATGTCCTTACCAACAGATGACTTTTAAGATATGTTCCAGGTAGCCCAGATTAATGTAGGGTTAATCTGGTCTGCATGGGGAAGGAGGTTGCTGTAAGTTTAGTTCTGCCTCTTCCATCTTGTTTGCTGTGGTGATGAGAGACTGTTGATTTCTAGTTGCTCTTCTGCAGAGTAGCATTCTTTGAATAACTCTTGATCCTGTGCTTTTCAACTTACGTTGGAACAGCAAAATGGATGAAATGCACTGAGTTTAGTGTTTTAACATGATACTGGCCTTTTCCAAGTTGCTGTTGGCAGAAGGAGGATTGATCAACGGGAAATCTCGGATGTCCTCTGGTTAACAGGTCATCGTCTTCTTCAAACACCTGATAAAAACAGTTAAATTACACAGGGAAGAGACGTGTTTTCTTTTAGGTCGTATCCATACTTTGAGCAAATATTGTAGCAGAACCGTTTTGTCCTGCTCCTTTAAGATCTTTTCACTTCTTGTTTTAAAGCCTCTTCTGCACTGCAACTCTGAGTCACAGAATCTAGGGCCTGTGCGGTTGAAATGGGTGCGAGAATATCGTTATGGATGGTCTGTTCTTCGACTTCCACCTGTTGTACCCAGTCACCCAGAGTTAAAGTTGTAGGGCAGGTTTAGATTTAATCCCTGGCCTACTGGCAAACTTTCTCCTTTGTCTAAGCAGCCTGTGCTTCGGTTTAGGAATATAACATGTATCTGACAATTCTTTCCTCATTCATGTGTTCTAAGAATTATCTGTGAATGACATTAGAAATGTCATTTTAGCCTGGGATTTTCAGGGGAGCTTAAGGTGTTGGCTCACTTGTGGTCAGTGAATTCAATGTACAGTCTTCTCAAAATCCCACTATTAACTATGTTACATTTGAACTACATTTTAGCTACATGACATTTTTATATCACTTCCCTGCATGCAATGGAGCTAACGTTCTTTTCTGTGTCTAAAAAGATGCTTTAACCATACAGCAGCTCCAGCTGTTTCTGTAAATTAGTGTGGAAAACAGTTGGTCTTTATTATGTTTGAGATGTAAAGGAAAATGGGAGCCAGAGCATAGAGAATAACTTAATAACATACATGCACATTCCCCTGCTATCCAGGATTTTATAGGCTTTAAATATTGTGCTGGGCCATGTTTTGTTTGCCCTGAGTTACATGTACATGTGGTAAGATACAGTATCTGTATATGTATATAGCCTTTTCATCCAAACTTCTAGTTTTCAGATTAATCTTCCCCTTGGGCTGCCAGCGACCTCTTAGTTGTTGGCAGGGGATTTAGATTTAGAAATATCTGACTTGTGTCATCAAAAAGAATTGCAATGGTTTCTATCAATTTTTGTATGCTACGTTTATTGGAGAAAACTGGTAACTGTGAATAGGATGACAGCATTTTCCTACTACTTTGACAGTTTTTGGATATTTTCTTAAACCTACAGATTTGTAATAAAGTTTCTTTTAAAAAAAACTGTATGCTTTTCTTCATTTTAAGTGTCAATTAAATTTATGTTTTCAGCCACTGGAATTGTCTGTTAGTCTCTTGACTATGTCATTTGTAAGAGCAAAATTGAACCTCTTCCTAACGTAAATGTCCTGTAAAATGTGTTGTCCTTTACTGGATATTCATTTTAACTATCTCTTGCTTTCTTTGCTTAGTTGGTTTTTATGACTTGGAAGTTAATGTCTCTGTCATACAGTTGTTAAATTTTTCTGAACTTAGCTTGTCCCAGGGTGCATCGTAAATATCTTTATAGTAATTCACCAAAGTTAAGAATTATTTCTGGTTTGCACCTCTTCAGATTTGGTGGTTTCCAGTGCTTGTTTAATGTAATGTACAAAAAAGCTGAGACAAGATCTGTTGTTTTATTTGCTTCCTTCTCTTTGTCAATACACAATTATCCAGTATTGGCTGATTAATTGTTAAATATGGTCTTACTAATTACAAGGAATGGGTGAGATACAACATATAAATATTTATTGCCTTAAGTTGGATGATACCTAACACCTGTCATGCAGCAGAAAAAAAGACAGATTTCAATCAATGGGGAAACAACTCGGTCCCATCTTCCCACTTTTCTGCAACAGAAGCAGCAGTAAAAATAGGTCTGTCAGCCTTATTTCAGCAGACTAATAATTCAGGTATGTCAAGAATTTTTATCCTTTGTAAACACAGTGGAACGGAGGCCGAATCCCCCTTTTGCCCCAGCAAGCAGCTGTTCGTGTGCAGTCTGTGCTGCAGGAGCGGGACAGCGCTGTCTTCAGCAGCAAGAGGCTGGGGTTGAATTGAACGTAAGGGAAATGTGGAGCGTTTGGGGCCCTCAGAAGTGGAAGAAACTTTCTTCGTGGTAGCCCATGATATTCGGCAGTGGTGCCTGTGTGTTACTCAGTCTTGCCAGCAGGGATCTCCCTTAGCTTGTGCTTCACGAACATCGTGTGTCTGTTTAAACTATAAAGGGTATTTTACCCATTTTTTTGTTTCCATCTCCTAGCCGCACTTTATCCGGCTGCCTGCTAAACCAGGTTTGTCTGGGCTAGTTGTTTCAGAATGCCTCTCTCTGTACAAGTGGGCGAGCAGCTTAATTACCTCCTTAACATCTTTCTTTGGGGAGAAAAGTATTTCTTAGTGCCTTGTGCAGAGTTCTGAAAAAAAAGCAAGGATACAAAGCACTGGACTAAACTAGCAAACTCAGTCCCACTTGGACAGAGCTGGATGTGAATTTTGACATGTGGCACCTAGATAATAGGAACTGAATAGAAATAATTGAACAGAAATAGAAATTTAATACAATAGAAATTGAATTCTAATTGAATAGGAACAGCAATTCTACCTAGAGGTAGAAATTGGACCAAAAGGGCTTGTTTTTAATTCAGGCTTAATAGCTCTGCATAATAATTTCATTCAAAGATATGATTACAACATTATTTTGATTCATGTTTATGCAAGATTGGCGTTTTCATTGCATGTAGTAGCTTTTTCCTGATGAGGCAAAGCACCAGAAAACCAAAAAAATTGGGATGTGGGGAAAAACAATGATACTAGAATGCTTAATCTGTCCTCTGACAGTGCGAGGAGGTATTTGTTGTTGCTATTCTAATGCTTTGCTCAGTATTTATGCCACAGACTTGTCATTTCAGGTAAACTAAACCACGAAACTTAGTGTGCTGGGAAGTTCTCTTCCTCACCCCTCTGTATTCAGGCCACTTCTGCTTTCTTAATTTTCTGCATTACATTTTTAGTTCATACTTTCTTATAACTGCTATAGTGATTCCTTCTTCTCTGAGATTGCATATCATATGTATTGACCTATTACAACCACAGTCACCCTAACCACAACACACAATATTTTAAATCTTTATTTGCAAGTCGACCATCTTCATAGTTTGTGACATTGGAATCAAAAGATAAGATACCTTACTAGTTTTGGGGTTTTTTTTTTGAAAATCCATGCCCTTTTCCACTAGCCTTGGATTATTTTGGCTATTACTGAGTTAGAGTTATGAAAGCAGCAGCATCTTCATTTTATTTTTACTTAAAAGTTTATGTCTAGAGCAAAATGTCTTAGTCATAGTATTTCCTCAGCATATCCTTTACTGTCCCCAAAAATGTAAATATTGTGCCTTTTTTCTTTTTAATACTGTTTACTTATTTTTTTGTTCTAGATGATGGTAAAATCAACCTGTTCTGCCAAACTCAGTGAGAAGGGAGGAACCCACGACACGTGGGGCATGGAGCAGTCTGCTGTAATATTACACAGTTTTTCAAAAGTCCTTCAGGTGAAGGCAAACAAGAGCAGCGAGCAGCTGTGTGCTCCCTCCCACGTCGGGGCCGCATGCGTCAGTCGTACTACTGGTGTGCCCTCAGTTCGCAGCTGACAAGGCATGTGCTAAGTGAACCTGACATCACAAGTTCGGTAAAATAAACCAGGCTACTTCAAACCGCTGTCGACAGAGGTTTTGCAATGGGAAATACTGTTGTTATTCCTCATTTTATTTCCCTCATGGATTCTATGATTTAACTCTACTCTTTACCAGACTAGATTTCAGCTCTGTGCATTATAAAAAGCTAATAGTGATAAGACAAAACATTTTCTCTGGAGCTGTTATGAAGTAAAGTAAAATGAAGTAAATCAAGAAACCGTGGGGAAAACCCACTGACTTTCTGTCTTTCATGCTCTCTTTCTTGCTCTTGCTCGCTCTTTTGCCCTCTTTTGCTCTCTTGCGCTCTCACTCTTGCTCTCTTTCTCGAGCTCTCTCGTTCTGGCTTGCTCTTGCTCTCTTGCTCTTTGTTGTGCTCTTTCTCGCTCTCTCTCACTCTTAGTTAGCTGGAGGTCTTAATGATGGACAACAGAAAAGTCTGAGAGCTTAATTTTATACACAGATTAATGCAAACAAAATTGCTTGAAAAGGTGATGGAAGTAGGATGTGGTGAAGAGCTTATAGAATTAAGGCAGTAATACCAGAGAAAGAAAAGAGATGTAGAAGAGATACCTCAGAAAAAAATAGAAAAGGAAAAAACCTGGAAGAATTATGGCAAAGGAGAAAAATACTGAGTAGTTGTAATGTTGAAGGAAAAAAACATTAAATGTCAGTAAGAATGTTAGAATATTAATTTTTGTCCATATAGAATTTCTATTTTCAAAGCTGAATGTTCTTTGTAGTTTTTCCTGATCACATGGAAATGACACAAGTCTGTCTAAGGTGAAGTCTAAACACCATGGCAAGTGAGTGAACTAGTGTGGCTTGATTTCCTCAGGTTCGGATGGCTGGCAGAGGCATGAGGGAGCAGAGCTGTTTCATGGCGGAGGTAAGGCAATTTCAGGTTTTTGCATGCCCCTGCATTGCATCTGGCCAGAGGTGAGATCTGAAAGCAGAGCCATAAAGGGCTGATGCTCATGTTGTGCACTGCTCTGAGATGAGCCCAGTGGAATGCAATGTACTCCCCATTTTGCTAACTAGTCGGGTGTCCAGGGGAAGGGGCCCACATGATGCCTGTCTGTTTTTATTTGATGAGAACAAAATCTTGCTCAGTCTGGAATACCAGTTCCTACAACTACAAATCTGCAATTCTGAATCACTTCAGTGATTTTATATGAAAAGATATCTACCCAAGATTAAAAATGATTAATACATTCTGTTACTATTAGGATTAAAGTCCAAGCCTGGGATATAACACCCTCTTACATCCATGTCACAGAGTGTGGAGTAGGCATGGTGACTGACTGACTGCAGGTTTATGCATGTAATAACTGAAGTCCCACGTTGTTGGCGCTCCAAAAGTTGATGTCCCTCCATCCAATTTCCAAGGAAATCTCAGAAAAGCAAATGCACCTTGACACTCTTCCGTGTTGCAATGATGGCAGCATTGTGCTTTAGATTATGCAAGCTCTGTTTTAATTTTGCAATGAGCTTGTATCAATATTTTTTTTGTTGTCATGGACATCATTTTTGGTGACAGCCCTATTTAAAGAAGTTGCAACATTAACAAGCCATCTGTTAACCTTCCATAGAAAGGAAACGCTTTTGTCAATTACTCTAATGAAATCACAAAAATCATTTCCTGGTCTCCAGTCATAGCCCAGTCATCCTATCTTCTGTCAATAGGAGGATATTGAAGCACACAGGAAGATACACGCGCACTTTTATCCTGCTCTACAATATAGCCATAGTGTTGTATTTTAGTGCAGCAAATTATAATTAGCCAGTGATGTCAAAGGATTTTTTTTCCCCATTAAAAATTCTCTGTATTGCACAAACTCTTATATTCAATCTGAGAGTTTCCTCATCAGTCAGACAGGAAGGATGGGCACAAGGACTGGGAGAAGACATTTTGAGTTCATGCCAGCCTCATTAGTCAAGATTTTGATTTCATGATATAAAAGTATACAAAGGAAGAAGCAACACTTCCACTTAGGGGGGAATAAACAAAATTGCTAAATGACTCGATTTTGTCATTTGGGATGTGGCCACTAGAATGGCTGAATGGAAGGAGGAGAGATAGTGGGTAGAAGAGACTGGAGTAGTGGGAAAGGGAAAAATGAGTGGTGAAAACATGGAAGAGCAAGGAAGGACTCGAGCTTTGCGAGCTCTGTAGATGGGACACTTAGTAAGGGCAAAAAAAGAAACATGGGAAATTGCCTGTGAGGTATAAAATGATGTAGGTCCAACAAAAATCTTTCAGGGACCATGGACGTATCAGCACTGAGCAACACGAGCTGTTTATGTGGGAAAGTTCCAAGTACACATGAAGGGAAGATTCATCCTTTTCCTCTTCCTCCTGTCGGTGAGGATTTGACAACTCCTAACGGGAGGGAGGAGATAGATGTGGGAGATGTTGGTGTGAAGTTGCCACCCGAGTGGGGCTGGAGTTGCACGAGTCAATTCCTGTGTAGTGCTTATGTGTATGAGAATGAGGGACAAACAGCAAGAGCAGCCAGGTGTAGCCTGGAGAGGCAAATTTCTTGCAGCCTTTCAGCTTCTGCAACCTCCGCTGACTCTGGAGCAGGTTGATAAGGACAGCATCCGGCACAGCGTTTGGATAGCGTTGGTATGGGGTGACTTTTGGAGCCCGCACAGCTTGCTTCCCTTGTGAACAGTGCTCTCTAGGGAGGAACCTAGGGGTCAGAAGCAGATCTTTTATTGCAACATTATTCCCTAACTTTGACCAGTGGATCTGGAGCTGACCCTCAGCTATCTGATCTGTGTAATTTGTGGGAGGAGGGTGAAAAGAGGTTCCTTGTTTGTTTTACCTGGAGGGATAACCGAGTCCGGCTACTTTCTGATACGTCCCTGTGAGCTTCAGTGGGCTTTGGTTAGACCTCAGTGTGAACCAATTGCTCTTTGGTAGGTCACCACCGTCCCCCTGGTCCATGTACACATTTGCTACAAGATAAGATGGTTGCAGATAATGAAACACAAGTCACAGTGGAAATGCTGACATTCTCACCGAAAGCAACGGACTGGGTCATTGTGTTGAAAATAATCCTAGGGCTGCTCTACAGCTGTCAGCTTCTGCATTAGGAGATCGCCTCCGAGCACTGCGGCATCCTTGGCGTGGTGGACTTCTTTTGGATTTACGGCGTAAAGTTCGAGAGAATTTCTGTGGAAGAACACGTTGCATATGACATGGTGTGATGTCGTTGCCCTTACAGGGAAAGGAACTGCGTTTGTGATTTACTTAACCAGTAGTTCTGCCAAATCCGGAGTTTATTTAGACTTGAAAGAAGTAAACTTAATTAAACAAATTAAACAAAGCTTTTTCCTTCCCACATATGCCCTGGTCCCTTTTTCTTCTTCTGAGAGATAACCAAAAGCCTATAAACAACAGGAATAGTCTTTTTTGTTGACCTGTCACAGAAGGCTAGCAGAGAAACATTATGCACAGGTGCAGCATGTTTGTAGGATCAGAGGACACATGGGTGTTTGAAATGAGTTTTTTGCATTTAAATCCCTGTGATAGGTTGGCAAAAGGATAAAACTGTTACGGTTTCAGTGTTGCCTGTTAGAGGTCAAGATCATTTTGACAAAAAATGGTGGTGATTGAGTGGAGGCCTTATCAAAACACAAGAAAGAGATTAAAAAAAAAAAATTGAATTCAGTTCTTGGCTACTCCAAAAGCTTTGCCTTTAACCATCATAAGCCAGTTAAGCTCTCCGTGCCTTGCGATGCGGTTCTGCAGTCCTGTGTGCCCAGCAGCAGACCTGAGTTAAGTCTTTTCCCCCCGCCCAGAAGTTACTGCCCATTCAGATGTACTGTTCAACTATTTGTCTGGCCAAATTCAAGCGTGTGTTGTTGAGAGTCACGCAATTAAAGTGTTTTCTGTGATACTGATGAAAGCTGTTCTCAGGCCGTAAACTCTTACCGGCCAACCTCCCCCTTCAGCTGGCAGTCTAGCAGGACGATAGCTGGCCCTCGGCTCGGGATTTTGCGGCTAGAAAATTTCCTGAAGTCTGAGTGTGGCCACAAAAAGAGTGTTGTGTAAAAGCATGTTTTTGCCCAAACTTGGGTTTTCTCTCTCCTCTCAAATGGAGGTAATTCCAATAAGCAAATGAGGCCTTCACTCTGCTAACAAGGTGTCTTCTTTTCTAGTCTTGTATATGTGCTGAGGAGACTTATAGAGGAAAATTTCATCACAGGAAAGATATTTCCCTTGCTCTGCTACATGCACTTACATCATATGTTTTTCATTTGCAGGAAGTATGGGCAAATGATGCTGAAAATGTCTATACAGATGTCATTTATGATGTGCTTTGCCCAATTTATCAGCAAATATCTCTGATAATTACTTTTAGTATGTGATTTTTCAGGCAGATTGGCACCTTTCAAGAAAAAAAGCAAATTCATTCTAGACTATATTTTCTTATTTGCTTATATTAACAGAGTGAGAGAAAGGGGACAGTGTGAAAAAGCTTAGTAAAGCCAAGAAATACCATGTCTATTTAATCCCCTTTGTTCTCTGCAGCCGTTCTTCCATCAAATTAAAAACAAAATTGATTATGGTTCTCAACCATAAAAATCAGATTTAAAAATAAACAAATAATTTGTCCCAGGTAGTTTGCCAAGTATTAAAAATTAGTTTGACTGACCTAAAATGAACCTTTATTCCATCCTTCATTTCTAAAAATTAGTACTCTGTCCTTCCTCAGCCCTCTTCCATTTAATTCCAAAAGATGATGTGGGTAGATGCGAGGTTTAGTGTTGGGCAGCTCACTAAATATACTGCTGTGAGTTGCACCAAGCTCTGCTGGCGCACACACATCTTCGTTACATCTTTGTTAACCTATTTTGGTCTGCACTTGCATCCTCCTGTCAATATTCACAGTTATGTGTCTGCTCACAGTTTGCCACCCTAATCTTTTGTCCATTATCCTGGTTATTGTTCAGCTAATGCTTTTAGCCTTGAATATTCTTATAATAATATATAATATTTCTCAGAAACAAAATTTTGCTCCAAGTGTTACTAAAAGCAAAGCCCTCTAATCAGGCAGATGAAGCTCATTAGTGTTATGTTTCAAGAAGCCTTTCTTTGATGCAAACTAATTAATTTTGCCCCATTGCGAAATTGTCCCAACAGTAATGGGAGCTAAAATCTAATCAGATAAAAGGGACTCGGACAGAAAGAAAGGGCTGTCATGAGAACACAGCAAGATGAACAGTCTTCGCTAATCTTGGCAATGATCGTGTGGTTTACAGCTCTAAGGTTGAACATTTTGCAATTGCCGGTGTGTTTAAAGTCTCTGTTGTGAATTAATGGTTTTACACTGCATACTATTTTTCTTTTTTAATAACAGAAAATAACTGTGATTTCATTTACTTTGTTCATGCTGACCAGGGGTTGATGTTAGTGTTTAGATTGGTATTTGACCTTCATAGTTTGTTTTGCTGTGTGAATACCAGGATTTTTTTTTTTTTTGGGGGGGGGGGAGTGAGGGCTGGGAAGAAGGGAGGGTTGAAGTCCCCATACTGAGAACAGTTCTCCAAGCTCATTTCACTCTGAAACGCTAATGCAACATAAAAGACTGGTTAGAAAAGAAAAATCTTGCCATATCCTCTGTTTCGAAAAGGCTGATTATTTATAGCAAGGAGAGGAAACGAATGCAAAAAACTGCTTTAATAGGCAGACCCAAAGTCTTCTGTGATTGTTTGGACCTTAAAGAGTCAGTTCTTGATTTCTCTTGGCCTTGCTATTTTTAAGATGTGCAAAATATATCGATTGCAGTCTTTCTGCTTTTTACATTAAACAAGTCTACTGTCAGCTAAACTTCCTAAATGAATATGAATGCGGTAGAGGCTGAATACTGGCATACGTTCATGGTAAGCCTGCTTTGTCAGAAGTGCCTGAAGAGCTCTCTTTCTCGCCTCTGAGTGGATCAAAGTCTGCGGAATTGCTTTCTGAGCTGTGCTTACTCATATCATTAACAAGTACAAAGCTTTCCCCCTTGTTAGCCTTTTCTGCCTCACCTTCAATGCAAAACATGCTGCTGTTATACTAATTAGGCCGGCAGGCTGAGGTTAACAAACACTCAGCGGCTTCCCTTATCAGCAGGCTTATTTTTGCGTTTCACTGTTTTGCTTTGTGCTTGCCTGTGATGTGAAAGAACTGGATAATTCCTGAGGTTATTAAGTAGAAATGATAATAGAGTAGAAACAGTGGTAATGGGGTGGTTCTTCAATGAATGGGGTGCACTTCTACTACACTTTTTGTTTAAAGGATGGAAAAGTATTGGGAAATGGTCAGAAGTAATCCCTGGATGTGGATGCCACGTTACCCTGACTGCTAAGAGCAGGTGTTTCCAGTGCTGGTAACTAAAGTTGCCTAAGACACTCAGACACTCTGTTCTCTTCTTTTTAGGTGCTTTACCTTTCATATTCATGTTAGCATTTTGCATTTACGTAGATCAGCTTGTCAAGTTTTTCACTCACTTTTTCCACTCCTGGATTCACGGTTGCGGCCAGACTGAATTCTTTTTGCTGTCGTAACAAGGGGGATTTTTGCTGACTTCCATGGAACCACGACTCTGTCACTTCCTGCAGGTCTGCTGGCCCTTCACCTGGTCTTGTGTTTTCCATTTTTATTTTGAGACTGAAACGTTGTTTTCTGGGGATGTGAGTATTAGCATCCTACCTCAGATTGGGGTGGGATTTTGAAGTGACTCTGCCAGTCGTTCCCTCTCACTGTGCTCTGGTTCGCATTGCAAAGTCATCTTTGAGCCCCTGAACCGGATGGCTTTTGGGTGAAAGTAAACCAAGGGGTGCTTTCCCGAGGTGCCCCATAACTATTAAGGGGCGTTGAGTCCCGAGCACCTCACTGCTGATCGGCTTGACGGGAAGCCCCCGGCAGGGGTCTCGCGCGGAGGTCTGCTCATCGGCGTGACGCCCGCGCTCTCAGCCGGCTCGTCGTGCACTGCGCTCCCTGGAAAGAAAGACACGGTCAGGGGCAGTTTCCCCAGGCACTGCATATTTTATTTGCCATCTTCACCCAGATTGGAAAGACATCAGTTTCATCTAATTTCATGAGCATTTTCATGAGCCATTTATGGAGCTTTCTGTGGCCTAAGGCTAATTTGATTTAACTTGAGGTGACTAGGTCAACACTGAGCAGATTAAAAAAAAAAAAAGGAGGCTTGTTCTTAGCACTTCTATACCCACTAACTCCAGAGTAGCTGGAGCAAAGAACTGTAGCACAGAGAGCTCTTTTGAGGTTTTGGTTCCCAATCTGATAGCAGTTTTGATTGAAATGTAGCTAATATTAAGTTTGTGATAACATATTCAGTGGTGAAAACAAATCAGAGCAAGGTTTCTCTCTCGCCCCAACAGCATCTTAACAAACCTTTCATAAAAAGCTTGCAAAGGTGTTATTAGGAAAAACTATGCCGTTTGCTCAGAGCAGCACCTAACTCGTATCACTTGTGATTTTATTTAGCTTTTATCAAAATAAAAAATATTACCTGTCTGAAACGAAAGGGCTAATATTATTTCTTTAAACAGTCCAAAGCAAATATACAAACAGTGAATGGGCTGTCAGCTACATGTGCTCCAGTGGATTTACACAGCATCTCTGGCTTTTCAAAATAAGCGTGCTTAAAGGTTATTGATACTGCAGCTGGCTGACTCATTCCGAGTGGGTAATTTGCCTGACTGGTTCTTGCGCTTTTCATTGGAAAAAATTATTTGTGAATGTTTTCAATGAATCTGTAACTTAAATTGTTTGCTGGATATTATTCCCCTTTTTCTCTTGTTGCTTATTGCATGTTTGTGAATGAAACCTTTTCATTGTTCAGCAACTTCTCAGTAATACTCAGAAGATCACAACCCAGTAACTCAGCAGAGTTAACTGATGGCTAAATCCTCATGGAGACAGGCTCCCCTGTCCAGTAACTAAGTTATTGCACCAGGACTTCCAGATGTGTCTCAGAGATCATTCTCAGTATAGCACAGGATGGTGTCCTAGCCTTACTCTGATGAAAGGTGGATAAATGGCCCTGGAAAGTGTGTGTTGGACAAATGATGGTTCATAGAAGCTGGCAAATGAAAGGATTCACCCATTGAAAGCTGGGGTTTTCAGATACGTATGTTTTCAGAAGTTTTGAAAAACTTTGGGGATGCTGAGCTGTTTACCTTGCAGCATTTAGGCAAATGACCTAAAACGTAGTGATAGGTTATCTCCTTCTTTAAGTGAGAAAAGTCTTAGGATGAGAAAAAGAGGAGTAGAAAGGGAATGGAAGAGAGTGCTGCTGTTTAGATTCTGTCGTGATCAATGTTCTATAAATATTAAAAATAAATAGAAGAAAATCAGTCAGAAGAATTTTCAGACCAGTAGGTTTTTAGGCATCAATATATGAGGGAATCCATAATATGTAGGCAGAATATGAGGAAGATCTGTAAAACCTATATGGGAAAACAAATGGCTATGCTGTCTGATTTGACATATGGTAAAGAAGATGGCTGTGCATGGAGTTAAATGAGGTTATCAAGGCAAGCAAATGTGGGTTAAATGACAGTCACATGAGAAAATCTTTCAGGGCGCTATATCATTAATTGTAATAATCTGAGCGTTAAATGTGGGCAGCACTTTCATTGCTAGCAGAAGGGGAGAAAAGGGAGATGGTGATCAATTCCTTATCACTAAAAGATGGCGGAGTATGAGTCTTACTCCAGTTTTATCCTCTTTGCATATAGTGCCTGTGGGAAGTGCATGAAGCAGTTCTAAAACCATGGCTGTGGTGAGAGGAGAGCTTCTCCAGTCCAGGAACTGGAAAAGACAGCCATGAACCCCCTGACTAAGGACCACTTCACATGTCCAGGCACACCGAACTGGGGATGAACTCTTACTACTGCTCCCTGTAGAGCTCTAAGGAGACTCTTGTTAGTGTTGTAGCTTGTAGAGCTTAAGAGGGTAAGAAGATTAAGATGGGCTCAGTGTCTTACAAACGTTGTGCACAGCTTTTGGGTCACAGCTAGCTCAAGTCCAGCTAGCTCACAGGTGAGCCTGAGCTCAATACATCTGTCTGTGATAGACGATGTGGATATATACAGGGTTATACCTGGGAAAAGTAAGGGGAAAGGAGACGTGGGTTTTGACCTTTAGTAGGTCCCGCTCTCTCTGTATGTGAGTTCTTCACTATGCCAAGGCAGAGGATGCAACTTCACTACAAAAAAGGACAAGCAGACCTTGAGGTCATCTTCAGGATGTGACCTGGAGATGTCCATCATAACCGTCTCTGTTCAGTACTACTACTGGCAAAAATTAGACCTTTTCAATAGTTTTAAAGAACTGCACGATGTTCATCTTCACTCTTCACTGCAACTTCTGTAGTCTTTGGCTAAATGCTGTACAATTCTTAAAGACATAACTTTTCTGCAGCAGTTAATTAACAGAAAGGCAGAGGACTGTGATTAGGATTTGCAGTAGTCAATTCTGAAGAAGGTAATTATGATTAAGGCAGACTTAGTATTAAATTGTATTAAACCAGTTTTGTTCAGGGATTTAACTTTATACCTTTTTTGCAAAAGCTCTAAGTGGCTGCATTCTGGCCTTGGGCAAACGCTTCTGGTTGGAAAGAGGGATGGCTGTGCGTAGCGAAGCCCAGAGAATGGCTGAGGAAGTTTATATCCCAGTAGCAACGCTGTGAAATGACTTTCTCAGAGATTAGAGCACTTTCTCCTATCACCCTGGGAGAAGGGGTAATTGGCACTGAGGACCTTGATGGGGTTGAGACGACTTTAGGGCTGACTGATTCTCTCTCCTTCGCTCCTGCAGTGTTCAGGTAGTTAATCTTATCTTTCAACAGACAATTAATAACTCTGCAGATCGCTCCTGTCCTGCCCGCCTTTAGCTCTTACTTTATCCGTTGTGGCCAGCTGAACAAAATCACCCTCCGATGCTGTCTCTCCTCTAGCTTTGGTGCACTTAGCCCCTGCACTGCTTTTTTTTTTTTTTTTTTTCCAAACTAGCTTCTTCACAGGAATGGTGGATACATGGCTTGTGCTGTCTCTGAAAAGATGTGATAGGTTAACTGAGTCCTTGCATATTTTACCTGTCTCTCATGGAGAGCCAGTTTTCTGGAGGTGGGGGAAAGAGGAGACATAAGGCAGAAAGTTTACGTTGATTCTGTTTCACAGATAGCGAAAAAGAGAGTCTCTTTTCTGTGTGGATCTCCAGGGAAGGGAAGATCTGGAGGTGTGACAGTTTGTTTTTAATGCTTGTCAGCCTAAAAATTTCCAGTGCATTTATCTACAAATGTGTATGCACAGCGTCAGCACCCACTGTCGGATTCAAGCTCTGCTGCCAAGCTATTGTTTTTAAAAAACAGAACTACCCGCCCCCCCCCGGACAGAAGAAGAAGAGTTACCCCCGAACTAGCAGCCTGGCAGCAGGAACGGACTTGTGGCTACTTCTGGAGGCACTTGACGTTCCCGGGTCTTCTCTGGTGAGGGGTCCTAACCCAGAAGACACGCGACTTCTCAGTCTGACACCACCCTTTCCCTTGGAGCATGAGGCTGCTGAGAAGAGAAGGATTCATTTAGCAAGAGTAATTACAAGGGGATAATGTTATTGAAAAGCAGCTCTCATAGCCCTTATGGTGAGTGTTATCACAGTTGCTCTGTGTCAATGCAACAGGTTTCTCAGCAGCCGCACGTGGCAGAGTGCTGCCTTGCAAAACGTGTGATCAGCTTGACCCAGTTTTGAGCAGGGTCAGTCCTGTACTCGATCCTCAGGTGCTGATTATCTGTCTAGAAGGTTTTGTCTGTAAGAGAGGGTACATATGAGAAATATCCTGTGGAGTTTTAAAAATTCACCATATCTGTAGAATATTTTCCTAACTGTGTATTCTGGGTAAGTATCACTAATGCTCTGTGGCTCTTTTCCATTTGATAACTTTCTATATGGCTTATTTGAAGGAACAAATTTGTCTCTGCTCAGAAAATATACTGAGTCCTGGTCTTGTCTCCAAGATTATGCTGGCGTTTAACACATCACTTTGGGAGAAGTCCCTTTGATTTCAGGGGAGAAGAAAAACATTCATCATAGCTGCAGGTTTTTGCAACACAGACGATAGTCTCTGAGTGCGAAAAGTGTTTATACATCGCTGACCTGTTCATACCAGCTTTTTCTGTGAGGGCCTCGCTGAGACAGAGCCAGCACGGGAGAGACTGCCCACAAAAAGCACACGCTCCTGCGACACTGCAAAATATACTGCTAGGGAGAATACCTGTAGTAATGTGAGCAAACCAAAGCATTTTGAGGCGATATCTGTTTTTTCTCCTCCCTCCTTTTTACTCATCCCCTTTTCTTTCCCAGTAACTGACTTTCATTTTCATTATCATTCTTCTATTTTGGTACATGACTCGCTCAGTTTGATTGTTTTTGATTTATCCCTTCATGTAGTCTTTAATTTCTTACACACCTACACTGAGGCTCTTCAGGAGGTGCCTGACAGGCCAGATCCAGCCCGTGCAGCATAACTGGGTAGCCTAGAGGAATGCAAGCCTGCACTGCCTGCAGACCCAAGCTAATAAAAACCCCAGGTCCTGGCTCCTGAAAGTGCCTCCAACACTCCCCCCCCTACCCCTACCCGCACATACGCTCCGCAAAACCCGGCTCTGCTTTAGCACCCCCTGTGGCTACCTGTCCCCCTACCCAGCTGAACTGAAGAGCCCTGACGTGCCACTAGAGCCAGTCGCTGTCCTTAAGTGCTTGTAGCCCAAATAAGAGAGAGAGAGGGTTGTTTCCCCTGCAGTGTCTGTGCCCTATGTCTTATTTTCTTCATTCACAAGGCCTTCCTACCTCAAGGTCCTTCTAGCCCTCTGAAGTCCCACTGAAATCTTTCGGCTTCTCTCTGCCTTAGTGTTCCTGCAGACCAATTCTGTGCCAATTCAAGCCCTTTCTGGGCAGCCCTCTGCATGCCGCCCCATCCAAGAGTGAGAGGAGTAGGACCCGGTCCAGTTGTAATGCTGTTTGCAATGTGCTCCATACTTGACTGCTAGTAGCTTTGCTGTGCTGTGTTCCCCTTCTCCGTGGTGAGGGGCCAAGGCTACTGCTCTTAAATGATACGCTACTCTGCTGGCTTTTGGAAGAAGGCAGAGGTGGCCTGCTGGCTGTGAAAGCCCAAAAGAGTAGTTCTGATCAGGACAAGGTCCTGGTGCTGTTTTTTAAAAAACCTTGTCATAAAGCAAAGGATGTTGTTAATTAGTAGTACATGAATCCAGAATGGTTAAGCAATAACAGTGCCTGGAGTTGAAAGCAAACTTCCACCTTGTTAAGATGATGCCTCCAGCTTCTCTTAGTCACAACTTTCCCTTCAGTGTCTGAACAAAACTGGAAAGGTCATTTGGTGCTAGAACTAGATACCTTTGGCTGCAGAGACAGGCAAGACTGCTGACCTACTAAGTGCCCTCTTTGTCCAGACACCGTGAAGATCCAGCTTTCAGGTGAAACCTTGTAAACAGTTCTCTTTTAACCATGTGTAGATTCACAGGAGCTAGAAACCTTGAGTGGAGGACAACAGAGGAGGCTTCAGTAGTCATCTAGTGAAAACAGACCCTGATTGAGTCAGTTCACGCTTTGTGGTTCTGCTCTTTCAGACTACGGGGCATTGGCTGTGGTGAACAGCACATCTTATTAAACCAGTGAACTAGGTTTAATCAGTTCCAAAAAATTCTGGGCATCCAGGTTATCTTTTTATGTAATTCATTAATTATTTTCATATTATTTTAAATTTCTTTTGCTGCTGCTGTAGCACTTGCATTGTATTAGCCCTTAGAGGCCAAGCTGACAGCAGGCTCCACAGTGCTGGGTATGGGATAAAGGAGGGTCAGTGTCCCAGAAAGTTTTCACTCAAATTGGAAATGACAGGGCAAGGATGGGAGGCAGCAGCTATTCTGTCTGTTTATCAGATTGGGGCCTAAGAGGTAGGAAGTGCCCTTAAAGCCTGGCAGAGCTGGAGGCAAAGGTTATATCCCCTCCGTTTCTCTTGCGTGCCTTGAGGTTTGCGTGCTTCTGCTGAGTTCAGTTTCACCGTCTCATTTCTCAGTGTGTCCCCTTGCACTGTTCTTTGCCTTTCTCAGTGCAAATATCTTCAGATACTTAGAGGCATTAACCATCCCTCTACTTCTACTGTCTCTTTAGGAGAAGTATGCAAAAGTGTTTGGGCAGCTACAGATGGAGAGAGGCATCAGAGTAGGTTTTCAAAAGTGCTTGGGTAACTGACTTTTCATTGAGCATCTCTACAAGTCTGGGCTGTAGTGAAGAATGTTCGTTTCCCTTAGCACCAGAATAATCCATCTGTATAGACCAAGGATAAACTGGCTTTTCCATCGTATCTTGTGATAGCCTTGCAGTCAGTTTGAAGGGGAGGGAAAAGCAGATCTGAGTAAAAGAGTACGAAAACTAAATCCTCGTTCACAATGTAAAGTGATCAGAACTCAAATGTCTTCCGAAGCCTGAGAAAATCTGGCAGAGAATTGTTTTTTGTGTTTTCTTTCAGTTTTTATCAAGGATCGGAGCAGAACATTTTGATAGAAAAGAAAGCTTGGGCGTTCCAACCTGGCTGTCATCAGGAAGTGCTAGAGACCTAGCATGCCAACCTGATCCTGGGAGTTTTCCAAATAAAAGATGTTTATTTGCATTTGAAGAAGCTTTGTTTTTATCATATGATCTATCAGATTCCTCTCAAAGCTTTTAGAGAGCTACCTATTGTGTAATTCCAAAAATCATACGCAGAGTGACATATTAATTATTATTACTGCATATGACGAACTAGGGAAAACTGACATAAAAGGTTAGTCATACTCTATCACAAATATCTTACTGTGCCAATGTTTACAGATTCATTATTAATATCAGGATCTTGTATGTTAAAGAGTCTTTGTAAAGATAATATGAATTGTTTGCTTTTTGAGTCAACTTATTTGTTGGAGAGATCTATTCTGGAAGAAGGAAGTGATATGTCTGCTGCGTATAGTGAATAAATATTGCATTTTCTTTATGAAGGGAAAATTGAAACACCTGGTATTGAAATATATCCCATTAGCAGACAGGAATAAAGTGGCTTTTCTAGCTATGTCATGACTTGTACACATGCTCTTTCAATGCTGTGCTGTGTTTAAAGGGCAGAGCTAGTCACCTTCAGCCCCGCAGAGGTCCTCTTGGAAACAGGATTGTTTGAAGTACAGTGTCTTCTAGGACAAAGGATGAGCTAAAAATCATCCTGTCTTTCCCCGGTAGCTGGGAGTTCCTCAGGCTCAGATATGGACCTGGGAGAGGAAAGTGCAACTGTGACTTGTGTCATACGGTTGGGATCGTGTACTCTGCCCAAGTAATGCTAAAACCACCTTAGCTGATCAGAAAGTTCATGCCTGGATTTTCTCATGTGTCCTTTTTCTACCAACAGCTAGAAAATAGCATTTTCGATCATGTTTTTGCTCATGTGTAATCTCAGCCTGGCTTCCTGACCCTGCTGTTAGCCTAACAAAATTGATGACTCATCTCGCATCCCCTCCCCTCCCCCAAAGAAGAGAGGGTGCCCAATATTTTTTGGATGGCGTCTGAGACACTGTGAACTTAGCCAGAGAGTGAGCAAAGGAAAATTTGCTCTGAGCAGCTGAGGAGCTTGTAAAGCTCTGCTTGTCCAGCCCTTCCTCCTCCCTCAGCTTTCTGCAGTCTTTCTCCTCAGAGTGGTCTCATCTCGCAGGTCTTGGTGAACCTACTGTGGACAGACATCAGTGGGAATTTTGTCTCACAGTTTGGATCTATATCAGCCTGGTAACGTGAGTTTATTATTCTTTGCTTGTTTCAGATCAGAGCTATTAGAACAACGTACAAACTAGGAACAGTGGGACCATTTCTATCAGTCCTCACCAATTAGAAAAAAATCTTTTCTTCCTCAGTTAGATGTTGGCTTTTTAGCTTGTCATTATCATTTACCAATTGCATTATACCACTGTCTTAAAGAACCAGCTAGAATCAAGGTTTCAGTGTTTTAGGCACTGAAGAGAAAAAGAAAAATTGAAGAGATTTTTCAGACACATGCGTAAATTAGGATAAAACTAGCTTTTGATGTTAATTAAAAACCTACCTTTCAAAGAAAACCTAGCAAAAGACCAGAATCCCTTTGTTTTTGGACAGTGCCATGCCCAACACAAAAACAACCCCCCCCCCCACCCCCTGAAACCTCCAGGAGATTACGTTCCTGGGTAACGTTTCTGCTTCTCTTGTTCTGTCACAACAAATCCTCTCATCTTAAAGTTGTTGCCAAGTCTAACCTCAGAGAAGAATATGAGGACTGGGCTTATTGCAGTCTAAAGCCTGTGATAGTTTCTAAAATATAAATATATATATAAAAAAAATAAAAGTGACTCAGGCTATATATATATATGTAAAATATATAGAATTAATGTTTCTTGTTAGTTGAAATGTACAACTATTCTTGCTGTATGCACAAGAATTCTTTCCAAAAGAGAATAAGTAATGTGCTGCTGTTTATTTTCATAGCTACAAATGCACTGTTATTTTTAGCCAAATGCTTTGTGCATCTAGCCCCCGTGTGCTTTTTTCTCTTTGAGACTGAAACCTGCAGTGTTCACTTTTACAGCAGCTTTGCAGAACACCAGGGGCAACTCTCTGTCCGGGCTACTGACTTTGCGTAGCTAAGCCAGTCTTTTATGCAGCTTTGCTGATTTACCTCAGTTGCGGCTCCAGCCCTCACAGCCTCTTATTTATTCGGCAGTGTCTGCTTTCCATTTCTGATGGGCTACTCACGCATTAATTTCTGATGACGAGCTGCAGGTTATGGGGAAGCTGTATGAGGTGGCAGCGGCGGGCAGGTCGCTGCCCCCGGCCGCCCCTCGCTCGCAGCGCTGCGGCTCCTGAGGCACCAATTCCCGGGCCTTGCGAAACCCGCGGAGAGGATGAGTCCCCTCTGCTCCCCGCACCCAAATCCTCTCAGCCTTAATCTTCTTTGTGTAGATGGACGGGGAGAACGAGTTCAAAAGGGAAAACATCTCCTTTGTCTTTTTTTTTGTTTTTTTTTTTTCCTGTGGGTAAGATGCTATAGACGGCTGGTACCCCCGCGGGCCTTCCCCGCCCCCCTTCCTCCCCCTCCTCCTCCTCCCGGCCGAGCGGGAGATTAGGGGCGGCTCCTGCCCCCTGCATAAAGCTGCGGCCCGCGGCGGCCGGGCCGGGCCGGGCCGGGCGCGCTGCGGCGGCCGCGATGCAGCCGGCGAGGGCGGACGGGACCCGCCGCCGCGGCTCCGGCGACTCGGCGCCCTGCGCGCGGGACGGCGCCCAGGTGAGGAGGAGGAGGAGGAGGAGGAGGAGGAGGAAGGCGGGGAGGGGGGCACGGTCTGCTGCAGCCTGAGCCCGGGCGGCACATTAGGGCGCCCCTTTGGCCGAGCCGGGAAGGGTCGGAGCTGCGGCCCGGGTTTCGCGTGGTGACAGCAAATGATGTCTCGCAGGAAAAGCTGCTTTTCTGAAGTGGAAGCTGTCGGCTGCGCTGGGCCGCTTCGCTGGCCCGTGATGACGGCTGGCCCCTCCGTGGCGGCTCCCGGGGCGTTTGCTCTGGGGGGAGAAAGGGGCTCCTCGGGCGCCGGGCGAGCGGGGCGAGGCCGGGCGCGTCCGTGGCGCCGGCGGGGCGGCCCGGGCGGGGGCTGGTGCGGCCGTCCCGAGGGTGCCGTGCTGCTGGGGGGACGGGGAGGCTGGGCGACTTGGTACCGTTCGGATGCAAGCAGGTGAAAACTCGGGTATCCCCCAGGTCACTTCTGTTGCGCTGTTGCTTAGTAGGTAGAGGTGCGACATCCCCCAAATCCCAGGCTGGATTATTTCCTGTTACAGTGTGAATGCGCCCAGTAGGTCAGACGAGACTAGAGAAAATCAACACGTGTCTCTTGGTCACTGTTACGGATACCGCCCTGTCTAACTTTGTGAAAACGGGAGCACTGAGTATAATAAACAAAGTGCAGCAGTTTTTCCATATCCCCCAGGTCTTTGCAAGCCAAATAAACTTTTGTTCCCATCACAGCTTTAGGTTTGGTACCTCGCAATGAAATCCCAGGAAGATTTTTTTTTTAGTATGGCTGAAAAATTTCACTTGTAATGTGCCATCTAGTAGTGGTCACCCATAAGATCATATCTTCATAGATAGAAAGAAATATTTAACTTTATTATTAGCTTTTAAATTTGGAGAGACTATAGAAAGCAATCAACAGAACTGCTGCATTTTGATTGCGCTTTTATGGTTGTTGCTCTTGTTCTTTCCGTTCCCAGATAAGTTGTCACCCAGATAATTGTGTCTTAACTACTAACTATATCAAATCAGTTCCACTGAGTCCTCACTCAGTCTCTGCCCTTCCTCACTGGCTCTTTCAGAAACCTCACCTTTTTTGGTTTATTTTCACAAGATTTGAACAAAGGAGAGTTAGAAGCAGAGGCTCTGTCTCAAGTACTTTTTCTTTTACTTTGCATTTTCCAGACTCTTAACAGTTTCTGTATTACTTGTATTTATGGCCTGATTAGATTTAGCTAAGAACATGGTCTCTGTCTGCTGCTTTCAATGCAGCCGGGAACATAATCACAAGTAATGTATAAAACCACGTGGTCTTGCACTGTTGCTTGTCTGAATTTTCAGAGCGGGATTTGGGATTTATTGTAAGAATTTGGCATGTGAATTGGGAGAACCGACAGAATATCTCTGCTGTGGCTGAACAGAGTAGGACTGTGTTGATGGTCAGCAAGAGTCTGGTCAGTACTACGCTTTAGCTGTTAAGTTTTGTCTGCTTTCTCTGTAAAAAGCAATGGTTTAAAATTAAGTAGTAAGAGAAAGGCAATGATTTTTCATTTCAAATCTATTAAAGCCTGATTCATTGGATTCTATTAAAGCCTGATTCTTTTCCCAGCTCTGCCCAGTGGATTTTGGATTAGTCCCTTTACCAAGTTTATCAAATTTGCTAATAAGTAATTTATTCAACTCATTATTTCTGCTGACTTTTAAAGCCTTGTAGAAGTACAAATATCAATTATATATTACACTTTGAAAACAGTTTCTGCATCCTAGAGAACTACCAAAGACTTTTATGAAATTGTCTAACTGGGGAAAAAAAAAAAAATGTATTTCATCCCCAGCCCACACAGATCCTATGTGCACCTAACTTTATGCCTGTTAATGTGTACAGTGATTTGACTGGCACTTTTCCTCTTGTGACTGATCAATCAAAGCTTGGTATTATACCAAGACAAGCTGAAATGTAAACTTTTTGCACTATTACTCATTCAAAAAAAATGTTTTTTACTTGTGTTTAGTTAAATAAGTCTAATTACATGATGATTGACGATAATAAAGAGAACAAAGACCATTCATCTGAAAGAGGTAGAACAGCCATAATTTTTTCCTTGAAGAATGAAGTTGGAGGACTTGTAAAAGCCCTAAAACTCTTTCAGGTATGTGATAATCACATTTCTACAGCAGCTCTATATTTTTAAATCATAAGAGTAACTTCAGAACATGCTAGACTTAATTGTATGCATTTATTAAGGATATGATTCTTAAACATAACTCCCATAATTACCTATGAAGGCAAATTTATGCCTCACATTAGATGCTGGCTAAAATTCTTCAGAAGGATCTTATCTGTCTGCACCTATTAAGGACAGGGAGAGTTTTGCCTGTGGCCTTAATGGAGGAGAACTGGCACTCGTTGTTGCTATTGATGAAGGAAATGGTTCTGAAACAGAGTCACATATCCAAGTACTTCAAACCTGAGCTTTTGCCCAAGTGCTGGGTGGTGTGAATCCAGCTGCCCCAAATGCCGGTGAGCTCAGGAGTGACCCTGGTGCCT